>NC_040076.1:126153259-126778259 GCF_003369695.1 Bos indicus x Bos taurus
ATTCTCAGGCAAGAACACTGGAGTGGGTTGCCATTTCCTTCTCCAGTGTGTGAAAGTGAAAAGTGAAAGGGAAGTTGCTCAGTCGTGTCCGACCCTCAGCGACCCCATGGACTGCAACCTTCCAGGCTCCTCCATCCATGGGATTTTCCAGGCAAGAGTACTGGAGTGGGGTGCTATTGCCTTCTCCGAATAAATGTGTTACTAAATCTAAATACAGAGAGACTTAGAGACAGCGAGTGCACATTCCAGCTGAGCTCAAATAAGACATTCTGCCTTCTTGTTTCACTCTTCATACTGTAAACACATGTCCTTCCTATAGTCTATTCAGTGCCACGTTTTTCACATGCTTGTGCTTTTTGTTGGTGATTTTATGTTTAAAATGGCCCCAAGTATAGTACTGAAATGCTCTGAAGTGCTCTGCAGCCCAGGCAGGCCACAATATATACTGCAGGGAGAATACGCGTGTTAGATACACTTCACTCAGGCATCAGTTATAGTGCTGTTGGCTCTAAGTTCAATGGCAATGAATCAACAATATTAAATGACATGTCTTTAAAAACCGAGCAACTAAAAAAATAAATAAATAAAAACCGAGCAACTGAACACACACACACAAATGGAAACACACATTGAACAAGGTCAGAACATTGATCAGCTGTTGCAAATGTGACCAGAAAATGCAGGAGCTTAACCCTGTATTTCCTCTGGGAGAAATGACTCAGTATTGGCCAATTCAGTGTTGGCCATAACCTTCTAGAGCATAACTACTGCAAATTATGAGTGTCTACTATAATTCTTTTTCAGTTAACTTAGCATCTACTGTTTACTCTTTATGGTGTTTTCTTTCTTTCTTTACTTTGTGTTCTTAGTTAATTAGATTTTATTCTGAGTTTCATCCTCTTTATAGTTAAAGGATCTATCTTAATATTTCAGGATAAGAGAGTTTATTAAAGTGTATTATCTAGAGTTTACAAAACAGGGCTTTTCCTTCCTTGACAGGATAAAATGTATGTATGCCTACTGAATGTTCTCATTGCTAAGAACCATATCAAGCAGTGTGGATTCACTCAAGTCATAGGAATGAATCAGGAATTTTCAAGCTATTGTTTAGCTTTACATAAACATTTCATTTGGTAAAAATCCCTGTGTGTGCTAAGTCACTTCAGTCGTGTCCAACTCTGTGTGACCCCATGGACTGTAGCCCGCCAGGCTCCTCTGTCCGTGGGATTCTCCAGGCAAGAATACTAAAGTGGGTTGTCATGCCCTCTTCCAGGGGATCTTCCCGACCCAGGGATCGAACCTGTGTCTCTTATGTCTCCTGCATTGGCAGGCAGTTTCTTTACCACTAGAGCAACCTAGGAAGCTCCAAAACCCCTAGGTTCAAACATCTGGCTCTTCTGAACTGGCAACTTCTTTCTGGGATGGGGTGTATATGAAATGACTGAGATCAATCAGCTAAATTCAAGAGTTCTGAGTTATATATGTAGATAACATCACCTTATAGTAAAGGACTCGGAATACTGAGTGTAAAAGGGACTTTTTAGGGTGATGGAGACATTTTCTATCGTAATGGTGGTGGTTGTGGTTACATGGCTGCATATGTTTGTCAAAATTCATTGAACTGTACATCTCAATAAATATGACTTTAAAAAAAAAAGAATCCTGTGGAATCCGGGAAGAAAATAATGCCAATAGAAGCTAAGCAGTAGACAGCAGTTTCCTTCTTTATTTTGGCTTATTCCTAGTCAAAAGGCTGAGATAGTTTTATTTTTGAAAACTTACCTTAAATCTAGTAACAGCTTGTTTTCCACATTTTCTTCTACAGTATCATTTTTTATTTTGGATTTAAAATTGCCTTCTACCAAAAATTCAAAATTTTCCTCAAAAAACAAAGTTTTATTTGTATCCAAGAGTGTTTTCAGCCATTCTTGAATGTGGTTTAAATCTTAACTCACAGAACTCATTTATCTGAGATTTTATAATGTCCCTAGTTGAAGAAGGGCTTCTGCAGTGGCTCAGCAGGAAAGAATCTGTCCGCCAATGCAGGAGATGTGGAAAACTAGGTTTGTTCCCTGGGTTGGGCAGATCTCCTGGAAAAAGAAATGGCAACCCACTCCAGCATTCTTGCTTCAAAAACCTCAAAGACCGAGGAGCCTGGCACTGGCATGCTACAGTCCACGGGGTTGCAAAGAGTCGGACATGACCGAGTGACTAAACAATTCATTGAATAAAGGATTCTGACCACGAGTGAAACAGGATGACTGGGATGAGGAGGGGAGGCAGAATGGCCTTGCTTCAGAATTTTCCGGCTTCTGGGTGTTCACAAACATGAAAGTTGTGTTAAAAAACCTGGTCAGAGAGGGCTCCTTCCCCTCCCACAAGGTATATAGACAGGTGAGTGAATGAAAAGATTTCCTGGCACTTAATCCCTTTCAGGAGGGAAGAGTTTAAGACACGGACGAATGGGTCAGCTCAAGTTTCTTACACTGAATGCCTCAGAAGGGCATGGAGATGGGCAGATCCCTGGGCAGGTGTGGCTCTGGTTTCCCAGAGATTAGATGGCAATCTTTTCTGAGGCTCCCAGCAGCTCAGTCATGTAGAGGACACTGATTTCACCAGGGCCCCTGCCAGGTCTAGACACGCCATGGACCTTTTCAGCTCCCTCTCTGCTAAGGACAGGAGACATCTTCCACATGGTGGCAGCTATGCCGTGGAGTTGTACAGACCTATCAGGTGGCAGGATATGTTCTTATTTACTTCTGGAAACAGGTTGATATTTCAGGCTATCTGAAGGCCCACTGTATAGGGGAAGAAGCCTGCTTTCTTTACAAACTAGCTGTGCAGCCTTGAGGGGGTGGTTTTTCCCCACAGTAACAGCACAGTGCGCCTCCCTGGGTTCTGGAGAGAATTAGTTCAGGATCGTACAAGTAAGGTCATAGCGACTGACACAACTGTTACTCACATGACTCCTTTCCCTCTGCACAGATACGAAATTCACGTTTCCCTTTATGCTTTGTTTGCTAGGAAGCAAGGAACTAAGCTTTCCTTTTTTATTTAAAAATTAACTTCCTTTAGCCTGTGTTTTCTGGTATAGTTTTTCAACTTCAGTTTCCAGTTCTCCCCTAGATTTTGGTCTGACCCAAAGTCTTCTTTTATTTTCAGGTCTTGATGAACATCTAGCCTGAGAACTTGAATTTCTGGATTTCCCCCCCATTCCCCCTTCCAGTTTGACTGGTTTGGGGAGTGAATGGGCTTAACAAGAAGGCAAGCAAGGACCTCAGCAGAACAATGGGGAGAATTGTCAGGGGCTGGATCTTAAATTGGCCCAGATGGAGGAAGCCAGCTCTGAGTAGTCTGTATAGGGTGGACAGCCTTCATCCTTGCTGATGTCAGTATTCAGGGATTTCTGAATGCGGAACTGGGGACTGTGGTAGTCAGAGTGTGTGCAGACAGCATTCCAGACCACCTGGGGGTCCAGATGAGCATGTCCAGGCTTTGAGGGCTCTGCAAAGGTGGGGAGGATTATGGCATTTTTTATAGTTTTTATTGGAGTATAGTTGTTATAGCAATCCACTCCAGCACTCTTGCCTGGAAAATCCCATGGACAGAGGAGCCTGATAGGCTATAGTCCATGGGGTCGCAAAGAGTCGGACACGACTGAGCAACTTCACTCACTCGCTCAGTTGTTTTACAAGATTGTGTTAGTTTTGAGTGTACAGTAATGTGAATCAGGTATATACATATACCCACTCTTTTTTTTTTCATATACGCACTCTTTTTTGGATTCTTTTGCCATATATAGGTCATTACAGAGTATCGGGTAGAGTTCCCTGCGCCATACAGTAAGTCCTTATTAGCTATGTATTGTATATACAGCAGCGTGTATATGTTAGTCTCAATCTCCCAATTTATCCCTCCCTTCCCCCACTTCCCCCCTGGTGGGAGGGTTATGGTTCTCTGGGAATTGAAGCTTGTACAATTTGGAGGGCCCCATTTAAGAAAATAATACAAAAAGAATCCACTTTTGCAGATGCCATAAATCACAGGACACTGAACAGCCTGCTAGGGCTCTGCTCAGGGCCTTGGCAGGGGCCTCTGCAAAGTGGGGAACATGAAGCCATACCACCCAAGTCCACCCGTGTCCTATAGAGGTGTTGCGGGCAGGACTGCAAACACAGCCATGAGCAAAGGTACTGAGGCAGGAGCCTAACCCAAGTTAGACTGAGCTCATGAACAAGAGTGAAGAGAAAGGAGGCTCACATGGGGTTCTGGAGCTTAGTCCCGGTGTTCCAGCTGCCAGGCTCAGGGCTGGCAGCTCCAGACCCCCCTCCACACGAGAAGGGCTGCATCTGTGGTCAGAGGACAACACGCCCAGATGAAGTACAGACGTTAGGAAGGTCGCACTGCCCTCTGCGTCTTGTGGCCACATCAGGCAGAAGGTAAAGTCTGATAAGGACTTGCAAATATTAAGTTGTTTGTTCACTTATTCATTCAGCAGTTACTTTGTGCATCTTGGAGGGGAAAAGACTCAGGGTACTCACTGTCTAAAAGCAGTGGCTGGCACCTAAGCATGAAGTAACCAGGATCCCAAAGGAAGTCCCCTGTGGACCCCTGCTCTCTCAGTAGTAAGGAAAACTGTTCTGGTTTTAACATCAAAAGTCCTGTGTTTTAAGAAACCCCTCAGACCAGGCAAATAGGGACAGTCGGTCATCCTAGGAGGGAGGGACAGTGGCCAGTTTCCCTGGAGGGAGAAGGGCATCAGGTGCGAGAGGGTGGGGGCGGCGTCCCTGGGCTCAGCCCTGAAGCCCCATTCACTTCCCTTCAGGGAGTGGCAGGGAATGGTGGCCTCATAGACTTCTGGTCCAGCCCTGAGGAATGAATCCACATTTCTCAAGAGTGTGGGAGGCTGCTCCAAGTTTTAATTCTGGGCCTGCCGCTAGACGAGAAAGTGTAAGGAGAGACAGTGGCTGGGAATGAGCCTGGAAGAAAGCCTTAGTGGCCACCTCTGGGGCCTGAGCCCAGAACAGAGGGGAGCAGCAACCGAGTCAGATGCAGATGTGACGGAACTCAGAGCAACTCCTGAATCAAGAACAATGAACCAAGGGGCTTCCCTGGCAGTCCAGTGGCTAAGATTCCAAGCTCCCAATGCAGGGGGATGGGTTCCATCCCTGGTTGGGGAACTAAGAGTCCATATGCCACTCCGCACAGTTAATGAAGAACAATAAACCAATCCACTAGCAAAGGGACTTTCAGAGTCTCTGAACCCTGTAGCCACTTGCTCCTTTTCCTGACGACAGAGCAGGTTTAGAACAAACAGCAGAGAACAAGGAACTTGGAAGGAATACAGCGTCCCTTTGTCCCCCTAGGTCTCTCCTACACAATGGTCTGTCCAGATTAGGGAACTGGCTCTGGATTTTTAATCTGATATCTTCATGTTTCGTTTATCCCACACCTGCCTGAAACCACATGCCAAGTATTGTGTATATAAACAAGCTCTTGAGAAGACAGCATTCACCAGGGTCTTGAAGTTGTTCAAAGGACTTCCCTGGTGGGAAGTGGCTAAGATTTCAAGCTCCCAATGCAGGGGGCCTGGGTTCAGTTCCTGGTGGGGGAAGTAGGTTCCTCATGCTGCAACTAAGATCTGGTGCAGCCAAATAAATAAATATAAAAAATTTTTTTTAAGTTGTTCAAGATCAGAAACAGATTAAGAAACATAAGACTAAGTGGTTTCTAAGCCTCCTATTTTGTGTGTGTGTGTTCAATGAATTTATTTTTTTGCCCACAAGTTGATTTTGTTCCAACCCCAAAGATAAAATGTTGCTTCAAAGAATTCCTGACCCTAGGAAGGTGGACTCTCCAGTCTGCAGGGGGCTGGGAGAGGATTCCTTTCAATGCATTTTAGGGTTCTTGTTCATTTTTACCTGTGGTCAACCTAGGACCTCGTAGGGCACGGTCTTTCAGTGTTCCTCGTCCAGGCGTAAAGGGCCATCCCAGCGACCGCTACCGGCACAGCTGGCCTCACCGCAGACCCTATGGCCTTTAAACTCGTAGACAGAGGAGCCCTTGCCCCATGGAAGATGTATGCACTTTTCACTACTGTCATCTTCTCAAGGTATCAGAGTTCGCCCCTTTTGAAGGAAGCCGAGCTCTCTCCTCTCCCACTCTCAGCTCTACCTAGGCTAGATCAGCAAATGGACTTGGGACTGCTGGTTCCTTTCTTTCTCTCCTGTGCATCACACCCCACCACCACGGCTTCTTAGAAAAGCAGTAGCTTCCCAGAAACCATGTTTCTAAGATCACGCATGCGTCCCCCTATTTTCATAGTCTGTGATTCTTTGATAATACTCAAGATATTTGATGTGAATGTATAAAAATGATCACACAGTAAAGTGTAGGTGTCCAAGAAGCCCAAGCATTATCACTTTGAGAAATATACTAAATATTCATATCAGGGAATACAAAACAGCTTTCACTTGTCAAAGAGTATTTGTGATGGCTAACTTCATGTGTCACTAGACCAGGCTAGTGGGCACACTGTGGGTACCCAATTTTTTGGACAAGCATCAACCTAGATGTCAGATATTTTTTAGAGGTGATTAACATTTAAATCCGGAGAAAGTGATGGCACCCCACTCCAGTACTCTTGCCTGGAAAATCCCATGGTCAGAGGAGCCTGGTGGACTGCAGTCCAGGGGGTCGCTAAGAGTCGGATACGACTGAGCGACTTCACCTTCACTTTTCACTTTCATGCATTGGAGGAGGAAATGGCAACCCACTCCAGTGTTCTTGCCTGGAGAATCCCAGGGATGGGGTAGCCTGGTGGGCTGCCGTCTATGGGATCCCACAGAGTCGGACACAACTGAAGTGACTTAGCAGCAGCAACATTTAAATCAATGAATTCTGAGGGCTTCCCTGGTGGCTGGGTGATAAAGAATCTACCTGCCAATGCAGGAGACACAGCTTCGACCCCTGGTCTGGGAAGATCCCACATGCTGTGGAGGAACTAAGCCCATGCAGCACAACTATTGAGCCTGAGCTCTAGAGCCTGGGAACCTCGACTACTGAAGCCCGTGCCCCCTAGGGCCCCTGAAGTGAGTGAAAGATCACTCAGTCATGTCCAAGTCTGCCACCCCACAGACGGTAGCCTGCCAGGCTCCTCTGTCCATGGAAATCTCCAGGCTAGAAAACTGGAGTGGGTAGCCATTTCCTTCTCCAGGGGATCTTCCCAAGCCAGGGATCGAATCCAGGTCTCCCACACTACAGACAGATTCTTCACCGTCTGAGCCACCGGGGAAGCCCTGTGATCCACAACAAAAGAAGCCACCGCAATGAGAAGTCCACGCACTGCAACTAGAGTAGACCCTGCTAGCTGCTACTAGAGAAAAGACTGCACAGCAGTGAAGACCCAGCACAGCCAAAAATAAATTAAAAAAAATAAATCAGTAAACTTTCAGTAAAGCAAATGACCCTTCATGATGTTGGTTGGTCTCATCCAATTAGTTGAAGGCCTTAAGAGCAAAGATTGAGCATTCCCAAAGAATTATCCTTAAAACTGCAAGGTAGGAAAACCGCCTGAGTTTCCAGCCTACGTGTCATCAGACTTAGACTCAAATTGTAACATCAACTCTTATCTGAAGTTCTAGACTTTCAGCCTGCCCTAAAGAGTTCCAGGACAGTCCTCAGAAGCATGTGAGCCAGTTCCTTAAAATATGTCTCAATCTCTATCCTGTTAGTTCTCTAACAGAACTCCGGCCAGACTCCATGACCTTTTTTTTTTTTTTTTTTTTTTTACAACATGGGGATTAACATAGTACATGACTCACCAAATGGTCAAGACTGGTGAAAGCAGCCCTGGGACCATTTGGAACAAATTAGTACTATTAGGCAGGAACAGGGTTTCTGGAAGAGGAAATAGCAACCCACGTAAGTATTCTTGCCTGGAAAATCCCATGAACAGAGGAGCCTGGTGGGCTACAGTCCATGGGTTGCAATGGGTCGGACTTGACTGAGTGACTAAGCTTTCTCCTTTCTAGACAAGAACAGGGTACAAAGACAAAACCCAACCCATACTCTTCCAGGTGCTTGTTCCAAGTTTCAAGTAATATGGCCAAAGACCCCAATTTGGTCAAATGGGCTGAAAGCAAGTGGGTTAACATGACAAGTTGGTTAAAAGAACTGTTCGGTTCAAAATGAGTATCTTTTGCTTTTTAATAGATACACCACTCTACACTGTTAAAACTTTTTCACCAAGAGCATATATCCATATTACTTTCATAATTTTACAAAAAGATATTGAATATGTTCAGGCACTGGGTTTTTTGTAGTGTTGGTGGAAAAGTAGCTGAAGAAGACATGAACACTTCCTCACTGTTCACAGATAAGGAACTGGGAGCTGGACTGCCACATGGGAATCCCCCTGGGTTCCAGGCTGGTGACCAGAGCTGCAGGAAACTCGAACTTTCCACAGGCCTCCTTCCTGCCCCATGCGTGGAAGAGCCCACGCCCTTAAAGCCCGAGTGAAAGGTAAAGGACCCCCCTAGGGACTTTCAGACTCCTGAAAAAGCAGTCATTGGCGGTGGAGGTTGATGGTAATAACAACCACCCAGCGCCTTGTCCCTTTTGCCCCACCAGAGGGCTGGGGAAGTTCTAGAGCGTTATTTCATTTAGCAAACCTGACCAGGTTTTCTGGGGAGATAAGTCCTGGAGAGGAACTTTCAGTTTATGAATAAATACCTTCGGCCGAATTTTTAATTTCTTTTCAGTTTACTATTTTTCTTAATAGATTCATAATATGTAACCAGTTAAAAGAAATGCGGGCACGGTCGCAGGGCGCTTAGAGTTAGGAGGGAAATCATTAAAATTACCGGCCAAGGTAACTTTGAGAGAGGCTAGTGTTTGGAAAACGGGGCGGAGCCGGGTGGCCCGGACTCCAGGGACCCACCACCTTCCCGCTCACCTCCACCCTCCACGCTCGGGCACCGGGCCCGCGGGCTATCCTGCAAAGAGTCTTTGCGCAGCCGTGACGTCACTGCGTCGGGGCGGGGCCCGCGGCAGGGGCGGGGTCTGTGCCAGATCTCGCGGAGGGGCGGGCCGGGGGCGGCGGCCGGGCGGGGCGCACTCCGCCACTGAGGTGCGGGAGTTTAGAGCGCGTCCGCTCTGCTGGCGGCTACGGGAGAGAGGCGTGCGGGTCGGGATGTCAGAACAGTCTACGGTCCCGGAGCAGAGCGCGTCGGACTCGCGGCGCGCAGGCTTCGTGCTGGGGGTGGACGTAGGCAGCTCGATGATTCGCTGCCACGTCTATGACCGCGCGGCACGAATCTGCGGCTCCAGCGCGCAGAAGGTGACCGGGGAGCGGGCGTCGGGGCAGCGGGTCTAGGTCGCGCAGGGCACCCGGGATCTGGTCGCTGGGGGGCGAGAGGGCTGGACCGCCTATCTGGCCTGGACGCGGCCACCTGCGGCACCGCGGGCCCTCGGTCCTGAGCGGCGCGCCTGGACCGGCCAGATCCCTGCATTCCCTCCCCGGGCCAGCCTGAAACCTGCGCGCTCTTTCGGTCCTGGCTGAAGACATTAGGGGCTCGGATTGTGACCTCCGATCACTCACTCGCTTCCGCTCACCTGAGGATTCTGCTCTCTGGCCTAACCTGGGTGGGACTGCGGTGAGTGGCAGGGCAGGGCAGGGCAGGGCTGGCTACGCGTATCCAGCCAGAGAGGGTGCTTTTTGATTTGCTTGGTTTTTCCTGCACTTCCTAGATAGACCTCCAACCTTGTCTTTATTTACATTTGAGATTTTTAAGACTTAATGGAATTTAACTTTATGTTTGTCATTCAGTTGTCATCATGAACTGCTTCTCAAAGTGCAGAGCAACTGATTTCCAGGAATATAAGTATTGCACAAGTTTGGTTTTTTTTTTTTTGAAATTTTATTTTATTTTTAAACTTTACATAATTGTATTAGTTTTGCCAAATATCAAAATGAATCCGCCACAGGTATACATGTGTTCTCCATCCTGAACCCTCCTCCCTCCTCCCTCCCCATACCATCCCTCTGGGTCGTCCCAGTGCACTAGCCCCAAGCATCCAGTATCGATTGCACAAGTTTTGAAGGCTGTGTTGTCATGACCTTTCTCCTTTCCATCTTTGTTCATGCAGATATCTTTTTCTGGTTTGAGAAACCTCCCAAGTCATTAGTTGTTACTAGTAAGGCAACTAACAGATTGGTATTCGTCTGATCTTGTTTCCATGAAGTGTTGATTTCTTATAGTTGCCAGCAAACAAAAAATAATGGGAATTCCATATGACGTTTTTATTTACTCTTCTTTCCAATACCAACATCTTAAAAAAAAAAAAAAAAAAAAAAGTTTATTTGGCTGTGCCAAGTCTTGCAGCATGCAGTATCTAGTTCCCCAACCAGGCCCCTAGCATTGGGAGCGTGGACTCTTAACCACTGGCCCACCAGGGAAGACCCTCAACATATTTATGTTAGTAATTTCACAGGTACGGAAGCTAATCCATTCCCAGCAACACTGGTCTCCCTCATTTGCTTGGTTCCTACACCTCTTCCCATCCGCTTAGAAGTGTTTTTCAGCCGCAGGGGTTGCCCAGGAGCAGGTCCAGCCAAAAGAGTGCTTTGAGCATTTTTTTTTTTTTTTTGGTTTGAGGACTTCCTCATTCTGGTTTTAGGACCCGAATAGAGACCTGCTCACCTGTGCATGAACACTGCCCACCTCTCCACCACATACCTGACCCCTAACCCCACCTGAAAGGAGAGATGAAAGGTGGATTTTCTCCTTCAGCGACTATGTACTGCTTATCTCTTTATGTCTTTATCAGAAAACAAAGATACTTTTCACAGTCTCCCTTATAATTCTAGACACAAAGTACTTTTGTTTTAAGCAGTGATTTTTTTTTTAAAGGACTTAACGTGTTTAGAACCAAAGGGATGCAAAAATTGTAAGAAGATAACAAATTTCATAGTTGCTATATAATTTGGGAGAAACCATTATTATTATTTTTTTTAATGAGGTAAGAGTCTCAAAGATGAATCAAGATTGCTGTTAAGTAGCAGGAGACTAGAATGGTTTGCCCAGATTCAAAACTGGTGAAGGTGTCTGGAAAGGTATGTAAGTAAATAAAAATACAAAAATTCCTTGCCCTTCGAAGATGAAGTATTGTATCTTAAATTAAGGAGTAAGTAGAAAGCAATGCCTCTCAAACTGATAGGAGTTTGCACCAGTGCTTCTGAAAGCGTGGTTCACAGTCTTCGGAGGTTCAAAGAGAGAAACTAAGATTTAGAAATTTGTGTAGCAGTTTGGCAAAGTCATTTTATATTTGTTGACTGTAGTAATAAAACATTTGGGATTTTACTTTGTATGTTATTTTTTCCCTATAAAGTTGTTTTAATTATGTCTTTGAAATTGTTGGTCTACAATGAATTAGAAATCAGAAAAAAACCCAACAGCAACTGGTCCTTTGCTTCAGATATCTTGATTCCTTTGGCAAAAATGGTCTTCTTGGCCTACGTTGCTTCTTCAGTTCAGTTGCTCAGTCGTGTCCAACTCTTTGCACCCAATGGACTGCTGCACACCAGGCTTCTCCGTCCATCACACACTCCGGGAGCTTGCTCAAACTCATATCCGTCGAGTCAGTAAGGCCATCCAACCATCTCATCCTCTGCCGTCCCCCTCTCCTCCTGCTTTCAATCTTTCCTAGCATCAAGGTCTTTTCCAGTGAGTCAGTTCTTCATATCAGGTGGCTGGAGGTATTGGAGTTTCAGCTTCAGCATCAGTCCTTCCAATGAATATTCAGGACTGATTTCCTGTAGGATTGACTGGTTTGATCTCCGTGCAGTCCAAGGGACTCTCAAGAGTCTTCTCCAACACCACAGTTAGAAAGCATCAATTCTTCAGCGCTCAGTTTTCTTTATGGTCCAACTCTCACATCCATACATGACCACTGGAAAAACCATAGCTTTGACTAGACGGACCTTTGTCGGCAAAGTAATATCTCTGCTTTTTAATATGCTGTCAAGGTTGATGATAGCTTTTCTTCTGAGGAGCAAGCATCTTTTTATTTCATGGCTACAGTCATCATCTGCAGTGATTTTGAAACCCAAGAGAAGAAAGTCTGTCACTGCTTCCATTGTTTCCCCATCTCTTTGCCATGAAGTGATGGGACCAGATGCCATGATCTTAGTTTTTTGAATGTTGAGTTTTAAGCCAGCTTTTTCACTCTCTTCTCTCAATTTCATCTATAGGCTCTTTAGTTCCTTTTCACTTTCTGCCATAAGGGTGGTGTCACCTGTGTGTCTGAGGTTATTGATATTTCTCCTGGCAATCTTGATTCCAGCTTGTGCTTCCTCCAGCCCAGCGTTTCTCATGATGTACTCTGCATATAAGTTAAATAAGCAGGGTGACAGTATACAGCCTTGATGTACTCCTTTCCCAATTTGGAACCAGTCTCTTGTTCCATGCCTGGTCCTAGCTGTTGCTTCTTGACCTGCATACAGATTTTTATTGAGGCAGGTCAGGTGGTCTGGTATTCCCATCTCTTTCAGAATTTTCCACAGTTTGTTGTGACCCACACAGTCAAAGGCTTTGGTGTAGTCAGTAAAGCAAAAGTAGGTTTTTTTCTGGAATTCTCTTGCTTTTTCTATGATCCAACAGATGTTGGCAATTTGATCTCTGGTTCCTCAGCCTTTTCTAAATCCAGCTTCTTAGCACCTAGTTTATTATTTCTTGGGTACAGAATAAATAATTGAATTACATTTAGTCATATTAGGAAAATATTAGGAAATCAGTTTCCTTCATGGGACTCTATGGATTAGACACAGAACTTTATATTTGTTTTCTCAAAAGGAAATCACACCTCTGCTAAGTTATGTTGGAAAGAATATATAATAGAAACACACACTTAGCATAAGATTTGATTGGTACTGCCAGTACTATTTGGAGAAGGCGATGGCACCCCACTCCAGTACTCTTGCCTGGAAAATTCCATGGACGGAGGAGCCCGGTAGGCTGCAGTCTGTGGGGTCGCTCAGAGTCGGACACGACTGAGCGACTTCACTTTCATTTTTCACCTTCATGCATTGGAGAACGAAATGGCAACCCACTCCAGTATTCTTGCCTGGAGAATCCCAGGGACGGGGGAGCCTGGTGGGCTGCTGTCTATGGGGTCGCACAGAGTCGGACACAACTGAAGCAACTTAGCAACAGTAGCAGCAGCCAGTACTATTGCCTGGAAAATCCCATGGACAGAGGAGCCTGGAAGGCTGCAGTCCATGGGATTGCGAAGAGTCCAACATGACTGAGCGACTTCACTTTCACTTTTTACTTTCATGCATTGGAGAAGGAAATGGCAACCCACTCCAGTGTTCTTGCCTGGAGAATCCCAGGGACAGCGGAGCCTGGTGGGCTGCAGTATATGGGGTCGCACAGAGTCAGACATGACTGAAGTGACTTAGCAGCAGAAGCAGCCAAATAAGTAGCTTGAGAAAGAAAAACTGAAGAGATCACTCTTTAGAGATATGAACAAAATAGGCTTTATTGGTATTTTCATTAACATGGAAATCCCAAACAGGAACTTTTACATGAGAAGGCTAGTACTGAGGCCTCTCAGAAGATTTTAATTTTACCTCTTACGGTATTCATTTTTTAATAGCAGAGACCCACATTTGTAGCCTTTTTCTGTAAGTTGTATTTTTTCTTTATTTTTTTAATATTTATTTATTCATTTGACTGTACTGTTCTTAATTGCAGCACAGAGGATCCTCAATCTTCCTTGCGATATGCGGGATATTTTTTTTTTTAAGTTGCAGCATGTGAACTCTTAGTTGCATGCAGCATGTGGGATCTAGTTCCCTGACCTAAGATCGAACCTGGGCCCCCTGCATTGGGAGCACAGAGTCTTAGCTGCTGGATCATTAGGGAAGTCCCAATAAGTTAAAAAAATCTTTCTGTGAACTCTTAAATATTGGTGTTATATATGAGAGTAGTGTGCAGAGCTTTGGAAATCCTACATGTGTATGTTTGCTATTTTTAGTTTATCAAAGCGAAGAAAGTTCATCATGTTCCCCATTGGAACATCATGCCATTGTGAGAAAATAATAACATTTTGGTTGGAAGAACAGGACAGAAAGACCACTCCAAAGAAAACTGGACTTGCCAATACTGTGTTCCCTCTGTACATTCTTGAAAAGAACTGGTTGTTGTCTTTTGTTTTTAATCAACACATTTTCTTCTTAGCTTTGATTATATTCTTGATCTTGTATTTCAGTTTGATCTTCTAAACTGTTGTGACGTGTTTGGTGATGGTGAGCTGTCTGGGTTGGTGAAGTGGGGGGACGTGACCCTGGAGTGCCACTGCCAAGTCCAAGTTGTTGACTTGACACAATGATGGCCATATTGAGTTTTTTGGGATGCGGAAGTATTTATTGCAGTTGAGTCATTACATACAGTGTGTGGTCATGAAAGTTTTGCATGGAAAGAAGAGAAATGTTATTGATAGAAGGGGAATTGTTGTTCAGTCACTAAGTCATGTCCGACTCTTTGCGACTTCATGGACTGCAGCGTGCCAGTCTTCCCTGTCTTTCACTATTTCCCGGAGTTGGCTCAAATTCATGTCCATTAAGTCAGTGATACCATCCAACCATCTCATCCTCTGTCGTCGCCTTCTCCTTCTGTCCTCAGTCTTTCCCAGCATCAGGGTCTTTTCCAGTGAGTCGGCTCTTTGCATCAGATGGCCAAAGTACTGGAGCATCAGCTTCAGCATCAGTCCTTCTAATGAATATTCAGGGTTGATTTCCTTTAGGATTGACTTACCACCTGGGGAGTCCCTACAGAAGGGGAATAGATTTTGTTAAATCTGTTTATTTCCAGTGGGCTCACTGGGGAATAATACTGATTGATTGGCAATATAGATTCTTTTTTCGTGTCATCTCTGTGTCACCCTCATGCTCCCCACATTGTCAGTGTTTTCTCCCAGTTCCTTTTTTTCTGTTTATTTTGACCTTTTCTTATGTGTTAGAGGTTTTCCTTAAATGATGATCTTTGGTTGGTTATCCATTCATATTTTCAGTACCATGTCTTAGTTTTCTCAGCTATATCTAGTATTTGCAAGTAAAGAATGCCTCTGGTTCAGCTCCTCCAGAGAGTAAATCTCGTACTTTCTGCTGTGTTAGGAAGGGGCAGTGTGGATCTGACTGCACAAGGAGTGTGAGGGTCCTTATAAAGAGTGAATCCCTCTGTTCAGCAGCATCTGGCATCCCAGTCTTCTGAGGTATCTCTAATTTTCAGAGTTCTACCTGAGATTCTGCCAGGGGTTGAACAGAGATGTATAATCTGAGTGGGTAGTGAGGTGTGCAGTTGTCTCCTCCATTCTTAGCCGTGTACCACCTACCCACTCACTGAGAGTGTTCAAGACAATTATTAAAACCTGGTCTGAGCTTCCTTGCTCTCTTCTTGTCTTTCTGCATAAACCTTTTTTCATGTTTTTAGTTTAATGGCAGTCTTGAGAGAAATTGGAAATAAAACACTTATGTTCAAGCCATTGTTTTAACCTGAAGCCAAAGATTCTTTTTTATCTTATTTTTTAAATTAGCAGAGTAAGATGAGACTTATTTGGTGAACAGCTTCTGTGAGTTTTAGTACATGTTGGAAGTAACCAAAAAACCCTTGTACAAGCCATTTATAGTCACTTTCCTCCCACACCTAATCTCTGAAAACCACTGATCTGTTTTGTATGACTATGGGTTTTTTTTTTTTTTTCTGTCCTTCTGAAAATATCTTGTAAGTGGAAAAATATAGTAAGTAACCTATGAAGACTGACTTTTTTTCAGCGTAATGCCTTTGAGATTCATATATATTGTGTGTATCAGTAATTCATTCCTTTTATTTCTGAGCAGTAATCCATTATATGAATATACCACATTCATTCACCTGTTGAAGTATATTTGCATTGTTTTCAGTTTCTGGTGATCTTGAATAGAACAGCTGTAAACATTTGTGTACAGATTTTAATGTGAATGTAAGTTTTCATTTCTCTGGGATAAATACCTAGGAGTGGGATTGTTGTATCACATGGTAAGTGAATATTTAACTTAACAAGAAATTGCCAAACTTTTCCAGAGTGATTCTTATCATTTTGCATTCCCACCAGCAATGTCTGTGAATTCTGTTTTTCATCAACACTTGATATTGTTAGTATTTATTTATTATATTTGTTAGCAAGTAGTGTTATCTTGCTGTGGTTTTGATTGCATTTACCTAATGATGTTGAATATTTCCATGTGCATATTTTCTATCCATATGTACTCTTTGATAAAGTGCTAGTTCAAGTTTTTTGGCCATTTTTTAATTGAATTGTTTTCTAACTGTTGTTTTTTTTTTTTTAATATATTCTGGATATAAACCCTGTGTTGATTTTCAGATATTTTCAACTAGTCTGTACTTGGCTTTTTCATTTTCTTAACAATATCTTTGGCAGAGCACACATTTTTAATTCTGATGAAGCTCACTTTATCAATTTTTCTTGTTTTATTAATCATACTTTTGGTGTCATGTCTAAGAACTCTTCACCTAATCCCAAGTCACAAAGATTTTTTGCTGTGATTTCCTATAAGCATTTTACAGTTTTACATTTACATCTGGGATCCATTTTGAGTTAGTTTTTTGTGTAAGAAGTGAGGTTTTTTAAGACTGAGGTTAATTTTTTTTTGCATATGGATGTCTATTCCAACTCTGTTGAAAAAGCTATTTTTCTCCATTGAATTGCCTTGTATATTTGTCAGAAATCAACTAGCCATATTCGTGTGGGTCTACTTCTGGATTCTCTTGTGCTCTGTGATTTATTTGTCTGTTTTTATAATTACACTATTTTGATTACTCTGGCTTTAGAGTAAGTCTTCAAATTGTGTAGTGTGATTCCTCCAATTTTATTCTTTTTCCGTATTGTTTTGGCTTTTTTAGTCTTTTATCTTTCCATGTAAATTTTAGAATGATCATATCTATATCTATTAAAAATCCTAGGATTTTGATATGGAATTGTAGATGAAAGTTTTTTGCACTCTAAAAATGTCGAGCCACTTCTTCAGGCCTGGCCTTTGTTCTGATGAGAAGTCCACAGTCATTTGAATTATTATTCTGTGTATTTATTCTGGCTGGTTGCTTTCAGTTTTGTTTTGTTTTGCTTTCAGTTCTTAGCATTTGAATTATGTTGGACCTGGCTGTGGACTGCTTTGGACTTATCCTGGTAGGGCTTTTCTAAGCTTCCTGAATATATAGATTTTAAATCTTTTACTGGGCTTGGGAATTCTTAGCACTATTACTTCCCTTAAGTAATTTGTTTAGGCACTGAAGTCTTTAATTTCTTCTTTAGGGCCTCTGCTGACATCAATATTAGACCATTTTCTCTGTCCCACAGATCCCTGAGGTTTTCTTCTTTTTTTTTTCTGTTGTTCAGATTAGAGAATTTCTATTGATCTGTCTTTAAGCGTATTGACTTTCTTCTGTTATCTCCATTCTACCATGGAGCTGATCCAGTATGTGTTTCAATCATTTTCTTTTTCTAATTAATTTTTTCCAATTTTATTAAGGTAAGTTGACAAAAGTTGTATGTATTTAAGGTGTGCAAATTGATCTTTTGGCATACATATATATTGTTAATGAAATAACATAATTAATGTTAATTAAACCACTCTTCATCTCACAAGGTTATCATTTGTATCTCTGTGTGTGTGTGTTGAGAACACTTAACTAATCTCTTAGCAAATTTTGAGTGTATAATACATTAACTCTAGTTACCATACTGCACATTAAGTCCCTAGACCTTATTCATCTTATAACTGAAAGTGTGTATCCTTTGACCAGCATCTCTCCATTTCCCCCACTTAATTATTGTATTTTAAATTTTGAAATGGTAAGATTTTTGTTTTTCCTTATGTTTTTTATTTCTTTGCTAAAACTTTCTACATTCCTATTTGTTTCAAAAGAATTCACCCTTACTTCTTGGAGCATTTTTATAATAGTTGCTTTAAAATCTTTGTCAAAATTATCTGTTATGTTGATACTGTTATCTATTATCTTTTGCTATATGAGCTGAAATTTTTCTGATTCTTAATGTACCTTGTAGTTTTGGATTGTATCCTGGACATTTCAAATATCATGTTATAAACTTCTGAGTCTTGTATAAGGCCTATGACAAATGTTGATATTTTTCTTTAATAGGCAGTTAATGCAGCTGTGTTCAGTCTACACAGTCTGACCAGCCTTCCTTGGATTTTGATTTCAATGTTAATTCTGTTTTTAAGATCTTGGAAGTGCTATTTAGATCTGTCCTGTGTAGTATGTGCCACCTAGAGTTCAGTCTGGGACCTGGGAGTGCTCAGTTACATCTGACTTTGCGACCCCATGGATTGTAGACCACCAGGCTCCTCTGTCCATGGGATTCTCCAAGCAAGAATACTGGAGTGGGTTGTCATCTTCCCCACCCAGGGATTAAACCCATATCTCTTGTGTCTCCTGCATTGGCAGGCAAATTCTTTACCAGCTGCACCATCTAGGAAGCCCCAGGACCTGGGCAGTGATCTGTTTTTTTTTTTTTTTTAAAGTTCTGCTTTTAGCATCTTTGCTATGCTGTCTAGGAGGGCTTCCTTGGTAGCTCAGTGGTAAAGAATCTGCCTTCCAATGCAGGAGACGCAGGTTTGAACACTGGGTTGGGAAGATCCTGGAGAAATAAATGACAACCCACTCCAGTGTTCCTGCCTGGGAAATCCCATGGACAGAGGAGCCTGGCCGGCTACAGTCCACACGTGCTAAGTTGCTTCAGTCCTCTCTGACTCTTGCAACCCTATGGACTGTAGCCGGCCAGGCTCCCCTGTCCATGGGATTTCCCAGGCAGGAACACTGGGGTGGGTTGCCACTTCCTCCTCTGGGGATCTTCCCGACGCAGGGATTGAACCTGCATCTCTTAAGTCTCTTGCATTGACAGGCAGGTTCTTTACCCCTAGCGCCACTTGGGAAGCCCGGGACTTCAAGCCCATGGGGTTGCAAAAGAATTGGACACTTAGTGACTAAACAACAAAATGCTGTCTAGGAGTGTATTCATACATGTGCAGCTTCCAGGAGAGCCTGGGAGTTCATCCACATCTTTCTGGAATAGCTTTCCCAAGCTCTTCCCTCTCTGAGATCTTCCTGGGACTTTTTGGTTCCCTGAGCCTCCTCATTTGGGTCCTCTTACCTGAAGCTGGACCTTTCACTATCCCATTCTGCAGGGCACTTCCTGTGCCCACATCCAAGGCTAGGGATCAGAAGGACACAAAGAGGAAGAAGCCATAGGGGGATCACCTTACCCTGGTGGGTCTCCAGCACCTGTTCTGAGAGAGGAAGTTTTACCTCCCTCAGTATTTGGGGTGCTTGTGGATACTGCTGTAGCTGCCACTGTGAGATAGCCAGCATATAAAAGGATGGAGACGGTGGATAAAAAAGAAAAGTGAGAGATTTGTTCTGTTCCTCTCTGAGTGTTAACAAATGTTCTCCTGGCTTTTCCAGTACACCTTGGTACCTGCTTCTGGGTTTTCAGGCTGCCTTGAGTCTAGGCCAGGTGATACCAGAAGAAAAATGGGAAACTCACTACCACTTTGGTGGTATTCTAATTCTTATCTTCTTTCCCTGTCTCAGTTCAGTTCAGTTCAGTCACTCAGTCATGTCCGACTCTTTGTGACCCCATGAATCGCAGCATGCCAGGCCTCCCTGTCCATCACCAACTCCCGGAGTTCACTCAGACGCATGTCCATCGAGTCAGTGATACCATCCAGCCATCTCATCCTCTGTTGTCCCCTTCTCCTCCTGCCCCCAATCCCTCCCAGCATCAGGGTCTTTTCCAATGAGTCAACTCTTTGCATGAGGTGGCTAAAGTACTGGAGTTTCAGCTTTAGCATCATTCCTTCCAAAGAAACCCCAGGACTGATCTCCTTCAGAATGGACTGGTTGGATCTCCTTGCAGTCCAAGGGACTCTCAAGAGTCTTCTCCAACACCACAATTCAAAAGCATCAATTCTTCGGTGCTCAGCCTTCTTCACAGTCCAACTCTCACATCCATACATGACCGCTGGAAAAACCATAGCCTTGACTAGACGGGCCTTTGTTGGCAAAGTAATGTCTCTGCTTTTGAATATGCTATCTAGGTTGGTCATAACTTTCCTTCCAAGGAGTAAGTGTCTTTTAATTTCATGGCTGCAGTCACCATCTGCAGTGATTTTGGAGCCCCCAAAAATAAAGTCTAACACTGTTTCCGCATCTATTTCCCATGAAGTGATGGGACCAGATGCCATGATCTTCGTTTTCTGAATGTTGAACTTTAAGCCAACTTTTTCACTCTCCACTTTCACCTTCATCAAGAGGCTTTTGAGTTCCTCTTCACTTTCTGCCATAAGGGTGGTGTCATCTGCATATCTGAGGTTATTGATATTTCTCCCGGCAATCTTGATTCCAGCTTGTGCTTCTTCCAGCCCAGCGTTTCTCATGATGTACTCTGCATAGAAGTTAAATAAGCAGGGTGGCAACATACAGCCTTGATGTACTCCTTTTCCTATTTGGAACCAGTCTGTTGTTCCATGTCCAGTTCTAACTGTTGCTTCCTGACCTGCATACAGGTTTCTCAAGAGGCAGGTCAGCTGGTCTGGTATGCCACCATATACGTTTTGGAGGTTACAAATAGCTTCTCCATGCATCCTGTCCAGGTGTTATTTTTTTCTTTTTAAAGTTTGGCATTTTTTTAAATTACAGAAATAATGGATTTTCATTGTAGAAAGCCTGGGAAATAAAGATAAAATCTTCTGTAAATTTCATGAACTGAATAAAACTGCTATTTCGGTGTATCATCCTTTTTTATTTCATATTTTTTCCATCTTAACATTAGATAATAAATAAAATCTTGTTTTTAATTATTTTAACTGGTGCCCTTAAGGCCTATATGCTATTGACTTGTTCTGATTTGTTTTTACTGAATTTTCTCTTTTCCTTAATAGGTAGAAAGTCTTTATCCTCAGCCTGGCTGGGTTGAAATTGATCCTGATGTTCTCTGGCTTCAGTTTGTTGCTGTAATAAAGGAATCTGTCAAAGGTAATTGGATTTATGAAAGTAGAGATGGTAACATGTATTTTGTATATAATAAGAATTTTGTGGGTTTCCTGAATTATACATACAATATTTTATTGGAGTCACAGGTTCCCAGTAGTTTGGGGAGGAAGGACATTTGTGGTTTGTAGTGAACCCACTTTGTCAAGGGAGGGTAGCAGCAACTCTCTCCTCTGCTTCAAGTCTTTTTGAGCTGCAGTATTAAAGGCTCACCTTACTATTTATTCCAGGTTGTAGCCAGTGCCCATTCCATTTCCTGTTTTGTACAAATACCAGAGGGTTGTAAACAAAGTTTCAAAGCTCAGTTCCTGCTCTCAGGAGTTTACAGCTGCCTTATCTTTATTGTAAAATAAGTTTTTTTTTTTTTTTTTTCTGTTCGACCTCTTAGGGCAAGTGTTCTCTTGGCTGCAGCCAGGGTCTGGAATCTTAGCTCTTTAAGAACAGTCTCAGTACAGCCTTCTTTAAGAACATGACGAAAGAGGACTTGTAATTTCAAAAAGGTCTTTCACTTCATTTCTCTGACTGAATTGCTTCTCCTAACTTTTCTGGTTTGAAATATTTCAAAACCTATTTTTAAAAAGTTGGAAGAATACCTGTGTGCTTTCTCCTAGACTCAAATTAGCTGTCCGAGGGGAGAGTTGGTTATGATTTAATAACCTGTCATCTTTAAATACTTAAGCATTATCTCCAAAGATAAGGAGTATTCTCATACGTAAACATCACACAGAAAATTTAACATTAACCCAGTGATATTTTCTAATACTTGATCCTCATTATTCCTCTCTTATTTCAGTCTTGAATAATTTTTTTTTTTCCAATCCAGAATCCAACGAAGATGAGGCATTGCCTTTAGTAGTCAGTCTAGTCTCCTTTAATATAGACCACGTACCTCATGTCACTGACAATTTTCAAAAGTACAGATCTGTTTAATAGACTATCCTGTGTTTGGGGATTGTCTTGTTATTTCCTTATGATCAGACTAGGAAGGAGTACTGTACAGGAGGTGGTGTGTCATCCTTAAATTGAGCACAGCTCAAATTGAAGCTGTCCCTAATTTGTTCAGTGGGACAAATTGCTTTTTTAAAAGAATGTCACAGAAACATGTGAGCTGCTGTATTTCAAGAAATTTGGACTTTGCAAAATCCGTGTTTCTATTTGCATCCTAGCATGAGTTTGTGTAGTAAATAAGATCTGTGCTTCAGTATTTATGCTACTTTCCATGAGGGTTTCTTTTGTTGCCATCAACCAGCTTCTGTTATAGCTGATCGTTGCTTAAACGAAGATTCTCATTTTTAGTGTTATCAAGAAGTAAATACCATCTAACTTACTTTAAGTGGTGTTTGTTTTCTTTCTAATTTTTAAAGCAAAAAGTACATTTTATTATTATTAGATTATAACTTCTTTTCTCTTTAAGTAAAAAAAAAAAAACACTACAAAATCATCCTAGTAATGTTTTATTTATTAGCTCCAATTGTGTTATTAAAATGCTGAACCAAGTTGCTTTTCTTATAGATTATATTAAGTAATTTCTTTTCCATATGATAATATTATAAAGATAAACTTCCTAGGTTTTTAAATGTGTTTTATCTATCTTTATTTTTAGCTGCAGGAATAGAAACAAATCAAATTGTTGGTCTTGGCATTTCAACACAGAGAGCAACTTTTATCACATGGGACAAGTAAGTGCAT
Organism: Bos indicus x Bos taurus; assembly: GCF_003369695.1. Taxonomy (NCBI): domain Eukaryota; kingdom Metazoa; phylum Chordata; class Mammalia; order Artiodactyla; family Bovidae; genus Bos; species Bos indicus x Bos taurus. The sequence goes on from NC_040076.1 coordinate 126,176,080, forward strand.
TGTGTGATAAGAACTCTCATCACTGGGTTTATGCCACAGTGAACACATTGCTTTGAAACCTGTTTGGGGAGTTTTAAAGTTTGTGAAGAAAGAGGTGTTGCTTGATTAAGAGAAAAGAAATTGGGTTTACTTTCTGGCTTATTACATAAGTTCCCTGCATGTCAATTAGGCTTAACTTATATAAAGTAATAGTAGTAAAAAGACTATTGCTTTCATTAAAATTCAGATTAAGTGAGGATTGAAGTTCTAAAAAATTAGCTTATACCTAAAAAGATTGAGGAGAACCTGACAAATTTTGGATACACAAGACTATGATATGATTTATATTTTAGTCTATTTCAAATTTAATTTTAAATACTTACAACATATGAGGTATGTATGAATTAAACACGATTATAATAGTATAATGGATACCATACAGTGAATACTTATGATATTTCTTCAGGTTTCAGTATCCTTACAAACAAACCTGTTAGTGGTTACATCTATTTTACAAAGAAATAAACTGAAGCTCAGAGAAATAACTGGAGAAGGCAATGGCACCCCACTCCAGTGTTCTTGCCTGGAGAATCCCAGGGATGGGGAGGCTGGTGGGCTGCTGTCTCTGGGGTCGCACAGAGTTGGACACGACGGAAGCGACTTAGGAACAGCAGCAGCAGAGAAATAACTACATTATTCATAGTCACTCGTTAATAAATCAAGCTAAAATTCCAAATTATCTTTTTGGTTCCAGAGAATATACTCTTTCCACCACTCCTATATTGCCTTCAACATGTATTTCTTTTTTTTTTTTTTTTTTAAGAAAAACAACAAAATCATTGTAAAATATTTCTTTGTTACAGAGCTCTAGACTCTAAAAGGCATCTTGAGCTTGGGGCAGTGGGGACGAAAAGTGGTGGATGTAAGGGGTAAGGGTAAGTCTAAGAAAGGTAATCAAGCTGAATTCACAAGAACTTTACCTTTAATTCAGTGTTAGGAAAGAGAAAGAAGTGGAAATTTTTTAATATTTGATTGTATGGGATTAGGATGGTGAAGCAGGTAGACCTTGAGCCCACCTCCCTGAGTAAACATATCAAAACTGTAACTACTTATTGAGTACTTTTTGAAAACACTCTGAAGACTATCAGAAAGGCTCTTCTATAACCAAGGTTATTAAAGGAGGGACCATTTGGAGTCTGGGAGGAAGGAAGGAGAAGCAATCTAATCAGGATCTACACTCCTAGTGGGTGACCCAGAAGAGGAGGGGGATACAGGCTTGTGCATCATCCCTAAGAAACAAGGGGTTTACCATATTGGGCACCCTAACCCTAAGGTCCAGAACCAAGAATACAAGCCTGCTTGGTTTGAAAACCAGTAGGGCTTGGAGAAGGCAATGGCACCCCATTCCAGGACTCTTGCCTGGAAAATCCCATGGATGGAGGAGCCTGGTAGGCTGCAGTCCATGGGGTCGCTAAGAGTCGGACGTGACTGAGCGACTTCACTTTCACTTTTCACTTTAATGCATTGGAAGAGGAAATGGCAACCCACTCCAAAATTCTTGCCTGGAGAATCCCAGGGCGGGGGAGCCTGGTGGGCTGCCGTCTATAGGGTCGCACAGAGTCGGACATGACTAAAGCGACTTAGCAGCAGCAGCAGCAGCAGGGCTTATCAGAGAGCTATAGAAACCGAGACTCCAGATTTGAAGAGCATGCCACAGACTCACCTGCTTCCAGTCCCAGTGCAGAAGCAGATTGAAAACACCTCATGGTCTGGGATTACCCTGCCAGGACTGCTCCAGCACACATCCCAACCTGCACTGGGTTGCTGCTCCAGCCTTGCCTGTTCCAGCACTGCTCCCAACCAAGTACAAATAACCACTGTGCCAGGGAGAAGTTGAGTTAGCTCAAATTTAAGATTCCAGCCCCTTGGGCCTCAACCATGCCTCTGGCCAAAGGAGAAACCACCATCACACTGGAGAGAAGAGGCACTAGCTCAGATTTACAGCTCTAACCCGTTTGCTTGTGGGCCTGCCCTAAGCTTGGGAGAGGCCCCAGCTCACATCTGGCTCCACTTCTAACCATTCCTATTCCAATTCTATGCCCTGCTAAGATGACAGCTTTCCATGCACCCCAAATGAAGACACGGTTACTGCTCACTTCAGGTCCAGGTCTCTCACCAAAAACTGGGTACATGCAGATTGCACAGGAATGCTCCCACACAAGGACATGTCTTTAAGCCTGGGATAGGTACTGCTAAGTCACTTCAGTCGTGTCTGACTCTGTGCGATCCCACAGACGGCAGCCCACCAGGCTCCCCCGTCCCTGGGATTCTCCAGGCAAGAACACTGGAGTGGGTTGCCATTTCCTTCTCCAATGCATGAAAGTGAAAAGTGAAAGTGAAGTCGCTCAGTTGTGTCCGACCCTCAGCGACCCCATGGACTACAGCCTTCCAGGCTCCCCTGACCATGGGATTTTCCAGGCAAGAGTACTGGAGTGGGTTGCCATTGCCTTCTCCTGGGATAGGTAACTGTTTCACATAACTTTATAGAAACAAAAAGTGAGAAGACAAATGAATGTATACCAAACGAAAGAATAACTTCCCCACACACAAAAATACCCCTAATGAAACAGAGATAGTAATTTACTTGATAAAGAGTTTAAAACAATAGTAATAAAAATGCTCACAAACTCAGGAAAAGAATACAGGAACCCAGTGAGAACTTCAGCAAAGAACTAGAAAATATAAAAACCAATCAGAGCTGAAGAATACAATAATTGAAATAAAAATTTCACTAGAAAGAATTGCCAGCAGATTAAGTAATACAGAAGATGGCATAAGCGACTTGGAAGACAAAATATTGGAAACCACCCAATCAGAACAACAAAAAGAAAAAACAATTTTTAAAGGAAACTTTAAGGGATCTGCTCAGATGGTAAAGCGTCTTGTCTGCAATGCAGGAGACCCAGGTTCGATCCCTGGGTTGGGAAGGTCCGCTGGAGAAGGAAATGGCAGCCCACTGCAGTATTCTTGCCTGGAAAATCCCATGGACGGCAGAGCCTGGTAGGCTACTGTCCGTGGGGTTACAAAGAGTCGGACTTGACTGAGTGACTTCACTTTCAAGATAACATCAAGCATACTAACATTCAGGTTATAGGGCTCCTGGAAGGAGATAGAGATAAAAATATTTCATCACATATTTGATGAAATTATGGCTGAAAATTTCCCTAACTTGAAGGAAACAAATACCCAGATCTGGAAAGCACAGAGAGTCCCAAAACAGATGAACCCAAAGAGACCCACATGAAGACATATCATAATTGAAATGGCAAACATTAAGGAGAATTCTAAAGGCAGCAAAAGAAAGCAAAATCACATACAAAGGAACCCCCACAGGGCTACCTGCTGATTTTTCAGCAGAAACTTTGTAGGCCAAAATGAAGTGGCATGATATACTTAAAATGCTGAAAGGGAAAAACCTGCAACCTAAGATACTCCACCCAGCAATGTTATCATTCAGAATGGAAGGAAAGTCAGTTTCCCAGACAAGCAAAAACTTAAGTTAATCACCACTAAACTGGCCTTACAAGAAACATTAAAGGATCTTTAAGTGAAAAAGAAAAGCCTATAACAAAAATAAGAAAATATTTAAAAATCTCACTGACATATGTAAATATACTGTAAAGGCAGTTGATGAGCCACTTAAATAAGCAGCAATGAAGGTTAAAAAACAAAATTGCAAAGTTAACTATTAATCAACTATAACTGCAATAAACAGTTAACGTGAAAATGTTAGTCACTCAGTAGTGTCCAGCTCTTTGTGACCCCATGGACTATACCCCGTCAGGCTCCTCTGTCCATGGAATTCTCCAGGTAAGAATACTGGAGTGAGTAGCCATTCTCTTCTCCAGGGGATCTTCCTGACCCAGGGATCAAACCCAGTTCTTCTGCATTGCAGGCAGATTCTTTACCATCTGAGCCACGAGGGAACACTTAATGGATACTCATGAAAATATAAAATATAACACCAAAACATAAAATGTTGTGGGGTGGTTAGTTAAAAAAAAAAAGTAGAGCTTTTAGAATGTGTTTGAACTTAAATGACTATCATTCTAAAGAAAGTGAAAAGTGAAGTCACTCAGTCCTGTCCGACTCTTTGCGACCCCATGGACTCTAGCCTACCAGGTTCCTCCATCCATGGGATTTTCCAGGCAAGAGTACTGGAGTGGGTTGCCATTTCCTTCTCCAGGGGATCTTCCCAACCCAGGGATTGAACCCAGGTCTCCCACATTGTAAGCAGATGCTTTACCATCTGAGTCACCAGGGAAGTCATTCTAAAACAAGTAGATATATTTACAGATTTATATATATATATATATATATATATATATATATATATATATAAACCTTGTGGTAATTGCAGATCAAAGTTTTCCAATAGATACACAAAAGCAAAGGAACCCAAACATAATTTTTAAAAAGTATCAAACCAAAAGAGAAGAGATTAGAAAAAGAAGACAAGAGCAAAGAACTACAAAACAACCAGAAGACATGTAATGAAATGGCAAAAGGTATGTGCCTATTAATTATCCCTTCTAATTTAAATAGACTAAATACTCCAATCAAAAGACATAGGGTACCTGACTGGATGAAAAAACAAGATCCATGTATATGCAACCTAAACAAGATTTAATTAAGTTCAGTTCAGTTCAGTCGCTCAGTCGTGTCCGACTCTTTGCGACCCCATGAATCGCAGCATGCCAGGCCTCCCTGTCCATCACCAACTCCCGGAGTTCACTCAGACTCACGTCCATCGAGTCAGTGATGCCATCCAGCCATCTCATTCTCTGTCGTCCCCTTCTCCTCCTGCCCCCAATCCCTCCTAGCATCAGAGTCTTTTCCAGTGAGTCAGCTCTTCACATGAGGTGGCCAAAGTACTGGAGTTTGAGCTTTAGCATCATTCCTTCCAAGGAAATCCCAGAGCTGATCTCCTTCAGAATGGACTGGTTGGATCTCCTTGCAGTCCAAGATTTACTTCAGAGCTTAAGACACACTGAGAGTGAAGAGCTTAGAAAAAGATGTTTCATGCAAGTGGAAATGGAAAGCTGGGATAACAGTATTCATTTCAGACAGAATAGACTTTAAAACAAAATATATACCAAGACATTATTTAGGGCATTAAATAATGATAAAGGGAGGATTCTCAATCTAAGAGGAGGATATTAGACTTGTTAATATATATACACCCAACACAGGAGCACCTAAATATATAAAGTAAATATTAATAGACATAAAGGGAGAAATTGACAGTAATAAAATAATAATAGAGAACTTGAATACCCCAGTCACATTAATGAATAGATCAGACAAAAACCAATAAGGAAACAATGGGCTTAAATGACATATTAGGCCAGATGGACTTAATAAATATCTATAGAGCATTCCGTTCAAAAATAGCACAGTACCCATTCTCAAGGGCATATGGAACATTCTCCAGGATAGATCACATGCTAGGCCACAAGAAAAATCTCAGTAAATTTAAGAAGATTGAAATTAAGTCCAGCCTCTTTTCTGACCACAACAATAAGAAACTAGAAATCAATTGCATGAATAAAACTGGTAAAAATACAAACAAGTGGAGACTGAAAACACACTACTCAAAAGCCATTGGGTCAATAAAGAAAGAAGAAATTTAAAAAATAGCTTGGGATGAATGAAAAATGTAGAAATACAACCTTATAAAATCTATAGGACACAGCAAAAATGATTCTAACGGAAATTTATAGTGATAGAAGCCTCCTTCAAGAAACAAGAAAAATCAAATAAATAACCTAACTTTCCATCTAAAGCAACAAAAAAGAACAGAGCACAAAGTCAGTAGAAAGAAGAAAATAATAAAGATCAGAGTGGAAATAGAATAGAGACCAAAAAAAAAAAAAATAGAAAAGATAAACCAAGAGCTGTAGTTTTTGAAAAGATAAACAAAATTGATGAACTTTAGCCAGACTTATAAATCAAAAGAGTGCTCAAATGTAAAGAAAATAAGAAATGAGAAAGAAATTACACCTAATATAACAGAAATTCAATCATCAGAGAATACAGCAAACAGTAATATGCCAACAAACTGGATAACCTAGAGTAAGTGAATAAATTCCTAGAAACACAGTTTTCCAAGACTACGTCAGGAGTAAATAGAAAATCTGAATAGATTGTTTATTAGTATTGAATCAGCAATGGACTCCTAACTAACAAAAGTCTGGGACTAGATGACTTCACAGGGCAATTCTACCAAAATTTTTAGAAGAGTTAATATCTGTAGCCTTCTCAAACAAACAGTTTCAAAAAATTAAAGAGGAGAGAACACTTCCCACCTCATCCTGTGAGGCCAGCAGTACTCTGATACCAAAATCAGATAAAGATACTATAAAAAAAATTACAGGCCAATATCTCTGATACAATAGATGCAAGAACCCACAACAAAATATGAGCAAACCAAATCAGCAATATATTAAAAAAAAAAAATCATGCATCATGATCAAGTAGTATTTATTCTAGGAATGCAAAGGTGGTTTAATATCTGCAAATCAATTAACACGATTAACAAAATCAAGGATAAAAATCACATGATCATCTCAATAGATTCAGAATAAGCATTTGGCAGAACTCAATATGCATTCATGATAAAAGCTCTAAACAAAGTTGGTATAGAAGGAAGGAACATCACCATAATAAAGGCCGTGGGACAAATCAACACCTGGCATCATACTCAGTGGTGAAAAGCTGAAAGCATTTCCTCTAAGATCAGTAACAGATGAGGATGCCCACTCTTGCCATTTCTATTTAATATAGTATTGGAAGTCCTAGCCACAGCAATCAGACAAGAAAAAGAAATAAAAGGCATATAAATTGGAAGGAAAGAAGTTAAACTACCACTGTTTGCAGATGATATAATACTATATAAAGGAAAATCTTGGACTCCACCAAAAAAAAGAAAAAACCTGTTTGAACTAATAAATGAATTCAGTAAGGTTTCAGAATACCACATTAATGTACAGAAATTTGTTGCATTTCTATACACTAATAAAAAAATTCAATTTATAATCAAATCAAAAAGAATAAAATATCTAGGAATATATTTAATGAAGAAAGTGAAAGATCTGTACTCTGAAACCTATAAGACATTGATGAAGGAAATTGAAGACAATAGAAATAAATGGAAAAATATCTCATGTTTGTGAGTTAGAAGAATTAATACTATTAAAATACCCATACCACCCAAAACAGTCTACAGATCTAATGCAGTCCCTATCAAAATACCTATGACATTTTTCACAGAACTAAAACAAATAATCCTAAAATTTGTATGAAACCAAAAAAGACCCTGAATAGTAAAGTAGTCGTGAGCATAAAGAACAAAGTTGCAGGTCATGGTCTCTGACCTCAGACTATACTACAAGGCTAAAGTAATCAAAGCAATGTGGTACCAGCACAAAAACAGACACGTAGAATAAAGAGCCCAGAAATAAACCCATGCACACGTGGTCAGTTAATCTATAGTAAAAGAGGCAAAAATACATAATTTTTTAAAAGAGACTTCAATAAGTGCTGTTGGGAAAGCTAGACAGATACACATAAAAGAATGAAGTTAGAACATTTTCTCACCCCATTTACAAAAATTAACTCAAAATGAATTAAAGATGTAAATGAAAGGCCTAAAATCATAAAACTGGAAGAAAACATAGGCAGTTCACTCTTTGACACTGGTTAAGGCTTTGTTTCTTTGGTTCTGTTTCTTCAGGCGAGGGGCAAAAAAGGAAAAATAAACAAATGGGAGCTAATCAAACTCAAAAGCTTTTGCACAGTGAAGGAAACCATCACGAAACAAGGAACCCACCAAATGGGAGAAGATAGTTGCAAATGATAGTCTGGTAAGGGTTTAATATCCAAAATGTAAAAAGAACTCATACAACACAATATATTTGCTGGTGGTTCAGACGGTAAAGAATCTGCCTGCAATGTGGGAGACCTGGGTTTGATCCCTGGCTTGGGAAGATCCCCTGGAGAAGGTAATGGCTACCCACTCCAGTATATTCTTGCCTGGGAAATTCCATGGACTGTGTAGTCCATGGGGTCGTAAAGAGTCTGACACGACTGAGTAATTTTCATTTCACTTCATACACCACAATATGAAAAAAATAGCCAATCCAATTTAAAAATGGGCAGAAAATCTTAACAGACATTTTTCTAAAGAAGACATACAGATGGCAAACATACATGAAAAGATGCTCAACATCACTTATCAGGGAAATGCAATTCCGAATCACAAGATGTCACTTCACATGTATTAGAATGACTGTTATCAAAAAGATAAAAAGTAACAAATGTTGGGAACCCTTGTGTACTGTTGGTGAGAATGTAAATTGGTGCAGCCACTATGGAAATCAGTATGGAAGTTCTTTAAAAATTAAGAACTAAAAAAAAAATTAAGAACTACCATATGATTCAGCAGACTTCCCAGATAGTACAGTGGTAAATAATCTGCGTGCCAAGCAGGAGATGTGGGTTCAATCCCTGGTCTGGGAATATCCCCTGGAGAAAGAAATGGCAACCACTTCCAATATATTCTTGCTTAGGATTTCCCATGGATGGAGAAGCCTGGTGGGCTACAGTCCATGGGGTCACAAAGAGTGGGACACAACTTAGCGATGGAACAACGACGACAAGCAGTCCCACTCCTGGGTATTTATCTAATGAAAACATTGATTTGAAAAGATAGTCACCTCAGTGCTTATGGCAGCATTATTTACAGTGGCCAAGACATGGAAGCACCCTACATGTCCGTTAACAGATGTAAGGATAAATAAGTTATAATATATCAATCAACTTTGAATATTTATTGGAAGGACTAATTCCAAAGCTGAAGCGCCAGTCCTTTGGCCACCTGATGTGAAATGCTGACTCATTGGAAAAGACTCTGATGCTGAGAAAGATTGAAGGCAAAAGGAGAAGGGGGCGGCAGAGGGTGAGATGGCTAGATAATACTGACTCAATAAACATGAATTTGAGCAAACTCCAGGAGAGTGGAGGACAGAGGAACCTGGCATGCTGTACTCCATGGGGTCGCAAAGAGGTGGACACAGCTTAGTGACTGAAAAACAGCAAATTATATAGAGAACTGTTTACGTAAAATTATACAATATTATCTATTCTGCTTGGTGAAATAAGTTAGAGAAAGACAAGTCCTGCGTTTTCACTTACTATGCAGAACAAATGACTCAAATATGCAAACAAATGAACCAGTGTAACTAGATAGAAACTGGCTCACCAATACAGAGAATAAACTAGTGGTTACCAGAGGGGAGAGGTGTGAGGGTTCAGCCAAAAATAGGTGAAGGAGATTAAGAGTTACAAAATACCAGTTAAAAAATACCAAGTTACAAGGATGTTATATGCAGCACAGGGTATAGAGACCATATTTGATAATATCTTTCTATGGATTTTATTCTATAAAAATATTGAATTAATGTGTTATCTATCTGAAACTAATATAATATTGCAAGTCACATATACTTCAGGAAAAAATTGTTTAATTAAAAAAATTTTCCAGTATTACTGCTTTTGATCTTTGGGAGGACATGACAGAAATTGTAGAGAGTATAAGAGAAGGAATGAGTTAGGTGGTGATGAGGGTGAGCAGGAGGAAACACGATAAAGTGTTCGATTTGGGATGTGAATTTCCCCCAGACAGGTGGTGCATTTCCTTCGGATACTCTTCCTTTCAGAGCATAATCTGCATTACAGGTTGATGCCCGCATCTGCAGTTGCCCCATACGCTCCTCCTCACCCCGACTCTCCGCCTAGTGTCTTGGACACAAGTTAGTACGTGAGTCAGATGAAGGAGTAAGTGAATTCAAGTCTTCTGTGGGGATCAGTGTTTCTAACCAGTGGTACTGTTGCCATTTTAGGCCAGATACTTCTTTGTTCTTGGGGGACATCCTGGGCATCTAATGGGTATCCTGGGCATCTAATGGTATCTAATGGGTAGAGGCCAGGGAGGCTGCTAAACACAGGTGTTTAGCAGCCTCCCTGGCCTCTACCCATTAGATACCATTAGCACCCCGCTTCCTAAGTTTCCCAACTAAAAATGTTTCCACATGTTACCACATGTGCCTGGGAGATAGAGAACTCCCAGTTGAGAACCACTGATGTAGATGAAGTGTGAAGAATTACGTGTGTTCTCTGGTAAAGATTATATGGATAGAAGAGACAAAGGCTGAGGATTTGTACAGAGTTTCTCCCCCCTTCCCAACCCCCCAACTGATTTTTTAATTTATTTTTGGACACACTGAGTGGCATGCAGGATATTAGTTCTAGGACCAGGGATCAAACCCAGGCCCCCTGCAGTGGAAATGTGGAGTCTTAACCCCTGGAACACCAGGGAAGTCCCACCAACCCCCCAATTTAAAGGGAATCAGAATGTCAGTGCTGGCAATTCAGGACCTAGGCAAACTGGCGAAGTAGATGGTGTGGAAGTGGCGGCAGGAGAGTGTTCCTAGGGATGGCTAATTGCAAGTGTCACGTTTAGTTGGATTTGAAAGTTGGGTTATTGACCACCGAGATTGCTTTCATCAGAAGCTGCAAAGCAAGGTCATTTGTGGCAGCAAGTTTACCCTAGTTGGAGGCAAAGATTTTATGCAGCAGTAGAACCATACTGCCTCACTTTTAGGAGAAATAGAATCAGATTCCAAGACAGTTCATTTCCCTTACTGGGGCTGCTGTTGTACTGTTTTCCTAAAGCAGTTAACTGTGGATTTTCTTCTTTGCTGTCTTTTTGTGAGATATCTGTATTCTTTTATGAGTTTTGAAAGTTTCATGGGAACTGAATCACTGGATATTTTCCTGCAAAACCCAGACACATAAGGCTTCCTGCATTTTTGGTTTTGTTTTTGAAATATCATGATATATTTATTTCAATGAAATTCAATCCTCATCTTTCATCTTACAAAATATTTTTTAATATAAATTTATTTATTTTAATTGGAGGCTAATTACTTTACAATATTGTATTGGTTTTGCCATACATCAACATGAATCCGCCACAGGTGTACACGTGTTCCCCATCCTGAACCCCCCTCCCTCCTCCCTCCCCGTGCCATCCCTCTGGGTCATCCCAGTGCACCAGCCCCCAGCAACCAGTATCATGCATCGAACCCGGACTGGCGATTCGTTTCATATATGATATTATACGTGTTTCAATGCCATTCTCCCAAATCATCCCACCCTCTCCCTCTGCCACATCCTGCATCTTTTATAATTCCTTAAAATAATGGAGTTTTATTCTGTTCCCTGGTTCCCATGAGCCATGGTGACGTATAATGCTGGCAGGTTCTACACCTCCCCAACAAACAGCTGAGACACAGCATAGGAACGGGCCCAGCCCTGAGCCAACATGAAGCACTTCTTCATTTTTGAGAGAAAAAGAGAGGCAGGTTTGACCCGTGGAACCCCCTGTTGTCCATTCCACTCACAGCCAGCACCTCGTCCTCTTCACAGCTCACTGGTTTTCCCTCCTGTGTCCATGGTGCATTCTGTTGTTGTGGCCATAGAAACGTTGTTTTCCTTAGAATTGATGTTAGGAAGTCTAAAACTCTGAACGTTCTTTTTATTTTTTCCTCCTCATTTTCCCCCCTTCAGATGCCAGGAAACTCATTTGTTACCTTTTTTTTTTTTCCCTCAGTCCTTGTTTTCTTCATATGCTTCAAGTTAAACATTTTTTCATTATATTTGATCAGTGTTTGTGGTTAGCCTGTTTTCTAAAACAACTGTAACTATCTCTTCCATTTTGATTGTTCTAAAAAAAAAAAAAATCCCGAGTTGTTTTCTTTCTCCCGTCACTGTGTCTCTCAGGGAAGCTTCTACCAACTAACCTCGGACCAGGGTGTGTGCCAATTAGTAGTATAAACCATGAGTCGTTGCGTCGCAGTTCACTCAGTAACTGGCTCATTGAAAGTAAAGCATTGGGCTGACTACTGAATTGAGTATAAAGACGAATCAGAACAGCAGCTCTGTAGGAATTTATACTCTGGTGATGCAAGTATTGACATTGCTCTATGTTCCTCCAGCACCACATACATCTTTTATTGTGGCACTTGCTACTTATGTTAATGGTTCTCACTAATTATTTATGATACAAAATATATTTAGAGCCACAGAATAGTATACTGTGTTAGAGAGGGCTCGAGCAATTCGTTTACAATATTGGCTTTTCTGCTTTCCCTCCATTTCTCCACGGATAGAGTGAAGGCAAACCTAAGTCACTGCTGAGTGAATGTTGAAACATGAGTTATTACTACATGTGCTACAACCGCATCAGCCTGCTGATGTTTCTTGAACACTTTGCTAGCTGCAGGCTTTGTACCTGCTCCTCCCCCTGCCTGAAGCCATCTTACCCAAGAAATTACCTTTCTTTTCACTTGGACCTCACCTCAAAGAGCATTTCTAAGGAACCTTCCCTGACTGTTTTATTAGGTTGGTGCAAATGTAATTATGGTTTCGGACTGTGAATTTTAAATCATTATAACTAGGCTCAAACACATTAATCAAAATAGGAATCATTGTAGTCAACACTTATTTGCCAATGAGAAGTAAGTTTGTTTATTCCTACAACATAAAAAGCTGTGCTTTGGGATTCGACCAACTCTTGGAAAGCATTTTCTGCTTCCTGCTGGTCATGGGAGTGTTTTTTCTGCAAAAAGTTATCAAGGTGCTTGAAGAAGTGGTAGTCTGTTGGCAAGAAATCAGGTGAATATGAAGGCTGAATATTCAGATGACTATGAAGCCCAGTTTGTTCATCTTTTGAAGTGTTGGTGGTACAGTGTGCCGCTGGTCCTTTCTGTTGACCAGTCCTGTCTGCAGGCGTTGTAGTTTTTGGTGCATCTCATTGATTTGTTGAACATCTTTCACAGATGTAATGGTTTCTCTGGGACGTGGAAAGCTGTAGTGGTTCATACAGGCAGAAGACCACTAAACAGTGACCGTGACCTTTGTTTGGTGCAAGTTTGATTTGGCTATGGGAAGTTCTTTGGAGCTTCTTGGTCCATCCACTGAGCTGGTCATAGCCAGTTGACATATACAATCCCCTTTGCATCATACGTCACAATCCGATAGAGAAATAGTTCGTTGTTGTTGCATAGAATAAGAAAAGATGACACTTCAAAAGGATGATTTTTTTTTTTCAGCTCACAAGACACCCACTTACTGAGCTTTTTCACCTTTCAAATTTGTTTCAAATGCTGAACAACCTTAGAAAGGTCGACATTGAGTTCTTCGGCAGCTTCTCATGTAGTTGTACAAGGCTCAGCTTCGAAGATTGCTCTCAGTTGGTCTGTTGTCAACTTCCAATGGCCAGCCTCTATGCCCTGCATCTTCAGGGCTCTCGTCTCCTTTGCAAAACTTCCTGAACCACCACTGCATGGTACAGTCTTTAGCAGTTTCTGGGCCAAGTGCGTTGTTGTTGTGAGTTGTCTCCACTGCTTTACACGACCCATTTTGAACTCAAGAAAATCTCTAGAATTTCCTTTTTGTCTAACAGCGTTTCACTAGTCTAAAATAAATATAAAATAAACAGAAAGTGATAAGTCATTAGCAAAAAAAAAAAGTGAGAAATGCACATAAAAATGATACATAACATAACCACATTTATGTAGAATGTATTCCAATATCAAATGGCAAAAACCGCAGTTAAGTTTTGCACCAACCTAATACCTCCCTATAACTTGACCATTATATTTTCTTCATATTGTTCATCACTAAAAATTTTCATATCTAAAATCACTTCATATCTAAAAACTTTATTTACTTATTAACATTTTTTAAAAATTATATCTCTCTCATGAAAGAAGTTCCATGAGTGTTGGGACTTTTGTCTGTCATGTCCTGGCCTAGAACAGCACCTGGCATATGTAGTCTCTCAGGGCTCTGACTGAGATGAACCTGGAAAGGAAGGCAGGCTCTGGACCAGAGAAGGCCGTTGGCTGTGGTAGAGAGTCTGCCCCTTGTAAGCAGTGGGAAACTGTCAAAAGCTGTTAGGCCGGAGAGTAATGTTATCAATTTTATATTTTCAAAGAACATTCTTTTTCTAGCTTTTTTTTTTTTCACTTTTTGGCCATACTATGCAACTTATAGGTTCCTAGTTCCCTGTCCAGGGATCAAATCCATGCCCTTGGCAGTGAAAATGCAGAGTCCTAACCACTGGACCACCAGGGAATTTCCTAGAAAGAATATATATTTTTTTTAATTGCAGGATAATTGCTTAACAATGTTGTGTTGGTTTCTGCCATATAAAAATGAGAATCAGCCATAGTGTGTGTGTGTGTGAATCCCCTGTGTCTTAAGCGTCCCCCCACCCCTCTTGGTTGTCACAGAGCACCAGGTTGAGCTCCTTGTGTTGTATAGCAACTTCCCAGTAACTATCTGTTTTACACATGATAATGTATATATTTCAATGCCACTCTCAAGTAGCAAGAACAGTGGATTTGAGGTCAGTAAGGCTGAGACTAAGAAGTCTCTTTGAAGGCTATTGCTTATTCAGGTCTTTGATTTCATATCAAAAAGTCACCTCATCCCCAGTTACTCTGTTCCTTTACCATGCCAGTGTTTTCGAAGCATATTCATTGTATGAAATTCTGTGTTTTATTTATTAACTCATTTGTTTTTCAACCCCAACTAGAATGTAAGCTCCCAAGATTTAAGGGATCTCTTTGAGGACCTCAGAGAAGGCGATGGCACCCTACTCTGGTGCTCTTGCCTGGAAAATCCTAAGGATGGAGGAGCCTGGTGGGCTGAATGCAGTCCATGGGGTCACAAAGACTCGGATGCGACTGAGCGACTTAACTAACTTTGAGGACTTAGGATGAACCTTCCCTACCCAAGTTTTTGGCTATAGCAGCAGAAAGATACCGTTAGCTCAGGAGTGACACGCCAGAGGGAGAGGAGCAGCAGGTCTGGTTAGACGTGTTGCATTTGAGATGGCGTGAGCAATCTTTGTTTTGTTTTGTTTTAGCTGCACTGCTAGACGTGCAGAACTTCCCCAACCAGGGATTGAACCTGTGCCCCCTGCATTGGAAGCCTGGAGTCCTAACCACTGAACCACCAGGGAAGTCCGGTCTTGGGAGATAGGAGGAAGGCAGTTATTTGTTTGTGAGGGGATAGAACTTAAGTGAGAGACTGGCCCTAGAGATGAGGATTGGGAGAGTCTATGAGTGTGTCAATTTTCTGAGAGGGCAGCTAGTTAAAAGAGAAAGAGACTACAGATGCAGCCCTCGGCAAACACCAGCATGTACCTGGCAGTCAACGGAAGAAAAATCTGCAGAGAAGACTCAAGAGACGTGCTTAGAAAGGCAGGAGGAGAAACAGTGCAGTGGTACCATGGAGACTTAGGAAAGTGACTTCTAGGAAGGAGGAAGTGATCATCTGAAGCCAGTATTGCAGAAAGGTCAAGTCAGATGATGGAAAAGGATCCTGTAAATCTGGGAATTAGAAATATATTAGGGGGAATTTCCTGGCAGTCCAGTGGTTAGGACTCTGCACTTTCACTGCCAAGGGTGTGTGTTTAATCCCTGGTTCGGGAACTAAGATCCCACAAGCCATGCTGCCAGAGAAATAGAAAGGAATATATTGGTGGCCATGGTGAATATAATTTTCATGAATGATTGGGAATCTAAACTGCATTCGAATTATATGTAGTTGAGATAATGGGAGGTGATGAGGAAACACCAAGAGGGCTTAGCTGAGTGGGGAGGCATCCTGCATCAGGAATTTTGGTTTTGGTCAAAGATGGGGAGATTTAAGCATGTTTAGAGAAGACAGCTGAAGGAATGCGTGTGAAATGAAGTAG
Organism: Bos indicus x Bos taurus; assembly: GCF_003369695.1. NCBI lineage: Eukaryota > Metazoa > Chordata > Mammalia > Artiodactyla > Bovidae > Bos > Bos indicus x Bos taurus. The sequence continues at coordinate 126,191,951 of NC_040076.1, forward strand.
TAGAAAGCATGGATACCGAGAGTCCAAATGGAGGTGCCAGCCTTAGTCTTGGAGAAAGAAAGCTTCTCCTCTGGACCAAGAGAGACCCACAGTGGCTGAAGGGGTAACTGGTGGAGGAGTGGGGAGTAGAGGAAGGTCCTTCCCTGCGTCCTGACTTCCTTTGAGAAACAAGAAGCCAGTGGTGGCTTAGGGCTTGAGAAATCTGGTGAACATTTAGATGGGCCCTTGAGGGTGAATGGAGAGGAAACTGATTAGGGATACAAGAAAGACTTTCATCAGCTTTACTGACTCTGAGAAAGGAGATGAGCTTATATCTCATAAGTAGGGGCTGGTACCAATTAACAAGGCTATATGATTTTTTCCAGCTTCTCTCAGCGGTTCTGACATTGAAAGTGAACCCAGAAGAAAGAGTGATCCCAGGTTAGGTATTGAAAAGGTAGGTAGGTAACTTGAAAGTCCAGGGATAGAGAGTGACATCACCACAATAGTAGAGTGGGAAGCTGTAGAGATTGGTCCCTCCACCACAGCAACTGCTGATTGGGAAAGACTGGAACAAGCTCTTTCAGAACTCTGGAACCTGACCTGTCCTGATATTAACTTGCAGATTGCTGGATGAAGGTAGAGACCCCTGTCCTTGGGGAAGAGATGGCATGTGCCACCAGCTCCATTCTTCAGCCCTACTGCATATGTGGGGAAGGCAGCCCACCTCCCAGGACTGAGGGCAGGTGCCAGGGCAGGTCATGGGAATCTTGTCCCACAAAGATTTGGGGTTCCTAGTGAAAGGTTGTTGTTGAATCACGCGAATACACCAGGATTCTTGGCCCCCGGAGGAGAAGAATTCAATCCGGGGCCAGAGACGAGGCTTGATCGCTCAGAGCTTTTGTGTAATAAAGTTTTATTGAAGTATAAAGGAGATAGAGAAAGCTTCTGACATAGGCATCAGAAGGGGGCAGAAAGAGTACCCCCCTGCTAGTCTTTAGCTGGATGTTATATAGTCACTAGCAGTCTGTTAATGAAAGAAAGGAATGTCTTAAAATTCAGAATGGCACCAGGCCCCTCACCCATAAGATGCATTTTGGGATAATCTTGGCACCAAATGGTTTATCCTGGGCCATAAAATGATTAACTTGAATCTTGAAGAAGGGCAGACCACCATACAAATGGTTTCATTTACATAGATTAGGAGAACAATATCTGAGTATAACATACTGGTTTGTCAAGTAGGTTCTGGGCCAAGAGGCGGAACCGACTTGGAGACAGAGTCTGGGGTAAAGGCATAGTACATTAGCATAGCTTAAGACGAACATTTCCATAAGAAAAAGGCATTGGTTATCTCTAGGTTCGAGAATAGCTAACTTCAGGCGAAACCAGGTGTCCTTATGGCAACACAGTATTTTAAGAGAAACCTCCCTTTAAATTTGTATAGAGAAGGAAAAAATATTGCTAGTTTGTTTCCTCCTGCCGCTTAAGAGAGATAAAAATGTCTGACACTTGCAGGCTATTTCCTCCATTTGGAGACCCCTGGCCTTCCTGCCTGTTACCCTCTCACTAGTGGCTCTAGTGGTAAAGAACCTGCCTGCCAGTGCAGGAGACATAAGAGACACAGGTTCGATCCCTGGGTCAGGAAGATCCCCTGGAGGAGGGCTTGGCAACCCTCTCCAGTATTCTTGCCTGGAAAAATCCCATGGACAGAGGAGCCTGGTGGGCTACAGTCCATAGGGTCACGAAGAGTTGGACATGACTGAAGAGACTTAGCATGCACACATGCAGAACCTATTGAATAGAGTGAAGTAAGTCAGAAAGAGAAAAACAAATATCATATATTTTTATGATTAAAAATTTAATTAAAAACTAATGCCTACATATGGAATCTAGAAAAATGGTACTGATGAACCTATTTGCAGGTCAGGAATAGAGACACAGATGTAGAGAACAGAATGTGGACACAGTGGAGGAAGAAGGTGGGACAAATTGAGAGAGTAGCGTTGGTGCATATGTGTACTGCCACGTGTGAAATAGCTAGTGGGAAGCTGCTATATAGCACAGGGAGCTCAGATCAGTGCTTTGTGACAACCTAGAGTGGTGGGATGTGGGGCTAGATGGGAGGGAGGCTCAAGGGAGAGGAGATACATGTATACTTACAGCTCATTCACACTGTTGTACAGCAGAAACCAATACAACGTTGTAAACCAATTATCCTCCAATGGAAACTGAACTTAAAAAAATTGGGCCTATATACTCTGGTGGATTTTGCAATGCCCTGCAGAACTGGCACAGATGCTTACCTAGGCTCTGGCCCTCTCAGCTACAGTGGCTTCCTTTGGCACATCACTTGAAAGATTTAAAGGGCCAGTACCTTTTTTGGGATTTGGGGGCCGCACATTTTAGAAAATGTGTGTCAGATCCCTAGCTGATCACATAGGAAAGATAACAGAAGCTTCAGAAACATCAGTGACCACACATAACAAGGAATACACAGGTTGCAGGACCAGTTTGGAAAAGTCACAAACTGATAGCTGCAGCTCTCAGTTAAGAAAGAATTGGCAATGACTGAGGAGTGGGAAAAACAGACTTCTAGAGCTACCACGTTTATTTTCAAAAGAATGAAAAATTAAAGTATCTCACTGAGGGACCTCCCTGGTGGTCCGGTAGTTAAGAATCCACCTTCCAGTGCAGGGGACGTGGATTCTACCTCTGGTTGGGGAATTAAGATCCCACATGCCTCAGGGCAACTAAGCCCGAGTGCCGCAACTACTGAGCCCACGTGCAGCAAAGAAAGATCTGTATGATGCAGTGAAGACCCCACGTGCTGCAACTAAGACCAACACAGCCAAATACGTACATACACACATAAACAAACTTTAAAAATATAAAAAGAGAAGAATCTCACTGACCTGAGTTAAAAACTAGTTGATGTAAGGAATGTTGGATAGATTTATCATTTACAAACTGAAATTATGTATGAAGGTATAAAATTACACATTACAAACAGTATAAAACCATACAGTTCAGAATTCATGCCATTTTTTTTTAATTTAATTTTATTTTTAAACTTTACATAATTGTATTAGTTTTGCCAAAACTCCCTTAATTGCTCTGCCTTTCCTGTAAACAGCCCCTCTGTATTCAGCCTCACAAGTTATTAAAGCAAGATGTGTTATTATGTATTAAACTAACAAAAAAATCAGTGTGGGTGAGATGATGGCAAATTTGTTTCAGTCATGCATTGCTGTCATATTCTATAATATATTCATGCTTGCTTCATATCTAATTGACACCTCCAAATACTTATCAAGGAAAACTGATACTACATTCCATGCACCACCTAGTAGGGACACCCTAACTGAGAAGGCATTTGACTGTGTGGCATCAAAAGTTACTAGAACAGTCACTATGCGGTACTGATTACAAGATCAAATATAGCAAGTTTCGCCACATTTAAGGAGCTGGAAAGTTGTCTTACTCTTTGATTCAGTAATCTCACACATAAAAGTGGGGGAGATTTGGGGGAATGGCCCAATAAAACCAACAGTAGTGCCTTGGCAGTCACTTTTGGAAATAGGGTCATTGAAAATGTAGTTATTTAATTAGGATGAGGTGTTAATGCAGTAGGGTGAAGTGTAGTCGCTCAGCCGTGTCCGACTCTTTGCAACCCCATGGACTGTAGGCCACCAGGCTCCTCTGTCCATGGGATTCTCCAGGCAAGAATACCGGATTGGGATGCCATTTCTTTATCCAGGGGATCTTCCCAACCCAGGGATCGAACCTGGGTCTTCCACATCACAGGCAGATGCTTTACCCTCTGAGCCACCAGGGAAGAACTCTTCATCAAATGTGACTGATTTCCTCATGAGAAGCAGACACAGGGACACTACCCTGTGAAGAAGGAGGATAGGAGAGATGTGGCTGTGAGCCAGGGGACGCCAGAGATTGCTGCAAACCCCCGAATCCCTGGGTTGGGAAGGTCCCCTGGAGAAGGGAATGGCTACCCACTCCAGTGTTCTGGCCTGGAAAATTCCATGGACAGAGGATCCTGGTGGGCTACAGTCCATGGGGTCGGAAAGAGTCGACCATGACTGAGTGACAATCCACACTACCAGAAACTAGGCATAGATGAGGGCAGACACCCTTACGGGTTCCAGAGGGAGCTCGGCCCTACCAACACCATAATTTTGGACTTCTAGCCTCCAGAACTGGGAGAGAATAAAGTGCTATTCTTTTAGCCTCCCAGTTTGTGATACTTTGTTATGGCAATCCATAGAAACTAGGGAGCCATGACCAGGCAATGGGGAAAAAAGAGTCTTTTCAACAAAGGATACTGAGAAAACTGGACATCCATATGCAAAAGAATAAAGTGACACCCTTCCATATACCAAATATAAAAATTAAGTCAAGGGACTTCCCTGGTGGTCCTGTGGTTGGGACTTTGCACTCCCACTCTTGGGGGCACAAATTCAGTCTCTGGTTGGGAACTAGAATCCCGCATGCCATGCAGCCAAAAAATTTTAAAAAATAAAAATTCATTAAAGAAAAGGTAACTAAAAATGGATCAATGAGTAAATTTAAAATACAAATCTATAAAACTCTTACAATAAAATGTAGAGGAAATCTTCATCACTGTGGATTTATTATGATTTCTTAAATGACATCAAAAGCACAGCTAACAAATGAAAAAAATAGATAAATTGAACTTTAAAAACATTTTTAAAGTTGAAAATTAAAAACTTTTGTGCATCAAAGCATGCTATTAAAATGTTTTTATCTGTTTATGATGAGTAATTAAAAAATTTTTTTCTTAACTATTAGAATTCTCCAAAATAGAAACAGAATTACCCTAATTTAATCTAAAATAATAAGAAATAAAGTTGTCTTGAAATTATTTTGGCATAATGTATAATGTGCAATTTAAAAATGTGTCTGAAAAAGTTTATAGCCTTTGATATCTTAAATTTGATTTCTGAAAACTGACTGAAACATGTAATGTGAAAGGTGTGTGTCTTGCTGTTTGGCTTCTAATTTCATTTAAGACTGAGGACTAAAACAAATGGAGAATCACTCTTCTGATTGGTAGGAGTAATAATGGTGACCATTTGGATCATTCAAGGAAAAAGAAGTACTCTGTTCATGATGTAGGGGAATGCTGTGATCCCATTAATAAAAGTGAAAACCAGAAAGAAAAAAACAGTTTTCACACTTTGAGTGAAAACTCACAAAATGGTAGAAAATATTGCAAATTGTACATTTGGTAAAGGATTAATATCCAGAATATATAAATAACTCCTGTAGCTCAACCATACCACCAAAACCTATACCCAGTTACGAATTTATGAATGGTCAAAGGCTTGAATAATATTCAAATGGTCAATAAGAACATGAAAAATTCTTGTTGGGGAAATGCAAATCAAAACCACAATGAGGTACCACTTCACACCCCCCAGGATGGCTATAAGTTTTTAAATGTAAAATAACAAGTGTTGGTAAGGATATGGAAAAATTGGAACTCTTATACACTGGTTGTTGAAATGTCAAATGGTGCAGCCATTGTGGAAAGCTGTCTGGCAGTTCATCAGAAACTAAACATAGAATTATCATATGACCCAGCAATTCTAATCCTCGATATGTACACAAGGAATTGCAAACAGGGACTCAAACAGATACTTTACAGCAGTGTTTATAGCAGCATTATTCACAGTAGCAAGGAGGAGGAAACAGCCCAAGTGTTTGGAGATAGTGGCTCTGTTAACACAACATTAATGCCACACTATATTGTGCACTTAAAAATGGTTAAAATGGTAAACTTTATGTTATGTATATTTTACCACAATTAAAAAAAGAATTGATAGCATGTGAAGGCAAGTTGTTAAAGTGATTTGTTGTTCAGCCGCTAAGTCGTGTCCAACTCTTTGTGACTATGGACTGTAGCCACCAGGCTCCTCTGTCCATGGAGTTTTCCAGGCAAGTATATTGGAGTGGGTTGCCATTTGCTCCTCTAGGGATCTTCCCAACCCAGGGATCGAACCGCGTCTCCTGTGTCTCCTGCATTGGCAGGTGGATTCTTTACCACTGGGAAGCCCCCATTAAAGTGGAAGAACATGTAAATAAGCCCAGTAGGAAAGTAAACCTAGGTAGGGGTCTCAGGAAGAAAAGGGGATGTTTGAGGGATTAAAGGAAGGGAAGGTATTTAGGGAGTAAGACTGAGAGAACTGAAATAATACTGGGTTGGCCAAAAAGTTCATTCAGGTTTTTCCATAAGATGGTACAGAAAAACCCAAACAAACATTTTGGCCAATCCAGTAGCAAGACATGCCTACTGATATATTACAAAGTTAAGTTTTGGGGGGGGTTTTGGTTAATTTGCCTAATTTATTTATTTTTTAACAAGTTAGAATTGCAATATAGGTAAAGTTTTTAATCCTGCTTTTTTTCCTTTAATATTATACTGTGAGAATTTTCCTCTCATTAAGCTATTTTGTGTTTTCAGTTGAAGTATACTTGATTTACAGTGTTTCAGGTTTATAACACAGTGATAGAATACCAGTGGTAGAATGTTTCCAGGTGGTAAAGTTGAGGATGTGACCCTGGGTGAGGACTGCTAAAGAAGCATTGGAAATGACAGTCTTGGGAACTGAACGTGGTCTGGTGGCCCAGATGGTAAAGAGTTTGCCTGTGATGCGGGAGACCTGGGTTCAATCCCTGGGTCGGGAAGATCCCTTGGAGAAGCAAATTGCAACCCACTCCAGTATTCTTGCTTGGAGAATTCCATGGACAGAGGAGCCTGGTGGGCTACAGTCCATGGGGTCGCAAAGAGTTGGACATGACTGAGGGACTAACATTTTCACTTTTCACTTTCACGGTCACGCAGGGGTAATGTTTCCTCCTGGAGGAAAGACAGCAGGCCAGCCAGGGCTGGATGCTGGAGCTGAGTGGATGACAGTGATTGATTTGCAGGAGCCTCAAAGGAAAAAGTATTTATTTCTACTATATTTCTTAAGGCTATACTTTCATTGTAGTGTTGACCCAGTTTGTTGAATTTATTTATTTATTTTTTTGAACAAATTTTGGGAAGCCGGGTAGGTTGCCAGTGGCTAACCAGTCCTAAAGTTGAGAAGCATAAAATAGGATAAGGCTACATTTCAGCACTCCTGTAGGTACAGTTTTTATCTGATTGTGTATTATCAAGATAAGTACAATGAAAGGAAAAAGCATCGGCTTCTTTATCTTGCTTTTAAAGTTGTATCAGCTTCTTTAAAGATGTTTCATCAGTTTTGCTTTGTTTTTGGAAGTGCCCACATTGTCATGCTTCAAAAAGGATAACTTTTTGGATAGAATCTGATTGAAAAATTTATGCTATATATCACATAATTGTTACAAAGTGTGCTCAATTTGTCAAATCAAAAAGAGACATTTACAGAGCCCCACCTAATTAAATCATATGTTGAAATTACAGTTTGACCTCTAAATTTGTTTTCTCTTGTGGCAGCAGGTCTTTTATATAATGTAGTCACTGATTTATAATGAGTCTCAAAATACTTTTTCCATCTTTCTTAGGAAAACGGGAAAGCATTTCCACAACTTCATTAGTTGGCAAGACCTACGAGCTACTGAACTTGTAAAATCTTGGAATGGTTCTCTTTTAATGAAGGTAATCTTTTTCTTATGTTCTGTGATTTGGATGTTACTATTTTTCCCGTATATATTCTTCAGCTGTATGCTGAATTATATAATCTACTGATGATGTTTTAGGACATTAAGAAGAGAATAACATGCACATGCACACTCCCCATACTAGTGAAATTTAATAGGAGTCACCCAGAAGTATGTGTGGCGGGTTGAAGTGCTTAACAGCTACTCTTCATGAAGTCCTGAGGCGATTTGGGGTGGGCCAGAGGTTCACAAGTTACTGAGAATTCATTCTTATTCCTGGAGAAATAGAAAAAATACAGACTATGTCCAGTATAGGTACAGACCATGTCCAGATTTTATCATCTGGACATAGTTATGAAAGTGGAGAATGGATATTGAGGTAGATAACTAGCTGACTGCCTGACTGCCGCAGTCTTTCAGCATGATGCCTGGCACGTGGTAAGGCGGTGACAGCGCTGGTGACGATGGGCAGCGGTTGCGATACATCACTCAGAAGTGTGAGGTTACTGAGTCGAAGAGGAAGGCAGTTTTCCAGCCCCTCAAATGTGATACCTGCAGTATTTGGTCTTATAATCAAGACCAAATGTTATTATATTATACTAAATATTAATTATAAGACTGCTGCTAAGTCGCTTCAGTCGTGTCCGACTCTTTGCAACCCCATAGACGGCAGCCCACCAGGCTCCCCCATCCCTGGGATTCTCCAGGCAAGAACACTGGAGTGGGTTGCCATTTCCTTCTCCAATAATTGTAAGACTAACTATGCAGTATTGATTATTTTAATGCTTCTAATACCACACAGTTAAATGCTTTCTCAGCTAGGCTGCCCCTCCCAGGTGACGGATAGGGGAGTGTCTGGAACATCAGGTTTCCTTGATAAATGTTTGAAGACATTAATTTTATATGAAAAGCAAGTCCAAATATTGGGTCGGCCAAAAAGTTTGTTTGGCTTTTTCATAACATCATGAGGGAAAACCAAACCAACTTTTTGGTCAACCCAACATATTATAAATATGACAGTAATACATGAATGAAGCATATCTGCCATAGTCTCACCCACACTGATTTTTTTGTTAGTTTAATATATAAAAATGTATTCTCCCTTAAAAGCTTGTGAAGCTGAATATCAGAGATGCTGTTTACAGAAAGAGCAAGGGTGTTGAAAGGGATTATAAGGAAATGTTGTGAACTTTGGAATACTTTAAAATTGTACTGTGTATAATGTGCAGTGTAATACTTTAACATATAATTTTAGTTTTTAATCAGTCAATTTATTAGACATTCGATTCCTTAAGATGGCTTCCCTTGTGGCTCAGATGATAAGCGTCTGCCTACAATGCGGGAGACCCGAGTTCGATCCCTGGGTTGGGAAGTTCCCCTCTAGAAGGAAATGGCAACCCACTCCAGTACTCTTCCTGAAAAATCCCATGGACGGAGGAGCCTGGTAGGCTACAGTCCATGGGGTCGCATAGAGTCGGACACGACTGAGCGACTTCACTTCACTTCACTTCTTCACTTCACTTCACTTCACTTCACTTAAGTTGGTCACTGAAGTGTTTAAAATGTTTATGCCCTTGAAAATAAATTGTGAGAACATTTATTTCTGTAGAATAAGCCCCAAATCTCAAGCTGTGACATAAAACTGGCATCAGGCACAAAACTGAACATTTAAAGGACTTTGGCTACTTGATACCGAACATGTCTATGACGTAACTTTGGGCCTCTCCTAGCAGAGAAATGCATACAAACAGATTCATAAGAGTTTAGCACACAAAATTGCAGAGCCGGTCCTGCTGAAGGAACCCTACCCTGTAACTGTCCTTTTCCAGATCCTTGTGGTGACAGCAGTGATGGAGGTTCTTGGAAATGTTTAGGGAGAATGTGTCAGAGCTGGCACCAAGGTAGTGAGTTTAGCCACCACTGTCCCCAGGCAAAGTGATGAAGAAATTGGCGCATGGGGCCATTTCCCAGCACCATGTCTCCTCCAGGCACCAGTGCTTCTTCTCACTGTTGTCCTGATTCGTGCCTAATGGCTGCTAAGGCTTTTCTTTGCTTTTAGCATAAAATCCTAACTTCTTATCATAGTTTGACCCTGACCTCTTTCCAGACCCCGCTCTCCCTGAAGCTGCTAAGGGTTAGGCTCCCGTTTTGCCAGCCCTCAAGCCCTTTCTCACCCTAAAGCCCTCATCCCTGCAAGGGACCCCCTCCACCATCATGGCTGGACTCTTCTCATCGTCGGGGCCCGGCTCGCCGTCCCCTCCTCTGTGGGAGCCCTTCTCTGCCATCTTATTTATAGCAACATCCCCTGCCTCCAATCCAGTCTTTATTACTGTCCTTTCTTTCACAACAGTCCTCAACTTCAAAGATCTAACACACATTTCTCAATTGAAGTTTTAATTGAGACAATTGTAGATTCACATGCAGTTGTAAGAAATAATACAGAGATCCCTTACCTTCTCTCAAGTGGTAACATTTCACAAAACTATAGCATAATGTTAAACCAGAATATCGACATTAATATATTCCATAGATCGTATTCAGATTTTCCCAGCTTTACTCTTACTCATCTCTGTTTATAGGTGTATGTGTTTTAGTTTCTGTAGTTTTTTCCGCATGTTCGTTTACCTGGCACCACAGTCAAGGCACTGAATACTTTCATCACTACAAGGACCCCTCGTGCTGCTTTTTTATAACCACATCGGCCTCACTCCTGCGTTCCTCCCCACCCTCTCCCATCCTTAGCTCGTTGCAACCACTAATCTGTCCTTCATTTCAAATTTTTCTCGTTTCAAAAATGTGAGACATGTGGCATCGTGCAGCATAACCTTTTTTAATCTGGGTCATTTTTCGCTTAGTATAATTCCCTGGAGAACACAAGTTATTACATGTGTCGGTACTCCTTTCTGCTTTATTGCCGAGTTTTATTCATGAGCCACCTGTTGAGGGACATCTGTGCTAGAGTCAGTTTGGGGCTGTTACCAATAAAGCTGTTATGAACATTTGCTTATGGGGTTTTATGTGAGCATAAGTTTTCATTTCTCTGAGATAAGTACCCCAAGAGGATGACTGCTAGAATATAGGGTAATTGTGTGTTTTGTTTATAAGACAATAAATGCTATACTTTTTTTTCAGAGTGGTTGTACCATTTACATTTCCACCAGCAGTGTATGAGTTATAAGATGTGTATTTTTTCTAATTTTGAAAAGAATGATTTTTAAAGTGAAAGTTGCTCAGTCGTATCTGACTCTTTGCTACCCCACAGACTATACAGTCCATGAAATTCTCCAGACCAGAATACTAGAGTGGGTAGCCTTTCCCTTCTCCAGGGGATCTTCCCAACCCAGGCATTGAACTGGGGTCTCCTGAATTGCAGGCAGATTCTTTACCAACTGAGCTATCAGGGAAGCCCGATGATTTTTAAACAGGATGCATTTTTAATCATCAGGGATTTTTTTTTTTTTTTTGGTCATTTTAACCATGAATTATATCTTAGCATTATGTCACAACATAACTTATAGCATTTTTTCTTTTTTAGTAGTATATTAAATAGGGGTTCATTTTAGAACCATTGTATTCTTGGATGATCTCATTTATTGATTTGATTACTTATTTACCTGTCTCTTCCTGCTAGAATGTAAATTTCAAGAAGACGGGGATTCTGCCTGTTTGCTTTATTTTCTCAGGGCCTTAGCACTGTTCTTGGGACTTGGAAGGCACTCAATAATAGTTGTTCAGTATATGAACAAAAGTGTTCATTGTTCGTATGTTGACTAAAAGTGCAGGTGTTAGAAGTCTTAATATTTTTTGTGTGCCCCCACCAAAGTATCTACATTTTAACAGAAGATCCCTGAAGGATCCCAAATCTAAGTCTTTATAGAGAAAAATCTAGTTGCTTGTAGAGGAAGAACTTCAGTTTGAAGCATTTCTTAACATATAACACATCAGAAAGAGGATTATTAAATACTTTTTTAAAAGTCTTGTATTTAATAAGTAATGTAAAGTGCAGAAGGTTGGCCTGCAGAAGGTCAGAGTACTGAACAGGATGAAAAGGAGGGTACTATTTCTGGTTATAAGATGAATAAGGTCTGGGAATCTAACGTGTAATGTGATGACTATAGTTAATAATTCTATATTGTATAACTGAAATTTGCTAAGAGAGTAGAACTTAAATGCTCTCATCAAAAAGAAAGAAAAGGTGAAAAAAGTTGAAGTCTATTGTTCAAAAAAAAAAATGAAGAACGAAACTGTAATGAGAGAACTGAGTCTACACATTTATTGATTGATGCCTTATGCCAAAAATGAAGGAAAAATAAATTTGTATTTCTATTTTAAATAAACCAAAATCTTTCAATTTCTTTTGAGGAGGAGTAGGAATAACCGAGGGAAAAATGCAAGTAGATAAATTCTCTGTAATTGAATTTTTTGTAAAACATCAGTTTCAGAAGTTGAATCATCCATCTGCATCTTTGTCATTAGGTAGCAGGATACATGTTTATTTTGTTGTTTTGGGGGTTTTTTTCTAGTATGTCTTACAAACCTTGAAACTCAATGCTAGTTTTTTGTATAAGGCTTTTTTTTTTTTTTCCAATTAAAGATTTTGCATTACTAAGAAGTAAACTTAAAACTGTATATTTCATCTTTAATCATTAGATAAATATAAATAGTATTAAATAAAATAATTCATCCCAAATTTTAAACACTTAATGTGTAGGGAAAGTTCCCTTCTGGGTTAATACTAAGTTGATTAAAAATATATTTCTAATAGAAAAATAGCCTTCTCCCTTGACCCTCTTGCTTTACTTCCATAGTTGAAAATAGGTAAAGAAGTATAAAATAGTTATTTTTCAAAGGTTTTTGTAAGTACTTGAGCCTGCAGTGTTCTGAAGACATTCATAGTAGGTGTGTCACGTTTCATATTTTAGACTGCAAATTGACCTCTTAGGGTGCTTTGCTTGATTTCCTTATGTGCTGAGGACACTATATAAGGAATTAAAGAAGTTGTTTGCTGTTGAGTTTGTTTGCATGTGTATAGAATTGATATAGAAACATCAAACGCCATTAAACACATTTTCCTAAAATATCTTTTTTTTAAAAAAAATAGCTCATACACAGTTCCTGCCGAGTACTGCACTTTTTCACTAGAAGTAAACAATTTCTAGCAGCCAGTTTGTTCACTTTCACAACTCAGCATGTTTCTTTGAGATTGGCCTGGATTTTGCAGAACCTGACTGAGGTAAGAAAAGATTGTGTGTGTGTGTGTGTGTTTGAGGAATGAAAAAAATGGAAGGAATAAGGACATTAATTTGATTATTTGAGGGAAAATTGTGTCTACCACATTGGGATGGAAGACAAGGAATCTTTACTCAATATTTCTTTAAACCATTTTAATGGTGAATCATGTCACATACAGAAAAGTAAATGAACCAAAATGTACCTACCACTCAGTGATATTTTGTGGAACAAACGTCTGTTTAACACTACTTGAATCAAGAAATAGAACATGGTGGCACTGTGTGTGACATTTTCTTTCCATTTTTGTAATTTACATGTTTATTCCTGGACACTACACGTAGGTTTCTTTGCTGGAATATTTTTGAACTTTGTAAATGGAATCATGCAGTGTTTATTCTTCTGTATCTGACTCCTTTTGCTTGGCATTATATTTGTGAAATATAGCACTGTGTGTACATTAATTTTATTATATTCTCATTGTAATTTAGTGTTCAGCATGTGATTTTACCAGGGTGTGTGTATCCATTCTGTTCATGTACATTAGCGTTATTTCCAGTCTGGGGCCATTATGAATAATGCTCTGTATTTCTATTGCTGTAAATGTATTTCTATTGTATCTATACATGGGAATGGAATTTTTTAGGGCATAAAAGTGTATATATATTTTCACCTTTAGTGGATAATATCAAACGTTTTTCCAGTTTTTGTCAATTTGCACACTCCTCAGCAGTGAATGAGAGATTTTAATTTCATTTACCATCATAATTGATATTATCAGTCTTTAATTTTAGCCATTTTGGTGGGTTGGTTGTGATATTTCATTGTGATTTTAGACTAGATTAAAAAAATGAAATCAAACTGTGTGCTATCTTACAGGAGACATACTTTAGACCAGAAAAACAGATCAGTTAAGATTAAATGGGGAGTTCCCTTGTGGTCTGGAGGGAGAGTTCTGGGCTTTCACTTCTGGGGCCCAGGTTCAGTCCCTGATCAGCATGCCCCTCCCCAAAAAAGAAAATGCAAAAGGCTGGTAAATGAGTCAAAATGACACTTAAATAAAAGAGTAAATGGATGGAATCTACTATACAGAACAGACTCACAGACATACAGAAGACAGACTTGTGATTGCCAAGGGGGAGAGGGAGTTGTTAAGGGAATGATTGAGAGTCTGAGATCAGCTGGTGCAAACTAGAATATATAGGATGACAAGGATGACTTACTCTGTAGCACACAGAGCTACAGTCAATATTCTGTGATAAACTGTAATGGAAAAAATATGAAAAAGAATATATATACATATATATAATTGAATCATTCTGCTATATAGCAGAAATTTATACAACAATGTGAATCAGCTATACCTCAGTGAAATATTTTTTTGAAAAGTCAGTGGATAGAAAAGATGTCCATGCAAACAGCAGCCATAAGCTAAGTGACCATTCTAATATTAGATAAAACAGACTTTAAAAACAAACAAAAGTTTTACTAAAGATAAAGAAGAGCATTTTATAATAATAAGTCAATCCATCAGAAATACACAACAATTACAAACTTGTATGCACCTAATAACAGTGTTCTGAAATACAGAAAACAAAAATTGGCAGAACCAAAAGTGAAAATAAACAATGCATCAGTGGTAGTCAGAGATGTCAGTACCCCATTTCAATAATTGGTAGATCAGCTGGAGAGAAGATCAATAAGGAAACAGAAAACTTGAACCATAGCATAAACTATCTAGACTAATAGACTTTTATAGAAAGCTAATAACAACAGGATACACATCCTTCTTAAGGGTGTATGGAAGCTTCTCCAGGATAGACTATACACCATAATACAGTCTCAATACATTTAAAAGGGCTGAAATTATACAAAGTATTTCTACAACTACAAAGGAATGAAATTTGAAATAAGTAATAGAAAGTTGGGAAGTTCAAAACTACGTGGAAATTAAACAAAGCATTTTAAATAATCGGTTGAAAAAAGAAATCTCATGAGATATTAGAACATATTTTGAGATGAATGAAAATGAATGAAAACATAGTATACCAAAATGTGATGTACCAAGAATAGTGTTTACAAGGAAATATAGATTAAGACTATATTATATAGAGAGACTATGTTAAAACAAATCTAATATTCTATCTTAAGACACTGGGGGAAAAAATGAGCAAACTGAAAACCCAGACAAGCAGAAGGAAAGTAATATAAAGACTAGAGTGAAAACTGTTGAAATAAAGAATAGAAAAACAGTTGAAAAAATCAACAGAATCAAAAGTGGGTTTGAAAAGATTAGCTAGACTGACAAAGAAAAAGAAAAAACAAAAAGAAGATCCAGATAACTAAAATTATGAATGAAAAAGTTAATATTAATTCCAGCTTCACTGAAGTTAAAAGCATTAGACAATACTATGAACAAGCGTATGCCAGCAAATTAGATAACTTAAATAAAAGGGGAAATTTCTTAGAAATTGCACAAACTACCCAGACTGACTCAAGAAGATATATGCAAGCTAAATAAATCATTTGTCCATTAAGAAATTAGTACATTTTAATATTAGAGGAGTTTTAGGTTTACAGAAACCTTGAGCAGAAAGTACAGAGTTTCCATATTTCCCCAGTACAGTTTTCCTGTTATTAATATGCTGCATTTGTTACAATTGATTAATCAATAGTGACACATTATTATAAAGTATTATTAATGTGGTATATCTACAATTACAGTATCATTCACAGTGGTTTCACTGTGCAGATTTTATATGAACATAAATTTTCACCTCATTTGGGTAAATACCTAGGTATGCAATTGCTGGATGATAAGGTAAGAGTATGTTTTAAATTTGTTAAGAAACTGCCAAATTGTCTTCTGAAGTGGATCTACCATTTTGCATTCATCCCAACGATGAATGGGAGTTGCTTCGTATCCTTGCTAACATTTGATGTCAGTACTTTGGATTTTAGCTCTTCTAATAGTTGTGAGGTTGTGAAGTGGAGAAGGAAATGGCAACCCACTCCACTACTCTTTCCTGGAGAATCCCATGACAGAGGAATCTGGTGGGCTACAGTCCATGGGCTTCCCTGTTGGCATAGATGGTAAAGCATCTGCCTGCAATGTGGGAGGCCTGGGTTCAATCCCTGGGTTGGGAAGATCCCCTGGAGAAGGAAATGGCAACCCACTCCAGCACTCTTGCCTGGAGAATTCCATGGACAGAGAAGCCTGGTAGGCTACAATCCATGGGGCAACAAAGAGTCGGACACGACTGAGAGAATTCACTTTCACTTTCACAGTCTATGGGGTCGCAAAGGGTTGGACATGACTGAGTGACTAACACAATAGTTGTGAAGTAGTATCTCATTGGTTTAATTTATAATTCCCTAATAACATGTGATACAGAAATATGACTCTACTTTTATTTCTTATTCTTTATGTTGATAAAGACCTGCAGGATATATATTGACTAGAAAGGATGACTGCAAAGATCCTTTTCTCATCCTGATCTTGAAACAAAAGCTTTCGACATTTCACCATTTAGTATGAATCTATGATAGGTTTTCTTTAGATATTCTTTATCAAATTTAAGGAAATACTCTCCTTTTCCTGTTTGCTAAGATATTTTGTTATGTATGGATGTTGGCTTGATCAAGCACATTTTCTGCACTTATCTCAGTGTGACATCCTGCTTGGGCCTCATGCATGCATGCACACTAAGTTGCTTCAGTCATATCCGACCATGTGGGACCCCATGGACTATAGCCCGCCAGGCTCCTGTCCATGGGATTCTCCAGGCAAGACTACTGAAGTGGGTTGCCATTCCCTTCTCCAAGGGATCTTCCCAACCCAGGGCTTGAACTCATGTCTCTTACATCTCCTGCATTGACAGACAGATCCTTTACCACTAGTGCCACCTGGTAAGCTTGGGCCTTGTAGGAAGTTTTAAATTCATTGCTTGATATCTTGTTGATTTGGAAAACTGATAATATCAACTATTATCTTCAAGTATAAATTTCTGCTCCATTCTCCTGAAAATCTGCTTACATGTATGTTGGATCTTTTGACTAAATCCTTTTTGACTCCCACTCTTTATTACATATTTTCCATTCTTTGGTCTCTATGGGCCTTATTTTGGGTATTTTCATCTAACTGGTCTTCCAACTCTTTTATTATCTCTTTGTTTCTAATACACTGTTATTAAAACCCAAGCATTAAGTTCTTCGTTTTTAAGTTTTAGAATTTCTTTCCACCCCCATGCCTCAAATCAGCATGTTATTTTAAAATCCATGGCTAGTATTTGTAACTCCTATGGATTGTCTCTTTCTCTTTCCCACCCTCACCAGCCACCCCCGCCACAATGTTCTCTTGTTTCCTCATATGCCTGATTACTTTGTTGTTGTTATTCAGTCACTAAGTCATGTCTGACTCCTTGTGATGCCATGGGCCGCAGTACACCAGGCTTCCCTGTCCTTTACCATCTCCCAGAGTTTGCTCACACTCATGTCCATTGAGTAGGTGATGCCATCCAACTATCTCAGCCTCTGTTGCCCCTTTTCCTCCTGCCTTCAGTCTTTCCCAGCATCAGGGTCTTTGCCAGTGAATCAGCTCTTTGCATCAGGTGGCCGAAGTATTGGAGCTTTAGCTTCGGCATCAGTCCTTCTGATGAATATCAGGGTTGATTTCCTTTAGGATTGACTGGTTTGATTGCAGGGTGACAATATACAGCTTTGACATACTCCCTTCCCAATTTTAAAGCAGTCCATTGTTTCACATCTGGTTCTAACTGTTGCTTATTGACCTGCACACAGGTTTCTCAGGAAGCAGATAAGGTGGTCTGGTATTCTCATCTCTTTAAGAATTTTCCACAGTTTGTCGTGATCCACACAGTCAAAGGCTTTAGCATAGTCAATGAAGCATAAGTATATATTTTTCTGGAATTCTCTTGCTTTTTCTGTGATCCAGCAGATGTTGGCAATTTGATCTCTGATTCCTCTGCCTCTTCTAAATCCAGCTTGATTGAAATGATTCAAAGCTGAGATGGAGTTCCTGTAAGAAGCTTTTAGTTTACCCCTACTCCTAGAGTAGAGTCATTTGGAGTCTTAACCCAATGTGAAGAGGATTGCTCTTGGTCCTCCTGCGTTAGGAAGCCCTGACTACTCTCTCCCTCGCTAACCTAATGAGGACCTACTGCCTATCAGAGGGGCTGGCCCTGAAGTAGTTTTTAAATGAACAGGTGAGTTTACTACCTGGTGGGCATTGTTGCTACTTGCTGAAATACAGATTAACCTTTGGGGACCTGCCTTTTGGTCCAGTGGTTAACACTGCACTCCCAATGCCAGGGGCACAGATTCAGTCCCTGGTCAGGGAACTAGGATCATGACACATGGCATGGCAAAAAAAGAAAGATGCAGATGAACCTTTGTCTAATTTGAAACAAATTAGAGAATCACAATTTCTAAATTTAGAAAGTTTCAAATATCATTATTTTACTTAAAGTATTCCATATTTAGGGTTTCCTCAGTGGCTCAGCGGTAAAGAATCCACCTGCAGTGTAGGAGTCACAGGAGGTACAGGTTCAGTCACTGAGTCTGGAAGATCCCCTGAAGGAGGGCATGGCATCCCACTCCATATTCTTGCCTGGAGAATCCCATGGACAGAAGAACCTGGGGGGCTACAGTCCAAGGGATTGCAAAGAGTTGGACACGACTGAAGCGGCTTAGCATGCATGTATGTACACACTCCATATTTAAGTGATATAACACCTGACTCTTCAAAATACTTGTTATAAGAAATCTACAGGTGACTTCTCTTTTTAAAACTTATGCCATTCATCTTCTTTCATTGATCCCTTCTACTATTAAAATATAATTCATTCTTAAATATGTGCATTTGCTGTTTTTTTACCTCATTTAGCAAGTTTTTTTTTTTTTAACATCTGTTATTTGAAAGGGATAAGGGATGTCCCTAGGTGTTGGAGTTATAAATGGAATCTAGTTCCTGCTCTTAAGGAGCTTAGGGAATGAATGGTGTTGTGAGATAGTGACTGTATGAGAGATGTCCTTGGATGCTGGGTTGGGCATATCCAGGAAACGCTAGTCTTAAAGGACAAATAAGAGTTGGAGAGATGACCAAGTAGGATTTGGGGAATTGTTTTCCAGTAAGTTAACGATAGCTTTACAAGCTTGGCAGTTTCTCTGTTAGCTAGTTTAAGAAGGTTTTGATTCTTTTTTTGCTTTGGCAGATTTCTTCTGTGATATGCCAAGTAAGTAATATTTAGGCTTTCAGAGGTCATGAGGACTCCCTCGCAACCAGTCCGCCAGTGTAGCATGAAAGTAGCCATAAATAATACAGAAAGAAATGAGCGTGGCTGTGCTCTCTGTGGTCAGTAAAACTTAAAGGAAATGGAAAGTTGAATTTCACGTTTCGTGTGTTACAAAGTATTCTTTTTGTTCTTTTAACCATTATAAAATTAAAAAAGCATTCTTAACTTGTGATACAGAAACAAGCAACTGTTTTGATTTGACCTGTGAGCTTTATTGTGCTATATCCCACTTTAGACTTTCTATATTTAGGCATATTCATATATGTAAACTAAGAAATAGATACACTTTTTCTTCATCACAAAAATAAGCATGCTCAGTGTAAAACTAAAGCCTTTCATACTCTGTAGTAATTGCTTAGAATTGTTGAGGGTAAATTCTAGAAATTATTTCTCTGTATATAAATTTTTATAAAAAATGGGATGATACTGTGTTTAGTGATTGGCACTTGATCATGCACTTAACAGTTTATCCCTTTTGAACTGATCATGTGCTGTTGTGTTTTCAAGGTGCAAAAGGCAGTGGAAGAAGAAAATTGCTGCTTTGGGACTGTTGATACCTGGTTGTTACATAAGCTCACAAAAGGTAAAGGTGATTTGATAGATCTGCTCAGGTAACTGGAATTTGACTGATAGAAATCATTCATCTTAAAGAAGCGAAAGTTTTAAACTTTTTCCCCCATATCCCAGACATCCTGTTTTTTCTGGGACCCTAATAACTTCCTGTTATTGTAAAGCTAGATTAATTTCAGATATTTTCTAAGACAAGAGTGATTTTTAAATTGTGATGACACCTCAAACATAAGACTGAGAAAAGTCTTATGTTTGAGAGTGGTAAGACTTGAGTTCAATACTGAATCTGCTTCTTTGCAACTGTACCTAGAGTATATATAGCTGTAGGTAATCACATTGCTTCTCTGAGCCCCTTTCCTCATCTTTAAACTGGGAATCATGAGCTGACAATGTGCCTAAAAGCGTTAAACAGGAAATTGCTTTGGAGACTTTGCACTGGAAATGCACATTTTGAATGAATTTGAGAGCAGGCAGGGTTGAGACTGATAAGGATATGAGTGTAGATTGACACTACCTGATAATAAATAGATCATTTCCAATGTAAATTTAGGTTCTGAATTTGCCACAGATTTTTCAAATGCCAGCACAACTGGACTTTTTGACCCATATGAGGTAAAGTTTTTTCCCCTTCTTTTTGAATCACCAATTTTTGTATAATTTAGCTAGGATTTTGATGACATATTTTTATGCCCAGATGTGTTGGAGCAAGATCGTTACCTCCCTGCTTTCAATCCCGCTCTCTCTCCTGCCTCCTGTGAAGGATACGAGGTAATAATGAAAATCAGATATAGAAACCAGCAAAATTGTCCCTGAATTCACCTCGCCTTCGGGGGGAAAATTATTTTATCACTATTACACCTCCAAGGTGCTTGTATGTTCATTATATAACTTTTGGGGCTATGTTAAATTTTAGAATTAATATTTCTAGAGCTGTAACTTACTTTTTAATCAATTTTATTTGAAGCCACAATTTTGGATCAGTGGATGAAGAGATATTTGGTGTGCCTATACCAATAGTGGCCTTGGTAAGTAGAAAACTTGAGGATTTTTCCTTGTATAGTATATAAACTAAATGAATATCTGTGAATAGTTAGGTTTAGTTTAAGAAACACAAACGTCCAAGCAGAATAGAGTGTGTTTTTTGTTTTTAAGTTAAAGGGCCCTGAATATAATCAGAAGGATTCTCTGTTTTCTGGAAAGGGGACCAATGGGCTAGTGTTCTATCATGGAAATTCTTTATAACTTTTTCTGACTTCTCTATATGTTGTTTTTCAGAAAAGTACTATGCTAAATTTTTAGAAAATGTTGTAGTCTGAGTAATATGTGGTTTATATTTGATACTCTGAGACAGGAAGCAGTGATAGGGCCAGTGCTTAATTTATATTAATATAAGAAACTGTGAGAGGGCAATTAATAAAGAAGACAAATATTTGCATTTTATTTTTTATTATTTTTTAAAGTGCATTTACATTTTATAAAATCCTTCCTCTACTGAGACAGTAAAGAATCTGTGGATGAGTGAAAAATTAGCTGTTTCTGGTTTTTGAGGTTTCTTTGTTTCCTTTTAGTAATTAGTTACTTAATTTGGCTGTGCCAGGTCTTAGTTGATACATGCAGGATCTTTAGTTGTGGCATGTGAACTCTTAGTTGCAACATGTGGGATCTAGTTTCCTGACTAGGGATCAAACCCAGGCCCCCTGCATTGCGAGCACAGAGTCTTAGCCACTGGACCACCAGGAGTGCCCCTGAGGTTTCTTTCTTGACTATAGAAACTCAGGCCTTGCTTTTAATTTCCTGTAACAGCTTAAGGAGGAGGTGTAGAACATCTGACCCTACATAGACAATCACTCCAGTAGGTGGAGGAGTCAAGTGAGGGGACGGGAATTTAATTCTCAAATTACAAATTCCTGGAGAAGATCAGTCTTATTCAACTCAGAGTAGGCTCAGGTTTAGATTAAGGTATGACTAGAAAACTTACTCGGAGAAGGCAATGGCACCCCACTCCAGTACTCTTGCTTGGAAAATCCCATGGACGGAGGAGCCTGGTGGGCTCCAGTCCATGGGATCACGAAGAATTGGACACAACTGAGCGACTTCACTTTCACTTTTCAGTCTCATGCATTGGAGAAGGAAATGGCAACCCACTCCAGTGTTCTTGCCTGGAGAATCCCAGGGATGGGGGAGCCTGGTAGGCTGCCATCTCTGGGGTCGCACAGAATCGGACACAACTGAAGTGACTTAGCAGCAGCAGCAGCAGCAGAAAACTTATTGACTAGTGAGAAAGCATTCTTCAGGTGAGTTTTGGTTCTTAAAATATTGTGGTGTATATATATTAAATATATCTACATGTATTACATTAGCAAATGTTATAGGGAGTTCCCTGGTGGTCTGGTAGTTCGAATTTGACACTTTCACTGTCATGGCTAGAGTTCAATTCCCGATCGGGGGACTGAGATCCCACAAGCCATGTGTTGTGGCCAAAAAAAAAAGAAGTTATAATTTTTCTTTTTAACAAAAATGTATGGTTGGGAAATATATGGTTTTAACCTACATCTACTTATTCACCTATGAAAGTGAAAGTGAAGTCGCCCAGTCGTGTCCTACTCTTTGCAACCCCATGGACTGTAGCCTACCAGGCTCCTCCGTCCATGGGATTCTCCAGGCAAGAGTACTGGAGTGGGGTGCCATTGCCTTCTCCAGGGAGTCTTCCCGACCCAGGGATCGAACCTGGGTCTCCCGCATTCCAGGCAGACAATTTAACCTCTGAGCCACACCTATACTACTTCTTAAAAGGGAAATTTGTGTGGTCTGTAATTTTGACTAATGAATGAAGGTGCTTGCAAGTTGCAAATAACGAACCTTAGCTGTTTTTTTCTGCACAAATTTTATTCTGACTTTTGTTATTAAGATTATTCTTATGATTCTTCAAAGTGGTCAAGTAGATTGCCCACTAAAAATTCCCGAGACATGTTAGTTTTCCACATAATGTTATGGTCCTAGAGAGACTCCTGTTATATAGTTGTTGCTATGTTCTCACCAGGGAGTTTGTTTAAAGGAAAAAGAAAAAAAGGAAAGAAAGTATTGAACCATGAGACTATAGTGAGTAAGACAGTGGGATACAGTGAAATGGACCACTGCTAAAGGCATAAAGACCTTATATTTGTTTGTTTTGGCAGGTCGCTGACCAGCAAGCAGCCATGTTTGGAGAATGCTGCTTTCAGACAGGAGATGTGAAGTTAACCATGGGAACTGGGACGTTTTTAGATATTAATACTGGAAATAACCCTCAACAGAGTGTTGGAGGTAAGGAGTTAGAATTTATCCTATTTGTTAATGAAATATCATTTTTTTTTCACTCACTTAACTTTTATGACACTACTTTCCTATTTTATATTAAGGATATTCTCTAATATTTTTCATTATTCGTCTTAGAGATAGTCAATACCCACTTGCTTTTATTCTTTTAATTAAAAGCACTAAGAAATAACCAGGATTCTATGGAAAAATTCAGAAAGATTAGGATATTTTGGTCAGCTTTTCAAAGATTTACCTTTAACACTTGTTATATTTATTTAAACCATCTTTCTAGGTCTCTAAAATTTCTTTCATGTGTTGGGATTTATTCTTTTTGTGAATATTTTTGGGGTTGGTACTTCTCAACTAGTGATGCATGTGTATTCAGGGTTTCATTCTAATTTGTTTTTTGGCTCACAGTATGGCATGTGGGATCTTATTAATAGTTCCCTGACCAGGGGTGGAACCCCTAGCCCCTGTGGTGAAAGCATGGAGTCTTAACCACTGGACCACCAGGGAGTGTGTTAGTTACTCAGTCATGTCCGACTCTTTGTGAGCCTATGGACTGTAGCCCGCTAGGCTCTTCTGTCCATGGAATTCTTTAGGCAAGAATACTGGAGTGGGAAGTCCTGTATATTTAGAATTTTAATAGCAACTACTAAGAATTTGTTCTGCCAAATTGAAGAAATCCTGGAATGCAGAATCCAAGAAATTTAGATTGTGTAACTACACTCGGGAGCGCTTGGGGCTTTTAGTCTGAGCCCTGCTCCTTTAACATGGTTACTTAGAGGTGGATTTTAAAATCTTGTTCCTGTCTTTCATCCTGCCTACTGTTCTTCATTTCCCCTTAATTGGGAAAACAAAAGCTAGAAAAATGATCTTTATAAAAATTAAGGGAAAAAAAAAGGAAAATGATCGTTGTTTCTGTTTAGAAACCTTATTTAGAAACTGCAGATAAATGTAATAACATGGTTAGTTCTCTAACAAACAAATCTTGTAATAACCATTACTTTCTCAATTAAAATATTGTTTCTGTGTTTCTAGAGACATAGATTGCTTGTAGCTGATAAAAGCTAATATTTATTTTTCATACTCTATGCCAGGCACTAATTCTTTTTCTGTATTAACTCAGTTTATTCTCACAGGAGCTCTCTGAGGTAGGCCGTTTTACAGTCAAGGAAACTGAAGCTAAGAAGTTGGAAACTTGTAAAACCACACCTAGAAAATGAGACAGGGCGGGGATTTGAACTCAGGCAGTCTGACCCCATAGGCATGTTGCTAGTTTTTGAGATAATCAGATTGCTCCACTGCAGACACCTCTGTAATGAATTCACTCTTTATTATGTGACTTATATTGTTTATTTGTTTTTAAGGCTTTTATCCATTAATTGGGTGGAAGATCGGGCAAGAAGTGGTGTGCTTAGCTGAAAGCAATGCGGGAGACACAGGCACTGCCATAGAGTGGGCTCAGCAGTTAGGTAAGTTATCTTCTAAATGGCTTTCGTAGATAGGCCAGCCCTAACTCAAGACAACCACATAAGCTAATCAGCAGGGAGTGAATGGATTGTTTGAATGAAACTCAAAATAAAATGACACATGCTAGAAGAAAATCTGGGCCTCCCTGATGGCTCAAATGGTAAAGAATCTGCCTGCAATGCAAGAGACCCAGGTTTGATCCCTGGGTTGGGAAGATCCCCTGGAGAAGGAAATGGTCACCTGCTCTAATATTCTTGCCTGGAGAATTCCACGGATAGAGCCACTATTTTGTGATGCATTCATTGTCTTTCATCTTTGTTCTTCACTGTCTAGTTGGTCTGTGACTGTGTCTAATCAAAATTCTGAGTCTGCAAAGTTGGACTTAAGTGATCTCTAGAAACCTGCTCTCCCTTCCAGTTGTGACCTGTCCTGGCTTTCCCTGGAGAGCCCTCCTTTTATTCTCCTTCCATCCACTTAAAATATGCTCCTGTTTTTCACTGGCTGCTCAGAAGTCTTTGATTTCTTTGTTTAGAATAGTTTAAATTGCCTTTATAATGTTCTCAGTGTCATGAATAGAGTCATGTATGAGAGAAAACCTACTATGGAGGAGCTATGCAGTGTTATGCATAAGAGTATGGCCCTGGTTCCATCAGCCTCTTTTTTTGTTGTTTTTTTTTTTAATTTTTATTTTATATTGGAGTATACTGGTGGCTCAGTGGTAAAGAATCCCCTTGCCAATGCAGGAGATGTAGGTTCGATCCCTGGGTTGGGAAATCCCCTGGAGAAGGCAATGGCGACCTACTCCAATATTCTTGCCTGGAGAATCCCATGGACAGAGCAGCCTGGTGGGGTTCAAGTATGGTTGATTTACATTGTTGTGCCAGTCTCTGGGCTAGTCACAGCAAAGTGACCTCATTTTACACATATATTCATTCTTCTTTTAATATTCTTTTCCATTGTGGTTTATCTCAGGAGATTGGGTCTAGTTCCCTGTGCTACAGTAGGACCTTGTTGTTTATCCATTCTAAATGTAATAGCTTACATCTACCAACTCCAAATTCCCAGCCTTCTCTCTCTTTTCCCCTGCTCCCTCTTGGCAACCGCAAGGTCTGATCTTTACACCACAATCTAAATTTAGAATTTTTTTGTTCTCCCTAAAAGAAACTCCCGTATCCATTGGTGGTGATTTCCCATTTCACACCCCACTCCCCCAGCCCTAAGCTACTGTTAATCTACTTTCTGTATCAATAGATTTGTGTATTCTGGAAATTTCATATGGATGGAATCAAACAATATGTGGTCTAACTGGCTTCTTTCACTCACCCATATTTTAGCATGTATCATTACTTCATTTCTTTTTATTGCTGAATAATTTCCCATTATATGGATGTGCCACAGTTTATCCACTCATCAGTTGATGGGCATCTGGGTGGTTTCTACTTTTTGGCTATTGTGAACAATGAACAGCCTGTATATTACATAACCATATTTAATACATGCAGTATGTAATGCTATATACCTAAGTATTAGCAATAGCTATCTCTGATGATTACATTTTGAGAGGGTCTGGCTTTTTACTTTGCTGATTTGAACTAAGCTGATTTTGTTTAAAGACAAAAATAGTTCTGTTGGCAGAAAACATACAGTCTGGAGGAAAACACCAATCTCTGCTTCCTCCTTTCTTTCTTTCTCTTTCTCTATAAACCTGAACCTGCATTATAAGCTTAAGATATTTGCTACCAAAAAGCAAATGTTTACTTGAAAAGTTTTTATCACTTAAAATCTCTTCTTTAAATGTACTACTTTCAATTTTTGGACGTGTTTTTAAGTCAACTCAGAATTATCAGAAATAGAAAATATGGGAAGTTCCCTGGCGGTGCAGTAGTCAAGCCTCTGCACCCGCACTGCCAAGGGTGAGGATCCAATTCCTGGTTGGGGAACTAAGATCCCACAAGCTGCACAGTGCGACCAAAAAACAAGCGAAAAAGGTTACATATCAATATTTTTTCTTCTTTAGTTGTTCCTTGTATTAATTTTGCTCCTTCCTAAAAGATGCAAAGGAAAAGCAGAATGACTTCACATGCCTCATTTAAAAAGAAAATCATTCCCTAGTTCCTTACGACAGCATGTGCACATTGCCAGTGGAAATCATTTCCACTGCTTTGCTGGCTTGAGGCTCAGTCACTGTGACTCTCAAATGATGAAGACTATTTTCTGGGAGATGGAACTAAATGGCCCTGACCTAGAAAAGTGATGTGTTTCCAGTGGAGGCATAAGGAGCCCCCCAAAGGCCAGTCCCATCTCTGGCAGGAAATAAACCATTGGACTGATTGAAGAGAGAGAGAATTCAGAGTTGAATTATTTACTTTAAAATTTTTATTATTAACAGAACTACGCAGTGATATTTATTAAATTACTGGTATATACCTGTCTGAAATTCATGCAAAAAGTTGACCTTTATTTTAATATATCTCTTTCTATTCTGAGAATTCACTGTAATATCTGTGAATTAATAATGGAATTATATTAATTATTAATTATAATTAATGATGTAAAATGAATTATAACAATATATAATACAATACAATATAAATATATGTAAATAATTATATGATTATTAATTACAATTAATTAATTCAGAAAAAAATAACTGAATTATATTCAGGAGAAACGCAGTGTATCAGAGCTTAATTAACCTGGTCATTTCCTTGGAGATGTGTATTCTGAGCCTTTGTGTCTTTGTGTGATGTTCTAGATTTTTTCCACTCTGAATGGTGGGTTCCTTCTACCCCTTTTCTGGGTTGAACACTTCAGGCTTAGGTGTAAAAGCTCTTCTAAGCCAGTTCCATCTTCATTTTTTAGATTTATTTTCTTAATCTTTTTACACAGGCCAGTTCTCTCTCACTTCTCCCCCTTACTCCCTATGTTAACGGCCCCATTTGAGTCCCTGTGGGATCATCTCTTTTTCCTTTTCCTCTGGTCCATCTCTGCTCCCCTTCACTCTGTGTTCTCTTTTGGTATCTCAATCTTAGAAATATGTTTATGTCTTCCAGCTTTTCTTCGCTTAACAGGTAATTGAGTGCTAAGTACAAGCCCGGAACTCCATGCTAGGAGACACGTGGGAGTAAGACAGATACTTCCTGCCTCATGAAGGTCATAGTCTAGCAGGAAAGGTGTGTGTTAAATGCATAATTGGGGAAAAACAACCAAAAAATAGTGTTAAATACCAGGAAGGAGAAGTATAAATAGAATCAATGATCCTTTTCTAAAGGGAGGGCTTTGTCTGGTATGGAGACTCAGAAGGCTTCTTTAAAGAAGTGATATTTCAGCTGAGCCCTGAAGGATTAACAAGAGTGATTGGACAAATGGGGGAGGCAGCTGGTCAAGGAGCAGCCCAAGCAGAGAGGACCAGCGAAGAAGGCCCTGAGGAGAGAGGAGCGCGGGCCATTTAAGGAACTGAAAGAATGCACTATTTCTTTTCTACAGCTGAGACAGTTCCCATCTCTCTTGTCCTCCAGTGATGTGGATCAGGAGACATCTTTTCCCTAGCAGTTTCATTTTTAATTGCTACATGCCACATCTGCCTGCTCCAGGCAATCCCCATCAGACTCTGAGCATACACTGAAAGTTACCCAGGACTCTTGTTTACTAGAAATAAAGTAAAACTGATTTCTTCTCTCTGGGTATCTTCCCAAGAGAGAGAATAGCCTCTCTCATTAGAGAAGATGAGATAAACATTCTCTCCTCTAGCAACTAATTAGGTGGTGGTGAATGGTTGTATGTCATTACTAGTGACTAGTGTCTTTGTTTATGGTCTTGCATCCCTCTTGCTTCCTGCTGGGACGACAAACAGTAAGGTAAATATGGCTGCAGCTGGCGTAAAGGAAGCCTTGAGCTGTCGAGGAGACTCTGCAGACACAGGGTCTGTAGAGGGCACCAACAGAGTCTTACTGGTGAACATACTAGAGGCTGTTGAGGACGCTATAGATGTTCACTATGGATTGAGCCGGCCGAGCCAAGAGCAGATCCCCTCAGCTGTGGAGAAGCAAGCGCTGGGCTTGATCACCCCAGGAGAGCCTAGTAGAGATGGATCCTGGTACTGATTTGTCTGATTACTCCTCCTCCAGGCTGAAGGGAGAGGCCTAATCTTTCTCATAGTTTGAGAAACCCCAGAGCCAAGGGTGTCCATTCCCTTACCTTTCACTGCCTGCCAGCCCCAACAAGCCTGACCTGAAAGAGAGCACAAAATATTTAAGGATACACAGCCCCTTGAAGGAGGGTGACCAAGTTCGATAAACTACAACAAACTAAATGTGAGATACATATTGATAGAGGAAAGATCAGAGGAAAAAAATATGTGACCAATAATAGTCTCTTTTCTGGAATATGAAAATGGAATTATGGAAACAGAATTATGAAAATGTAAAAATTGAAGAGAGAATTGAAAATAAACTTTCCTGAGCTGAAGAAAGACCTAAGTTTCAGAGTGAAATGGCTTTACCAAGTTAAAAAAGGTACGAACTAAGACAGTCTTAGGGAGATGAATTGTGTGAATCTCAAGAATAAAGAAAAGAGTCACGATAGAAAGGTTTGTTTCTAAAGAGGAGAGAATCAGATCAGCATGGAAGTTAGTTGCAAAGTTTGAAAAGTGGAACTACATCTCCATGTTACAGAGAAAAAAGAACAGTGAGCCAGTTTTCCAGGGTCCGACTAAGACATTCAGATTAAGTGCAGAAGGCACATGTCTTGGCCTTGCAGTAGATCTGTCTGAAGAAATTACGCAAAAGAACTAGAACAGAAAGTCTCAAAATGGAGAAGGCAAAGGATGCAAATAAAGTGATTCCAAATAAAAATATATTTTGTCCTGGTAGCAGGCCAGACTTCTCTTTGTTCTATTTTATTTGAGCTGCTCTTATACCAAACTGACTTAAGTTTTCTTACTGTAATGTAAATACTTTGTTTTCATACATTAAGAACATAGTTTTTGATATCCTTTTAGGAGATTGAATTGATCTTAATACCAAGAGCCCCTAATTAAACTAGGCTTAAAGATTTCATGTGTGTTCATGCTTGGTCTACAAAAGAAAGTAGTATTTCTGTTGGATGCTTCAAAATGCTATTCTTTTTTTCTTGCTTCCCACGGATGCTTTTAATTCTGTGATGTGTCATTTGTGGGGCAAATTGTTGATCAAGTATAGACAACAGAGTATACATGTTTTCTGGTTTTTGTTCTTCTTTCTGTTTCATTTATATTTTTGTTTCAAGTCTGTGTAAATCCCTTTTCTCACACACACACACACACAACAGCCACCACCACCAAATCCTTTTCTCAGTGCCATACTTGTAAAAGCAAGAGTGGAACATCGCAGCTTTTTATGTAATACGGTTAGAATAGTAGAATGAACAGTAAAAACAGTATTTAAATGGTACTTAGCCACCTGGAAACTTGAAAATATCTTTTCTAAGGTAGCATAGGGCCAAGGAAAGCATTTGAAACACAATTTAATAGCAGAAAGTAAAAAAAATGGCTGTAATTCTATAAAAAAGAAAATAAAAAAAACAATACTTGGAGGAAAATGATGAATGCTTATTAATAAGCAAATAAAGAGAAGCATTTTAAATTTCTAAGCCAAAAATGACAAAGGTATGCAAATCATGAAATTGAGAGAGAATAATAAAAAGTTAATTGGTAAACTGATCTCTTTTATTTTTTTTTCTTCTTTTAAACATCTCTGAGTTACGTATAAATACGTATATGGAGAGACAGAGGAGAAGAAGAGACAATGAGAACGGTTTCAGCTTTTTGTTTTGAAATAATTTCAAAATTGTAAAAATAGTACAAAAATTCTCATATACCCTTTATCCCAGATTTGCCGTGTTTCAACATCTTGCCATGACTGCCGTATCTGTCTGTCATCCACCCATTCATCTTTCCATCCAGTACGCTCTTGTTGTTGTTTAGTTGCTCAGTCATGTCTGACTCTTTGTGACCCCATGGACCGTAGCCCGCCATGTTCCTTTGTCCTTGAAATTCTCCAGGCAAGAATAATGGAGTGGGTTGACATTTCCTTCTCCAGGGGCTTCTCCTGACCCAGGGATCAAATCCTCATACCCGGTATTGGCAGGCGCATTTTTTACCATTGAGCCGCCAGCGAAATCCCCAATATGCTATAAAATAGATAAATATCTGTATAATTTTCTCAGCTCTTTGGTAATAGATTGCATGTATCTTACTCCTTTTCCTGTAGTATTTCACTGTGTTATTTCCTAAGAACATCTTCTTACTAATATTCTCCTCTTCCTAATATTCTTAGAAATACTATCTTCCCAAGAATAAGAATCCTTCAAGTGGGATTATTAACTTCAGAAAATTTAACACTGGGTCCAGTACTTTCATCAGATTTACAATCTACATTCCAGTTTTGTCATATGTCCCAATCCTGTCGTTCATGGCAATTTTTTCCACTACAGAATCCAGTCCAGGATTGCTTATGCATGTGTGTGTGTTAGTCACTCAGTCGTGTCTGATTCTTTGCAACTCCATGGACTGTAGCCCTCCAGGCTCCTTTGTCCATGGAATTTTCCAGGCAAGAATAGTGAAATGGGTAGCCATTCCATTCTCCAGGGGATCTTCCTGACCCGGGGATCGAACACGTGTCTCCTGCATTGCAGGCAGATTCTTTAGGGTCTGAACCACCAGGGAAGCCCAGGATTGCTTGTAATTTCCTTTAATCTAGAACAGTTTCCTCAGCTTTGCTTTGTTCTTCATGCCACTGATATTTTTGAAGAACGTCAGTTATTTTCTGAAATGTCCCTCAGTTTGGGTATTTCATGTCTTTGCGACCCCATGGACTGTAGCCTGCCAGGCTTGTTTGTCCATGGGCACTCCCGCCATGCCTTCCTCCAGGGGATCTTCCTGACCCTGGAATCAAACCCATGTCTCTTATGTCTCCTGCATTGGCAGACAGGTTCTTTACCCCTACCGCCACCTGGAAAGCCCTTTCATGTCTAGATCTAGGTAATGTATTTGCGCTAAAATTATAAATAAGTGATAATGTGTCTTTCTCAGGATACATACCTGGAAATGCAGAATGTCCCTTATTCCTGTTTTGATTCTGTTAATTTTTTTCACATGCATAAGATATTTTCTGATTTCTCTGTTGTATAATTACTATTTTTTTTTTGTCATAAGTAATATGTAGGTAGATAATTTGCGATTAGGTAATATCCCATTTTTCACCAAACTTCCCCCACCCCCTAAATTCAGGTTTCATTGGTATTTCATACCTGGATCAGTCTTCACTGTGATGGCTCAAAAAAATGGTGTTTTCTAATTCCATTTTCCACTCTGTTTATTAGTTAACATTCTGTTGTTATATTAGGAAGAGTCCTCCATTTCCTGTTATTATTGATATAAACTAATGGTTTCTTAGTTTATTCGGCAGGTTATAACTCTTCTAGTTCTTATGTATTTGTTTTAATTCTCAATAGTCCCAGATTTGGTCAGTGAAAATCTCCTCAGACTGGCCTCCGTGTCTTAGAAATGTCTATCTGTATTCTGTTTTTTAGCATTTTCTTAATTTCTGGCACAACGTGATAAGTTCATCTTGTGTTTTTTGTATCTGCCATCAAGTTTTCCAGTGAGCCCTGCCTCCTTTTAGGAGGAAATGGTATTTAAAACCAATGACTGAGGGAATTCTCTGGTGGTCCGGTGGTTAGGACACACTTTTATGGGAAGACCTGGGTTCAATCCATGGTTGGGGAATTAAGATGCCACGTGCAATGGGGTGCAGCCCTCCAAAATAAATAAATAAGTATCCAATTTCATAAATTAAAAAAAAATTTTTTAATATATAACAACAATGGCTAGAGCTAGAAATGTAGAAATGTATGTGTGTGTACGAGAGAAGGGTCCCAGTTTTATCCTTTTCTCTCCCTTTTTCCACATTGAGAACCCTAGTTCCCAACACAATATTATATACTCATTTGCTCAACCTTTAAATATACACCAAAGAATCTGAATTACTAGACCCATGCCACTGCAACATACAGCATTCAAAATTGTTTGCAGAATTGTTTTTTTTTCTTTATAGTAAGCGTATATGGTCAAACCATGCTATTCAAGTTCACTTGGATTAATTCTTTTTCTTCTCCCTTCACTGAGTTTATTAATTTGAAAAGAATCAGGTTTATTTGTTTTTGTTATCATTCAGTTTTAGTTTTCCCCGCTGCATCCTTTTTGAGTGCCTTTTTTTAAAATGTGGAATTTTAATGTGATTTCTAAGTAAAATTCATAAAAGGAGCAGTTGACTCCCTCTCCTATCCCTTCATCCTGTCTTCCTACCCCTTGTAGAGAGTCCCTTCATCAGTTTTTGGTTTATCTCTCCTATTTGTTTTTGCAAAAACTTGAAAATGCAATATTTTTTCTCTCTCATTCAGGTAGAATGAAAAAGCATTCAAAAAACAAGAACAAGGGGATTATTTCCCCACTCTCTGTTCTGTAGGAGACGCCTGGCTCCTCCTCCTCCTCAAATCAGAAAGAGAGGGCTTCCTCAGAAGCTCTTCATGATTTCTGCCAGTGTGCAGACCCAAGTTTCAGGTTTCACGCTGTCCCTGGCTCTAGGACAGGAGATATCAGAGAAAAGAAAAAAGAGGAAACTCACTGCCGGTTTGGTGGTAGTCACAGTCTCCTGGCTGGACTGCCTGCTTATTCTTTTGCGTCCTCAGATAGCTCTGCTGTAATCCATCCAGGATTCCATCCGGGCTTCTTGGTTGCGTTCAGTGGGAGAGACTGAGTGAAGTCTGTTCACTCCTAAAGACTTGCCGTCAAGAAGCTCATATGAGAACAGTTCAAGTAGAAGATGATTTAGAGAAATTCCTCAAGCAAGAACAGAATAACCAGTAAAGAATGTGAACAAACTAGATTTTTTTCCCCTGTTTCCTTGTCTGTTACCAAAATCTTCCCTCAAACCAGCCATTTAGTATAGTTTCCACATCTTGATTTTAAAAGTTAGACATTTGGACGTGATTTCTTAAATATATAGATTTTAAGAGCAGTATTTTCTTCTTAATATATTAGTTTTTGAAGTGTTACCTGGACATTTTGAACAAATGAACGTAACCTATGGATCTAAATAACTGTCATTTTGAGTAAAATTTGCAATAATTATTGAGCAGTCCATATTAATGTTTTATCACACGTGCATGCATGCTCAGTCATGTCCGACTCTTTGCGGCCCCATGGACCATAGCCCACCAGGTCCTCTGTGCATGGGTTTTCCTAGTCAAAAATACTGGAGTGGGTTGCCATTTCCTTCTCCAGGGGATCTTCTCAACCCAGGGATTGAACATGCATCTCCTGCATTGTAGTTTTATCATAAATGTTCCTTAATCTTCTTGTCTTTAATAAATTTTTCATTATTACTGTGTAAGGCC
Source organism: Bos indicus x Bos taurus (assembly GCF_003369695.1). Lineage (NCBI taxonomy): Eukaryota > Metazoa > Chordata > Mammalia > Artiodactyla > Bovidae > Bos > Bos indicus x Bos taurus. The sequence goes on from NC_040076.1 coordinate 126,225,913, forward strand.
GACAATATTTATTATGACCAAGTCCTGATCCTTTTCATATAATCTATGCTGTCATTCTCACATGCTCATTCAGGAGTCACTTTACAAACAAATGTATCCAAATGGCCAGTGAAAAATATTTCATTAGTTAACAGAGAAGTAAGAAATCAAGCTATTGTGCAATTCCAGCTAATAGTGAAAATGAAAACCACAGACAGTATCAATTGTTAGTAAGAATATAGAGTAACTGGAACTCTCATATGGCTGAAGGAGCCTTAAAGTGAAAGTGAGGTCGCTCAGTCGTGTCTCACTCTTTGGGACCCCATGGACTGTAGCCCACCAGGCTCCTCTGCCGATGGGATTCTCCAGGCAAGAATACTGGAGTGAGTTGCCATTTCCTTCTCCAGGGGATCTTCCTGATCCAGGGATTGAACCCAGGTCCTCCCGCATTGCAGGCATACGCTTTAACCTCTGAGTCACCAGGGAAGCCTTAAATTGGTTTAAAAAAAAAACCCACTTTGGAAAATGATTTGGCAATGTCTGCTAAAGCTAGTGTAAATATGAAAATCCTAGGACTCGCAATTCCATCCCTTGGTTTATAACAACCAGAAATATGTACATATTCTTACCAAAAGGAAGATACACATGTATTTAAAGTGGCCTGTTTAAATTAGCCAAAAACTGGAAACTACCTATATATATATCAGCTGTAGAGCAGTTGAATGAATTGTGTTTGGTGAGAATGGAATATGATACAGCTATGAGAATGAGTGAAGCACAGCTGCTTGTAACAAAATGAAGGAAGCTCACACTTGAACAAAAGCAATTGGTATCTTGGTCTTGGTGTTGGCTTCCTGAGTGTATCCACACTGAAAATTCTTCTAGCTGTATACTTAGGATCTGTTTGTCTTCCTATGTTCATCTTCTTATATACTTCAGTAAAAAGGTATACTAAATTAGATCTTGATTTATTTTTGTTTGTTTTATAAAGATTGACTTTTAGTATATGTATCACCAGCCCTTTATAGAACTCATTAGATAGAATAGTCTTTCAGTTGACTCTCTTAGTTGTTATAGGTTAATATGGTTGACTGTTCTAGTCGTTATAGTAGCTGACCTAGAATGAGTGTTATCTTTAGGAGAATTTTTTTTTTAATGCCAAAAAACACATAGAATTGATTTTTGATCAGCCCAAATATATTTAAATGAGAAACTAAGGCCTGCTCATGCAAAGCCCATCTATGAGGGTCCTCTATTTCTCTTACTCCTTCCGTGGGCTGTAAACCTTTGCAGTGGGAGAACCCACTTAACACTAGAGCTGCTTGCCTTTTTGTTGACCCTTTTAAGTGAGCAACCTTTCACATAATATTTGTAGTAAATGTTGATGCAGGTGAATGATAGTCATGTAGCATAATTCTGTTGTCCCTCCCCAACCTCTTCGTTTTGTTTTAGGGTTTTTTTTTTTTTTTTCGGTTGTTGTTTGTTTTTGTTTTTGCAGATCTGTTCACAGATGCTGCTGAAACTGAAAAAATGGCCCAAAGCTTGGAAGATTCTGAAGGAGTTTATTTTGTTCCATCTTTTAGTGGATTGCAGGTATTTTTTTTTTTAAGTTAATTGCAATTACAAACATTTCCCTTTTCTTGTTGTTTAGTTACTCATTCATGTCTGACTCTTTTGTAGCCCATGTACCGTAGCCCATTAGGCTCCTCAGTCCATGGGATTATTTTGGCAAGAATACTGGAATGGGTTGCCATTTCCTCCCCCACAGGATCTTCCCACCCCAGGGATTGAACTCGCGTATCAGTGTTTGCTGCATTGCAGGCATATTCTTTATTGCTGATCCACCTGGGAAGCCCCTTCCCTCTTCTTACTCACAATTAATATTATATCTGCCATTCCCTTACCTGAAACTGTGAGCACTGAACAGAACTAAGGCGGGGAAGGTACTTTCCAGGGCTGAGAAGTTGTGTTTTTTCTTTAATGATTATCAAGCTTTGTTACAGTGTGTGTTTTTTTTTAAAACAGTGTTTTATTTCATTTTTATTTTTGGCTGCACCATGTTGCATGAAGGATCTTAGTTCTCCAACCAGGGCTGAACCTGTGCCCCCTGCATTGGGAGCACAGTCCACACCACTGGGCCATCAGGGAAATCCCGGAAGTTGTGTTTTGATCTGGCATGAATTCCACAAGAGGGAAGAGCAAATTCTCCTGGCTTCTGCTCAGAACTCCATCTCTGTGGAAACTGAGTTGGCAAGTTTATTATAGAACTTTTACATAAGACCTATGGTTACTTTATCATGACCAAAAATAGCCATTTCTCAGTGGGGGAAAATAGATCAGTAAATTGGCATTCTTTACTTACAGGAGGTATACCACTGAGAATTAGAAAAGTAATGTTAAGGTATATACTACACCAATATTTTTCAGTTGTTTATAAGTTTCATTAACATTTTTTTTTTAAATCAGACTTTCTTTTGGTTAATTGTTGTGGTGTGGGATGTTGGTTACTTTGCCTAACTAAAAAGTGAACTCAGTAAAAGGCTTGATTTTATAATATTTAATTTTGTATTTAATTGAAAGATCTGTGATATTGTCTCTAATTTTAGCATATTGTTGCAAAGACTTTTAAAAACTGTTTCCAGGTGTAGTATTATATAAACAATATAAACAAAATTCCTTTTGCAGGTGGGGAGGTGGAATTAGTCCTTTTAATACTCCTCTAAATCTCTCCACTAAATATTTTCTCTTTCTAAAAATAAAAATTTCTCCTCCTTCTAGTCTATTCCATACTCAAGCAATCAGTTACAAGAAACCCCAAATTTAAAAGTTTGGATGGGGACTCCCTTGGCAGTCCAGTGGTTAAAACTCCCCACTTGCAGTGCAAGGGGCATGGGTTTGATCCCTGACCAGGAAACTAATATCCCTCATGCCATGCATCATAGCCCAGAAAACATAAGACAAAACAAAACAAAATAAAAGTGTGGATAATGTAGAATCTGGTGAAAAAGAATTAGATAGAATTAGATCCAGGGTAGTTTTAAATCCCTAAAATTACCATATTTTCAAACTAGAGTTTTAAACGAGCATTATTTTAATATCTGTGAGAATTTCCTTCTGTATACTTTATCCTAAAAGACTAAGAGGTTATAGACTACATATAGAGATTGTATTGCATCTTCTTCAGAGCAGTGCGAGGCACCTGATGATCATCCATGCTAGGACAGGGAGTGCAGAATATTTGTCTGATTGAGGTTTGAGGGGGACGATTAGATGAAGAGTTGTCATCAGCAAAGGGAGGGTTTAATTAGTTGACTGTGGATTCTTCCCTTTTTGAAAAATGTGCTGTGGGACCTTGCTGTGACTATCTTGGCAGCTCTGTCTTTAACTTCTCAACCAACTGATATCCCTGTAAAAATAATATGAAATATATAATTAAAAACCCCAAAGTAACGCTAGAGTCCTAAAGATTAGACCCCACTGTCACTCATATGGTTTTTAATTTTGTGTTGCTCACAGAGTATCCCTGCCTTGCCTTGCGTGTAAACTGGCCATGTGTTGAGGTGGGGTGGGGGAGGACCACAGGACAGTTATTTCCTAATGTAAAATGAAACTCTGAATTGGAAACTGAAAGTTAATTCAAACAACAATAGTGCGTTGATACTAAGCTGTTCGGAAAATAGTGGGGAGATCACTCATAAGCTGCCAGCATCAACAACTAGAGAAAATGCGGGTTAGGAGAATGGAAGGAAGGGTCATGTGTCTGTGATACTGCCTTTGATTTTAGAATACTGTTAAAACTGCAGATAGTGGAAGGCAGGATATTAAAGGCTTCTGATAACCTCAGGGGTGTCAGAGAAAGGGACAGCCCTTTCTTCAAGGACAGACGAACTTGTGGGACAGCCACAGTAGGGAATGGGCCAGAGGGGCTAGAGCATGGGGTTGGACACTGGGTGGCATTGATTGGTGCAGCCACTGTGGCTTTGTCTAGGGAGGGGGTTGCTAAACTAGAGCATCACTCACAGGTATCAGAGGCAAGCATCAGTCATCATTTACTTGATGCTAAAGTTACTGTGACATTGGCCGTACATAGTAGAGTGGACAGGACCTTGAGCTAAGTGCCAGTCTTCAGCAGATGAGTAGGCACACTCCAGTGAGTGTTCTTAGATTTGCAAGGAATGGGCTTGCTTACCTCCACTCCCCCAGGAGGAGCTGTCTATCCACACACTCCTGAGCATTGGGAATGGAAAGGAGTTAGCAGCTGACTTGGTAATTCTCAGTGTTCTTCTCTGTGGTTTCTGTCTCTCTGTGGTTCTGCTTTTTTCTTCTCCTTACCAGCTTTGCTCTGTACCCTTTCTTCCTTATAGCTTCTGTTTATTGTCATTCATATCCTTCAACTTTCTGCCTTTTCACAGTTTGGAAATAAATACAGCCTTCTTCCACCTCGTGCAATCTTTTCCCATCAGCTCCCTCTGAAGAGTTTCCTCGTTCACATTTCCAGGGGAGGAGTCTGATTGGGTTTCCTTGTGTTTTCAAGCCTCGGTAGACTTTGAGTCCGTTGTGTTCATACCCTGCAGTTGTGGTGCTAGCAGTGGGTCTGGGGCTTAAAACATGGCTGCTTTAGGCAAGGATTCAAGTGGTTTGCTATGACCTCCTCTCCCTGTGGCCAGCAGAGACTGGGAACTCCCCCTCTAGTTCTATGATCACTGCGACGTCTGAGCCATGGAAAGGGAAAGGGAGATAAAGCATGGTGTTGATACAGACCTTAGCAAACGTTGACAGCAGAGGTATAGTGGCCAACAGTGGTCATGGGAGACTAGAACAGTGTCCTCCTGGTCCTGGGGTGTGGAAGCCTGAGGACCTGCCACTGAATGGCTGTGATTGAAGCCATTTGTCCAGCCCAGAGCCAGGCTTGTTAGAGCAACCAACCACAAAATCAGTGGAAGACACATCTCAGAGTTACTTAAGGGTTAGGGGAGTTGATTTACAATGGAAGGGAATCTTGAGAAAGCATAGTGAAAGAGTTATGAAGAAATTGAGTAGTAGTGGGAAGGATTTGAATAAGAAATGACAACTAAAATTAAAATTGTGAGAGGATGTCCCTGGTGCTCCAGGGATTTGGACTTTACCTCCCAGTGCAGAGTGTATGAGTTTGAACCCTGGTCAGGGAACTAAGATGCTACATGCCTCACTGGCCAGAAAAACACCAAGACATAAATATTAGAAGCAGTATTGTAACATATCAATAAAGACTTTTAAAATGGTCCTCATCAAAAAAAAAAATCTTAAACTAAAAATTGTAGTGACAGCTAACCTGTGAATATATACTGTGTCTTGGGCACTGTCATAAATTCTTCACATGTGTTGTCTTATTTAACACTCAGTAACTCAATAAGTTACACAATTGCACTCATCTCACACGCTAGTAAAATAATGCTCAAAATCCTCCAAGCCAGGCTTCAGCAATACGTGAACCGTGAACTTCCTGATGTTCAAGCTGGTTTTAGAAAAGGCAGAGGAACCAGAGATCAAATTGCCAACATCCGCTGGATCATGGAAAAAGCAAGAGAGTTCCAGAAAAGCATTGATTTCTGCTTTATTGACAATGCCAAAGCCTTTGTGTGGATCACAATAAACTGTGGAAAATTCTGAAAGAGATGGAAATACCAGACCACCTGACCTGCCTCTTGAGAAACCTGTATGCAGGTCAGGAAGCAAGAGTTAGAACTGGACATGGAACAACAGACTGGTTCCAAATAGGAAAAGGAGTACGTCAAGGCCGTATATTGTCACCCTGCTTATTTAACTTATATGCAGACTACATCATGAGAAACGCTGGACTGGAAGAAACACAAGCTGGAATCAAGATTGCCGGGAGAAATATCAATAACCTCAGATGTGCAGATGACACCACCCTTATGGCAGAAAGTGAAGAGGAACTCAAAAGCCTCTTGATGAAAGTGAAAGTGGAGAGTGAAAAAGTTGGCTTAAAGCTCAACATTCAGAAAACGAAGATCATGGCATCCGGTCCCACCACTTCATGGGAAATAGATGGGGAAACAGTGGAAACAGTCTCAGACTTTATTTTTTGGGGCTCCAAAATCACTACAGATGGTGACTGCAGCCATGAAATTAAAAGACGCTTACTCCTTGGAAGCAAAGTTATGACCAACCTAGATAGCATATTCAAAAGCAGAGATATTACTTTGCCAACAAAGGTCTGGCTAGTCAAGGCTATGGTTTTTCCATTGGTTGTGTATGGATGTGAGAGTTGGACTGTGAAGAAGGCTGAGTGCCAAAGAATTGATGCTTTTGAACTGTGGTGTTGGAGAAGACTCTTGAGAGTCCCTTGGACTACAAGGAGATCCAACCAGTCCATTCTGAAGGAGATCAGCCCTGGGATTTCTTTGGAAGGAATGATGCTAAAGCTGAAACTCCAGTACTTTAGCCACCTCACACGAAGTGTTGACTCATTGGAAAAGACTGATGCTGGGAGGGATTGGGGGCAGGAGGAGAAGGGGACGACAGAGGATGAGATGGCTGGATGGCATCACTGACTCGATGGACGTGAGTCTGAGTGAACTCCGGGAGTTAGTGATGGACAGGGAAGCCTGGCGTGCTGCGATTCATGGGGTTGCAAAGAGTTGGACACGACTGAGCGACTGAACTGAACTGAACTCAATAAGGTAGAGAATACTTGCATCATTCCATTCTGAAGCTGAGGAAACTGAGATTTGGAGCCATTCTGGCACTTGGCAGACAAAGATTCTTTGGACAAGAATCCTTGTCTAAAGCAGCCATGTTTCAAGCCCCAGACTGGCAGCCTCACACAGCCAGTGAGTGACACAGCTAGCTTGTAGGACTCTGAAGTCCAGGTTCTTAACCAGTCTGCCAGGCTGTTTCCTGATGTAGCATAATATATTCTTATAATGCTAAGACAACTAGAGCCAGAGGAACTTACTTTTATGGTCTAGATTGACAACGATAAGAGACATGGGGGCATGAACCATCCTGCAAGCCCCCAGGAAATTAGGCTGAAGTTCGCTGGGGACAAGGGCCTGCTGGGGCAGGTAGTCTGTGCCCCAGGCAGGAGTCTGCGGATTTTGCTCAGGGGACCACACAGAGTTTTGCTGAGTCCTGTTGTTCCTGGTCTGTTGATGGTTCTGGAGAGCTCCCTTGTTGGGCTTGGCAGTGACAGATTGGAGGTGCGGCTGGAAGCTGTCTGCCCTGGCAAGATGTGACCAGGCCTTTTCAAAGGACCTTGTTTTTCCTGTTTTATCATCCCAAACAGAGATTCACTTGGATTAACAAATGCAGGGACATTGTAACCTGTAAAGAAATTTTTAGGTTTCCATGGAATTTATAACCCCTCAAGTTGGCTTATTACTAATGGTAAAATATGTTCATAGCTATTGGTACAAGAGTGATTTCAGGCCAGTTCTATCAAGATTTTATGTGGTATATTGGAAGAAGTCATTTTTATGCAGGAAAAAAACCGTAGGAAAGGAATTCCCTGACAGTCCAGGGAAATTTCACTGTCAGAGGGTGGGTTCAATGCCTGGTGGGGGAACTGAAATCCCACAGGCCACGTGGTGTGCCCAAAAAATAAAAATAAAAAAATAGCATACTGTGCTGTACTTGGTCGCTCAGTCGTGTCCAACTCTTTGCGACCCCATGGACTGTAGCCCACCAGGCTCTTCTGTCCATGGGGATTCTCTAGGCAAGAATACTGGAGTGGGTTGCCATGTCCTCCTCTAGGGGGTCTTCCCAACCCAGGGATCAAATCCAGATCTCCCACATTGAAGGTGGATTTTTTACCATCTGAGCCACCAGGGAAGGCCTAGCATACTACTAGGGACTAATTGAACTGGTTGAGTCTGACCCATCTTTGTTTTACTGTGTTCTGTCATTTGGTATATACACCAGCTCTATTTTGTGTCAGCTTTTACTGTGTAAATCACCAAAAGGTATTAATGATTGTGGAAAATTATCAAAATAAAATCACAGGAGGAGGAACATCTAGGTCATGGTAAAGATAAGACATAAAGCAGAATTTCTTCAGTTGAGACATTAGGAAAAGTATTGTTTGTTCGTGGATTCAGCAGATATGTATTGATCCCTTGTGAGGGGCAGGTGCAGTGCCAGGCCCCAGAGATACACGTGAACACGTCAAATGAGTTTCTGCCTGTCATGCTAACAGTGTAGCGGGGAAGATGAAGTTTCAACAAACACAGATACATGTGATGATAAACTGTGGCACGTGATATGATGAGGAGTTACAGGATTCCATAAAAAAGTAGATGGTGGGGAACCTGATTTAGTCTCTGAGATTAGAAGTTTTCCCAGAGGAAGCTGAGCCAAATTGTGGAAGGGGAGTAGGATTAACTAATAGGAGGTGTGGTAGAAAGTTTTCCAGGTAAAGGTGTGTCAGGCCCTGAAGTTAGAAGGTGCTTCCGGGCACCATTATTTCCTGACAGCCCCAGCCTGTCCCTCCATCATGACCTTGTGTAGGTGTGTTGAAACAGTTCTGCCTGTTTCCTTCAGAGACGGCAAGCTCTGACAGGAACTCTGTGTTTCAGTCTCCTGTCTCAGAATCGTCTTGCATTTCTGGCAATGCGAAGAAGAGTCCAAACTTCATCTGGTGAATGCCTAATTCCAGCTCAAGATTATGGCCTTTTCAACGCAAGTGTTAGGTTGAGTCATTTCTGATGTTAGTCAGTAATACTATGTAAACTAAGAAATAGAGTTTAGTTTGAAAGTCTGACACTATATTGGATATAAATTATGACACTGAAAAACACATTTTTTTGCATTGTGGTTTTATTGAAGTCTTAACTTAGTATCTTCAAAAAGCCTTTCTACTTAGCAGACAATCTTGGAGAAAAGGGGAAATACTAGCATTGCTTTACATGTATCTAGCTAAGCATTTCATAATTTATTACTCTGGGCTTCAAACCCTTTTCTTTGTAGAGGCGCAAACAGAAGATCCGACTCACAAATCTAATATCTGTGACTCAAACTTGCTTAAGTCCTATCAAAAAGTTATTTGAATAATTGACATAATTTGGGGGCTGTCGTTTATGTTAAAACTGTCTCTAAATAAGCATTCTTTTCTCCTAAAATAGCTATATTTTTATTGTTTTAATATACTTTCAAGTCTATAGATATAATTTAGAGCAATAATTGTATATTCTTACTGTCTCTTACTTTAGGCTCCATTAAATGACCCCTGTGCATGTGCCTCTTTTATGGGTTTGAAGCCTTCCACCAATAAATACCACCTTGTTCGAGCAATATTGGAGTCTATAGCTTTCAGGTACCAGAACCTGCCCTAAACTACCCCCTCCTCACAGAGTATTGCTATTTCCTTTTATTAATTTCTACTAAACTAAATTAAAATTTTTTCTTAATTTTAATTCTTTATACCTTTAGTTTAATTCATACTGAATATGGCCCAGCTAGCTCAGTCAGTAGAGCATGAGACTCTGAATTCATACTATATGATATAATCTATTCTTATTGCTCTTTGCTATTTTTTTGCATCTTTTTTCTGCAATTAATAGTACCAGTACCACTTTAGATTTGATATCTGAAAATTGAATGATTTTTAAAATATATAATTTATTATGAATAAAAAATTCAAAATTTGTACTTTGAAAAGTTTTTGTTTTCTCATTCATAAAGGAGAATTCTAACTAATAATGCTGCTGTGATACTCAAAGATTGATTCACCAAGACTATTCTTTCTGTATATTTCCTTTGGTCTTTTTGTTATGAGTCAGGTGTAGCTTATTAAAATTAAGAATGCAACTGTCATGAATGGATCTAATGGAACACTTGTAATGTTTACCTTTTCTCTGATTATAAAATCATTAATTTTTATATTTTATGATTTTTAAAAAATGCCATTTATGGTGTGTCATCCATACCTATTAAATGGATACTTGCTTTACATTTGTATTTGCAAGAATGGTAATAGATTAAATTAAATTCTGAAAGAAAAAGTATGTTCTCTTGTATCACAGTGAAAAACAGAAGGCCCTGAGTCTCTTGCTTATTTGAGCATCTGTTACTGATGTCCAGTTAGCATATTTAATGTTTTCTTTTGCATATTTTATAAATATCATGTAAATAAAACCACAGTTTTTACTATTCTAGATTGGAAAAAATAGAAAATTATTATGATATGAATTGCCTCTAAGTAGTTTCTTTGTTTTTTAACTAGAAACAAACAGTTATATGAGACGATGCAGAAAGAGATCCATATTCCTGTAAGAAAAATCCGGTATGTACACTTTGTTTCTAAGAGATTTCATTAGAAATTAGAAATTAGTGCTAGCTGCTATTGGTATTTTCATCATTAGGATTATTCAGGATTTCAGAAAGAACTTATGCTTACCTTCTTTGCAACGAAATTCTTGGTCATAGGAATTTGGAGAGGACGGAAAGCTAATTTTGGATTTAAGGAAAATATAGACCAATATGGAATTTGAGAGGCTCTGAGCACCTATATCGGAGAAGGCAATGGCAACCCACTCCAGTACTCTTGCCTGGAAAATCCCATGGACGGAAGAGCCTGGTAGGCTGCAGTCCATGGGGTCGTTAAGAGTTGGACACGACTGAGTGACTTCGCTTTCACATTTCACTTTCATGCATTGGAGAAGGAAACGGCAACCCACTCCAGTGTTCTTGCCTGGAGAATTCCAGGGACAGCGGAGCCTGGTGGGCTGCCGTCAATGGGGTCACACAGAGTCGGACACGACTAAAGTGACTTAGCAGCAGCAGCAGCAGCAGTAACACCTATATGTATATTATAAAAATCTTTAATGTTTCTTTTTTGAGTGTGTGGGTATCCTTTTATTATGGAAGCTGTATTTTTTGCCAGAATGTCCAAATGAATTTTTATGTTAGCTTAGTTCACTTGGGCACTAGTCCCAGGACAAGCCGGGCAGGTAGGAAAATTGATGGCAGGAACAAGGAAAATGTTTAAAAATTGTGATCTTCAGGTCAATGCTAAGTGATATAATTTTGGAATTAAAAAGTTAAACTTTAAAAATAAAATCAAGGCTCTAAACAAAGATGTGTGGGTCTTTTTTTAAAAAAGAATAATAATGTTTTTATGCTTTTGTTACAGTAATTTATCTCCAATATCTTGCTCCCCACAGGGCAGATGGAGGAGTTTGTAAGAACAGTTTTGTTATGCAGATGACTTCAGACCTGATTAATGAGACTATAGACAGACCCGTCCACATTGATATGTCCTGCTCAGGCGCAGCTTCTCTAGCTGGCCTTGCTGTTGGTATGTGTGGGTTTTATGAAAATGAGAACTGTCTTGCAAAACCATTTCTTACAGATAGCATTTCTCCTCTCAAAGCACAAAATTACACCAAAGATCTGGAAAGCCTTGGTGGCCATATACTCCATACATGCATGCCCTTCACTAATAAAATACTCCTATGACCCATACTCTGCTATGGTGGGTCTAGCTGCACCTCTTCTATTCTTGCTGCTCTCCTTCAGTGAGAAGTATGAGGCCAGGAAAATTAATTCTCAACTGCTCTGGTCTTTAGCTTGGGAGTCTCTCTGGGTAAACTTTCTGATTAGATAAGCTTGTCTTTGGCATTATTGTTGTGTAGTTGCTAAGTCCTATCCAACTCTTTTGCAACCCCATGGACTGTAGCCTGCGGGCTCCTCTGTCCATGGGATTTCCCAGGCAAGAATACTAGAGTGGGTTGCAGTTTCCTTCACAAGGGAATCTTCCTGACCCAGGGATTGAACTTGCGTCTCCTGCATTAGCAGGCAGGTTGTTTACCACTGAGCCACCAGGGAAGCCATCTTTGGTATTAGAAACCACTTTATTCTTCTACTTGTTGAACATTTGTCTAGCTCCTGTTACCACAGTCACTGCTGGGATTAAAGTTTAAATGACATAGTCCCAGTTATGGGAGTCTCCATTGGGAACACTCAGGCAAACCAACCCATTATTTTGCGATAAACCCAGTGAAAAGCTGCAGTATGAGGCAATAGGTGTAGGTTTTCCCAGAGGAGACAATGTATAGTTCAGTTTTGAACGGGTTGGCACACAGCCAGGTGAGGAGAGACTAGAGGGTGAGGGGTCCAGTAGTGAAGGCAGTTCGTGCAAAGGTCCTGGCCCATTCTGGTGCTGATGAATGAGAGCAAGAGGGGAGGCTGGGGAGGTACAGATCTGTCCAGTCACAGGGCCTCTTCATAAAGAGGAGTTTGGACTTGATCTTGAATGCATAGGGGAGCCACTGAAGAATTTTAAGCAGAAGGATATGGATAGATCTACATTTGAACAGATCGCTTTGGCAACTAGTGTTTTCACTAATTAGTTGGGAGGCCAATTAGAGGGTTCCCTAGGGAGCAGGAAGTGACTCTTCCTTGAGACTGTGGGAGTGTCTTCCTGTGTTCCTGTATGGAAGGGAGGAGCGTTTGTACAAAACAAGATATCTTACACTTCAAAGTTTAGGCTATTATTTATTAATTAAAGTTATGGACCGAAAAAGCATCAAATCAAATTAAGGTCATCTTAATCTTTATTCTACTAAAAATTTGTTATCTTGGAATAAAATTGAAACAGTTACTTTCATGTGTTCATTGATGTTTGATTAATTCAAGTTGAAGAAAATAATTATCCCTTAAATTATCATTGTCATTCAAAAATGTTAGTTCCTCTATATATTTCAGCTCTTAAGTTTAATATAGTTGATGTTGTTTTTATTAATTTCACATGCCTAACTGAGCAAAATTGGAACTATAATAAGAAAAATGTTCTAAGTATGTAAACAACTCTTGAAAATTGGATAAATTAAGCTTATCATTACAGTAAGCCAAATGCTCATAAGCATTCCAGTATTGTTTATAAGGTTAAGCAAATTGTTCTACACTTATCACCATATGAAACTAAGTATGTCAGATTCTCTTGAAGCCAGCTACAATCTGAGGTATAGCAAAGAGGTGGACATGACTGGGCAGACACTACTACTAAATAAAAAACACAGGCATATTATTCTCACACATAACATAGTGACTTTAATTGTATTTACTTCATTTGTATTTAATTTCAAAACAAAGATACTTTACTAGCTATAGGGAGCAGTTTTACCTTCTTGGAAAATCTGAAATTTCTTTTTTTTTTTTTAAATAATGATTATGTTATATTTATTTGGCTGTGTCAGGTCTTAACTGTGGCATGCAGACTCTTAGCTGCTGCATACGGGATCTAGTTCCCTGACCAGGGATCGAACGCAGGCTACCTGCATTGGGAGGGCAGAGTGTTAGCCACTGGACCACCAGAAAAGTCCTAGAAAATCTGAAATTTCTGATTGGATTATTTCTCTCTCAGAAAATTTAGACATGGAGGCTATGTAGATTCTCTGTATTTTCAAAATTCACCCAGAAACTGGGTGTGTTCAATACATATTTAATAAAATAACTCTTAAAAATATGCAAGAATTAAAAAAAAAAATATGCAAGAATTGACTCATTGGTAAAGACTCTGATGCTGGGAGGGATTGGGGGCAGGAGGAAAAGGGGATAACAGAGGATGAGATGGCTGGATGGCATCACTGACTTGATGGACATGAGTCTGAGTGAACTCCGGGAGATGGTGATGGACAGGGAGGCCTGGCGTGCTGCAGTTCATGGGGTCGCAAAGAGCTGGACATGACTAAGCAACTGAACTGAACTGAAAAATGTATATGCCTTTAAGTGTAAATAATAAATTCTAAAAATAAGAATTTTAAGAACATATTTATTTTCATGACTAGATTTATCCAATTGTGTAGTATACTAAGAAAAACTATTTCTAGTCTTTTAATAACTTCTATAAATTAATATCTTTAAATACAATTTAAAATGCTGACTTTGTAAATAGAAAGAATGTGACCTGACAGAAAACATTAGAAGAAAGCCTTGCATGAAATGTAATAGTTTTAAAAAGAAAGTATTTATTATATTAATTCCTAAGTTTGAATTTTGTGTTTATCCTAGGGAATTGCTTCTTACTTCCAAGATATATGATAGAAATCTTAATTTAGGGAATTCCCTGGTGGTCGAGTGGCTAGGATTCAGTGCTTTCATTGCCATGGGCCCGGGTTCAGTCCCTGGTCAGGGAATTAAGGTCCTGTGCAAGTTGCGCAGCATGGCCGAAAAAAATCTTAATTTATCCTTTTTTAAGAATTGTATAAAAAGAAAGTATACTATTTCTTACTTGGTTTTTTTCTTTCTTTCTTAATAGCTATTCATGAAATTAAATGATGGCAAGATATGGTTATTCTAGAAATGATTTGGTGCCCTTCCATACAGAAATTACTCTGCTAGTTAGAAACCAAAAGGTTTTTGTTAAATCCTAGTGTATATTATTCCCAGGGATAGTCAATCTAACAAAGTTCAAAGCAACAAAACTTTTGAATTGTGCTTTAAAGTAGTGACTGTTTACCTTTGCACCAGTTCACATAGCTTTGTAGGTAAACTTTTTGGGCTCATTATTTGCCTTCAAACTTGAGAATAAATTTTTTCATCTATAGGGTTTTGGAGTGACAAGGAGGAGCTAAAGAAACTGAGGCAAAGTGAAATGGTTTTCAAGCCCCAGAAGAAATGGCAAGAATATGAAGTGAATATGGGGAACTGGGTCAAAGCCGTGAAACGCTCCATGAATTGGTATAAGACGTAATCCTGGTGGAATGACTGAAACCACAGAGGGCTGATCATCGGAGGGCTGATCATCGTGATGTGCAGCTGAGACAAAGCTCAGGAATAACAATGAGACCGACCCTGACCAAGAAAAGACTTAAACTGAGCTTTGCAACCCCAGAGAAAAAGCACTGCTTTTTGTAAAACAAAACAAAATACTCATTAAAAAAAAAAAATGTAAACCTTGGTGAGAGATTATAAGGTAACAATACCTCAGAATTTCTGAATCTTCGTTTTGTACCAAATTCTAAAGGACATTAGCCATTTCCAACCATGTTTTGAGTCTCACGGGGCCTCCTCCTTTTTATACCGCGCCCAAATGAAATAATTGTTTACTGTCTGAGTTAATCGTTCCAGGTCAAGCATCATTCATGTTTTGTTCCAAAATGATGTGGAAAGTGTTCCCGTAATTCTTTAAAATTGAGTGAGCTACTCAAAGTCCATAGAGATAAAAAGAAAGAAGATGACTGAGGAAACGTGGAATTTTGAAACATCAGTATTTTTTGTTTAAAGCCGTAATTGTTCAATGTTGTATCCAATAGTAACTCAATATGTCTCTCTCAGACAGGCTTATTTGATGGCCAGTGGTTTCCTTTATTGAGCTTAAAGGCGCTGCCTTAATTTTCCCTTGTTTAAAAAGCTGAGCTTTTTTTATATATTGCAAAACTCTGAAAAAAAATAATTTTAGTTAATAAAACCAAAAAGATTATCGATTCATAAGGAACAAGAAGTACTGGGTTGGCCAAAAGTTTCCATAACATTTTATGGAAAAACCTGAATGAACTTTTTGGCCAACCCAATACTTCTCAGATAGCATTTCTTTCAAAAATTTCTGGCTGACGTATAACATCTCATTTTTTATAAAATGCAGGTGGTAAATATAAATCTTGCCTTTCTTCTCTTGTTCTTTTTGTTGAGATGCTAGTATAAACATCTTTTGTTTTCATTAAGTGCCTAGTTGACAGAGCTTCCTTTGAAGACAGTGCCCTAATTGATCGGCGACTCAAGAATTGCCTTCATTGGGATATTTTACTTGTGTGTTGGTGTCTTATTTTAGTCCAGTCTACTCATCTCACCAAGATCCCTGCTGATGGGATGGGAATGCAGTTGTGCTAGTGACTGCCCCTCACGCACTGAGCCAGAGATCACAGGGAGGAGCAGGGAGAGGTCTCCATTGTCAAACTCTCTTTATAGAAACAAGGTTGAGGGGTGAGAGTTGTGAGAAGCTTCAGGCCAGGTGTAAAGTCATCCTAAGACAAGTTGATCACCTTCCAGCATGTTCTCATGTTATTTGCCCCTCCCTACTTATGGACTGGGTTCCTTTTTTTTTTTAATTGATTACAATGATCAATTAAATATAATTGATTTACAATGTTGTTAGTTTCTGCTGTACAACGAAGTGAATCAGCTGTCTGTATACATATATACATATATCCCCTTCCTCTTTGACCTCCCTCCTTTCTCACCCCATCCCAAGTTCCTTTTAGATTTGTAGCAATAATGTATTTCCCTTTTAGGCTTTATCACATAAAGTCCTACAGTTACAGAGCTAGCTGCTAGATAATAATGTAATTAAAGAAGTGACTATTTTTTTTTTCAATTTTAAATTCATTTATTTTTTAACTAAAGAATAATTGCTTTACAGAATTGTGTTGGTTTCTACCAGACATCAACATGAATCAACCATAGATATACGTATGTCCCCTCCCTTTGGAACCTCCCTCCGATCTCCCTCCCCATCCCACCCCTCTAAGTTGATCTAGAGGCCCGGTTTGAGTTCCAAGTTGTACAGCAAATTCCCATTGGCTGTTTATTTTCCATATGGTAATGAAGAAGTGACTTACAGAATTTTGCCGTTGCTATCACATATGTCCATTTCAGAGACCAATAGCGAAGTGAAAATCGCTCAGTCGTGTCCGACTTTTTGCAACTCCATGGACTATACAGTCCATGGAATTCTCCAGGCCAGAATACTGCAGTGGGTAGCCTTTCCCTTCTCCAGGGAAACTTTCCAACTCAGGGATTGAACCCAGGTGTCCCTCACTGTAGGCAGATTCTTTTGCAGCTGAGCCACGAGGGAAACCCAAAATAGTCATAGTGGGAGACAGAAAAGATCACAGATACTGGATTTGGAAATATTTTTGTTAAACGTTGGTGTTTTGTTTATAGTAATAAATCAGCTCCCTTATGTAGATAATATTATTTTCATTCTTTCTGTTTTTCAAGTTTTTTTTTTTTTAACAAACAGTGACCAATTAATAAGCTTTCTTACAGAAGTCATTTGAAACCTGCTGTGTTGTTTTGCTGTTCCTTATTGATTCTGCTTCGCAGAGGGTATGATTTCCATAGGAAATAATTGTCTTTTTGTATTAAGATATAATGCATTGAAATAATATTAACACAGTCCATGGGGTCGCAAGAGTCGGACACGACTTAGTGCACTGTCTCTGTCTCTCAAGTGTGTGTTAGCTTTTTCATTTTCCACATTATTCTTTCTTATTATAAAATCACAAAATAAAGGAGAAATATCTTTTAGTAATGGGCACAGGAAAATAATTTTGAATATCTTTGACTGGAATTGAGCATCTCCTCAAAAATCACTTTTTTCTTCTGTTGGTTTAGAAGCTAATCTTTTATTTTTAGTATTCCTGGCTTTTTTCTTAGGAACAGAGTTTATTTAATCTTTTGTCAGATTTGATCTAAATCACAAATGTGACCACATTGGCTTCTGTGGTTGTAGAAGCTGTTGATTATCAAAATCAATTGAGCAAAAAATCGTCCCATCTTTCTAGTTTATTTTTCATGTGTATGCTGATAATTGAAGTTAAAACTATTTCTGTGCTAATATTTCTCAGCATGTTTTATTTCCTCACTATGGATCTATCAGATAGTTTTAGGAGAGCTGCAGCTATCTTGTCAAGGAGGAGAATCTTACTGTACAGTCCTTCTTAAAGTGGTTCTAAACGCTTTTATACTCTAGACTTACTGATTTTTAAATTTTTAAAATATCCAACCATGCCTTAGTTTCTCAGCCTCAGCATCATTGACATTTGAGGACAGATAATTCTTTGTTTTGGGGTGCTGTGTATTATATGATGTTTAGTAGCAGATCTCTGAGCTTCACCCTCAAGCATCTCTCTACTTTCTATGGCAAAATGTCTCCAGCATTCCCAAATGTGCCTGGGAGACAAATTACCCCAGCTGAGAACCCCTGAGGTAGGCTGTTGGAAGAAAATTGAAGACTCAGTGAATGCAGAGTGTCTGTCCTCCTCCTTTCCTCTCTGCTTCATTGTTACCTTAGGAAAGGTTGTTAGCAAAAAGAAGTGATACTGTCTTAAAATAAATAGCAGTTCTTCTTTGCTGCTTAATAAGGTGGGGGAGGCCTGGCGTCCTGCAATTCGTGGGGTCTCAAAGAGTCCGACACGGCTGAGCGACTGAACTGAACTGAACTGAAGGTGGGGGAAAATGTCATGTTGTAGTTGTCTTCTGCTGTTTTTACCCACCTACCCTCACCCTCATGTCTGTATTCTCCGTGGTCTTAATGAGTGGGTTGATGACTTCAGTATAGAATTAATGTAGCAGCCAGATCATCTTTGATTTGATCTGCCTTTTTGTTTCCTTTTCATCTCTGAACAAAGGGGATGAGTTCTCTTTTATCTGCCTTTGAGCAAGCCTCTACCAAACTAGAAGTTCCCTGCAAGCAGAACCCATGTCTGCTTCCACAGAACTTAACTCTGTGACTTCCTATTAATGGGGTGAATTTTTACTTTGTGTTTATAAGTGCAATTTTTTTTTACCTATACATTTTATCCTTGATGTTACATATGTGTATTGACAGGGAGCAGCTTCTGTTTGTTACAGTAAACTATGTTTTCTTGAATTAAGAAGGACTACTTTATTATGGACATGAGTTTGAGTAAACTCCAAGAGTTGGTGATGGACAGGGAAGCCTGGCATGCTGCGATTCATGGGGTCGCAAAGAGTCGGACACGACTGAGCGACTGAATTGAACTGAACTGAACTTTATTATGAGAGCTATTAATAGTATCTTCATACTATTTATTTTAAAATTCTTCTTATGTTTATATATTTGCATATCTATTTGTGTAGAGATACTCATCCATAAATACACATGTTAACTTTCTAAGGCACAACTGAAGCTTTTTTTTTTTTTTAAACTGAAGCCTTCCTATTCACAGGTTTTGTGTATTTACCTGCAGATGACTAACACACAGAATCTGAGGAATGCCAAACACTCTCATGTTAGAGGCAAGAACCTTCAGAAATAGCCCTTTATACAAGGCATTTATACTGAGGACCAGTCTTTAAAAATAATTTAGCCCAGGAGTTTGGCAGTAATTTTAAAACTCTTTGAGGAGGGCCATAGCTGGACCCTGGTGTTCCTCAACTTTAAGTGATTTTAAATAATCTCAGAGATAGCTTAGAAGGCTTGAATCTACCCTGGAGGATTCTGAATCCCTTTGGGAAATTTATATTCTGTTTCTCAATTAGAATTAAAAGCCTGAAATACACCCTGGACCTATTTGGTCCCATAGTTCTCATCCTGCATACCCAGGTCATCTGGTTCAAACCAGCCTAAAGGGATAGCCCCAGAGAAGCCAAACAGGCCATGGAGAATCACATTGTTTTTTTTAAAGCTGTGGATCCTCATGGCTGTAAATATGTTGGCACCAGCATCTGTTGTGAATCTCTAGCCATTTTGTCACCATACTCCCATGGGACCCTTTCCCCTAGAGGGATGCAGGGATGATCATGGGAATGGAAATGATAGAGTCCGGAACCTGCCAAATAAGATGTTTTTAAAATTTGCTATTATTCTATTTTCCACTGTCTTTCCTCCCCACTTTACATTTGGTTTATTAAAACGGCTGTGTCTGTACAGATATCTCTATTGTTAAGGAAATACATGATAAGACTTCCAATTTAAATGAACCATATCTTTACAAGAAACTGCCAAACTGTTTTCCAGAGTAGCTGTACCATTTTACATTCCCACCAGAAATGTATGAGCGATCAACTCTCTACTCACCAGCATTTGACGTTGTCACCATTTTTTACTTCAGCCACTTTGATGAGGATGTGGTTTACTCAGTGTGGATTGAATTTGCATTTCCCTGATTAATAATAGTGTTGAACATCTTTTCATGTGCTCTTTTGCCATCTGTTTATCTGTCAGTGAAATGTCTGTCCATATCTTTTGTCCATTTGCTAATTGTGTTGTTTGCTAAATGAGCCATATCTTTAAGGGAATATCTTTTTTAAAAATTAAAAAATAATCAGTCCAGTGACTTAAGTCACTAAGTAGCATTTTCAAATTCTCCTGGGCAAAAATGTACATAGTATTTGAACATGATTTTGTAATGTACTGAGCAGAAAAACTTTCATATTCTTTTCATACTCATTATACAATGTGATGCTAATACTATATAATAGCAAAATAGTTTTTTTTTTTTTTTGCAAAATAGTTTTAAAGATACGTCAGAATGTTAAATATACAAATACATGTCTTGAACATAGCTACCATAATGCTAAAATATTATTTATTTTAAATAAGCTGACTTGTGTAATTGTTTCAGAATGATTTTGTGGAAAACTAATTAGAACTTTCCTATTTGTACAAGACAGTTATTATAATATCCCAATTCATCTGTATCAGTAAATTTATCATTTTATTTTTCTGATGTTCTTTATGAACTTCATAGTTTTATTAAATAGTCATGGAAAACCTCACAAATCATTGTTAAGATCTATAGATGAAATTGAGAATGCAGAATAAAAGAAATCTTTTTCATGTATATGTGAATTTTCCCCTTACCTTTTTGTCTGTTTTTAACTTTGGATTCATTGAAAAATTTTACCTGGAAATTCTTAATATTATTTCCTGTTTTGGTTTCTGCACATTAAGTATGTCACAGAAGAATAAGCATATGTTAACTTCAGTTGTGACTCAAGGTAAGTTTGGTCTCGTGTTTTCCTTTTAACTAGAAGAAAAATTGGGGCTTAATATGATTAGAGAAGAAAGGTTTTCTGTAACTCTGCCTCTTTAGATACTGTTCAAACTTGCTCTATATTCTACTTTCTTGCACAAAGGAAATTGCTAGAGAAGAGATGTAATTTTTTTGTAGTGGGAAAAAGATGATACAGTCTCTTGTGAAAATATACTGTATACTTAAATGTTTAGGAAATTTTTAAAATAACTGGAGAAAACAATTTCAAAGGCTAATATGATGGAATTAACCTAGGAGCTCTTAAAAATCCATTGTGAAAATTATTATTAAAATTATTTCAAAAGTTACAATAAAACAGTGAGTGATGATCTATACATATTATGTATTAAAGCCATTTTTATTTAATGTTTCTCTGTTGCTTCACATATGTACACATAAATAGTGATATCCCGATGATCCTGGTGGAGGAGTCATCAGACAAATCTAGATTCTATTCCCTGATGGAAGTGGAGCCTGGTTCATTCTGCAGTAGGAATTTTGAAGGATGATAAACATTCAGTTATTAGAAGAAAGGAAGGGGTTTGTTTTTTGTTGTTGTTCAAGTCATACTAGTTTGATAAAGAGGACAAGGAAGGGGGAGATACATGGAGCTGACTTTTCTGAAATTCATGTGACTATAAATTACACTAAATAATATAAAATTATTTTTAAAGAATGTGACTGTAAAAGAAATCATAGGAAAAATTTAATGAAAATGATAGGGAGTAATAATTTTTTTCCCATTTAGAAACAACCCATTAAGAGGTGGAAAATATAAGGCAATTATCGTGTGTGTGTTAGAGAGTCGCTCATTAGTGTCTGACTCTTTGGGACCCCGTGGTAGCCTTTGTCCATGGATTTTCCCAGGCAAGAGTACTGGACTGGATTGCCGTTTTTCTTCTCCAAGGGATCTTCCTGACCCAGGGGTCGAACCTGCATCTCCTGCATTGGCAGGCAGATTCCTTACCACTGTGCCACCGAGGTGGTGGTTGTTCAGTCGCTAAGTTGTGTCTGACTCTTTGATCGCAGCATGCCAGGCTCCTCCATCCTTCACTATCTCTTAGAGTTTGCTCAAATTCATGTCCATTCAGTCTGTGATGCTATCTAACCATCTCTTCCTCTGTTGTCCCCTTCTCCTTTTGCCTTCAAACTTTCCCAACATCTGGTCTTTTCCAATGAGTGGCCACCTCTTCGCATAAGGTGGCCAAGGTACTGGAGCTTCGGCTTCTGCATCCGTCCTTCCAGGGAATATTCAGGGTTGATTTCCTTTAGAATTGACAGAGAAAGGAAGGGCAAATCAGGTGGGTTCAGTGGCTACACATGTCTAAGATCATCAGACTACTGACTTGGTGCATCGTTTATTGCATGTCAGTTTCACCTTAATACAGCAGGAGGGGAAAAGTCTTGCTACTCCCATGTGCTATTGAGACTAGCAGTCTCTAGGTCACCAGAGTGCTTTTCACAAAAGGTGCACTCCAAGCCTCACTCCAAATCTACTGGAACAGAATCTGTTTAAAATCTAAGATTCCCTAGTATTTAGAATTTTTTTAAAAAAATTGAAGTATAGTTGATTTCTACTACTTAGTTTTCTTTTTATTTTGAAATAATTGTAGACTTACTGGAAAGTTCTAAAAGTATTAATAGTACACAGAGTTCTTCTGTCCCCCAGCTTCTCCTAATTTACATCTTACATAACCGTAATTGCTCAAAATGGGAAATTCACACTGGTACAGTAGTATAATCTACAGACCTTACCTGAATTTTGTTGGTTTTCCAACTATTGTCCTTTTTCTGGCCCAGGATTCAATCCAGTATCCCACATTTCATTTAATTTTTCTGTCTTCTTAATCTCCTGCAGTCTGTGACTGCCTAGCCTCTCTTTCATGAACTTCACATTTTTTAAGAACACTGGTAGTTATTTTATAAGATTTTAAATAAAATAATATTTTATTATTTTATAAGTTATTTTATAACTGGCCCTCCATTTAGGTTGGCCAGATATTTTCTTCTGATTAGGTTAAGGTTCCGAATTTTTGTTAGAATCCTGCAGAAGTGATATCCATGGCCTCAGTGCATCCTACCAGGAATCAGTATGTCTTATTATTGTTGTTAACCTTGATCCTTTGGTGAAGAGGGTGCCTGCCAGGTTTTTCCATCATAAGTTTACTATTTTCTCCTTTGCAGTTAAGAATCTTGTTAGGAGGGACTTCCCTGGTGGTCTAGTGCTAAGACTTCATGCTCCCATTGCAGGGGGCCTGGGTTCAGTCCCTGATCAGGGAACTAGATCCCACATGCTGCAATTGAAAGTTCTCATGCCACTGCCAAGACCCATCGCAGTCAAATAAATAAATAAATAAATATATATATTTTAAAGAATCTTGTGAGGAGATACTTTTAGACCATGTAAATTTTCTGTTTCCCACCACAGTTTCACTTACTAGTTTTAACTTCCACAGATGCTTCTTGTCTGCAATAATGATTCTTGTACTATTTGCCTATTATCAGGAGTTTTCTATTTCCACTTCCATTATTTCTTTACATTTATTCATTGGAATTCTACTGTAAGGGGAAGCTGTTGCCTGTTCTCCATTTATTATTCAATTACTTATATCATTATTGGTCACCTCTTGCCCCATTCCACATCCTCTTAGCCCACATTTTTATTCCAGTTGCAGCAATCCGCTACCCGAGTGTAACATGAACACACCTTACTTTACCATATCTCTGGTTTTCTGAGCTGGAATTTCTCTGCCTCCCAGCTTGGAATACTCATTTAAACTCATTCTGTCATTTTTCACCCCTGGTTAAGTCTGGAATGCTAGACAGTTGCTCCCATATGAGTAATGCATAAACAATGGGGTCAGGAGCCAGTGTATAAATATACCTCTCTCTATTAGTTAGCAGATATAATAGTTTGCATCTGCTAATCCCAGCCTCCCCTACTCCATCCCTCCCCTATCCCATTCCCCTTAGAAAGCACAAGCCTGTTGTCTATAGCTGTGAATCTATTGCTTCTTCATAGATAAGTCCTTGTGTGTCCTATTTGAGATTCCACATACAAGTGATGTCACATGCTATCTGTGTCCACCCATGTTACTGCAAATGGCATTATTTCATTCTTTTTTTTTGGCCGAGAATATTCCACTATAGACAGGTACCGCATTTTCTTTTATCTATTCTTCTGTTGATGGACATTTAGTTTGTTTCCATGTCTTGGTTATTGTAAATAGTGCCACTATGAACACAGAGGTGCTGCTATGAACACAGAGGTGCATGTATCTTTTTGAATTATAGTTCTATCCAGATATACGCCCAGGAGTAGGACTGCTGGATCATTATTATTTCTTATACCTCATGTGTTTAGGACATACCTCTATGTTTTTAGGACAAGTAAAATTTTATCCTAAAAATAACTTTGGGTTTGATATTAAGAAGAGGTTACTTTTACTAATGATGACTGTGAAATCTTTCCACTGAACAAACCAAGTCATTCCAGAAATGTAATAAGGACAAAGTTGTGTCCCTCACTAAAGAAATTCCAGGGCTTTGATTCCACTCTGCCCTTTTAATGTGACTAAAGGCCATATAATAGGACTGTCTCTGGAAGACAAGGCCTTGATGTAACACATTGTTCTCTTAAGGGTTATTTCCTTTATCACTGGATGGATTAGATGTGAAAACAGCATATTAAAAAAAAAAAGTCATATCTGCAACTGCGAAAGTCTAGACAACGACGGATCTTTGCGAATGGCAAAAAGGGGTCAGGAAGGACCTTGTCACTCAGAGTGTAGCGTCTGATGAAGCAGTTGGAAATTTGTTGGAAATGCAGATTCTATACCCCACCTGGGACCTGCTGATCTAGAGTCTGAATTTTAATAAGATCTCTAAGTGATTCCTGGGCACATTAAAGGTTGAGAGGCACTAATCCAGGAGCCATATAGCTCCACCTACTGAAAGCAGTACCCAGCCCCAGGAGAGAGGAGCACAGACAGTTTGCTCAGGTTTAACTCTTAACAGATCTCTTTCATGGCCAGCGGGTTTGTTGGCCCACAAATTTACAAGTTTTTATTTATTTATTTATATTTTAATTTATTTAATTTATGTATGTATGTATGTCTCCTCTTTCCAAATGTGCTAGGCTGTGGAACTCATCCATTCAATAAAAACTTACTGAGCTTCCCTAAGGCACTGAGGATATTGTAGTGAATAGGATGTGTGTGTGTGTGTGTGTGTGAGTGTGTGTGTTTAGTCGCTTTTAAGCCGTGTCCGACACTTTGTGGCCCTGTGGACTGTAGCCTACCAGGCTCCCCTGTCCATGGGATCTCCCAGGCAAGAACATTGGAGTCGGTTGACATTCCCTTCTCCAGGGGATCTTCCTGACTCAGGGATAGAACCTGCATCTCCTGCGTTGCAGGCAGATTCTTTACCACTGAGTCACCAGAGAAGCCCAGTGAATTGGATGACAGACCTCCAATTTGCAAGGAACTTGCAGTCTAACAAGGGCTTCCCTGGTACTAAATGATACAGGATACAGGTACTAAATGAGTAATTGCAAGTTTCATAAATGTTAGAAAGACAATTTTATGGGCAAAGGGCTGGAGTCAGGAAGCTTTTCCAGAGAGTGTTGTTTTAGCTTAGATGAGAAAGCATGTGTAGATGAGGTGTGGGTGAACTGGGGGATTATTCTACACACAAGGAACACCTATGAACAAAGGAAGTTCTTTGGACACTTATATGTGTATTTCCAGTACCTTGCACTGTTAGTGTATAATAAGTGCTTAGTAAGTGTTTGCAGAATCAATAAGCGTTCTGTCATGTTTCAAACATCTACTCTCCTTCCTTGGAGATAGTGGATGCTTTATTTTCCTTTTCAAAGGAAATCAGATCTTTCAGTGGGGAAATGAGAAGGAAGAGAGAAAGCTGACTGTTGTGCAAATTGCTAAATTGAAGCTGTGAGTGGGAATGAAAAATTGATTTACATGAATTTTCCTCCCTGAAGCAACTTGACAATTTATTCTGTTCTGGAGAATTTTCAGTTTTTGGCTTCAAAATCAAGCTGTTCCTTATTCTGAATTTCTTGGCCTGCTGTGAAACTAGCATTTAGTGTCTTTTACAGCATACCCTGATTAGGTCATGGAAATTCACAGCTAGATCAAACCAGTATATGGAAAATTTGAAACCTGCATGCCCACTTTACTTCATGGTATCGGAAGCTGTTATGAAACACTGACTTTTAAAGCATTTTTTTTCAAAAGCACTATTATCAAATGATCATAATAATCATTATTTATGGAATACTTACTATATGTATTACATGTATTACTATATGTATTACATAGCAAAACCCTCATATTAACTCTACAGGAAACATGAAAATTGCCAAATATTAACAATTTCATATGGTTTAACTTAATATCATCTTCAGACTCTCACCTTAAAAATTTACAGAAGTTAGAGAATCACTGAATCCATAGCCTTACACCAATATTTAGCAGAGTTGTCTTCATAGATAAAGATTCCAAACATGTTTAGTATATTATACTTCATTATATATTAAATAAAGCAATTTTATTCAATTAAAAAAAATTTCAAGGTACTCTTCCTAAATTAACATCCACCACTCCCCCTCCCCCATTAGCCCAAGCACAGCCATGTGTCTATTAATACTTCTTGGATTATTTATACAGTATACTGAGGCGGTTTACAATCCAGCTCTCCTGCTAGACTGAGCTCCTTGAGGACGGAGGTTTCATCTGTTTTGCTCACTTTTGTATCTTTGTCCCTAGAGTGTTTGAAAAGTATTTAAAACCTCAACAAAATTTCTGTGGAAACTACATCTATTGATCCATCACTGAAAAATGCAAGGTAATGACTCCTTTGGGGCTTTTGCATTTTAGAATCAGTTCAAGGAGACTTCATTGGGCTTTCTTGACGCCTAGGACTTTATCTATGTACAATTATGCAGAAATTCTCTCTCCACTCCACCCCACCCCAGAGAAAGGTCCAAAGGTGCATTCTCACCTCCCCCACTTCCTTTAGGTATTTATTTAAATGGCACTTTCCTGCTACCTTGACTAAGCACTCTAAGACAGGCCATCCTTTAAAGCCATTCCTGGTCTTCTAGGTTTGTTCCCCACAGCATGTCCCAACATGTAACATAGCTTATATTTCACTTATTTCTTTTGTATATTATCTTTACCACCCCACTAAAATGTAAGTGAAGTGAAATGAAAGTCGCTCAGTCCCGTCTGCCTCTTTGCTACCTCATCGATTACACAGTCCGTGGAGTTCTCCAGGCCAGAAGAGTGGAGTGGGTAGCCTTTCCCTTATCCAGGGGATCTTCCCAACCCAGGGATCAAACCCAGATCTCCCGCGTTGCAGGCGGATTCTTTACTAACCGAGCCACAGGGGAAGCCCACTAAAATGTAAACTCACACATGATTTTTCAGATAGGCACAGAATGTATTATTAACATTGAACTAAATAAGACAGGTATCTGGGGGTGGGAGCTGCGATTTTCTCTTCAGCGTCCATGTGACATGGTGACCTGCTCGGTTTTGGATCTTACTTGCCGGTTTGTTGAAAATCTCACACCCTAGCAGTCTTTAACCCACTGTCTGAATAATTTACAGGGTACTGCAAACTTGGCCCCACACGTGGCCTCATCACTCGTCCCCTTGCCCCTCTAGGCTGCTCCCCCGGAGGTGACTGATCAAGTGACTGGGAACCGAGATGTGCCTGGGAACTAGGGACGCCCGTTTTCCTTTTTCTAAGAAAGATCGGGGTTTTCTTGCAAAGGGCCGGGGGGGATGGGGGCGGATGGAAAAGTCAAGATTCCCACCCAGGCCGGGGGAAGGGGGAGAGGGTGTGGCTATAATTGTAGGCCTCAGGCCCTGTAACCTGCTCCGGAGGCGGCTGGGAAGCACGCGGCAGGATCGTTGTAGGCGATCCACTGTGAACCTCCAGGGGATTACCCAGGTACCCCGCAGAGTGCTTGAGACCCCGCTCCTCCACCTCGGGGGCCCCCTCCTCTTCTTGGGAAGCCTGGGGGCGGGGTTTGTTTACTCCGTGCACGCACCGCCAGCCTGGCCAATCCGTGAGGAGAGGCGCCGTACGTCATTCACCCAGAGGGCCAATCGGCGCTCACCGTGCTGCTCCGCCGCCAAAGCTTGCGCGGGGGAAGCGGGGCAGTGGCTAGGCCGGGCGAGGGCGGACGAAGCCGCCGGAGATTTCGGCTGCAGCCGCTGGCGCTGCTCGGTTCTCGAGGCGCGCCCTAACCCTTCCTCTTTGGGCAGGCTCGAAGGCGCGCGCGCGCGGTCTGCGTCCCGGGGCTTAGAACTCCAGGGCCTCGACTAGGCAGGCCGCGGATCGCCCACCCTTCCCCGAGTGTGAGTCCGCCGGGACCCGGGCGCCGCCAAGCGCTGGCGCCACTGTAGCAGAGGCGCCTGAAGACGCGCTCCAAGCTCGAAGAACAGTCCTGCGCGGCCGCCTCGTCCCCTGCAGCCAAGCGGTGGTAAGGTCCAGGGCGCGGGCGCGGGCTCCGTGCGGAGGGCCTCTGGACCCGGCCCGGCGTGTTTCTGGGCAGGTTTCCCTCCCTGCGCTTCAGGGCCCCCTGGTCACTCTGGGTCCCATCTGTTTATTCCCACGCAATCTTCCAGGCCCGGCCGAGTAACCCTTGAGTGCCTGGGGAAGGGAGTGGGAAACCGGAGACTACCCCCTACCCCCAACACGCACAGCAGATTGCGGGGAGGCACCGTCCTTGAGTCACGCCTGCTGGAAGAGAGGAAGGGCTGCTTTCTACTTTTTCGGTATCTTTAGGGCAGAAGAATGGCTTTTAAGTCTGACTTTTCCGACTTTTTCTCCTTTCATGACCCACATGCCTCCATCTGTCTCTACCAGGTGTATTTCAGAGTTCCAACACCTCTTGCGCTTTGAAGAGCCTTGCAACCTCCGCAGGGGAACTTTTCTCTAAAGTAGGGGATCACTTTTGGGCCCAGAAGAGATTTAAGGTTCCTTTCCATAGAAAAGTGTGAGGTTTTTATAGGATCTTGCAGGGAGAAGTGCAGCTAAGATGAGCGCCCAGTCTCTGGTACCAGCTTGTGTTCCCTGGCGTTGTGTGGTCTCAGTTTCTTCATCTGTAGTAGTAACCCCCTATTGGGGGTGGTGCCAGGGGGAAATGGGCTGATCGGTGGAACTACTTGGAACGAAGTGTGCGTCCTACGAAGTGCCCTGCCATGCATGAGTTAGGCATTGAACTGACCACCCTGAATGATGGTTTAGAAAAGTTCCCCCTATTGTTTTTGTTTTTTCTGTTGAGACAGTTAACAGTTTCATCTCTTTCTGTATTCACTGCTAAAGCTCCCTTTGAGCCTTTGAATTCTTTTTCTTTCTCATTCTGTCTCAGAGGGCTCAGACTCCCTGTCCCACTTCTTTGCTCTCTTTTTAGTAAGTCAGTAGCTCATTCCCTTCCTTCCCCTTTCTCTCCCAAATCTTAGTGTGTTTTTTCCACTTGAGTTCTATAGCCTGATTTTTTTCTGGGCCACTTTTCTCATAATGGCTTGAAATCATCTTTACCTAGTAGATACAGTTTAGGTTATTCATCTGTTCTTTATACAGTGTAATCATGAGCCTTACTGTACAAAATTAAATAGAAACTAGTTTAGTTGATCTGTTATTGCATGTTGCTTTTCCATTTCATTGGTTGGCCTGCCATTTAGCTAAAGTTTTATCACTATCCTGTTACTGTAATAAATCTTTAATGGCAGTGGCCATTCTCAAGTAGCACTGGGAGAAAAATCAAATGTCTAGACCCCAGATTCTGTCACGCTTGTGCGCTGGCGCTTGACGCGTTTGTTATTTATTAGAACATCTTGTGCCTGGAACTAGAGTCTAGTCTCATGGCAGACATGGTGTCTGTAGCCCTGTTCTGGCAGTACAGTTGCAGTTTCAGCAGTGTGGTGCTTATATTTAATAAAGGCCCAAGACTTATTAAACTCTTGGTGTTGAGTTCTCGTTATGTGTGGTTGGTTAATTAAGAGAGAAAACAGAATTTTCAATTGTGTCATACTTAATGTTACCATTTTGTGGTCATGTACCTTTCCCACCAACTCTTGGAAATGGGGACGTCCAGTTGGCACTTTCGAGTTTTTCCCTTGCAGCCAAAATTCTTAACTGTCTGAGCTATGTCCTCTCAATGCAGCTTGAAATTGGATGTACAGATAGATTTATGCTTAATGTGGAAAGTGTTTGTGGATGAAAATTATTCACTGAAACACAACCTGAAGGATTCAGAGATTGCTTTTTGGAATTAGGAATTGTAATGTGAATATACCTTTGCTTTTTTTTTTTTAGCATTATAGAAAAACTGGTTTTTTGTTGTTGTTGACATTTTTATGTTTTATACATAATACATGAGTTGTTTATAGTTACATCTGCACTTTACCATTTTTAAAGCCCATTTAGATACATGAAAGTTTTTAGAGTATGGTAAGAAACAGATTAAGCCAAAATTAATTTCATGGTGTAGGTTAGAACCTGGTATTCTAACTTCTAGTTCATTGTTTTCTTAGTTTGTCAACCTTAACAGTTAACTGGGACTGAAAGATGAAAAGATTAAGGCTTGAAAGTAGAAGGAGGCACTTTCTAATTTGGGCATTAAATATTAGATATGAGTAGTACCTTAGCATCTTATTTTTTTATCTTTAAACTTAGGTATGTTTCTTTTAAAGATTAAGTAATAAGCCATTATTACTGATAGTCAGATCTTGTAGTCAGTTTACATTGTCACTTGGTAAACTTGATTTCACTTTTTTTCTGAACTCAGCATCATATTTTAAGCTCTTATTGCAATGTATCTTAGAAGAAACTAGAAAGCATAGAGTTCAGAGTTTTTTTCAATGATAGAATTTTAAGTTGTGATGATTTTTCTAGATTAAATATATTCACCTCTTCATACTTGAATTCTTTCCATTTTAATCTGGGGTATATGATTCTAGGGGTAGGACATAAATAGATTTAAAAGTAGATTTGTGAGCCCTTGAAAACTTTATACAAAATTATATGTATTTGGATATTCTCTGGAGAGAAGATTCGTAGGTTCTGAGGTAAAGATATTTGGACAACTTTAACTTCTAAGAAATGATTTCTTTTATTGAACTAAAGTTCTCTCTTCACTGGTTCTAGTTCTGTCTCTTCTGTGAGTTTTCAAATATTCAAAGACACTTGCTATGTTTTCCTGATTCTTTTCTTCTCTGGACAAAATATTCTCAGTCTTTAACTTCCTCTAGTGGATTTGTCGTTTTGATTTGCACCTCTTCACAATACTGATGGCTTATTTGTGGATTTTTGTCAGTTGGTCCATACCCTTCTTAGCTGTGTAATACCTTTGATTAGGTATTAACCTGTGGAGAGAACCAGAAGTCATCACTCTGATTTTAAAGCACATTAAGAGTAGTCTTGCTTCTTTTGGCAACCACATTGCACTGTTAATTTATGATAATGTCTTGTCTAAGGAAATGAATTCTGGAGCTAGCCTGCTTGGATTTAAATCCTGGCTGTATATCAGTTGGGTAACCTTGAGTAAATTCTGTAAACACCCAGGGCCTCAGTTTTCTCATCTGTAAAATGGGGTTTATGATGGTACCTGTTTCATAGGGTTGTTTTAAAGAATAAATGAGTACATACGTGTTAAGCATTTAGAATGGTCCCTGCCATTTAAGTGCTGTGTGTGTTATCCATTATTGATTTTGCCATCAGCTGAAATTTGAGTTTTGTCCATGCTCTCCAAGTTCTTTATAGAATATGTTTCGGTAGGACTTCGTATCTATCCCAGTTGAATTTTATCTTGTCAGATTGGTTCCAGTATGTTTACTCTTTAAAAAAAAAAAAAGAGTCTTAGTTTGGTCATTCAGTAAAAAAAGCTTATTGTTTTTCCATACATTTGATAAACTTTAAGTTTGATAATGCTGGTACAGTGTTCATACAGATTTTATTAAAGTGTTGATGAGGTGGGCTAAGAGCATTCTTGTCCTGCTAGAGACCTGAGGGTTGATTTGAAAAAAATTAATTCTTTGGTTCAGGTTGTTCAGCCAATTAGAAATGAAACTAATTTATTATTATCTATCTCAGATATTTCCAGGTTTTCACAAGGAATTTATAAGGAACTTTAACACTTGCCTTCCTAAAACCCAAATAATTTCATATCCTTCATCTTTAAAAATCCTATCTGTTCAATAAATGTCAGAAAAAAAGAGTACTAATCTGACATTGCTTGTTCTTAGTGAAACTATAATGGTTTCCAGTCACCTAGGTCGGTTGCTGCTTTTTCTACATTCACAGACTTCTCTCAGACATGACTCTAAAATCTTGTCTAGAGTTACATTTAATCTCAGTGATAATCTTGTCTAGTTCAGTTCAGTCAGTTCAGACGTTCAGTCGTGTCCGATTCTGCGACCCCATGAATCGCAGCACGCCAGGCCTCCCTGTCCATCACCAACTCCAGGAGTTCACTCAAACTCACGTCCATCGAGTCGGTGATGCCATCCAGCCATCTCATCCTCTGTCGTCCCCTTCTCCTCCTGCCCCCAATCCCTCCCAGCATCAGGGTCTTTTCCAATGAGTCAACTCTTCGCATGAGGTGGCCAAAGTACTGGAGTTTCAGCTTTAGCATCATTCCTTCCAAAGAAATCCCAGGGCTGATCTCCTTCAGAATGGACTGGTTGGATCTCCTTGTAGTCCAAGGGACTCTCAAGAGTCTTCTCCAACACCACAGTTCAAAAGCATCAATTCTTTGGCGCTCAGCTTTCTTGACAGTCCAACTCTCACATCCATACATGACCACAGGAAAAACCATAGCCTTGACTAGACGGACCTTTGTTGGCAAAGTAATGTGTCTACTTTTGAATATGCTATCTAGGTTGGTCATAACTTTCCTTCCAAAGAGTAAGCATCTTTTAATTTCATGGCTGCAGTCACCATCTGCAGTGATTTTGGAACCCAAAAAAGTAAAGTCTGACACTGTTTCCACTGTTTCCCCATCTATTTCCCATGAAGTGATGGGACTGGATGCCATGATCTTCATTTTCTGAATGTTGAGCTTTAAGCCAACTTTTTCACTCTCCTCTTGCACTTTCATCAAGAGGCTTTTGAGTTCCTCTTCACTTTCTGCCATAAGGGTGGTATCATCTGCATATCTGAGGTTATTGATATTTCTTCCTGCAATCTTGATTCCAGCTTGTGCTTCTTCTAGTCCAGCATTTCTCATGATGTACTCTGCATAGAAGTTAAATAAGCAGGGTGACAGTATACAGCCTTGACGTACTCCTTTTCCTATTTGGAACCAGTCTGTTGTTCCATGTCCAGTTCTAACTGTTGCTTCCTGACCTGCATATAGATTTCTCAAGAGGCACGTCAGGTGGTTTGGTATTCCCATCTCTTTCAGAATTTTCCACAGTTTATTGTGATCCACACAGTCAAAGGCTTTGTCATAGTCAATAAAGCAGAAATAGATGTTTTTCTGGAACTCTCTTGCTTTTTCCATGATCCAGCAGATGTTGGCAATTTGATCTCTGGTTCCTCTGCCTTTTCTAAAACCAGCTTGAACATCAGGAAGTTCACGGTTCACATATTGCTGAAGCCTGGCTTGGAGAATTTTGAGCATTACTTTACTAGCGTGTGAGATAAGTGCAATTGTGTGGTAGTTTGAGCATCTTGTCTAGAGTTACATTTAACTTCAGTGATCAGAAGTTGACAGGATCCCCTTTCCCTTGCAGCTGGATGGACTTTGTAACTAGAGTGGTATGTTGTACCTTGTCGATTGTTTACTTAGAGCAGCTGTGCTGTGCTTAGTCGTTCAGTTGTGTCCAACTCTCTGCGACTCCATGGACTGTAGCCCACCAGGCTCCTCTGTCCATGGGATTCTCCAGGTAAGAATACTGGAATGGATTGCCTTGCCCTCCTCCAGGGGATTTTCCCAACCCAGGGATCGAACCATGTCTCCCGCATTGCAGGCGGATTATCATCTGAGCCACCAGGGAAGCCCATGAATGCTACAGTGGGTAACCTATCCTTTCTCCAGGGGATCTTCCTGACCTGGGAATAGAACCGGGGTCTCCTGCATTGCAGGCGGATTCTTTACCAGCTGAGCTGCCAGGGAAGCCCAACTTTCTTTAATCTTACACATATTGAGCTTTGGTTTCCATTGATTCATTGATTAAATTTATTAAATGCCCATTTTGTGCAAGATGCCAATGCTTGTTTAAACCCATCCCATCTGAAGAGGATTTTCTTTTTAATTAACTGATTTAACTTTTTTGGCTGTGTTGGGTGCTGCATGCAGGCTTTTTCTAGTTGCGGTGAGCAGGGGCTGCTCTCGAGTTGCAGTGCTTGGGCTTCTCCTTGAGGTGGCTTCTCTCGTTGTGGAGCACAGGCTCTAGGGTGTACAGGCTTCAGCAATTGCAGCACACAGGCTCAGTAGCTGTGGTTCCCGGACTTAGGTGCTCCTCAGCAGGTGGCATCTTCCTAGACCAGGGATTAAACTATGTCTGCTGTATTGGCAGGCAGATTCTTATCCACTGGGCCACCAAGAAGTCCAAGAATTTTTCTTGATAGAGGTACCTAAAGCACAAAGGTAATCCATATTCATTTCTTTCCTTTATCACTGTTGTTACTATGCTCTGGCCCCCAATCCTTCTTTTCTCTACAATAGTGGCTTCCTTTTGACCTTCCTATCTTTTCCTGACTCTATAAGCATTGCAGCCAGAGTCCACTTTGCTTTTAAAAAAAATTTTTTTTTTTTTTAATTGAGGTATAGTTGATTTACAGTGTTTCGTGTCGGATGTAGAGCAAGCTGATTTAGTTGTATCTGTGTGTGTGTGTGTATTTTTTCTTTTTCAGATGTTTTCCTTTATAGGTTTTACAAGATATTGACTATAGTTCCCTGTGTTATGAGTAGGTCCTTGTTTATGTTATGTATAGTAGCATGAATCTGTTAATCCCAAACTCATTTATCCCTCCCCACCAACCCATCTTTTTTTCAGTCTTTTCTTCCCCACTGGAAAAATCTATACTGATCTAATTAGATTTTTATTATTGAATATTTTGCAGCTCCTTTATTCTGTTTTCTGTTTATTATCGTTTTAAATTTAAGTCCCCCACTTTTTTTTTTTTTTTTAAACCTTTCTTTTTCTTAGAGATGATGGAGACATGGTGGTTCCCCACCAGCTGGTCAGCGTGTCAGTGACTCAGCTGACAGTTACAGAAGCACTTAAGTTACAGGCACCGTATGAGGCTCTGAATTGACAAAGGAGCATGACATAGCCTCAGTCGTTGAAGAATTCTAAGTGCAGCGAAAGAATAGAAGAAAGTATTTGAATAAATCCTTTTTTTTTTTTTTAATACTCAGAAGTACAGTAAGTTTATGTAACAGATTTCATTTTACTTTGAAAAGAGTCAAGTATTACTATGTTGTTATTAAAGAATGACCTTGTTAGAAACTAAGATCCCGCGTCCTGCATGGCCAAGAAAAGCCGAAAATGATTTTGTTGAAGTGAGCAATTCAGTTCTTTTTAAGTGAAATAAATTATAATATCTATAAATGTGGAAGAACAGTATATATTTCAAAACTGCCTAAATAAAATACTTAATCAAAACTGGTAGCATTTACTTCTCTTTTGCAGATCACTCGAGAGGGAACAATTTAAAAAATCAACCTACTAAGCTTTTCTTCACAGCATTCTTGAAATTGTGGTGGTAATATAAAACTGCCTGTAAAAGAGAACGATTGTGACATGGTATCAAGGAGGGGGGGATGGGAGACGGAAAGGTGAGCAGGGAGGCAAGGAGAGGATAGTTGCTATTAGAACCAGGGATGTGCACTTCCCTGGCTGGCCAGCAGTTAAGACTCTGCCTGCCCTTCCACTGCAGGGGGCCCAGGTTCCATTCCGTCCGGGGATCTAAGATCCCACGTGCTTGGAGGTGCACCACAAAGTTTAAAAAAACTAGGATCCCACATGCAGCACAGTGCAGAACCCCCAGGAAAGACTAAAAAAGGAACTAGGGATGTAATATACAACATGATAAATGCGACTGACACTAGTGTATGCTATGGGGCTTCCCAGGTGGCTCAGTGGTACAGAATCTGCCTGCAAAGCAGGAGACGCAGGTTGGATCCCTAGGTTGGGAAGATCTCCTGGAGGAAGGCGTGGCAACCCACTCCAGTATTCTTGCCTGGTGAATCCCCATGGGCAGAGGAGCCTGGTGGGCTAAAGTCCATGGGGTGGCAAAGAATCAGACATGACTGAGCACACACACACACATACAAACACATTGTATGTTACTTATGAAAATTGTTAAGCGAGTAAATCCTAAGAGCTTTCATCACAAAATTTTTTTTCTGTTTCTTTAATTTTCTGTCTATATGAGATGATGGATATTCACTTGGTGTTTTCATGATGTATGTTCAGTTCAATTCAGTCGCTCAGTCGTGTTGGACTCTTTGCGACCCCATGAACCGCAGCACGCCAGGCCTCCCTGTCCGTCACCAACTCTTGGAGTCCACCCAAACCCATGTCCATTGAGTCTGACATGCCATCCAGTCATCTCATCCTCTGTCGTCCCCTTCTCCTCCTGTCCTCAATCTTTCCCAGCATCAGGGTCTTTTCAAACAAGTCAGCTCTTTGCATCAGGTGGCCAAAGTATTGGAGTTTCAGCTTCAACATCAGTCCTTCGAATGAACCCTCAGGACTGATCTCCTTTAGGATGGACTAGTTGGAGCTCCTTGCTGTCCAAGGGACTCTCAAGAGTCTTCTCCAACACCACAGTTCCAAAGCTTCAGTTCTTCTGCGCTCAGCTTTCTTTATATAGTCCAGCTCTCACATCCATACATAACTACTGGAAAAACCATAGCCTTGACTAGACAGACCTTTGTTAACAAAGTAATGTTTCTGCTTTTCAATATACTGTCTAGGTTGGGCATAACTTTCCTTCCAAGGAATAAGCGTCTTTTAATTTCATGGCTGCAGTCACCATCTGCAGTGATTTTGGAGCCCAGAAAAATAAAGTCTGACACTGTTTCCACTGTTTCCCTATTTGTCATGAAATGATGGGACCGGATGCCATGATCTTTGTTTTCTGAATGTTGAGTTTTAAGCCAACTTTTTCACTCTCCTCTTTCACTTTCATCAAGAGGCTCTTTAGTTCTTCTTTACTTTCTGCCATAAGGGTGGTGTCATCTGCATATCTGAGGTTATGGATATTTCTCCCAGCAATCTTGATTCCAGCCTGTGCTTCCTCCAGCCCAGGGTTTCTCATGAGGTACTCTGCATATAAGTTAAATAAGCAGGGTGACAATGTACAGCCTTGACGTACTCCTTTTCCTATTTGGAACCAGTCTGTTGTTATATGTCCAATTCTAACTGTTGCTTCCTGACCTGCATACAGGTTTCTCAAGAGGCAGGTCAGGTGGTCTGGTATTTCCATCTCTTTCAGAATTTTCCACAGTTTATTGTGATCCATACAGTCAGTGGCATATGTAGGTAAATCATTGTCTGTCCACCTTAAATTTATACAGTGTTTTTTTGACAATCATGTCTCAATAAAACTGGAAGAAAAAAATGTAACTAATGAATAGCAGTCAATAAAATGATTTCTAGGCTAATGAAAGTTTGGTAAAGCTGCTAGATAAATGATTCCACACTAATTAATACCTTTTAAGCTATAAAGTCTTTACAGATAAGAACATTTTGTGAGCATAGTGATTACTTATTTTTAAGTTGAGCAGATCAATGTTCAAAGGTAATAAAATATATCACCTATGTAGGCATTCTAAGAAGCATGCCCTGAAAATCTGTATAAAAATGCCATAATTATATATGAAAAGCAATAGAATATGTACTGTCTTAAACTCTGCCTACAGTTTTGCCATTAAAATTATACTGTTCAAGACTATATTGTATCACAGTTGGTGTAAAAAGTAATTACTAACCATAGATCTTTAAGGAAAATAATTCGTGGGAGATTAACAATAGTTAGAAAAATTATTTTAGAAAGGTTTTCCAAGAGTACTTGACTATTTTGATATTGAAAGCTTTTTGAAAAGCTTTTTAAATAGGTAGTTTTTGAAATAGATTTTCATTATAGAATCATTTTGGTTGGAAAAGAGGTGGATGAGAGCCATTTAAATGCATATCTAAAAAAGACAATTATATGAATTCCTTGATTATTATATGGAAAAAGAATCTTGAGCCTTGTTCTCTTGAATTCTTTGTAATCAGGATAGCACTTCATACCCAATAATATTTCAGACAACTAAGATAAGCTTATTTTCAAATTGCAAAAATGAAAAAGCCAAAGACACACAGAATTATCTGATTTTAATTCAGGTACCAAAATGCTAATCATTACTTAGAGGTTTTTGTCCTTTTTAAAAGACAGCGGGACTTCGCTGGTGGTCCAGCGCTTAAGACTCCACGCATCGACTGCAGGGTGTTTGGGTTCAATCCCTGGTCAGGGAACTAAGATCCTTCATTCCATGGGGTGCAGCCAAAAAGTAAAAAAAAAAAAATAAAGGATGGAAAATTCAGTGAAGCTCAGGGAAGCCTAGTAGATGCGGTTGTTTTGTTTTCAAATAGAAGTACGTGGTTTGTGTGTTTTACTCCTTTCAGTTTTTCAAAACTGGGACTAAGCAAAGCAGCTGTGACTGAGCAGGATTTCTGTGGAAACAGGTAATGCAAAAACATTGTCAAAGAAGACTTCAGTGCTGAAATTAGTTCAGTAGTACTATCAATGAGTTATTTTAAACCTGGAAAATGCTATAGCGTACATTTTTGTTGCGAGGTATGAGTATTTTTATTTAGGTGTTAGCAGATGCTCTATTAGTAGTTCTACCCTCTTCCATTGACCTTAAAATTTGAGCAAAGACTTGCTAATTTAGTTGGTTAACTAGTTAATTACAGCGTAAAAGCTGCTAAGTATTTTGAAGATATTTATATTTGTGGCTGCGTCAGACCTTAGTTTTGGCACATGGGAGCTATAGTTGCAGCATGTGGGATCTAGTTCCCTGACCAGGGATCGAACTTAAGCTCCCTACATTGGGAGCGAGGGGTTTTAGCCACTGGACCACCAAAGCAGTTCCAGTATTTTTTATAAATGAGTTCTCTCTGAAAAAACTTAATTATCTCTTCCCAAGTCAAATTATTTTCTTTTATTGTTTTTATATCAAATCCAATAGTATTCTTGGGACAGTCTGGGCTATCAGATACTGCAACTCTAAGATCTGTTCTGAGTTATACATTTCCATAGGCTAATTGAAGTTACACTCTGGGGAAAAAAATTTAAGGCAACTGAATTTTCGATCTTGATGTAAGTGACATAAAATAAGAATAAATTTCAAGAAATGGAAATACTAAGCAAAAGCATGCAAGGCTAACGGTAACTGAGAGACTTTAGAAAGGGGTTGGGCTTCCCTTGTGGTTCAGGTGGTAAAAGAATGCAGTGCGGGAGACCTGGTTTGATTCCTGGGTTGGGAAGATCCCCTGGAGAAGGGCAAGGCAACCCACTCCAGTATTCTGGCCTGGAGAATTCCACGGACTGTATAGTCCACGGGGTCGCAAAGAATTGGACACGACTGACCAATTTTCACTTTTAGAAAGGGGTCACTACCTACCTTCGAAGCCCTTCTTCCATATGACAGAAAGAAATTTCAAGAGAAATGAAAGAGGTCATAATAAGTAAAGGAAATAAGAGATTCTGTTGATAAAAGCAGCTGATTGAAAAAAGTGAAACCCTGTTTACGAGGCTGTTCTTTCATAACTTACAAAATGTAAAGGACCACAAGATTTTTCTAGGATTAAGTAAGAAAATAGTGATCCATAATCTGAAAGCTTTACGAAACACCTACAGTGTGATCAGGCCCTCATGTAATCCTGCCCAGAAGTGTGAAAGATAGGTTTGTTTTTCATTTTGTCAGTTCAGTCGCTCAGTCTTGTCCAACTGTTTGCGACCCCATGGACTGCAGCACGCCAGGCCTCCCTGTCCATCACCAACTCCCGGAGTTTACCCAAACTCATGTCCATGGAGTCAGTGATGCCATCCAACCATCTCATCCTCTGTAGTCCTCCTCTTCTCCCGCCTTCAATCTTTTCCAGCATCAGGGTCTTTTCAAATGAGTCAGTTCTTGGCATAAGGTGGCCAAAGTATTGGAGTTTTAGCTTCAATATCAGTCCTTCCAATGAACCCTCAGGACTGATCTTTAGGATGGACTGGTTGGATCTCCTTGCAGCCCAAGGGACTCCCAAGAGTCTTCTCCAACACCACAGTTCAAAAGCATCAATTCTTCGGTGCTTTTCATTTTATAGGTGAGGCCATATGTTGCTTTACTGGAACCAGAAAGATAGAGATCGCAGAGCTGGGGCCAGAGCATGAATCTGAGTGTCATGTAAACACTCCTCTCTGTTGCCTTGCTGAGATACTTAGGTCTTTGCTTCCACACTTTACTGCACAGCAGAGCTTAGCACAACATTGTAAGTCAGCCACACGTCCATTTTTTAAAAAGTCCCTCTGATCACCCACCACAATGAGTTAAGAAAGAAAAGCTCTGACCGTAAAATAGTGAAAAATAAAAAAGTAAAATACTTACTTCAGCATTCATCCAAGTATCTTTATAGCTTCTTCCTAGTTGGGCCTTTCCAGTGTACTATTTTTCCTAAAAGTGTTGTGAATTGTCCAAATATAAATGGGAGATTTGAAAATTAGTCACTTTCTCAAGTGTCATCCTTTGTCAAGTTTTGGTTGATCATCTTTTCTCAAGTGTCACTATTTAATTTAAAAATAGACCATTTCTGTATCATTTGTATGTGATATCTTTAATTCAGCTGTAGTTCAGTTAATTGGTTAAACATTGATTATGAGTGGTGTGAATCTTTTATACTGACTGGTTTACTGTGAGTATAAACAAGTACATGCTTACATAAGACGTTAACCTAGCTCCTTTGTAACATAAATTTCTTATTTATGTTAATGCTTATGCTGTCTGCTACATGTCCTTTTGACTTGCTCAGAAATTAAATATGTGTGGGCCAAAAGAAAAAATGTGGGTGTTAGGAAATGAAGAGAAAAAAGCAAAAAATGTTCTTAAAAGTAAGAAGAATACTCATATAACAGATAATAGGGGCAGTGTTTATTGTTAGTCTTGGAACAAGAGCACATGTATTTCATAGTCAGAGAAGTGTTGGGTAATGATGCTGTTATCAACAGGAGTGTGGATATGTCTGGTGAACTGAACAGACAACAAGGAGATGTGTTTTTGAAAATTAGAGAGATAGTACATATCTTTTCACCAAAGTTAAAAATATTGTACAGAAGGATTTTTATTTCTTCTTGAAGCATTCTGACCAATTGCACCACAGAACTCAGACTGATTATCTCTGTGTCTATCTAATTAGGTGTCTGTCTTAGTGTCCAAAGCCTCTGACTTGTTTACTACCTCTTGGTGTAGAATTCAATCCAGTGTCTCACCCTGGAAAGAAACACTGTGACTCAGATTGGCCTTGAGTGGAAACTGGGAAACAATTACATTCATTTGACTTAGTGATTTGTGTAAAACTTTTTCTGACTGTTTTATCATATAAATTACCTCAAGGTTAGAGTAATTCTCAGTCTACCATCTAGTTATTTTTTTTTTGTTTTTAGGCTTTCTGTAACAATATGAAGCATTTTTTCATATTGTGACTAATAGCATCTTTGAATTTTTCACACTGAAACTACATCTAAAGTAACCACTGTGTGTTTGGCAAAATTTTTATGTCCAGTATCAGAAACTCTCTCACAGTTTACATCTTCTGCATTTGCTTGCTCTGTGTGAATCTTACTGTGTCTGGTAGTTCCCTTGAAGGTACTCCCTGTTACAGCTACTCTTGGTCTTAGTTCTTGTTATCTTGTACAAATCCCATTTTATCTCAGAAGAGGTATGAGAGATCAGTTGCTGAGGATGGAGAAATAAAAAAGACCAGTTGTGTTTTCTGGGTTCTTTTGGGCCTACGGTCACAGATTTGCCTTTCTGACTTCTTGTATTAATATTTCAGTTTAGTTCAGTCGCTCAGTCGTGTCTGACTCTCTGCGACTCCATGAATTGCAGCACGCCAGGCCTCCCTGTCCATCACCAACTCCCGGAGTTTACTCAAACTCATGTCCATTGAGTCAGTGATGCCATCCAGCCATCTCATCCTCTGTCATCCCCTTCTCCTCCTGCCCCCAATCCCTCCTAGCATCAGAGTCTTTTCCAGTGAGTCAGCTCTTTGCATGAGGTGGCCAAAGTATTGGAGTTTCAGCTTCAGCATCAGTCCTTCCAATGAACACCCAGGACTGATCTCCTTTAGGATGGACTGGTTGAATCTCCTTGCAGTCCAAGGGACTCTCAAGAGTCTTCTCCAACATCACAGTTCAAAAGCATCAATTCTTCGGCGCTCAGCTTTCTTCACAGTCCAACTCTCACATCTGTACATGACAACCGGAAAAACCATAGCCTTGACTAGACGGACCTTCATTGACAAAGTAATGTCTCTGCTTTTTAATTTGCTGTCTAGGTTGGTCATAACTTTCCTTCTAAGGAGTAAGCATGTTTTAATTTCCTGGCTGCAATCACCATCTGCAGTGATTTTGGGGCCCAAAAAAATAAAGTCTGACACTGTTTCCACTGTTTCCCCATCTATTACTATTTGGAAGTTATCAATGGCAAAACCAATACAATATTGTAAATTAATTAGCCTCCAATTAAATTTAAATTAAAAAAATAATTTTCTGCAAGAAAAGTCTTCTTATTTTTAGTCCCATTCTCCAGGGGTAAAACCACTTTTTTTTTTTTTAAGTTTTTTTACTGAAAGGTGATAGGTTTCTAAAATAGGACAAATTTTCACTGATTAAATAACACCCCTGTGTAACTAGCACCATAGATCCAGACACAGACCATTGCCAGCACCGTGCTGGCCCTTTCCATTCATGAACACCTCCTCCCCAAAGGAACTGTACTGACTTCTAACAGTGAGAATTGGTAAGACTACCTTTGGCCATATCTGCTTTTAGTTCTTTTGATGGTTATCGCACTTAATGGTGTAATAATTGCAATACTTTTTTTTTTAAAGCCTTTTTACTTTGAACTAATTTTAGGCTTACAGGAAAAATACAGTTTCCTAATCTTAACATTTTCATAACCATAGTATAATTATCAGGAGCAAGAAATTAACATGAGTCATGGACAGAGGAGCCTGGTGGGCTACAACCCACGGGGTCAGAAACAGTTGGATGCAACTTAGTGACTAAACAGCGACAAACAACAATATTACTAACTAAACTACGGATCTTAATTTTAATTTCACCATTTTTTTCAGTAG
Source organism: Bos indicus x Bos taurus (assembly GCF_003369695.1). Lineage (NCBI taxonomy): Eukaryota > Metazoa > Chordata > Mammalia > Artiodactyla > Bovidae > Bos > Bos indicus x Bos taurus. The sequence goes on from NC_040076.1 coordinate 126,268,994, forward strand.
TAACATTTTTCTGTTCCAGGATCCTTTTCAGTATTGCACATTGCAATTGTTTCCTTTAGTTGTTTCTTCTTAGTATTCTCTCATGTGATCTTGATACTTTTTGAAGAGTACTGATCATATATTTTTGATCAGTACTGGCCTTTATTTTATTTTGTCCAGTGTTGCTAATTGGAATATGGTTACGCATTTTTACTAAAAATATCACAGAAAATGATGTGTCTTTTTGTCTTTCATAGAGTCTTAGCCATTGGACTACCAAGGAAGTCCTTATTCTAAAATTCATATAGCATCTTAAAGGACCTCAAATAGCCAAAATAATCCTAAAACGGAACAAAGCTAGAGGACTCACACTTCCCAATTTCAATACTTATTACAAAACTACAGTGGGAGAAGGCAGTGGCACCCCACTCCAGTACTGTTGCCCGGAAAATCCCATGGATGGAGGAGCCTGGTGGGCTGCAGTCCATGGGGTCGCTAAGAGTCAGACACGACTGAGCGACTTCACTTTCACTTTCCACTTTCATGCATTGGAGAAGGAAATGGCAACCCACTCCAGTGTTCTTGCCTGGAGAATCCCATGGACGGAGAAGCCCGGTAGGCTGCAGTCAATGGGGTCGCAGAGTCGGACACGACTGAGGCAACTTAGCAGCAGCAGCAGCAGCAGCAGCACAAAACTACAGTAATCAAGCAATGTGATACTAGCATAAAGGCAGACATATAAATCAGTGAAATATAATAGCCCAGAATAAACCTTTGCGTATACAGGCAGATTATTTTTGACATGGATGCCAAGACTGTTCAGTGGGGAAAGAGCAGTCTTTTCTGCAAATGATGTTGGGAAAACTTGGTATCCACATGAAAAAGAATAAAATTGGGCCTTTCTACCATATATGAAAATTAACTAAAAATGAATCAAATATCTAAACTTAACACCTAAAACTATTAAATTCTTAAACTCCTAGAAGAAAACATAGGTAGGAATCTTTATGACTTGGGATTGATTTCTTGGACATGATAACAAGCACAGGTAACAAAAGTAAAAATAGATAAACTGTACTACATCAGAATTAAAAACTGTGCATCAAAAGACACCATTAATAGAGTAGAAGGTGGCCTGCGGAATGGGAGAAAATATTTGCAAATCATGTATCTCAAAAGGGATTAATATCTAGAACATCAGGTACTTCTACCAGAACCCAAACAACCTGATTCAGAAATGAGCAAAGGACTTAAATAGACATTTCTCCAAAGATAATATGCAGATGGCCAAAAAGCACATGAAAAAATATTGAACATCCACTCATCGTTAGGGAAATGCAAATCAAAACCACAGTGAGAGACACCTCACGCCTATTAGGATGAACACCTATCAAAAAAACAAAAAACAGAAAGTAACAAATATCGGTGAAGATTGGAACCTTGGTTGGTGGAGAAATTGAAACTCTTGCACCGTTGGTGATGTGAAATGGTACAGCCAGTGTGGAAAACAGTATGGAAGTTCCTCAGAGGTTCAGAGTAGAATTACTATGTGATCCAGTAATTCCACTTCTGGGTGTATACTCTAAAGAATTTAAAGCAGAGTCTCACAGCAATACTTGGCCCCTCATGTTCACACCCACGTTCATAGAAGATGGAGGCTACCCACTTGTCTGTTGACAAATGAGAGGATTAGAAAAATGTGGCATATACACACAGTGGAATACTGTTTAGCCTTGAACAGGAAGAACATTCTGACACGTGCTGCAACGTGGATGAACTGAGGACATGGTACTAAGTGAAATAAGCCAGTCACAAAAAGGCAAATACTGTTTGATTCCCCTTATATGAGGCACTTAGAGTAATCAAAATCAGAGAGACAAAGTAGAATGGTATTTGTCAAGGGATGGGGGAAAGGGTAAATGTTTAGTTATCGTTTATGTTAACGTGGAGATAATGACTACGTAGTTTCCGTTTTTCAAGATGAAAAGCGGTCTAGAGGTTGGCACTGCGATGTGAACGTACTTGACGCTGCTGAACTTTAAATTGAAAAATGGTTAGGGTAGTAAATTCTAGGTGATGTGTATTTTAACCACGATTTTTTAAAAATCTGAAAAAAGTCCATCTTGACACAATGATTGGACATGCCACCTTTGTCATACACTAATGTTTCATATGTATTTAGGTCTAATTCTGGACTTTGTCCACTGGTCCTCTAGCCTGTTTGTGCCTTTGTTCCACAATGGTTTAATTACAGAGGCTTTATAGTATATTTTAATCTGTGGTAAGGTTGTTTTCCCTTCATAGTTTTTCTTTTCCAGTCCTTTCCTAGTTAGTCTTGCCTGGCAACTTGTCTAACTCTGTAAAATGGCTAGTTAGTATTTTTATTTGGATTACACTGAATTTATAAATTAGGGAGAATTTATATCTGTAATGTTCAGTTGTCTTATTCAAGAACAGGCTGTGTCTTTCTGCTGTTCCAGTCTTCCTTAGGAGTATTGAAAAATTTCCTCAATTTTTTTTAAAAAGCTTTATTGCACTATAATTCACATACCATAAAATTCACCTTTTAAAGTATATGATTCAGTGGTTTTTGGTATATTCACAGATACGAGCAACCATCACCCTCACCTAATTCCAGAACATTTCCATCCCCCCAAAGAGAAACTACCCATTAGCAGTCGCTCCTCATTCCCTTCTCCCTTCTAGCCCTTGGCAACTGCTAATTTACTTTATGTTTCTTGTATTTGCCCACTCTGAGTATCTGACATAAATGGAAAACTGCCTCTCCCTTCTAGCCCTTGGCAACTGCTAATTTACTTTGTTTCTTGGATTTGCCCACTCTGAGTATCTCACATAAATGGAGAACTGCCTTCTTTCACGTAGGGTAGTATTTTCTAGGTTTATACATGCTGCACTTCATTTCCACTTTATTGCCAAACAATATACATTCTGTTGTATAGATTAAAGCCGTTTTATTTATCCATTCATCAGTTGGTGGACATTTCGTGTGTTTTTTTGGTTTATTTTTTTTTTACAGTTTTGGGCTGTTATAATGTTGCTGTGAACATTCTTGTGTGGGCTTTGTGTAGACATGTTTTCAGTTCCCTCATACAAGTTTTATATGTTTCTTACCGTTTATTGTTAAGTATTTAATTTTTCCTACAATTGGACTGTTGTTACCATTATAATTCTCCTAGTCTTTATTGATCTTTGTGGTTTTCTGTATTGATTTTGTTGCTATACATAAGTTAAACTCTACTATAGTTTAACACATTGGTCCTGTTTCCTGGCTTTGGTGTAAAGGTAATACTGACCTCATCAGATGAGGTTTTGAGGAGAATTCTTTGGAAGACGATGGATATTCTTCCGTTTTGGGGGCAGTTTGCAATACATATACCTCTTAGAGCACACTTGCTAATTGTGTTGATGAAGTTTTGTGTATCCTTTCACTGACTTTCTTATTTTATCTCTTTGGCTCATCATTACTGAGAGGCATATGTTAAAAAATCTCTTTTGTAATTGTAGATTTCTCAGTTTCCCCTTATAAATGTGCCCTTTTTTTTTTGCCTTATATATTTGTGAGCTGTGTTATAAAATACATCCAAATTTAGAAGTTTTGTGTCTTCCTGCTGAAAAGAACCTTTAATCATTATTATTTTTTTTTTTTTTTAAAGTTTTTTCTTTAATTGAATTTGTTATAGTATTGCTTCTGTTTTAGGTTTTTGACCCCAAGGCATGTGGGACCTTAGCTTCCTGACCAGGGGTCGAACCCACACCCTCTGTGTTGGAAGGCGAAGTCTTAACCCCTGGACCACCAGGGAAGTTCCCAGAACCTTTAATCATTATATCCTTTTAATTCTCTATAATGCTATTATTATAAAGATCATTTGTCTATTTATAGAGTCACATTGTCTTTTTTTCATTCCGTTATTTTCTCTGGAGGTATTCTTTTATATATTTTTTTTTCATACCTTTCTTATTTTTTTATTTGTCTTGAATTTCCTTTGCATTCTTAGTTTCTTATTTCCATTTTCCTGAAGTATATCCTTTGGATGTCTCTTTATTGAATGTCTATTGAAGATAAACTCACTGAAAATGTTTTTTATTTCACCCCTATTTTTGAAAAATATTTTAGGATTCGGTTCTATTCTCCATCATTTTCCCTTAACACATTAAAGATATTTCTTCATGATGTTTTTACTTTTACTGCTAGTGACTGTTTACTGCAGTCTGATTGTCATTTGTTTGTAAATAATCCACTTTTCTCTCTGCCTGCATTTTCCCCCCATTTAAAAAAAACTGTGGCAAAATACACATCAAGTTTGCTATCTTAACCATTTAAAAGTATACAGTTCACTGTTACTAAGTGTATTTGCTTCTTTCTACAGCAGTCTTCATCTTAAAATCTGAAACTCTGTACCCATTAAATAATATCTCCCCTTCCCTAGCCCCTGACAACCACCATCTGCTTTCTGTCTCTATGATTTTGATTAAGTGGTTATATAAATCATAGAAGTAGGATCATACAGTATTTGTGTGATTGGCTTATTTCACTTAGTATAGTGTCCTCAAGATTCATCCATTTTATAGTGTCATAATTTTCTTCTTCTCTAAGTTGTATGATATCCCAGAGTATGTATGCATGTATCATATTTTGCTTATCCCATTCATCTGTTGATGGATACTTGGGTTATTTCCAAATTTTAGCTATTGTAAATAAGGCTGCTGTGAACATGACTATACAAATATCTCTTGTACAAAAATAAAAAACTAGACCCTGCTTTCAGTTTTTTGAGTATATACCCAGAAGTGGAATTTACTGGATCACATGGTAATTCTACTTTGGCTTTTTTCAGGAGCTTCCATACTGTTTAAAATGCCTCACTAGTTGGACTATTTTATATTCCCATGGATAGTGCACAAGAGTCTCAATTTTTGTACATTCTTGCTAGCACTTCTTGTTTTGAGAGAAGCCATTCTAATGGATGTGAGGTAGAACCTCACTATGCTTTTATTTTGCCTTTTTCTATTGATGTGTGACATCGAGTCTCTTTTCGTGTGCTTATTGGCCATTTGTACATCTCAGAGGAAAATCTATTCAAGTCTTTGCCCACTTTGGAGTAGTGTGTTGTTTGGATTTCTTTGGTGGTTGAATTATGTTAAATTTGGTGCAGTATATTGTCTATTTTGGATATTGATCCCTAGCCGTATGTGCGATTTGCAGATATTTGCTCCTGTTCTGTGGGGGTGCTTTTTTACTTTGTGGACTGGATCTTTTGATGCACAAATTTGGTTTTTTCGTGAAGTTGTGTTTGTCTGTTTTTTCTCTGGCCGCATGTGCTTTGGTGTTCCAGCTCTTCACTTCATGTGATTCCCAAGGCCTTGTCTCCTGTCACCTTGATTTTAACACCATTGAAACTCAAAAGTTTTGATTATTTGTGTTGATAAAAATCCTCCATGGCAGCTGAAAACTGTTTTTTTTGGTGAGCTCAGCATTTGAGGGAACATTTGTTTTACTTTAGCCAGCATTTCTAGATGTTTGTGAAGGTGCAATTTATAGCTCACTACATTGGCAGAAACAAGTATGTCATTTGGGGAGTATAATTTCTTTCCTCTTTTCATTTTCTGAAATTCCCTTTTAGTTGGACATTCTAGATTGCTGCTCTGATTTTTTTTTTTTTTTTTCCCTAAGTTGAAAAGCTTTTTGTTCTAGTTTGTGGGAAATTTCCTACCGTTTCATTACTTTTCCTCTTTCTCCCCTTCCTTTCCTTTCTCTCATCTTTCATTTCTTCTGTTTTGTTAATTTGGTCCCTTGATTTCATGTTAGACTTTCCTCAGTTGTTTAGTAAACTTTGGCCATCTGTTCAGATTAAAGAGTGAGGCAGTAAAAACTCCGTTTGAGGGGAGTTGTTAACTGCAAGTCTTAAGACAGGGTGACTGAATGATTGAAGGTCTTTTCTTTCGGGTCAGGTTTCCTGGGGAGGAATCTCCTAGTCTCCTGGTTGATTGGCTTGTGTTCTGGAAGCTGATTTGGGTTGGGGTCTAACACATCTTTAATCTCTTCGTGGTGTGCTGTGACGTACCACCCCTGTGTGTACCTGATTTCTACATCTGTCTGGTTTACTGTCTTAAGTTAAATCACTTGTCTCTTGTTGGGGTGCAGGAGAGGCAGTTTCCTGGCTACATACATGGTAAGGCTTCTGAGTGAAAACTTTCCTTTTTAAAAAATGTATTTATTTGGCTGTGCTGGATGTTGGTTGCGACACACAGGATCTTTAGCTGTGGCATGTGAGATCTATTTCCCTGACCAGGGATTGAACCCCTGGCGCCCTGCATTAGGAGCATGGCGTCTTAGCCACTGGACCACCAGGGAAGTCCCCTGAAAACTGTTTTTGTTCAACTTTTCAACCAGTGTTTCTGTTTTCAGCCAGGAGCCAGACCCCTACTGTCAGATACCTCCAGTTTTCAAGGTTTTCTGTTGTGGTTGCAGCTTATTGGTGTCATACCCTCATCCATGCTCACATGCACATGTTTGGCTTGTTCTGTTTTACCAAGCCAGCTTCACCTTTCCTCTGTCTAGCTTCAGTAAGCTTTATGTAGGTCCCTCATCAGCTAATGTCTCCTTTCATGATACATACATATTTGTGTTTTGATGGGTTTGTCTTTTTTTAGTTCTTTAGCTTCATTTTAGTGTAGATTCAGAAGAGAACGGATGTAAACTTTTGTTTTCATATTTAGCAAATGAATCTTATGGATAACTACATGTACAATAAAAAAATGACATTAGAACATTTTTTCACAGCATATACACAAGCTTAAAAAATGGATTAAAGACCTAAATGTAAACCTGGAAACCATAAAACTCCTAGAAGGAAACAGGCAGAACACTCTTTGACATAAATTGTAGCAACATTTTTTCAAAATCTGTCTCCTAAGGCAAAGGAAACAGAAGTAAAAATAAAGGACCTAATTAAACTTAGAAAAGCTTTTGCAGAGCAAATGAAACCATCAACAAAAGAAAAAGCCTAGTAAATGGGAGAAAATATTTGCAAATGATATGACAGATAATACCCAAAATATGTAAACAGCTCATACACATAAATATTTTTTAAAAAATAGGCAGATGATCCAAATAGACATTTTTTTCCCAAAGAAGACATATAGATGGTCAGTAGGCACAAAAGATGTTCAGCATTGCTAATTGTCAGAGAAGTGCAAATTAAAACCACAATGAGGTATCATGTCACACTTGTCATAAATGGTATCATCAGAAGACCACAAATAGCAAATGTTGCTGAAAATGTGGAGAAAAGTGCACTCACTGTTAGTGGGAATGTAAATTGGTGCAGCCACTAGAGAAAACAGTATAGAGGTTCTCCAGAAAACTAAATAGAGTTATCAGCAATTCTATTCCTGTGTGTACATCCAAAGAAAATGGAAACCACTAATTAGAAAAGATGCACACACCCCAGTTTTAATAGGAGTATTGTTACAATAGCTGAGATATGGAAGCATCTAAGTGTCCGTCACCAGATGAGTGGGTAAAGAAAATGTGGTATACATAATGTATACCGTTTAAGACTATTCTCTCTTCAGTGAAATACTACTCAACCAGAAAAAAGAATGAAAATTTGCATTTGCAGCAACATGGATAGCTTGGAGGGTGTTATACTTAGTGAAATAAATTAGAGAAAAATAATTACTGTATGTTATTACTTATATGTGGAATCTAACTAGTGATGAATAATATTAGTAAACTAGTGAATATAATAAAAAGAACCAGACTCAGATATAGAGAACGAACTAGTGGTTACCTGTAGGGAGAGGGAAGAGAGAGGGGTAAAATATGGTTAGAGGATTAAGAGGTGGCAACTACTAGGTGTAAAATAAATAAGCTACAAGGATATATTGTACAACATAGGAATAAAGCCAGTATTTTATAATAGCTACAAATGGATTATAGTCTTTAAAACTTGTGAGTCATTGTATTGTCCATCTAAGCATATAGAATGTTGTCCATAATTTATACTTTGATTTTTAAAACAAAAGGAACCTTATACATTTTAAATATATTCACTTAAAAAAAGTATTCTTATAAATTCAGAAATTTCTTCTATCTTCCTTTTCCTCTAATGTTTATTTCAGCTTCATATCTTGGGTGAAGGGTAGAAGGCTAGGTAGATATATGATATATGTGGGAGTGCAGAAGGGCAGTGGAAGAGAGACAGAGGGAAAAGGAAGAATGGATCTCTTGATAACAAGAAGTTGAGTGCTTAGATGTAGGTACCAGTAAGGCATCAATGAGGTAATACCGCCATCTTCTGGCTTCTGAAAACCCATGTTCCTTGTAATTTTATCCTGGAGTCCCACATGTTGCTACATTGCATCATGTGTCAGATTTGGTGAATTTGGTCTTGTTTAGTTCTCTACCTTATTGTAGAAAAAGACTTTTCATTACGTAGAATTTGATTGCAATAATTATAGTTTTTCAAGTTCCTTAAGTAAGGATTCTGTCTACAATACTACAAAAACCATATCCTGATGCTGTGTACCTCAGATGATTATTTCTACTTATTTGAAAATACAAGTATTATTTCTCTATGAAAGAAAATACAGAATTAAAAGTTAAGTTGGTGTTATGTAGATACTTTGTGTTAATGATAAAAATATAGAATGTATAAAAGATGTAACTAGCTCATCTTATTATTTGATCAAAGAAAAGAAAAAGGTGTTTTTCCCACTCTGTTGTCTATCCAGACAGTTAGTTCCTTTCCTTGGAGGCAGTCTTCTTTCTATTTATAGATACTGGTGTCAATATTTTTCATCTTGTATATTACAACATAATTTTGCATTTCTCTTATAAGAGAGGTTAAGTGTGTATATAGATATACACACACACACACACACATATATATATGTAATTTTTATTGGAGTATAGTGGTTTTATACTGTTGTGTTAGTTTCTGCTACACAGCAAACTGAATCATTTATATATATATACGTAGATCTACTCTTTTTTTAGATTCTGTTCCCGTATACCTCATTACAGAGTATTGAGTAGAATTCCCTGTGCTATATGATAGGTTTTTATCAGTTATCTATTTTATATATAGAATATATTTTTTCAATGTTTAAAATCTATTTGTTTTCTGTCATGTATCCTTTGCCCATTTTCTTTAGGCTCTTGTTCTATTTATTTATAGGAGTTTTCATAGGCTAGAAAGTAGTTCTTTTTCTGCAGTGTGAATTGCAGATTTTTTCCAGTTTATTTTCTTAGAAGTTTCTTTATTGTGTTTTCTTTAAATGTAAAAAAGTAGTTATATTAGTTTTGTTCCCTTGATGACTCCTGGTTTGAGTTCATATTTTAAAGAATTTTTCTACATAGACATTAAAAAATCTAACTTCCTTTTTTTTTTTTTCCAATACCAAAACATTGCATTGGATTTTTTGATGCATCTGAAATTTATTTTGAATGAAGTACAAATTATGGCTCTAGTTAATTTTTTTCAGTTGATTACTCAATTGTCACATATCCCATTGCCATTTATTGAATAATCTACCTGAACCATTTATACTTTACTAATTTGAAGTATCAACTTTAATATATATTAAGTTTCTTTGTAGATTTAGATCTATACTTGCACTTGTTTTTCTGGTCCATTGACCTATATGCTTTTTCATTTACAGTGTATATTTTAATTATTGCAGTTTTATAATTGGTTTAATAATTAGATGGGACTCATCCTTAACTCTTTATTTCCAGAATTTGTGTTGTTGTTTTGCTTATTTTTCCATTTTTTTTTTTTTTTTTTGCTTATCCCATACTTTATTTTCTGTCCATTAAAGAATTATTTTTTTATTATGGTGTGTGTTAGTCATTTAGTCGTGTCCGACTCTTTGCAACCGCATGGACTGTAGTCCGCTAGGCTCCTCTGTCCATGGGATTCTCCAGTCAAGAATACTGGAGTGGGTTGCCATTTCCGTCTCCATATATTATGGTTAAGTACGCATTAAATTTACGACTTTAACTCTTTTTTAGGACCACCAACATCCATATCATAACTCATTTCATCTTGTAAAACTGAAACTCCATATGCATTAAACAGTAATCCCCCATTCCCATCTCCTGTACCTTAGCACCCAGCAAACACCATTCTATCTTCTGACTCTCATTTTGCCTACTCTTAGTACTTCATAAAAGTAGAATCATTGAGTATTTGTCTTTTTTGTGATTGGCTTATTTTGCTTAGCATAATGTCCTCAGGATTCATTCATGGTGTCGCATGAATGAATTACCTTAATGATTCCCTTCCTTTTTAAGACTGAATAATCTTCCATTGTATGTATACGTGTACCATGTTTTGTTGACTTATTCTTTTGATGGTCACGATTGCTTCCGTGTTTTAGCTATTGCGAATGATGCTACTGTGAACATGAATGTACAGATACCTCTTTGAGACTCTGCTTTCAGTCCTTTAGGGTGTGATTCCAGAAGTGGAATGGCTGATGTATAATAATTCTGTTTTTAATTTTTGATTTTTGGGGGAACTGCCATACTATTTTAAATAGCAGCTCTACTGCTTTACGTTTTGCCAACAGAGTGCAAGGATTCCACTTTCTCACCATCCTCAGCACACTTACTGTTCTCTGTTTTTGTTTTTTTTTGATAGTAGCCATTTGGGTGTGAGTTGGTAGCTCACTGTAGTTTTGGTTTTTAGTATCCTATGATTATTAATGTTGAGCAGCTTTTCATGGGCTTGTTGTTCAGTCACTCAGTCATGTTCAGCTGAGACCCCATGGACTGCAGCACGCCAGGCTTCTCTATTCTTCACCATCTCCTGGAGCTCGCTCAAACTCGCGTCCATTGAGTGGGTGATTCCATCCAACCATCTCATCCTCTGTCATCTCCTTCTCATGCCTTCAGTCTTTTCCGGCACCAAGGTCTTTTTCAGTGAGTTGGCTCTTCGCATCAGATGGCCAAAGTACTGGAACTTCAGCTTCAGCATTAGTCCTTACAATGAATATTCAGGGTTCATTTCCTTTAGGATTGACAGGTTTGATCTCCTTGCTGTCCAAGGGGCTCTCAAGAGTGTTCTCCAACACCACAGTTCAAAAGCATCATTTCTTTAGCACTCAGCCTTCTTTATGGTACAACTCTTAAATGTGCTTATAGGCCACTCATATATCTTCTTTGGAGTAATATCCAGTCAGATCCTTTGCTCGTTTTCGAATTGTGTTATATGTTTTATTGTCATTGAGTTTTAGTTCTGTATGTATTTTGGGTTTTAATCCCTATCAAATTTGTGATTTGCAGATCCATCCTCCGCCCCAGCTTCTGTGGGGTGCTCTTTTACTCTGTGCGTAGAGTCTTTTGATGCTCAAAGTTTTTTAATGTTCATGATTTGTTTTTTATTTTGTTGTCTATACCTCTGGTGTCATATACAAGAAATCATTGCCACAAATATTTTACAACTTTTGCCCTGTGTTTTAAAAGTTTTACAGTTTTAGGTCTTACATTCCAAATTAATTTTTAAATCATTCAATCTAATTAGAAAATAAGATATTGTTAACTTTATTGTGATTTATTGTATCTGTTGGTTAATTTGGGAGAAGTTAGTTTGTTATGAATGGGAAAGACTAGAGATCACTTCAAGAAAATTAGAAATACTAAGGGAACATTTCACACAAAAATGAGCACAATAAAGGACAGAAATGATATGTACCTAACAGAACCAGAAAATATTAAGAAGAGGTGGCAAGAATACACAGAAGAATTATACAAAAAAGATTTTCACAACCCAGATAACCACGATGGTGTGAACACTCATCTAGAGCCAGACATCCTGGAATGTGAACTCAAGTGGGCCTTAGAAAGCATCACTATGAACAAAGCTAGTGGAGATGATGGAATTCCAGCTCAGCTATTCAAATCCTGGAAGATGACGCTGTGAAAGTTCTGCATTCAATATGCCCGCAAATCTGGAAAACTCAGCAGTGGCCACAGGACTGGAAAAGGTCAGTTTTCCAATCCCAAAGAAAGGCAATGCCAAAGAAGGCTCAAACTACCGCACAGTTGCACTCATCTCACACACTAGCAAAGTAATGCTCAAATTCTCCAAGCCAGGCTTCAACAGTATGTAAACTGTGAACTTCCAGATGTTCAAGCTGGATTTAGAAAAGGCAGAGGAACCAGAGATCAAATTGCCAACTTCCACTGGATCATGGAAAAAGCAAGAGAGTTCCAGAAAAAATCTACCTTTGCTTTATTGGCTATGCCAAAGCCTTTGACTGTATGGATCACAACAAACTGTGGAAAATTCTGAAAGAGATGGGAGTACCAGACCACCTGACCTACCTCCTGAGAAATCTATGTAGAGGTCAAGAAGCAACAGTTAGAACTGGCCATGGAACAACAGACTGGTTCTAAATCAGGAAAGGAACACGTCAAGGCTGTACATTGTCATTATATTGAATAAGCTTATTAAACTTATATGCAGAGTACATCATACAAAATGCTGGGATGGATGAAGAACAAGCTGGAATCAAGCTTGCCTGGAGAAATTGTCAATATCATCAGATATGCAGATAACACCACCATTAGAACAGAAAGCAAAGAAGAACTAAAGAGCCTCTTGATGAAAGTGAAAGAGGAGAGTGAAGAAGCCAGCTTAAAACTCAACATTCAGAAGACGAAGATCATGGCATCCGGTCCCATCACTTCATGGCAAATAGATGAGGAAACAATGGAAACAGTGAGAGACTTTATTTTTTTTTTGGCTCCAAAATCACTGCAGTTGGTGACTGCAGCCATGAAATTAAAAGACACTTGCAAAAAAAAAAAAAAAAAGACACTTGCTCCTTGGAAGAAAAGCTATAACCAACCTAGACAGCATTTTAAAAAGCAGAGACACTACTTGACCAACAAAGGCCCGTCTGGTCCAAGCTATTGTTTTTCCAGTCATCATGTATGGATATGAGAGTTGGATTATAGAGAAAGCTGAGCACCAAAGAATTGATGATTTTGAACTCTGGTGTTGGAGAAGACTCTTGAGAGTCCCTTGGACTGCAAGGAGATCCAACCTGTCAATCCTAAAGGAGATCAGTCCTGAATATTCATTGGAAGGACCGATGGTGAAGCCAAGACTCCAATACTTTGTCCACCTGAGGCGAAGAACTGACTCATTGGAAAAGACCCTGATGCTGGGAAAGATTGAAGGCGGGAAGAGAAAGGGACGACAGGGGATGAGCTGGTTGGATGGTATCACTGACGTGATAGGCATGAGTTTAAGTAGGCTCTGGGAATGTCTGATGGGTAGGGTTCACAAAGAGTTGGACACAACTGAGCAACTGGACTGAATTTGTTATGATTTTGCATTTTTTTATGTAAGAACTTCAATTTAAGTTTGAATTTGGCAATAAGGAGTTCATGATCTGAGCCACAGTCAGCTCCTGGTCTTGTTTTTGCTGACTGTTTAGAGCTTCTCCATCTTTGGCTGCAAAGAATATAATCAATCTGATTTCGGTGTTGACCATCTGGTGATGTCCATGTGTAGTCTTCTCTTGTGTTGTTGGAAGAGGGTGTTTGCTATGACCAGTGCATTCTTTTGGCAAAACTCTATTAGCCTTTGCCGTGCTTCATTCCATATTCCAAGGCCAAATTTGCCTATTACTCCAGGTGTTTCTTGACTTCCTACTTTTGCATTCCAGTCCCCTATAATGAAAAGGACATCTTTTCTGGGTGTTAGTTCTAAAAGGTCTTGTAGGTCTTCATTCTGTGTGGATCACAATAAATTGGAAAATTCTGAAAGAGATGGGAATACCAGACCACCCGACCTGCTTCTTGAGAAACCTATATGCAGGTCAGGAAGCAACAGTTAGAACTGGACACGGAAAAACAGACTGGTTCCAAATAGGAAAAGGAGTATGTCAAGGCTGTATATTGTCACCCCGCTTATTTAACTTCTATGCAGAGTACATCATGAGAAACACTGGGCTGGAAGAAGCACAAGCTGGAATCAAGATTGCCGGGAGAAATCTCAATCACCTCAGATATGCAGATGACACTACCTTTATGGCAGAAAGTGAAGAGGAACTAAAAAGCCTCTTGATGAAAGTGAAGAGTGAAAAAGTTGGCTTAAAGCTCACCATTCAGAAAAGGAAGATCATGGCATCTAGTCCCATCACTTCATGGGAAATAGATGTGGAAACAGTATCAGACTTTACTTTTTGGGGCTCCTAAATCACTGCAGATGGCGATTGCAGCCATGAAATTAAAAGACGCTTACTCCTTAGAAGGAAAGTTATGACCAACCTAGATAGCATATTCAAAAGCAGAGATATTACTTTGCCAACAAAGGTCCGTCTAGTGAAGGCTATGGTTTTTCCAGTAGTCGTGTATGGATGTGAGAGTTGGACTGTGAAGAAAGCTGAGCACCGAAGAACTGATGCTTTTGTGGATGAACCCCCTTTATATCCTGCAATTCTGCTTATACAGTCTGACATGTAGCTGAAACCTTCATTCCTAAGCTTAAATGCTTTCCATCTTCTGCACAGAGAAGAGAAATTTGGTGTTGTGTGTGTTAATTTCTGTGTGCATCTTACATTTGTATTCTTTTAAGCACTATGCATTTTTCTGCATGGAAAATTAGAGATACCAAGGGAACATTTCATGCAAAGATGCGCTCAATAAATGATAGGGATCTAATAGAAGCAGAAGATATTAAGAAGAGGTGGCAAGAATACACAGAAGAATTGTACAAAAAAGATCTTCACAACCCAGAAAATCACAATCATGTGATCACTCACCTAGAGCCAGACGTCCTGGAATGTGAAGTCAAGTAGGCCTTAAGAAACATCAATATGAACAAAGCTAGTGGAGGTGATGGAATTCCACTGGGCTCTTTCAAATCCTAAAAGATGATGCTGTGAAAGTGCTGCAGTCAATATGCCAGCAAATTTGGAAAACTCAGCAGTGGCCACAGGACTGGAAAAGGTCAGTTTTCATTCCAATCCCAAAGAAAGGCAATGCCAAAGAATGCTCAAACTACCGCACAACTGCACTCATCTCACACGCTAGTAAAGTAATGCTCAAAATTCTCCAAGCCAGACTTCAGCAGTATGTGAACCGTGAATTTCCAGATGTTCAAGCTGGTTTAGAAAAGGCAGAGGAACCAGAGATCAAATTGCCAACATCCGCTGGATCATTGAAAAAGCAGGAGAGTTCCAGAAAACATACACTTCTGCTTTATTGACTATGCCAAAGCCTTTGACTGTGTGGATCACAATAAACTGTGGGAAATTCTGAAAGAGATGGGAATACCAGACCACCTAACCTGCCTCTTGAGAAATCTGTATGCAGGTCAGGAAGCAACAGTTAGAACTGGACATGGAACAACAGACTGGTTCCAAACAGGAAAAGGAGTGCGTCAAGGCTGTATATTGTCACCGTGCTTATTTAATGTATATGCAGAGTACATCATTAGAAATGCTGGGCTGGAGGAAGCATAGGCTGGAATCAAGATTGCCAGGAGAAATATCAATAACGTCAGATATGCAGGTGACACCACCCTTATGTCAAAAAGTGAAGAAGAACTAAAGAGCCTCTTGATGGTGGTGAAAGAGGAGAGTGAAAAAGTTGACTTAAAGCTCAACATTAGGAAAACTAAAATCATGTCATCTGGTCCCATCACTTCATGGCAAAAAGATGGGGAAACAGTGTCAGACTTTATTTTTCTGGGCTCCAAAGTCACTCCAGATGGTGATTGCAGCCATGAAATTAAAAGATGCTTACTCTTTGGAAAGAAAGCTATGCCCAACCTAGACAGCATATTGAAAAGCAGAGACATTACTTTGTTAACAAAGGTCCGTCTAGTCAAGGCTATGGTTTTTCCAGTGGTCATGTCTGGATGTGAAAGTTGGACTATAAAGAAGGCTGAGAGCTGAAGAATTGATGCTTTTGAACTGTGGTGTTGGAGAAGACTCTTGAATGTCCCTTGGACTGCAAGGAGATCCAACCAGTCCATCCTAAAGGAAACCAGTCCTGAGTATTCACTGGAATGGAGAAGGCAATAGCAACACACTCCAGTACTCTTGCCTGGAAAATCCCATGGATGGAGGAGCCTGGTAGGCTGCAGTCCACGGATCAGAAAGAGTCAGACATGACTGAGCAACTTCACTTTCACTTTTCACTTTCCTACATTGGAGAAGGAAATGGCAACCCACTCCAGTGTTCTTGCCTTGAGAGTCCCGGGGATGGGGAAGCCTGATGGGCTGCCATCTATGGGGTCGCACAGGGTCGGACATGACTGAAGTGACTTAGCAGCATTCATTGGAAGGACTGATGATGAAGCTGAATCTCCAAAACTTTGGCCACTGGATGCGAAGAGCTGACTCATTTGAAAAGACCGTAATGCTGGGAAAGATTGAGGGCAGGAGGAAAGGGGACGACAGAGGATGAGATGGTTGGATGGCATCACCGACTCAATGGACATGAGTTTGGGTGAACTCCGGGAGTTGATTATGGACAGGGAGGCCTAGCGTACTGTGGTTCATGGGGTCGCAAAGAGTTGCACACGACTGAGCAACTGGACTAACTAACTTATGTAAATATAATCCTATTGCATATATACTTTTTAACCTGTTGCTGCATTTGCAAGGTTTATCCTCATTGTGGCCTGTAATGGATTTTTATTGCCATATGTTGTTGTGGATGTTACAGTACTCTCTGATAGACCTTCTCTTCCCCACCGAGCTACATGTTTTCCACTTACACAGGCTGGTTGCTTACAGCTGCATTCCTTTCTGGGAATTGCCATTGGCCAAGGTTACACTCTGTCTAAGAGGCATCCTCTGAGAGCTAACTGAGTGAGGCAGGGATATAGTTTCCAAGCAAACTCGCCTCCGTTAGGGACAACTCTGGACAACACCTTTAGGGACAACTGTGGACAACTCCTTTAGGGACAATCTGAGCTCTGGAGCTCCATGAGCATTACCTGAGGCTCTCCTTGCACCCTCGTTGGGCCAGTTTCTCCCCATTCTCACCTCAGCTTCCTTCACTTACTTCCAGGTGTTTCTCCTAAGAGCTCTTCCCAGGAAACTTCCTGCATGCTGGTCATTGGGCCTCCTCTCTTGTTTTCAAAGGAATGAGTTCAAGACAGGTTGGTATTTTCTTTCAGATGGATAGCGAATTGTGTAAGTAGCCCTTCATTAAGTTAACTGTGTAGAGTGTACATGCAGTATATTCTGTGCCTCGTAATGCTGTGTGCTGTTTGTCAGGGCTTTGTGTATTATGTTGTATTTACTGTCTTTCTCTATTTATATGTTATCTTTGTTTTTTAAGCACTTGTTTTGATACCTGGGAACATTTGTATCTTTGTTTATTTATTTAAAAAATTAATTTTTTTAATTGAACAATAATTGCTTTACAGAATTTTGTTTTCTGTCAAACCTAAACATGAATCAGCTGTAGATATATATATATATATATATATATCCCCTCCCTTTTAAACCTCCGTCCCCATCCCACCCCTCTAGGTTGATACAGAGCCCTTGTTAGAGTTTCCTGAGCCATACAGCAAATTCCTGTTGGCTATCTATTTTACATATGGTAATATAAGTTTCCATGTTACTCTTTCTGTACATCTCACCCTCTCCTCACCTCTCCCCATGTCCATAAGTCTATTCTCTTTGTTTCTCCATTGCTGCCCTGTAAATAAATTTTTCAGTATCATTTTTCTAGATTCTGTATATATGCGTTAGAATATAATATTTCTTTTTCTGACTAACTTCACTCAGTATAATAGGTTCTAGGTTCATCCATCTCATTAGAATGGACTCAAATGCTTTCCTTTTTATGGCAGTTCAGTTCAGTTCAGATCAGTTACTCAGTCGTGTCTGACTCTTTGGGACCCCATGGACTGCAGCATGCCAGGCTTCCCTGTCCATCACCAACTCCTGGAGCTTTCTCAAACTCATGTCCATTCAGTCGGTGATGCCATCCAGCCATCTCATCCTCTGTCGTCCCATCTTCTCTCGCCTTCAATCTTTCCCAGCATCAGGGTATTTTCCAATAAGTCAGTTCTTCGCATCAGGTGGCCAAAATATTGAAGTTTCAGCTTCAGTCTCAGTCCTTCCAGTGAATATTCAGGACTGATTGCCTTTAGGATGTACTGGTTGGATCTCCTTGCAGTCCAAGGGACTCTCAAGAGTCTTCTCCAACACCACAGTTCAAAAGCATCAATTCTTTGGTGCTCAGCTTTCTTTATAGTCCAACTCTCACATTCATACATGACTACTGGAAAAACTAGCTTTGACTAGACAGACCTTTGTTGGCAAAGTTATGTCTGTGCTTTTTAATATGCTGTCTGGGTTGGTCATAACTTGTCTTTCAAGAAGCAAACATCTTTTAATTTCATGGCTCAGTAATATTCCATTGTGCATATGTACCAAAGTTCTTTATCCATTCATCTGTCAACGGACATTTAGTTTACTTCCATGTTCTAGCTATTATAAATAGTGCTGTAGTGAACAGTGGGATGCCTGTGTCTTTTTCAATTTTGATTTCCTCAGGTATATGCCTAGGAGTGGGATTGCTAGGTAAGGTGCAGCGGCTGCGCTTTGCTGGAGCAGCCGTGAAGAGATACCCCACCTCCAAGGTAAGAGAAACCCAAATAAGACGGTAGATGTTGCAAGAGGGCATCAGAGGGCAGACACACTGAAACCATAATCACAGAAAACTAGTCAATCTAATCATACTAGGACCACAGCCTTGTCTAACTCAGTGAAACAAAGCCATGCCCATGGGGCCACCAAAGACGGGTGGGTCATGGTGGAGAGGGCTGACAGAATGTGGTCCAAGGAAGAAGGGAATGGCAAACCCCTTCAGTATTCTTGCCTTGAGAACCCCATAAACAGTATGAAAAGGCAAAATGATAGGATACTGAAAGAGGAACTCCCCAGGTCAGTAGGGGCCCAGTATGCTCCTGGAGATCAGTGGAGAAATAACTCGACAATGAATGAAGGAATGGAGCCAAAGCAAAAACAATACCCATTTGTGGATGTGACTGGTGATAGAAGCAAGGCCCGATGCTGTAAAGAACAATATTGCATAGGAACCTGGAATGTCAGGTCCATGAATCAAGGCAAATTAGAAGTGGTCAAACAGGAGATGGCAAGAGTGAACGTCGACATTCTAGGAATCAGCGAACTGAAATGGACTGAAATGGGTGAATTTAACTCAGATGACCATTATTTCTACTACTGTGGGCAGGAATCCCTTAGAAGAAATGGAGTAGCCATCAGTAGTCAACAAAAGAGTCTGAAATGCAGTACTTGGATGCAATCTCAAAAACGACAGAAGGATCTCTCTTCGTTTCTCAGGCAAACCATTCAATATCACAGTAATCCAAGTCTATGCCCCAACCAGTAATGCTGAAGAAGCTGAAGTGGAACGGTTCTATGAAGACCTCCAAGACCTTTTAGAACTAACACCCAAAAAAGATGTCCTTTTCATTATAGGGGACTGGAATGCAAAAGTAGGAAGTCAAGAAACACCTGGAGTAACAGGCAAATTTGGCCCTGGGATACGGAATGAAGCAGGGCAAAGACTAATAGCGTTTTGACAAGAAAATGCACTGGTCATAGCAAACACCCTCTTCCAACAACACAAGAGAACACTCTACACATGGACATCACCAGATGGTCAACACTGAAATCAGATTGATTATATTCTTTGCAGCCAAAGATGGAGAAGCTCTATATAGTCAACAAAAACAAGACCAGGAGCTGACTGTGGCTCAGATCATGAACTCCTTATTGCCAAATTCAGACTGAAATTGAAGAAAGTAGGGAAAACCACTAAACCATTCAGGTATGACCTAAATCAAATCCCTTATGATTATACAGTGGAAGTGAGAAGTAGATATAAGGGACTAGATCTGATAGAGTGCCTGATGAACTATGGTCGGAGGTTCGTGACATTGTACAGGAGACAGGGATCAAGACCATCCTCATGGAAAAGAAATGCAAAAAAGCAAAGTGGCTGTCTGAGGAGGCCTTACAAATAGCTGTGAAAAGAAGAGAAGTGAAAAGCAAAGGAGAGAAAAGGAAAGATATAAGCATCTGAATGCAGAGTTCCAAAGAACAGCAAGAAGAGATAAGAAAGCCTTCCTCAGCTATCAATGCAAAGAAATAGAGGAAAACAACAGAATGGAAAGACTAGAGATCTCTTCAAGAAAATTAGAGATACCAAGAGAACAATTCATGCGAAGATGGGCTCAATAAAGGACAGAAATGGTATGGACCTAACAGAAGCAGAAGATATTAAGAAGAGGTGGCAGGAATACACAGAAGAACTATACAAAAAATATCTTTATGACCAAGATAATCACGATGGTGTGATCACTGACCTAGAGCCAGACATCCTGTAATGTGAAGTCAAGTGGGCCTTAGAAAGCATCACTATGAACAAAGCTCGTGGAGGTGATGGAATTCCAGTTGGGCTCTTTGAAATCCTGAAAGATGATGCTGTGAAAGTGCTGCACTCAATATGCCAGCAAATTTGGAAAACTCAGCAGTGGCCACAGGACTGGAAAAGGTCAGTTTTCATTCCAATCCCAAAGAACGGCAATGCCAAAGAATGCTCAAACTACTGCACAATTGCACTCGTCTCACACGCTAGTAAAGTAATGCTCAAAATTCTCCAAGCCAGGCTTCAGCAGTATGTGAACCATGGACTTCCAGATGTTCAAGCTGGTTTTAGAAAAGGCAGAGGAACCAGAGATAAAATTGCCAGTATCCGCTGGATCATCAGAAAAGCAAGGGAGTTCCAGAAAAACATGTATGTCTGCTTTATTGACTATGCCAAAGCCTTTGACTGTGTGGATCACAATAAACTGTGGGAAATTCTGAAAGAGATGGGAATACCAGACCACCTGATCTGCCTCTTGAGAAACCTATATGCAGGTCAATTAGAACTGGACATGGAACAACAGACTGGTTGCAAATAGGAAAAGGAGTGCGTCAAGGCAGTATATTGTCACCCTGCTTATTTAACTTCTATGCAGAGTACATCATGAGAAACGCTGGGCTGGAAGAAGCACAAGCTGGAATCAAGATTGCTGGGTGAAATATCAATAACTTCAGATATGCAGATGACACCACCCTTATGGCAGAAAATGAAGAGGAACTAAAAAGCCTCTTGATGAAAGTGAAAGTGGAGAATGAAAAAGTTAGCTTAAAGCTCAACATTCAGAAAATGAAGATCATGTCATCCCGTCCCATCACTTTATGGGAAATAGATGTGGAAACAGTGGAAACAGTGTCAGACTTTATTTTTGGGGGCTCCAAAATCACTGCAGATGGTGACTGCAGCCATGAAATTAAAAGACGCTTACTCCTTGGAAGGAAAATTATGACCAACCTAGATAGCATATTCAAAAGCAGAGACATTATTTTGCCAACTAAGGTCCGTCTAGTCAAGGCTATGGTTTTTCCTGTGGTCATGTATGGATGTGAGAGTTGGGCTGTGAAGAAGGCTGAGTGCCAAAGAATTGATGCTTTTGAACTGTGATTTTGGAGAAGACTCTTGAGAGTCCCTTGGACTGCAAGGAGATCAGCCCTGGGATTTCTTTGGAAGGAATGATGCTAAAGCTAAAACTCCAGTACTTTGGCCACCTCATGTGAAGAGTTGACTCATTGGAAAAGACTCTGATGCTGGGAGGGATTGGGGGCAGGTGGAGAAGGGGACGACAGAGGAAGAGATGGCTGGATGACATCACTGGCTGGGTGGCATCACTGACTCGATGGATATGAGTCTAAGTGAACTCCGAGAGTTGATGATGGACAGAGAGGCCTGGCGTGCTGCGATTCATGGGGTTGCAAAGAGTCGGACACGACTGAGTGAGTGAACTGAACTGAACTCAACTGATGGTGGTTTTCTTCCTAGTTTTTTAAGGAATCTCTATACCATGTTCCATAGTGGCTCTATCAATTTACATCCCCTCCGACAGGGCAAGAGGGTTCCCTTTTCTCCACACCCTCTCCAGCATTTATTATTTGTAGACTTTTTGATGATGGCCATTCTGACCGGTGTGAAGTGATAACTCATTGTAGTTTTGATTTGCATTTCTGTAATAACGAGCTATGTTCAGCAAGCATCTTTTCATGTGTTTGTTAGCCATCTGTATGTCTTCTTTGGAGAAATGTCTGCTTAGTTCTTTTTCCCACTTTTTGATTGGGTTGTTTGTTTTTCTGGTATTGAGTTGTATGAGCTGCTTGTATATTTTGGAAGTTAATCCTTGGTCAGTTGTTTCGTTTGCTGTCCTTTTCTCCCATTCTGAGGGTTGTCTGTTCACCTTGGTTATAGTTTCCTTTGCTGTGCAAAAGCTTTTAAGTTTAATCAGTTCCCACTTGTTTACTTCTGTTTTTATTTCCTTTACTGTAGAAGGTTCTTACTTTGATTTATGTCATCAAGTGCTCTGCCTATGTTTTCCTCTAAGAATTTAGTAGTTTTTGGTCTTACATTTAGGTGTTTAAGCCATTTTGAGTTTATCTTTGTGTATGGTGTTAGGAAGTATTCTAATTTGATTCTTTTGCATGTAGCTGTCCAGTTGTCCCAGCACCATTTATTGAAGAGGCTGTCTTTGCCCCATTGTGTATTCTTGCTTCCTTTGTCAAAAATAAGGCACCCATAGGTGCATGGGTTTATTTCTGGGCTTTCTGTCTTGTTCTTTTGGTCTGTATTTCTGTTTTTATACCAGTATCATGCCATCTTGATGACTCTAGCTTTGTAATATAATCTGGTCAGGAAGGTTGATTCCTCCAGCTCCATTCTTCTTTCTCAAGACTGTGTTGGCTATTCAGGGTCTTCTGTGTTTCCATGTGAATTGTGAAGTGTTTTGTTTCACAACTGACAATTTCAAAATTGACAGACCTTTAGCCAGACTTATCAAGTGAAAAAGAGAGAAGAATCAAATCAACAAAATTAGAAATGAAAAAGGAGAGATTATAGCAGATAATGCAGAAATACAAAGGATCATAAGAGACTATTATGAACAACTATATGGCAATAAAATGGATAACCTGGAAGAAATGGACAGATTCTTAGAAACGTTCAGCCTTCCAAGACTGAACCAGAAAGAAATAGAAATTATGAACAACCCAATTACAAGCACTGAAATTGAAGCTGTGATTAAAAAATCTCCCCAAAAACAAAAGCCCAGGACCAGATGGCTTCTCAGGAGAATTCTGTCAAACATTTAGAAAAGAGCTAATGTCTATTCTTCTAAAACTCTTAGAAAATTGCAGAGGTAGGAACATTTCCAAACTCATTCTACAAGGCCACCATCTCCCTGATACCAAAACTAGACAAAGACAATGCACAAAAAAGAAAACTGCAGGCCAATATAATATCCCTGATGAACATAGATGAAAAAATCTTTAACAAAATTTTAGCAAACAGAATTCAGCAACACAGCAAAAATCTCATACACCATGATCAAGTTTGATTTATTGCAGGCATGGAAGGATTCTTTGATATATGCAAATCAGTCAATGTGATAAACCATATTCACAAATTTAAAGATACAAACCATATGATAATCTCAATAGATGAAGAAAAAGACTTTGAAAAAATTCAGCACCCATTTATGATTAAAACTCTTCAAAAAATGGGAATAGAAGGAACCTACCTCAACATAGTGAAGGCCATATATGATTAGCCTACAGCAAGTATTATTCTCAATGGTGAAAAACTGAAAGCATTCCTCCTAAGATCAGGAACAAGACAAGGGTGTCCATTTTCACCACCATTATTCAACACAGTTGTAGAAGTCCTAGCTACAGCAATCAGAGAAGAAAAAGAAAGAAAAGGAATCCAGATCGGAAAAGAAGTAAAGCTCTCATTGTTTGCAGAGACATGATACTGTACATAGAAAACCCTAAACATAGTATCAGAAAGTTGCTAGAGCTAATCAGTGAATTTAGCAAAGTTTCAGGATACAAAATCAATACACAGAAATCATTTGAATTTGTATATACTAACAATGAAAAATCAGAAAGAGAAATTAAGCAGTCAGTCCCATTCACCATTGCAACAAAAAGAATTAAATATCTCGGAATAAACTTACCTAAGGAGACAAAAGAACTGTATACAGAAACTACAAGACACTTATGAAAGAAATTAAAGACAACATAAACAGATGGAGAGATATCCCAATAGGAATAATCAGTGTTGTGAAAATGACTATACTGCCAAACACAAGCTACAGATTCAATGCGATCCCTATCAAACTACCAATGTATCTTTATTTTAATGGCATCATTTGTGTTAGTAATTTTTATAGTGCCCTTAATCTTTTCTCTTACTTTACTTTTCAGCCAGTTTTAAATGGTATCATTTGACTCTTACCTATTAACTATATAACAGTCAGTGATCTTATTACAGAAGATGAGATGGCTGGATGGCATCACTGACTCAATGGACATGAGTTTGAGTGAACTCCAGGAGTTGGTGATAGACAGGGAGGCCTGGAGTGCTGTGATTCATGGGGTCACAAAGAGTCAAACATGACTGAGCGACTGAACTGAACTGAACTGATCTTATTCTACTTTCCTACTTTTCTCTCCTCTTACCTGCCAGTGTTTTTAAGAATTTTTTGCTCTCTGCACAGCTGGAGGGATCTCACTTCTTTGACTAGCAACTCAGGCCACATCAGTGAAATCCCGAATCCTAACCACTAGGCCACCAGAGAACTCTCTCCTTCCAGTTTCTAGTTGCATTCTTTTGTCTTTGGCAGAAAAGATAATGTTTGACTTCAATCTTATTTTAGTTTTACCTCTACAATTGAATATCTAGCATGTTCGCTGTTTGTCTTGCAAAATTTACCCAGGCATGTTTTTGAAAGATGTAGCTCATTCTCCAACGGTTTGTTCAGAAGGGGTGCACATTGATAGTATTTCCATTCAAACTATTTTTTTTCTAGTTATATTGGAGTTTTACCAAGAGAACGCACTGTAGCAGACAACCTCTTCCAACAACACAAGAGAAGACTCTACACATGGACATCACCAGATGGTCAATACCGCAGTCAGATTGATTATATTCTTTGGAGCCAAGGATGGAGAAGCTCTGTACAGTCAGCAAAAACAAGACTGGGAGCTGACCTTGGCTCAGATCCTGAACTCCTTATTGCCAAATTCAGACTTAAATTGAAGAAAGTAGGAGAAACCACTAGACCATTCAGGTATGACTTAAATCAAATCCCTTATGATTATACAGTGGAAGTGAGAAATAGATTTCAGGGCCTAGATCTGATAGAGTGCCTGATGAACTATGGACGGAGGTTTGTGACATTGTACAGGAGAGAGGAATCAAGACCATCCCTAAGAAAAAGAAAGGCAGAAAAGCAAAATGGCTGTCTGAGGGGGCCTGACAAATAGCTGTGAAAGGAAGAGAAGCAAAAAGCAAAGGAGAAAAGGAAAGATATACCCATTTGAATGCAGAGTTCCAAAGAATAGCAAAGAGAGATAAGAAAGCCTTCCTCAGTGATCAGTGCAAAGAAATAGAGGAAAACAACAGAATGCAAAAGACTAGAGATCTCTTCAATAAAATCAGAGATACCAAGGGAACATTTCATGCAAAGATGGGCTCAATAAAGGACAGAAATGGTATGGACCTAGCAGAAGGAGAAGATATTAAGAAGAGGTGGCAAGGATACACAGAAGAACTGTATAAAAAAAGAACTTCACGACCCAGATAATCACGATGGTGTGATCACTGACCTAGAGCCAGACATCCTGTAATGTGAAGTCAAGTGGGCCTTAGAAAGCATCACTACGAACAAAGATAGTGGAGGTGATGGAATTCCAGTTGAGCTATTCCAAATCCTGAAAGATGATGCTGTGAAAGTGCTGCACTCAATATGCCACCAAATCTGGAAAACTCAGCAGTGGCCACAGGACTGGAAAAGGTCAGTTTTCATTCCAATCCCAAAAGAAGGAAATGTCAAAGAATGTTAAATCTACTACACAGTGGCATTCATCTCACACGCTAGCAAAGTAATGCTCAAAATTCTCGAAGCCAGGCTTCAACAGTACGTGAACTGTGAAATTCCAGATGTTCAAGCTGGATTTAGAAAAGGCAGAGGAACCAGAGATGAAATTGCTAACATCTGCTGGATCATAAAAAAAGCAAGAGAGTTCCAGAAAAAAAATCTACCTTTGCTTTATTGACTATGCCAAGGCCTTTGACTTTGTGGATCACAACAAACTGTGGAAAATTCTGAAAGAGATGGGAGTACCAGACCACCTGACCTGCCTCCTGAGAAATCTGTATGCAGGTCAAGAAGCAACAGTTAGGACTGGACATGAAACAACAGACTGGTTCCAAATCAGGAAAGGAGTATGTCAAGGCCGTATATTGTCACCCTGCTTATTTAACTTACATGCAGAGTACACCATGTGAAATGCTGGGCTGGATGAAGAACAAACTAGAATCAAGATTGCCGGGAGAAATGTCAATAATGTCACATATGCAGATGACACCACCCTTATAGCAGAAAACAAAGAAGAACTAAAGAGCCTCTTGATGAAAGGGAAAGAGGAGAGTGAAAAAACCAGCTTAAAACTCAGCATTCAGAAAACTAAGATCATGGCATCCGGTCCCATCACTTCGTGGCAAATAGATGGGGAAACAGTGAGAGACTTTATTTTTTTTGGCTCCAAAATCACTGCAGGTGATGACTGAAGCCATGAAGGTAAAAGACACTTGCTCCTTGGAAGGAAAGTTATGACCAACCTAGATAGCATATTAAAAAACAGAGACACTACTTTGCCAACAAAGGTCCATCTCGTCAAGGCTATGGTTTTTCTAGTCGTCATGTATGGATATGAGAGTTGGACTATAATGAAAGATGAGCACCGCAGAATTGATGCTTTTGAAATGTGTTGTTGGAGAAGACTCTTTAGAGTCTCTTGGACTGCAAGGAGATCCAAGCAGTACATCCTAAAGGATGTATCCTGAGTGTTCATTGGAAGGACTGATGTTGAAGCTGAAACTGCAATACTTTGGCCACCTGATATGAAGAGCTGACTCATTTGAAAAGACCCTGATGCTGGGAAGGATTGAAGGCAGGAGGAGAAGGGAATGACAGAGGATGCGATGATTGGATGGCGTCACCAACTCAATGGAGATGAGTGTGAGTAGACTCCGGGAGTTGGTGATTGACAGGGAAGCCTGGCGTGCTGTGGTCCATGGGGTCACGAAAAGTTGGACACGGCTGAGCGACTGAACGTTCATGATCCGAATTGACATATAACATTGTGTGAGTGTAATGGTGCACAATATACAAGTTTATGTTGCAAAATGACAACCACATATCAGTTTATCAGTTCATAGAAGTAAAAGCATGTAATTCTTGTGATGACTTTAAGATGTACTCTTTTAAGCAGATTTCAGATACACAAAGAGTGTTAAGTGTAGTCACCATGCGGTACATTATATCCCTGAACTTATTTGTCTTATAACTAGAAGTTTGTGCCTTTGACCACCTTCATCCAGTTTCCCCTTCCCACTGTCCTCCAGCAGCCATTAATCTGCTCTCTTTTTCTATGAGTCCAGTTTTTTTTTAAGATTCGAGACCTAAGTGAGATCGTACAGTATATGTCTTTCTCTGTTTGATTTATTTTGCTTAGGATAATACTCTGACAGTGCATCTGTGTTATTGCAAATGATGGGAGTTCTTTCTTTTTTATGGTTGAATGATATTCCATTGTGTCTGTGCCAGATTTTATTTCTCCGTTCATTCCTCAGTGTCCCCTTAGTTTGTTTCCACGTCTTGGTTGTTATAAATAATGCTGCAGTGAACATGGGGGTGCAGATATCTCTTCGAGAGAGTTATTTTGCTACCTTCAGACACATACCCAGAAGTGGAATTGCTGATCATATGGTAGTTCTATTTTTAATTTTTTTGAGGAACCTTCATGCCGTTTTCCATAGGGACTGCACCAATTTACATTCCCATCAACAGTACACGAGGGTTCTTTTTTCTCTACATCCTTGCCAACACTTAGATAGTAGGTTGTTGTAACAGGTGTGAGGTGATAACCTCGTTTTGGTTTTGATTTGCATTCCCTTGATGTCTGGTATTGTTGAGCAACTTTTTGTATACCTCTTGATCGTTTGTGTGTCTTCTTTGCCCGTTTTTTAATCTGGTTACTTGGATTTTTTTTTTTTTTTTGCTATTGTATGAGTTCTTTTTTTTTAATTTGGTTCTGTGCAGTCTTAGTTGCGGCAGTCGGGGTCTTTGTTGCATCATGAGGATCTCGTTGCAGCACACAGTCTTTCTGGTTGTGACATGTGGGCTTAGTTGCTCTGAGGCATGTGGGAGTCTTAATTCCCTGACCGGGGATCGAACCTGTGCCCTGGGCATTGCAAGGCAGATTCTTAACCATTGGACCGCCGGGAAAGTCCCTGAATTGTGTGTGTTCTTTATATATTTTAGATACTAACTTACCAGATAAATGATTTGCAAAATGATGATTTCCTTTGCTTTGTAAAGCTTTTAGTCTGGTGTAGTCACACTTGTTTATTTTTGCTTCTGTTGCCTTTGCTTTTGGCATCAGGTTGAAAAAAATGATTGCCAAGACCAGTATCAAGGAGCTTATCCCCAAAGTTGTTTTTTGATGTCCCTGGAACTTGAAGTACGGTTTGGCAGGATATAATATCCTTGGTTCACATTTTATTTTCTTCACATTTCTTGAAAATAGTTTTCTTGCTTTGTAGATTGTCTTTGAGTCGTTTGGTATGGTCTCCTTCCCTTGCCTTTCTAGATTATCTTTTTGTCTGAATGCACCAGAGTGTTTTGTTTCTTTTTTCCTTTAAACAATATTACAAGGATATGTGTTATAGTTGCTCATTCTGGGTCAGTTTTCCTAAGTATCTGGTAGGCCTTTTAAACATGTAGATTCGGGTCTTTTATTTCTGGGAAGTTTTCTTGTTTCATAGTTCTAGTGCTAATTCATTGCTTTTGAGTTTCTTCGTCAGGGACACCAGTGATGTTCTGTCACTTTTGCCTGTCATCTCATCAGCCAATTTCTCTCTGATTATTTTGTTTCTTAATTTCATTTTTATTCTCTTTATTGTTTTTCTCCTTACCTTCAACATCCTTTATTAGTTTTCATTAAAATCTGTTCCCCTCCGTGTGCCATATAATTTAGCTTTCATTTTTCAATGATTTTATGAGATGATTTTTCCTGCAGTTTACTACAGTCAACTGTATTTAATATCTTTGCCATTTTTTTATTCCAGTTTTATTGAGATGTAATTAACATACACTGCTATATAAGTTTAAGGTACACAGCAAAATGGTTTGACTTACATACATCACGAAATGATTACCACAGTAAGTTTAGTCTTATATAGTCATCCATCAATCATCTCATATAGATACAATGTTAAGGAAATATAAAAAAGATTTTTTAAAGTACTTTTCCTTGTGATGAGAAGTCTTAGGATTTACTCTCTTGACAACTTGCATATATAATATACAGCAGTGTTAATGATATTTACCATGAACTTCATCACATCCCTATCTTTGGTTTTGTCTATTTTGATACTTTTTTTTTTTATTTCTGACTTAGGGGCTTTCTTTTTAACATCTGTAAAATCTTTTTTGATCAATAACCTCAGATATGCAGATATCACCACCCTTATGGCAGAAAGCAAAGAACTAAAGAGCCTCTTGAAGAAAGGGAAAGAGGAGAGTGAAAAAAGCTGGCTTAAAACTCAGCATTCAGAAAATGAAGATCATGGCATCCAGTCCCATCACTTCATGGCAAATAGATGGGGAAACAATGAAGACAATTACAGACTTTATTTTTGGGGGCTCTGAAATCACTGCAGATGGTGACTGCAGGCATGAAATTAAAAGACGCTTGCTCCTTGAAAGAAAAGCTATGGCCAACCTAGACAGCATATTAAAAAGCAGACACATTACTTTGCCGACCAAGGTCCGTCTAGTCAAAGGTATGGTTTTCTAGTAGTCACATATAGATGCGAGAGTTAGACTATAAAGAAAGCTGATATGAAGTGTGGTGTTGAAGAAGACTGTTGAGAGTCTCTTGGACAGCAAGGAGATTCAACCAGTCCATCCTAAAGGAAATCAGTCCTGAATATTTACTGGAAGGACTGATGCTGAAGCTGGAACTCCAATACTTTGGCCATCTGATGCAAAGAATTGACTCCTTGGAAAAGTCCCTGATGCTGGGAAAAATTGAAGGCAGGAGGAGAAGGGGGGACGACAGAGGATGAGATGGTTGAATGGCATCACTGACTCGATGGATGTGAGTTTGAGCAAGCTCTGGGAGTTGGTAACAGACAGGAAAGCCTGGCGTGCTGCACTCCATGGGTTTGCAAAGAGTTGGCCACGACTGAGCGACTGAACTGAACTGAACTGAATTCAAAAGTAGATGGATGTTACAGTTTTTTCCAACTTCATAGTTGATTTGTAGGGAGAAACCATTGACACGAAAGCTTTCATTTGTGTTTTGCTGACTTCTTCTAGCACTTGGTGTGTAGTGGTGTCTGCGCTTTGTGGATAGAGTTCCTTGTTTGAGAGTTCTGTCACTCTTCCCTTTCCTTCTCAGTATCTTGTAGGAACTTGTGGTGTTGATCAGGAAGAAGGGTAGAGAAAGGCTTGGTATGTGTTTCCATTTCTTTTCTGCAGGGTCCTTAATTTCCTGCCTGTTACTCCCGTCTTTCCACTCATTTCCTTGTCTCCAAGAGATACCATCTCTTCTTTTGCATCTATATACCTAATACTCCTCCAGAAGCGGTTTCTCAGAGGGTACCGCAGTTGATCCAGAAGTTTCTAGATACTTCCACATCACTAGGGCTATGAACTATCAAGTCCTAACTTGTGTTCACTATGTTTGCTTTTACTGTTTTACTCTTCCTTGGGGTCATTTTGTTTGTGCTTCCTCTAAGTCGCCTGGTCGAGTGTGCTGTTTTTCATGGATTCTTTTTCACCTCCTCTTACTCACTCTTACTCACTCTCTGCATCCACAGGCTTGCAGAAGGTAGGCAGTTGGATTTCTTATGGAATTTATTCCTTTTTTCCCTCTACTTATAGGTAATTTGAATATTTTTGTGATCTCTGTCTTCTGGTAATGTTAAGGTTGAGGCATGGGTTCTGTTGTGGTTTCATTTATTCTCCTTGTTTATTTTATATCTGTGTGGGAAGTTGAGGGAGAGATTTCTACTCTGAGAGAGCGATGGCTTATTCTGTTGTTGTGCAGACTTGAAACAGTCCCTATTTTCATATGGTTGTATATCTGAAAAACCCAGAAGAGTCAACTGAAAAACTACTACAGACAGAAGAGAATTCAGGGACTTCCCTCATGGTCCGGTGGTTAATGCAGGGGATCTGCAGGGTTCCTCTGTGCTCCCAGTGCAGGGGGTTGGGGTCAGGGAACTAGATCCCACATAGTGCAACTAAGCTGGGTGCAGCCAACAAAAAACAAAATTTTTTTTTTTTTTTAGAGAAAATTCAGTTATATCGTGCTATATAAAATTAATCAAAAGAAATCCATATGTACAAAAAGCTTGGATGATACGGAGAGCCAGAATAAAAATCAGATTAAAAAATCCCTAAAACCAACCAAACAAAAATTCTAGGAATGACTACACTGGTAAACGCGTAAAACCTATTAGTTTTTTAGGGCTGCCATAAAAAAGTGCCTCACACTGGGTGGCTTATAGCAACAGGAATTGATTCTCTCACTGTTCTGCACACTAGATGTCGAGGTGGTAGCGGGACCACCCTCCCTCTGATGCCAAAGGAAGGCGCCTTCCTTGCCTTTTTCAGCTTCTGGTCTCCCGGACATTTCTAACTGTGGCAGCATGCATCCAGTCTTTACCTCTCTCTTCATCTGGCCAACTTCCTGTTGTGTCTTTTATCTTTTCTCTTTTAAGAACAAGAGTCATATTGGGTTAGGGCTCACCCTAATGCCAGTAGGTTGAGGAACTAAGATCATGCCATGTCATGGCCAAAAGATAAAGTAAAATGGGATTGGTAAACATTTAGGAAAAAACATTGTGTTTTTTAGGGGAATCAGCACAAATACACGTAAGAAAAACTTAAAAAAGTTTAGAAACTGTGCTGTTTTCTTCACCAGTTGCTTCTTTTTGTTTGGCTCCATTTTTCTTTTCTTACTGGTCTCTTGGGTGAGTTGAACGTTTTATGCTGAAATAGTTTTTTGTACAATACTGTATATGTAAATTACATGAATTCCCAAATGATGTTTTAAAACCTTATCTAGCCTATTGTGATGTATCAAGTTAAGGATACATATTAACAGTTGTATTACTTATCTGGAGCTACAGTTATCTGAAAACAGGGCTTTGCTAAAGAGCATATTGGTAACATGGATCTAATCCATGCAGTCATTGTGCATAAACTGAATAACGTTTTAAAATTTGGCTAGTACACCACTTGATTAAAGAGCCTTTCTATTAGATTTTTGGCAGGATCTTGAAACGTGATGTTGTTCTAAATTTGGGTAATCTCTGATGTTGCTTCTTTGGACAGGGCAGAAATAAGTTTTCTTAGACTTCTGTTTTCAGTAATTAAGAACAAATAATAAATGTTACCTGTGAAAATATTTGAAACAAAAGTATCCCTTCGGTTTTATTGTGGAAGCTTACAAGCTTCCAGATAAGAACATATCATTAATTCAGTTTTGCCAGGGAATGAGGAAGGGATTTTGTTTCAGTGAATTTACTTGTCAAAATGTAATAATATGTCTACTTTTCCTTACTATTAATCTGCCAGCTGTCAGTTACTTAATGTACTTGTCTATAGGCCTAGCCCATTTGTGCCTGTTACGTGCATCCTTTCTACCGAGTATAGTTGGCTTGAAGCCTGAAAATTGAGATAAGTAAATTTCGTAGGAATTTTATGTTAAATAAAATCAAGCAGGTGAAGCAAGGCCTATGTCCTTGAGTTACTAGGTTCGTAAAAGCTAATTTGAGAGCAGTGGGCTTTTTTTTGCTTCTTTCTGAACTTTGAGTTTTACTCCAGCAGAATAAGGTGCTTGTTAGATAATTGAATTGTGGATGATGAATATATGCTTACCAGGCGTAGTCAAGAAATGAGTATTTCGGTTTCCAAAGAATTACAGATTGTCGTATGTGATATTGCCGGTTTATAAAAATTAGAAAGCACATAATTTTTACTTAATCTTTAGTAAATGTAACATAATATCCCTGGTTCAGATGTTTTAGCTCTTACAATTTTCCCAAGGCTTCCATTAATTTATGTTTGTGTTTATTTATTTTAGCCTGCGCTGGGTCTTTGTTGCTCTGCTTGGCTTTCTCTAGTTGCTGTGAGCGGGGGCCACTCTTCAGTTCTAGTGCACAGGCTTTTCACTGCAGTGGCTTCTCTTGTTGCGGAACACATGCTTAGTTGCTCTGCAGGATTTGGGACCCTCCCAGACCAGGGGTTGACCCCGTGTCCCCAGCATTGGCAGGTGAATTCTTAACCACCATGGAAGTCTGGCCTCCCACTAATTTAATTAAAAAGGAAATAAAAAGTAATATCCTGCATGATTGGGCTTCCAGCCGTATCTCTCCATCTTGTTCCGTCTTGCCCTTTGTTTTCAGGCACGTAGGTCTTCCTTCAGCTCCTTGAACTAGCCATGTGTTTTTCTTCCTCTGAGCATTTTCCGGTAATGTTTGCACCCTCTGCCTGTGAGTCCCCTTCTCTGCCATTGGTTTGTTCCATTTGTCTGTTGAGCTTAGTTCAAACTTCCTCAGAGGAATCTTCCCTAAAACCACCAGGGTTCCAGACCCTTAGGGTTCATGCTTCCTTTGTAGCTTTGCGTCTGTAGCACTGCTTATAGTATGTTGTCATCACATAGTTAATTGGGGAGTTCATTGCTGAATGTCTGCCTTTAGAGTTAAAATGTAGGCTCCATGAAGGCAGAGACTGTCACTGTTTCTTGAAGCATCTTTAATGCTCAGCCTATTGTTTGACATGCAGCAGGCTGTCAGTATTTGTTGAATAAGTGAACCAAATGAGTAGTGCTCAGATAACACTATTCAGTATTTCCCTGCACTTACGTAGAAGCTGTTAAAAGTTGTTATTGATTGCTTGTAGTGTTAACTAGTTTTTACCGTTGTGGAGAGTCCTGGGTAAAAGCTTATGTACACCCAGACAGAATTTTTTTTTTTCAATTAAAAGAATGAGCAATGATGCGGGTTGTGAGGGAGGTCCAAGAGGGAAAGATGTGTGTGTACATATAGCTGGTTCACTTTGTTGTGCAGAGGAGACTAACACAACATTGTAACGCAACCATACCCCAGTTTAAAAAGTGAATAATGAGCATTAAAACAATTATCTTTTTTTTGTTTAAAGTGTAAGATGTTGATGGTTCCTTAGAAGAGCAGCTTTTAGTAAATAATTCTTTTTAAATTTCCCTCTTGGCTACTGTTCTTTTCACCTTCAACACCAGTGAAATTAAATACATTCTATTATAAAAACTTTTCCCATAGCATTTTTTGGAATTAGTGAACACAGGTATAATGCCAACCCCAAAACACTTCATGATAGGAGAGTGACCAACATTCTGCTCTTCTGGATGTGTGAACACGCTGAGCATTTGTGTCTTCCCATTTTCTGCTGCCAGATCATACTAAATGAGATTATCAATTTTTATAAGCATGAAAATAAATAAAATACCAAGTACATAATTTAATGAATATTACTTTTTTGAAACTTACTATTCTTTTATTGTTAATTTTTATTGGTGTATAGTTGCTTTACAATGTTGTGTTGTTTTCTGCTGTACAGCAAAGTGAATCAGCCGTGTGTGTGTGTGTGTGTGTGTGTGTGTGTGTGTGTGTGTGTATCTCCTCTCTTTTTTAGATTTCATTCCCATTTAGATCACCACAGAGCACTGGGTAGAATATTACTTAAAAAGCAAACACAAAACAAATATTTCTTGGGTTCCAACCAGGTGTCAGACACTGGATGTATGATAAGTGAAAAGACAGAGGGTCCCTGCCCTCATGTGATTCACCCTTTAGTTGTAGAGATGGCCCACAATCTGATTATCACACAAATAAATAGATAATGACAACCAGATGTGTCCTTGGAAAGGAGAAAGTAGGGGAGCATTATTAAGTAGAGACCCCTAACCCAGTCTCTGTAGTGGGAGAATTACAGTTGCCCAGAGAAAGTGACATTTGAGAGATCTGAAGGAAGGAGACTTCAATTCAATTCAGTTTGGTCGCTCAGTCGTGTCCGCCTTTTGCGACCCCATGAATCGCAGCACGCCAGGCCTCCCTGTCCATCACCAACTCCTGGAGTTCACTCAGACTCAACGTCCGTCGAGTCGGTGATGCCATCTCATCCTCTGTTGTCCCATCCTCCTCCTGCCCCCAATCCCTCCCAGCATCAGAGTCTTTTCCAATGAATCAACTCTTCGCATGAGGTGGTCAGAGTACTGGAGTTTCAGCTTTAGCATCATTCTTTCCAAAGAAATCCCAGGGCTGATCTCCTTCAGAATGGATTGGTTGGATTTCCTTGCAGTTCAAGGGACTCTCAAGAGTCTTCTCTTAATACCTGGGAAAAACTCCAGGCAGCGAGAACAGCAGGCAGAGGCTCAGAGACAGGAGAAGCGTGCCTTTGAGGAACAGACAGGAAGGCCAGTGGACGTAGATGAGAGAAGGGTGTGGGAAAGTGGTTCAGCACAAAGCTGATGAAGTGAGCAGATGAGGCACTGAGGACCGAGTCATTACAGTGTGATCGTTGTCACCAGTATAAAAATGTAGGAAATCTAATTGCCCACCAGCAGAGGACTGGTGGTATAAGTTACAGCGTACACAACGTAAAGGAATATTATATAGCTGTAAAAGGGAGGAAGTTTACTACCTAATCAGAAGAATAAAGAATTGTAGATTTCATATTGAAATTTAGAAATAGAAAGAACCTTTAAAAAAGGGGAAAAACTTGACCCAATGACGTATGATTTGTCCTGTATGAAAAGAATTATTTTGGTAAAGTAAGTTATCCTTCTTTATATGGATTTATTGTGATAATTACTTATTTTGTCATGTTTTCAAGGTAAAATATATTTTATAAAGTAGCATAGTAGTTGAGAATATGTCCACTGGGCTGAGATCCTGGGTTGATATTCTGGCATTGCCGTTTGCACAGCTGGTTAACTGGGCAAATTAATTCAGCTTTTTAAAGCCTAGTTTTGCCATTTGTAAAATGTGAACAGTACTGACATTTATCTGATAGAGTTGCAGTATGAATTGAGTGAGAGAATATATGTGAATCACTTAGATAGGCTCATCACCTAAGAAAAAAGTTGTATACTGTCACTTCCTATGAAAGTATCTTCTAATTAATCCCCTTTATCAAAAGTTAGAGTGCAAAAAGAGAGAATACTGAAGAAAGTTACATCAAAAGCAGCTCTGTAGTTGGATTTCAGAGATGGAATTATAGCTGCTATTTGTTACCTGTTTTATTGTTGTGTATATTTTCCAAACTTTGAAACATGAGCATATATTTAAAATTACTACCATTTCCCATTTAAGTATGCTTTGTCTTCTTTTCAGCTTGTTTTGCTGAAATTTTAATTTTTAGGAACATCCTTTTCAGCAGTGTTAGAAAGTCTGCAAATCTCGATTCAAGAGATGTTAGTTCAGTAAATGTATTCATAATTATTTTTGCTTTCCTCCTTATATTTTGATTAATGTTGTACCAATTTAAAAGGCTTTGTACCCACAGCTGCTAAGTTGTGATTGGAAAGGAAAGGGGCTTCCTTTTTGAGACCATCTGTGGGAGTTGCATTGTCTGAGTCTGACAAGAGATCATGGCAGATGGTGAGGTCACTGAGATTGACTTTTTGAGCTTGACATAATGTGCTCATGAAGCTGGAAGAAGAAATCCGACTTATTTTTTAACCAACAGGAGAACATGGTGACAGGAAGAAGTGTACAGTTGTTGAGTCTGGATGAAGCATAATGCATCAGTGCACATGACTGGTTTAATCTTTGACAGTCGCCAGTACTGCCAAGGTAGCTGTCTGTTGAAACATTCCGTGCTGTGTTTATTTACTTTCTAGGCCCTTGGTTTAAGTCATATGTTGCAAATAACATTTAGATTAAAGACAGTGTAGAAAAAAAGACAAAAAGTTTTAAAGATTCTTAGAAATGTGTATTTTTAAATTGAAAGGTTATAGGCTGTCACTCAAAGCCAGTGCAGCATACTTCTTCATTTTTAATTGAATGAAGATCTCTGTCATAGTCACATGTCTTTTTATAACATTTATCTTAATGTAATTTTATGTAATTTAAATTACACTTGAAGGTTTATGCTTACTGTTGCATCTATCAGGAGCTCTCTAGTGTCTGGATTAGTATTTTGCTCATAGTGTATGTTCAGTAAATGTTGGCTAGGTAGATAAATTAATGAATGAAGTTAATTGCTGACTCTTTGTTAATTTTAGATGAGTTTTTTTTTTTAACCACAATTACATGCTTTTTTCCCCCCACTTTGAAATTGGATTTATGTTGTGGTCTTTATCACTTCTACTATGTGTGAATTATGTATTATTTATTTTGGAAGCAGAAACCTTAATTTGTCATGAGAAGTCAGTGAGCCATTTTTTCCTTAACGTTAATGAGTACTTTGTCCAGGCAGTGTCCAAATTATTTTCCACGTCTTGACTCATTTAATTAAGTAGATGTATTGTGCTACTACTCTTTTGTAGATGAAGACATTGAAGTACAATGATGTTAATATAAGTGTGCTTAAGATACTCATGTACTTTGGCTCTATTTCAAACATTTATCATTTAGGTAACATTTAGAAGTTACAGTTTGTGCTTACCTCTGGTGAGAAGATGCAAAGGGAATACTAAACAGAATTATGTTTTGTCTTATTAAACTCAGTTACTGAAGCTAAGATGTGTTTTTATTGGTCACTTCTTGTTACTGTGTGTTGAAATAATAACACCTTGTTAATTTCTTGTTGTTTGCATGAGTAACAGTGCCACTGACTAACCCAGTCCTTAGGAAATATAATCCCGAATGGAACACTGAGTATAATAAGGAAGCAGATGCTCAGAGACAAGGAGCTGTAACCATTACAGCCATACTCTGAAAATGAAGAAATGGGAGAGGGGGGAAAAGGGCATTTAGCTGAATCTGGTAGCCCAGCCTAACAATGACTACTTATATTTCATTGACCAGAATTAATGTCATGGCCAAACCATCTGGGAGGGAGACAGAAGGTAGTAGTTTAGTTGGGCATATTGCTGGTTTGGTGAATGAGATGGGATTTCAGGAATATTTATCTCATATTTGTAACACTGAAGAGTATATAACAGATAATTGATAAATGTGAAACAATTCCAGTGTAGGGACTTGATTTTCATATTCACTCATGGTAGCTGTGATCAAATCTGCTGCTACAGTGGGAAAGCAAAAATCACAGCTATACTTCCAGTCTTGGGCTTTTAAACATATGTTTTCTTTATCATTGAAAAATCACACTGTTTTAGTGAAAGGTAAAAACGTTTCCTCACCACTCCCTGCTCCACAGTTTTATTTGTAGATTCAAATTCTAGCATGTGAGGCAGACGTTTGGAGCCTCCATTGCTTTCAGTTCAGTTCAGTCGCTCAGTCGTGTCCGACTCTTTGCGACCCCATTAATTGCAGCACGCCAGGCCTCCCTGTCCATCACCAACTCCCGGAGTTCACTCAAACTCACGTCCATCGAGTCGGTGATGCCATCCAACCATCTCATCCTCTGTCGTCTCCTTTTCCTCTTGCCCCCAATGCCTCCCAGCATCAGAGTCTTTTCCAATGAGTCAACTCTTCACATGAGGTGCCCAAAGTATTGGAGTTTCAGCTTTAGCATCATTCCTTCCAAAGAACACCCAG
The DNA here is from genome assembly GCF_003369695.1 of Bos indicus x Bos taurus. Taxonomy (NCBI): domain Eukaryota; kingdom Metazoa; phylum Chordata; class Mammalia; order Artiodactyla; family Bovidae; genus Bos; species Bos indicus x Bos taurus. The sequence continues at coordinate 126,307,926 of NC_040076.1, forward strand.
GACTGATCTCCTTTAGAATGGACTGGTTGGCTCTCCTTGCAGTCCAAGGGACTCTCAAGAGTCTTCTCCAACACCACAGTTCAAAAGTATCAATTTTTCAGTGCTCAGCTTTCTTCACAGTCCAACTCTCACATCCATACATGACCACAGGAAAAACCATAGCCTTGACTAGACCTTTGTTGGCAAAGTAACGTCTCTGCTTTTCAATATGCTATCTAGGTTGGTCATAACTTTCTTTCCAAGGAGTAAGCGTCTTTTAATTTCATGGCTGCAATCACCATCTGCAGTGATTTTGGAGCCCCAAAAAATAAAGTCTGACATTGTTTCCCCATCTGTTTGCATGAAGTGATCGGACCAGATGCCATGATCTTCATTTTCTGAATGTTGAGCTTTAAGCCAGTTTTTTCACTCTCCTCTTTCACTTTCATCAAGAGGCTTTTTAGTTCCTCTTCACTTTCTGCCATAAGGGTGGTGTCATCTGCATATCTGAGGTTATTGATGTTTCTCCCATCAATCTTGATTCCAGCTTGTGTTTCTTCCAGCCGAGCATTTCTCATGACGTACTCTGCATAGAACTTAAATAAGCAGGGTGACAATATACAGCCTTGACGTACTCCTTTTCCTATTTGGAACCAGTCTGTTGTTCCATGTCCAGTTCTAACTGTTGCTTCCTGACCTGCATACAGGTTTCTCAAGAGGCAGGTCAGGTGGTCTGGTATTCCCATCTCTTTCAGAATTTTCCACAGTTTATTGTGATCCACACAGTCAAAGGCTTTGGCATAGTCAATAAAGCAGAAATAGATGTTTTTGTGGAACTCTCTTCCTTTTTCCATGATCCAATGGATGTTGCCAATTTGATCTCTCATTCCTCTGCCTTTTCTAAAACCAGCATGAGCTTCTGGAAGTTCACGGTTCACGTATTGCTGAAGCCTGGCTTGGAGAATTTTGAGCATTACTTTACTAGCGTGTGAGATGAGTGCAATTGTGCGGTAGTTTGAGCATTCTTTGGCATTGCCTTTCTTTGGGATTGGAATGAAAACTGACCTTTTCCAGTCCTGTGGCCACTGCTGAGTTTTCCAAATTTGCTGGCATATTGAGTGCAGCACTTTCACAGCATCATCTTTCAGGATTTCAAAGAGCTCAACTGGAATTCCTTCACCTCCACGAGCTTTTTTCGTAGTGATGCTTTCTAAGGCCCACTTGACTTCACATTCCAGCATGTCTGGCTCTAGATAATCACACCATCATGATTATCTTGGTCGTGAAGATCTTTTTTGTCCATTGCTTTAAGCCCTTATTATTTACGATCTTTTTAAAGTTAAGTTTTATTCTTCACTTTGAATGTCCTATTAAAGTTTTAATTTTGAAATAATTTTAAAATAAGAGAAAAGTTGCAGAAATAGGCAAAGATCTTTTGAATACCCCGACCTAGAATCACTAGTCAGTAAGCATTTTGCCACACGTGCTTTATCACTCCCTCTCTCTATATATACAAATTATATACATTTATTAATCATTTGAAAGTATGTTTCTTCTGCATACCCTTTCACTAGTAAATATTTTGGTATATTTTTCCCTAAGGTTGAGGAAAGTGAAGAAGTGAAAGTATAATCACTTAGTTGTATCCGACTCTTTGCTACTCCATGGACTGTAGCCCACCAGACTCTTCTGTCCATGAGGTTCTCCATACAAGAATACTGGAATGGATAGCTAGCTAGTCCCTTCTCCAGGGGATCTTCCCAACCCAGGGGTCAAACCTGGGTCTTCTGCATTGCAGGTGGATTCTTTTCCTGCCTGAGACACCAAGGAAGCCCATTCACTTAAAAAAAAGAAAGAACACAATCCTCTGATCAGAAGCAGGAAATGAAACAGTACAGTTATCCAGTCTGCAGAACATGTTTTGCCTTCTCCAGTTGCCCCAATAATGGTCTTCATAGCAGTTATTTTTGTGACTCAAAGCCCAGTCCAGGATCATTCATTACATGTAATTTTCATATGACTTTAGTCTTAAATCTGTAATGTTTCTTTAGCCCTCCTCTGTTTTTCGTGATAAACTAATATTTTTAAGAACTCAGGCAATTGTTTCATAGAATGTCTCTTAATTTGCATGTCAGCATCATCGCCTCATGGTTAGATTTAGATTATACATTTTAGGAAATACCTCAGAAGTGATACTGTGTCCATCACAGTGCACCTGGGGAGATGCACGATGCTGGTTTATTCTGGTATTGGTCATAGGTAGCTTTCGTCACCTTGACTGTAGTGGTATGTGCCAGGTTTCTTCACTGTAAAATTTGATGTAAGAGGTATCTTGTAGGGTAATATTTCAAGACTGTATAAATATCCTTTTTCTCACCAAATTTCATTTAATAATTTTAGCATCTTTTGATGATTCTTACCGAATCCATTAATATCACAGTGTTTACAGATTGGTGGTTTTCTAACTGCATCATTTCTTTGTACATATTAGTTGGAATTGTATTGCAAAGAAGACGTTTCCCTTCCTTGTTATCTGTTTCTATAAATGTGAACTCTTGGATTATTATTTTAGTCATTGGGTTTAGAATCTGTTACAGTGTGTTGTTATTAGTATGTACTTAGGTGCTTAACTGCCCCTTTAAACTGGCTTAAGTTGTCCCTTGATGTTGTGGACTCTCTAAGCCATCTCCTGTATACTTTTAATATGTCTCTGTCATTCCTTACTTTAGATACTCAAAGTGTTCTAGGTTTATCTCGTGCATTTCCTGCTCCATTGCTGGAATTGGCTATTTTTCCCAGAATCCCTGGTATTGCTTTCAGTGGATTATCTATACCAGCATAGTATAATATTTCAAAGTCCAGGCTCTGTCACTTCTTAGCTGAGTTGGTTTGGTTGAATTATTTAACATCTCTAAATTGCAAGTTTTATTTGGATAATGACAGTTAGAATGGTCCACATCTCGTAGTGTTGTTGTGAGGATTAATTTAGGTAATTAAAAAACAGTGAATATCACATAATAATTATGACATAAATGTTGCTTATTATTATGATGACTATTACATTACTCTTCCCTCTTTTTCTCTTTAACAGGATATTCTTTTAAAGAATTATTGAAGACGAAGTTTTTTTATTTGTTTTTTAATGGCTTTACAGAATTTTAAATTGAATGCAGTTTGACATGACGGCAAAAAATGTAAGTATTTGTGAATTTTTAAATGTAAGTATTTAAAATAAGCTATACTTTTTCCTGTGTACATTTTCTTCACCATTTTGACTAATCCCAATTCGGTTTACCGGCATCAATGTATCATCTGGTTTTGTTTCTGCAAAGAAAGAAACTGTGAACTTTAACGCTGTTGAAGCTCGTCTCTCACGGCCATGGTAGCCTTGTTGCAAACCGCTGCCAGGTTGCTCCGACTCAGCAGCTGCAAAATTGCTGTCTCCAGAAATGTTCCCACCTCCCTCCTGTTTTGTGTACTGTTAATAAATTTGCTTTGGTGCTTTCTGGAGAGTTACTTGGCATTATTGAGAAAAATCACTGTTTTCTTTGGCTCAGGTTTTTTCTTTTGAATTTACCCTTAAAAATGTGTACAATCAGATGTTGTTCAGAAGCAGCCTGCTGTCCTCCTTGAGGTGATTCCCGACTTCAGTTGTTTTCGGGAAGTTATTCTTTTTTCTTCTTTTGTTTAAGACTGTCATTTCTGAATCTACTTCCTTTCAAGTTATATTGTTATTATACCAATGGATTTGTTTCTAGTTATGGGGAAGGATTATGCCAGAAAATAAATACTACAACATCTGTGGAAATAACTTATTATAATTACTATACCCAGATTATTAGTTTGGACTCTGATTGCAGGTAACAGAAACCAGCTTGGGCTACCTTAAACCAAAGGGGAATTTATTTTAAGGATAAGGGGATGTCTCAAGGAATTCAAGCGTAGAAATTGAGCAGACCCTCAGAAAGATCAGGGTCCAGAAACTTGAAATCTACCAGGAATTGAAGCAGTATTTAGGTTTCATGTGTCATCTCTGTGTGTTTCTGTGCATTAGCTGCATTACTCTGTGTCTCTCTGCAAAGCATCTTCCTTAGTTCACAGTCAGTCAGCATCTCGATCTACTTGTTATAGTATCAGCGTGCTGAGAGAAAGAGAGACAGAGAGAGAAGTATGAAGGAAGGGAGGTGGGTAGCCTGACAGATCCTGTCTGCTTATTTCAGCTCTAACTTCAAACTCCTTGGGGAGGACCTCTGGCACAGCTCTGTAGTCTGATATCCAGTAGTAGTTTGGTTAGTTATGACCAGAGAGATAAGTGTTATTGTGGAAAAAGATCTTGTGAACCAGACAGATATTTCTGGATACTATCCATTATACGGCTAAAGAGCATCAAAAAAATAAAAACACCCACTCTGATTACTAACATCTACTTTCCAGTTATTGATCTGGCTTTTAGCACACACTAGTAGTTGTAAGCAGATACAGACATTGCTTTGTTATCATATAATTAATTTTTTAGGATAAATTATCAGGTGTCACCTGCCTTAATCTTGTATCTATTTGTGGCTCTTGTATCTATTTGTTTAGTTGCTGTTTGGGGGAAAGAAGAGCAAAGTTTTAGTGTGTGTATTGGAATTTTTCTTGTTTTTCTCTCCTCCAGGAAACAGAGAATGTGAAAGTTATCCTGAGCAAAAGGATGACTATCATTCAACTAACAAGTATATTTTGGCTTAAAGAGGTCCTTTAAATCTTCCTAGCCATACGTACAGTTTGCTATATTAAAAGTTGTTTCCTTAAAGTAAAAAAGCATTTGAACCAGTTATTCTCCCATTATTTTCTTTGTGTATTTGGATGTCATCAAAGAGTATATGCTGTTCGTTTCTCTTCCTGCTCCAGCATCCTTGGGGGAGAGGGCTGTTTGATGAGCTGACCCTCTCCTGATTGGGGACATGGGGAGGTTAGGCCTCAGACTGGACAGAACGAAGAGGGAAAGAATTGAAGTAGACTGAACGTCTGATTCAATATCATGGTAATTCACAGTAACCATTCAGTATCACAGTAATCCAAGTCTATGCCCCACCAGTAACACTGAAGAAGCTGAAGTGGAACGGTTCTATGAAGACCTGCAAGACCTTTTAGAACTAACACCCAAAAAAGATGTCCTTTTCATTATAGGGGACTGGAATGCAAAAGTAGGAAGTCAAGAAACACCTGGGGTAACAGGCAAACTTGGCCTTGGAATACAGAATGAAGCAGGGCAAAGGCTAATAGAGTTTTGCCAAGAGAATGCACTGGTCATAGCAAACACCCTCTTCCAACAACACAAGAGAAGACTCTACACATGGACATCACCAGATGGTCAACACCGAAATCAGATTGATTACATTCTTTGCAGCCAAAGATGGAGAAGCTCTATACAGTCAGCAAAAACAAGACCAGGAGCTGACTGTGGCTCAGATCATGAACTCCTTATTGCCAAATTCAGACTTAAATTGAAGAAAGTAGGGAAAACCACTAGACCGTGACCTAAATCAAATTCCTTATGATTATACAGTGGAGGTGAGAAATAGATATAAGGGACTAGATCTGAAAGATAAGAGTGCCAGATGAACTATGGACTGAGGTTCATGACATTGTACAGGAGACAGGGATCAAGACCATCCCCATGGAAAAGAAATGCAAAAAAGCAAAATGGCTGTTTGAGGAGGCCTTACAAATAGCTGTGAAAAGAAGAGAAGTGAAAAGCAAAGGAGAAAAGGAAAGATATAAGCATCTGAATGCAGAGTTCCAAAGAACAGCAAGAAGAGATAAGAAAGCCTTCTTCAGTGATCAATGCAAAGAAATAGAGGAAAACTACAGAATGGGAAAGACTAGAGATCTTTTCAAGAAAATTAGAGATAACCAAGGGAACATTTCATGCAAAGATGGGCTCAATAAAGGACAGAAATGGTATGGACCTAACAGAAGCAGAAGATATTAAGAAGAGGTGGCAAGAATACACAGAAGAAATGTACAAAAAAGATCTTCACGACCCAGATAATCACGATGGTGTGATCACTGACCTAGAGCCAGACATCCTGGAATATGAAGTCAAGTGGGCCTTAGAAAGCATCAATATGAACAAAGCTAGTGGAGGTGATTGAATTCCAGTTGAATTATTTCAAATCCTGAAAGATGATGCTGTGAAAGTGCTACACTCAATATGCCAGCAAATTTAGAAAACTCAGCAGTGGCCACAGGACTGGAAAAGGTCAGTTTTAATTCCAATCCCAAAGAAAGGCAATGCCAAAGAATGCTCAAACTACCACACAATTGCACTCATCTCACACGCTAGTAAAATAATGCTCAAAATTCTCCAAGCCAGGCTTCAGCAGTTCGTGAACCATGGACTTCCAGATGTTCAAGCTGGTTTTAGAAAAGGCAGAGGAACTAGAGATCAAATTACCAACGTCTGCTGGATCATGGAAAAAGCAAAAGAGTTCCAGAAAACATGTATGTCTGCTTTATTGACTATGCCAAAGCCTTTGACTGTGTGGATCACAATAAACTGTGGAAAATTCTGAAAGAGATGGGAATACCAGACCACCTGACCTGCCTCTTGAGAAACCTGTATGCAGGTCAGGAAGCAACAGTTAGAACTGGACATGGAACAACAGACTGGTTCCAAATAGGAAAAGGAGTACGTCAAGGCTGTATATTGTCCCCCTGCTTATTTAACTTCTATTCAGAGTACATCATGAGAAACACTGGGCTGGAAGAAGCACAAGCTGGAATCAAGATTGCCAGGAGAAATATCAATAACCTCAGGTATGCAGATGACACCACCCTTATGGCAGAAAGTGAAGAGGAACTAAAAAGCCTCTTGATGAAAGTGAAAGAGGAGAGTGAAAAAGTTGGCTTAAAGCTCAACATTCAGAAAATGAAGATCACAGCATATGGTCCCATCACTTCATGGCAAATAGATGAGAAAACAGTGGAAACAGTGTCAGACTTTATTTTTCTGGGCTCCAAAATCACTGCAGATGGCAATTGCAGCCATGAAATTAAAAGACGCTTACTCCTTGGAAGGAAAGTTATGACCAACCTAGATAGCATATTCAAAAGCAGACACATTACTTTGCCAACAAAGGTCCATCTAGTCAAGGCTATGGCTTTTCCAGTGGTCATGTATGGATGTGAGAATTGGACTGTGAAGAAACCTGAGCGCCAAAGAATTGATGCTTTTGAACTGTGGTGTTGGAGAAGACTCTTGAGAGTCCCTTGGACTGCAAGGAGAGCCAACCAGTCCATTCTAAAGGAGATCAGTCCTGGGTGTTCTTTGGAAAGACTGATGCTAAAGCTGAAACTCCAATACTTTGGCCACCTCATGTGAAGAGTTGACTCATTGGAAAAGACTCTGATGCTGGGAGGGATTGGGGGCAGGAGGAGAAGGGAACGACCGAGGAGGTGGCTGGATGGCATCACCGACTCGATGGACATGAGTTTGCGTAAACTCTGGGAGATGGTGATGGACAGGGAGGACTGGTGTGCTGCAGTTCATGGGGTCACAAAGAGTCGGACGTGACTGAGTGACTGAACTGAATGTCTGAGAAAGTTCATTAGCCATTCTGAAATAGATAAGCACATTTTTGTGGCCTTTTAATATATTTTGTTGAGATACTCACTAGAGGGATCATCTCATTTTACAACACCATGAACAATCATTCTCATCTCTCCCCTCCCCATCTTTCTGCAGCAAATAAATATGTTCAGCACTGTTCCAGACTCCTACCTTCTTGGGATTTATAGTGTAGTGAGAGGAGATGATAAATATGTAATGTTAATGATACCTGTTATGAAGAACAATAAAACAGGGTAAGAGGAGAGAAAGCATAGCAATGTGGAGGTCTCTTTCAACAAGGTATTCAGAAGCATCCTTTTTAAGGAAATGGCATTTAGACAGACAGATGCTCTTCAGTCACAATCCAGAAGGAAGGAGTCAACCATGTGAGAATCTGGGGAAAGAGCATTCCAGGTAGAGGCAGGAGAAAGTGCGATTGATCAGAGAGCAGCCGATGACTAGTTGACAAAGTGGGACAGAGTAACTAAGCCACACAAGTGGTAGGAGGTGAAGCCAGAGAGCAGGTGCCAGATCATGGGGAGCCTCGAAAATGGGGGTGAGCAGTATGTGTTTTATTTAGTTTAGTTAATTTATTGTTTGACTGTGCTTGGGTCTTTGTTGTGTGTGGCTTGTGGGCTCAGTAGTTGTGGAGAACAGGCTTTGTTGCTCCATGGCATGTGGGATCTTAGTTCCCAGACCAGGGATTGAACCTGTGTCTCTTGCATTGGAAGGTGGGTTCTTAACTACTGGATCACCAGGGAAGTCCTGAGTGGTATATATTTTAAATGTCCATAGGTAGCCAATGGAGTTTTTGAGGATGATTTCAAGACCTAACTTAGCATTTTTAAGTTTATTCTGGCTACTGGGTGAATCGACCGAAGAGGGCCATAATATACGCAAGGCACTCATTTGGTACTTATCCCAGTAGTTCAAACAGCAGAATATGGTAAGCTAGTCTAGGGTAATGATACTGGAGATGGGCAATAGTGGTTGAATCTAGGATGAATAGAAGGAACAGCCAGCAAGACTTATTGAGTAATTAGGATATGGGGACAGGGAAGAAGTTAAAGATTTCTCAGCATTTGGCTTGTGTAACTGGGTATGTGGTTTTGTGGTTTCATGAGAAGAGGATCTCTTGGGGAAGTACAGGATTTTGTGGCAAACTCAAAAATTGTTTTGAACATATTAAAGTTGAGGGACCTGAAAACATCCAGGTGGAGAAATTGGCCAGCCAGTTAATATAATGATAAATAATGACTCTGGAGCTGTAGGGAAAGCTTGGGGCTGGTTGTAGAAATTTTAGAGTCATTTCATCTTAGATTATTTTAAAGTGGGGCGGGGGGACTCCATGTGCTTGGGTAGAGAATCCATCAGGACCAAGTTCTGAATACAGGGTTTCCATAGCAACTGCAGAGGAAGAGAGGCAGCAAAGGACAGGAGAAATGGACAGAAAGGAAAGAAAGCATTGCCTTGATGATGTGGAAGCCAAGTAAAGAACGTGTTTCAAGAAGGAAGGAGTGATAATTGTATCATATGCCACTGAAAAATGACTCTTAGATCTGGAAGAGATTGCCCTGGTTTTATGGGAGCATTAATAAATGTATGTGAAAAAAAATTATGTGTAAATATTTACATCTTTATTTTCTATTTCTCATTTTGCATTTCTCTTATGAGAACAGTTTCTTGTGAAGAGTTACTTTTGCCTTAGTTCAGTGCCATTCTAGGTCTTTTATGGTTGCAGGTGTTAGAAACCCTTTTCAAAGTAGCTTAGGGCAAAGAGTGGCATTTCTTGATTGGCACAACTGAAAAGTCTGGAGTACTCTGGCTTCAAATACAACTGCTTTCAGGGGACCAACTGAGGGGCATCAGAGCTCTGTGTCCTTTTTCTAGCTTTTGGCTCTATCTGGTGGCAGAATAGCCTACACTGGCGTCCTAATGCTCAGTCTCAGAAGAGAGGAAGTTTTTTTTTTTTAGCTTTTATGTTTCAGATTCCATGGAGGAGCTTCTGTTGACCCTGTTTGGCCCACATTCTTAGACAAGTCATTGTAGAGAAGGAAGTAGGGTTCCATACATGGTTTGCTGCCTCACCATGGGTCGTGGGGCCACCCAGGCTGTAATAGCACAGTTGAGTCTCTAAAATGAACAGTCCCACCAGAACTGCATGGGTTGTGGGATGGATCCCTTTGCAGAAGGAAGTTCTGCAGAGCTGGTGATGTATCCTTTTTATCTGGGGTAAAATAAAGTAGTATCAGGTAGTATCTAGTATCCACTAATGGGGCTTTCCCAGTGGCTCAGTGATAAAAGAATCCATCCACCTGCCAATGCAGGAGACACGGGTCCAATCTCTAGGTTGGGAAGATCCTCTGGAGGAGGACATGGGAACCCACTCCAGTACTCTTGCCTGGGAAATCCCATGGAGAGAGGAGCCTGGTGGGCTTGAGTGCATGGGGTCGCAGAAGAATAGGACACAACTGAGTGGCTGAGCGAGCGAGCCAAGTATCCACTGATCCTCTTCTTGACCAAAAATGCAGATGTGTTTTCTCCTAAGTTCACTCAGTGTACAATAAAGAACTTGAAAGGTAATTTTTTGCCTTGTCAAAGAATCTTTTAAAAATATGTAAGCCATCATATTCATTACAGAAAATTAGAAAATACAGATAAAGAAACTAGAGATTAGAGATCGTATACACAAATGTGTGTGTGTGTGTGTGTATATATATATATGAACCAAAATCTATATATAGTTTTTCAATTTATTTTTGGCTGTACCACGTGACATGTAGAACTTCCTCAACCAAGGATTGAACCCGTGTCCCCTTGCAGTGGAAGCGTGGAGTCCACTTATATATGGAGTCCATATATATTTTTTTTTTTTTTTTAAATAAAAATGAGGCCAGATTGTTTTGTAACCTGCTCTATGTAGTCTCTATGATGAGTATCTTCTCCTGTCTTGATAACTCTGTAACATCAGTTTAAATGGCTTTTTAATGTCATCTTTTCTATGGACCTTACACCAGTTTCCTAATATTGGCCATTATTTTCACTTTTTTTTCCCTCTTTTAACTTTTTTATTTTTGTCAACTCATTGGGTTATTTCTGTGAAACAAAAATCTTACAAAATTACTGGCCCCAAGGGTGTGTACTTTTTAGGGCACCTTTGATTCATACTACTAAATTGAATCTCAGGAAGACCACCAGTTATATATTCACATTGGTATATGAAGGTGCCAGTTCCCCTTTATTTTCTTTTTAATCTTTGTCAATCTACTTGCAAAAGATGGTATGTAATTCGCTACATTTCTCTGATTGCCAGTTAGATCGAACTGGTATTACATATATTATCTATATACTTACTGGTCATTTGTGTCTCTCATGAATTGTCTTCGTCAGTGTTAAAGTAATAAACCTGTTGCCCTTTGAGTTAATAACTCAGACTTGAATACTGCTTTGCATTAACGAACATGTTTCCATAATTTTTTAATTTGGTCTAAAGAGTTGCCTGAGTTTGTTGTATGTATGTAATATCATTCCCATGACAATGTTCCATGAACACCTTGCTTGTGAATGATGGTAGAGATAAACTTTGAGCATAGATCATCTCGCTTTGAATCCTGTTTTCTTTTGGGTATATCAATCTGAGACATTAAAAATCAGTGACATTACAATGGTATTCTTGGAATAGAATTGGACTCAAACATTTAAGCTTTGGACATCTTTTATTCAACAGGCAGTGACTGCTTACACTGGGCAATGCAGTGTTTGAATATCCAGATAGAAAACTTTTTTCAGGATCTTACTTGATGAAAAATTTTATGCAAAACAAGTTTACTTTTCTTCTCTTGATCTGTGACACATTATTAATGAGAGAGATCCTTTTTAAATACATAAAATAAGGAAAGAATAGCTAATATTTTAAAATGCTTTTCCTTGCCAACTTTTTCTGCTCTCAGATGATTTACTTTTTCTTTGAACCTTTAAACTTTGTTTATGAAAACAGAAATTAATATATTTTTGAAGTTTGAACTTAAACATTTTAATAGTGTTTATCTAAGCTCTAAATACGAACAGATCCTCTCCATCCATGAGACCCAGATTACACACACTGTTGATTTAGAATTGACCTTTATCTTTTTAGAATATAATCTGTTGGTTACAAAGGCACAGATGTACATCTGCTTAAAAGTTTCCAAATTTGTTTGCTACTTCACTCTGCAGAAGTTGAGCAGTAAGAGCAGGTGTTTAAACGTAATAGAAATCCAGTAACCGTGAACTCTGGACTGTGAATGTGTGGTTTTGGTTGAGGTTTTTGCCGTTACCTTTGTATAATAACAAAAAGGTATAAACTGATGCTTTTGAAGTTATTGTAATACTTAATTAAACAATTCCATTGTATTAAGCATGGAATGTATTAAAGGCTGTCTTTGCCTTCTTTGCTTTCTGTTTACAGTAGAGCACCCACAAGAGTTTCGCCTTTCTTTTCTTTTTGTAGAAGAGCTTAAGGAGAGGCATGTTGGTGGGCAGGAGTGAGGGTGGAATTTTGGTATATGTTTTGGCAGCTTCACAACTGTGACATTACTTGCTTAAGAAAAAAAGCCATTAGTAAAGTGTGTAGATCTCACTTCTGCTCATAAGTAACACTATTTCATTAACTTTTATCTTAATGTGGACAGTGCAATATTTTTCCCATTTCAAGCAGTATGGCCGCATTTTAACCCTGTTCTTATATCTGGTATAATTAACTCATCTTTATGTGACTATGTATAATATTTGATATGGACCTCTGGTGGGAGGTTATTAATAATGGCTTATTAAGTGATCACATATTATTTACAATCTTATTTATAATTTTTTAAACTATTTTATTCAGGTTGGTTTGAATTCCACAAATGCAGAACTAAGAGGATTTATAGATCAGAACCTCAGTCCAACCAAAGGTAAGGACAGTTGAATAAAAATTTTCTGCATCAGGCTAGTTTTACTGCATTTGTTTCATAAAAAAACACAGCTACATGAAGAATTACTTTGTGTATAATAATAATTGTATAATATTACTGTGTTGTCATAGACCAAATAACTTTTATCCTTTAAAACTCAGTTACCTCTGAGAGATGGAACAGAAGTGGCGTGTGTGTGTGTGCAGTGATTTAACTTGTAAAGAATACAGTGGAATGAATGAATATATGTAATTCCTTTTTCTAATACATAGTTTACTGGAGGAATGTGTATATCCAAAATCTGACCCATCAGTACAAGAACTTGTGCAGGACACTGTCAGTATCTTAAACAATATATTTTAGTAAGGAGAAATAATGTGCTGAAACCTTTGTGGTTGAAATGATATGATGTTTGGGATTGGCTTCAAAATAATCCACTGGGGAACAAAGAGCAAAGTGGATGGATATGAGTTGGTTAATTGTTTAAGCTGGGTGACAGCTGTATGAAGTTTCGTTATTCTTTTCTCTCTTCCTTTGCATATGTTTGAATTTTTTCCATTGTACATATGCAAAGGTGGAAACAAAGTGTCTGCTGTTACAAAGCAGATAGCTGGAAGAGAAACATCAGCTTTCTCAAAGGCTTATGTCTAGGGTAGGCTTAATATGTCTAAGGTGGACAGAAGGCTAAAGAAATCTATTTCAGTATAAAAATGTCCAGCTTAGTAGTTATAGCGTTCTCTAGAAGTATTCTAAGAATTTAGAGGTATTTAGCAAGCAGTGACGGAGAAGGCAATGGCACCCCACTCCAGTACTCTCGCCTGGAAAATCCCATGGATGGAGGGGCCTGGTAGGCTGCAGTCCATGGGGTCGCTGAGAGTTGGACACGACTCAGTGACTTCACTTTCACTTTCATGCATTGAAGGAAATGGCAACCCACTCCAGTATTCTTGCCTGGAGAATCCCAGGGACGGCAGAGCCTCGTGGGCTGCCGTCTATGGGGTCGCACAGAGTCAGACACGACTGAAGTGACTTAGCAGCAGCAGCAGCAGCAGCAAGCAGTGAAAGTGGTACTTGAAGCCTTGAATGCTTCTCATTTTTTCCTCAGTTTTCTAAATTGTGATAAGATACGCAAGACATAAAAACGGTATTTAAATACATTCATATTATGCCACCATTATCACCATTCATATCAGTAACTCTTCATCTTGCAAAACTACAGTTCTGCACCCATTAAACAACTACTCCCTATTTCTTCCTTCTCTAAGCCTCTGGCAAGAACCATCCTACTTCCTATATCTATGATTTTCACTACTCTGCGTACACCGTGTTTGTGTTTTTGTGACTGGCATACTTTGCTTAGTATCCTCTAGGGATTTCCTTCCTTTTTAAGGCTGAGTACTATTCCTCTATAACTGTACCACATTTTGCTTCTCTGCTCACCTATCGATGAACATGTTGATTGCCTCTATATTTTAGCTATTGTGAATGATGCTGCTATAAACATGAGAGTAGAAATATCTTTTTGAGACCCTGCATTCGGGTCTTTTGGATATATTCATAGAAGCAAAGTTACTGGGTCATGTATTAATTCTATTATTTTCAATTTTTTTGAGGAATTGGCATTTCAGTTTTCACAGAAGCTATGCCATTGTACATTCCCATCAACAGTGTACAAGGGTTCCAGTTTCTTCACATCCTTGCAAACATGTATTTTTTATCAGAGTCAACCGTATGTAAAGTGATATGTAAAGTGTATGTAAGTGATATCTCATTGTGGTTTTGATTTGCATTTCCCTAATGACTAGTAATATTGAGCATTTTTTCATGTGCTTATTTGCTATTCATGTATCTTTGTAGGAATCTCTATTCAAGAAGACACTTGCCCATTTTTAAACTGGATTATTTGTGTTTTGTTGTTGAGTTCTAGGAATTTTTTATACATTCTGGGTATTAATTCCTTATGGGAGAAATGATTTGCACATATTTTCTCCCATTCATTAGGTTATCTTTTTGCTTTCTTGACAGTATCCTTTGATGTGCAAAAGTTGTTTGATTTGATGAAGTCCAATTAATCTCTTTTTTTTTGTTGCTTTTGTCGCCTCTGCTTTTTGTCATTTCCATTAAATGATTGCCAAATCAGTGTCACCAAGATTTTCCCCAGTGTTTTCTTCTATGAATTTTATAATTTCGCTCTTCTAAGTTTAGGTCTTTGATCCATTTTGAGTTAATTTTTGTATATGATATAACTCAGAATCAAACTGATATCCAGTTTTCCCAATAGCATTTGTTGAAAAGACTATCATTTGACCATTGAATGATCTTATTAATACCCTTGTGAAAAATCAACTGGCTGTATATCTGAGGATTTATTTCTGGGCTTTTTATTCTATTCCATTGGTCTGTCCATATGTCAGTACCATAATGTTATAATTACTATAGTTTTGAAGTAAGTTCAAATTCGAAAAGTGTGAGTCCTCCTCTGAGATTGTTTTGGCTATGTAGGCTCTCTTGCAGTTCCCCATGAATTTGAAGTTTACATTTTCCATTTCTGTGAAAAAGGCTGTTAGGTTTTTTTATAGAAATTGCATTGAATCTCTGGATCACTTTGGTTTTATTGACATCTTAATAGTGCTGTATTTTCTTATTTATGAACATATTAAGTAATTATTAAAAAAAATTTTTTTAATTGGAGGATAATTGCTTTGCAGTGTTGTGTTGGTTTCTGACATAGAACAAAATGAATCAGCCATAAGTATACATATGGCCCCTCCCTCTTGAACTGCCCTCCAACCCTCCACACTATCCCACCCCTCTAGCTTGTCACAGAGCACCACATTGAGCTCCCTGTGTTATACAGAAACTTCCCGCTAGCTAACTGTTTTGCATACGGTAATGTATATGTTTCACTGCTATTCATCCCACTCTCTCCTTCCTCTGTTGTTTCCACAAGTCTGTTCTTTATGTCTGTTTCTTTTTTCCTGCGAGTAAATGGGTTTATCGGTATTATTTTTCTGGATTCCATTTATATATATATATGTTAATATACCATATTTGTTTTTTTCTTTCTGAGTTTCACTCTATATAATAAGCTCTATTTTCATGTGCCTCACTGGAACTGACTCAGATTTGTTCCTTCTAATAGCTGAGTAATATTCCTCTGTGTGTGTGTGTGTGTGTGTGTGTGTGTGTGTGTGTGTGTACATACAACTTTACTTTTTTATCCATGTATCTGTCAGTGGGTATATAGGTTGCTTCCATGTCCTAACTATTTTAAACAGCGTTGAAATGAACATTGGGGTACATATGTTCTTTTGAATTATGATTTTCTCAGGGTATGTGCCTAGTTGTGGGATAATTTTACCATTTCTTTTTGAAGTAATGAAAGTGTTCTGGAGATAGTGGTTGTAGTTCTACAACCTTGTGTATATACTGGAAACCACTGAATTGTACACTTTAAAAGATAAATTTTAGTGTATTTGAATTATGCTGTGGTTAAAAACAAAAAAAATTTTACTCAGCTTAATCTCTACTTCCGGCTCTGATTTATTCTCCCCATCTTTATCAGACTTCTTGGAAGAAGCTGTATACACTTAGAGTCCCATTCTCAGCTTTTATTCACTTTTCTACCTGATGTCATCTGGTTTTTGACTCCATTAATTCTTTGAAACTCCCCTTGGTTTTGTCTTTTTGTTGTTGTTGTTATCAGCTTTTGACACAGTTAATGTGTCCCCTCTTGTTAAAAATAGCCATATATATATATATATAAAAATAAAATGTTGACTTATTTATTTATTTGGCTGTGCTGGGTATTGGTTGCGGCACGTAGGATCTTTTTCAGTAGTGGCACGTGGGATCCTTAGTTGCACTATGTGGGACCTAGTTCACTGACCAGGGACTGAACCCAGGCCCCCTGTATTGGGAGCACAGAGTCTTAGCCACTGGGGAAGCCCCTAAAAAAAATAACCTTTTAATTTTACAACAGTTTTAGATTTATAGAAAAATTACACAAATAGTGTATAGAGCTCTCATAAACCCATCACTCAGTTTCCCTACTGTTAAAATCGTGCATTAATCTAGTACAGATTTTACAGTTAATGAGCCAGTATTGATACCTTATAACGAACGGAAGGCTAGCTATAGGTTTTTGAGAGAAAGACCGCAGAGATAAAGGTCTGTTTTCATTACAACATAAGCAAGGGCATCAACATGACTTGCCATTATTGGTGTGAACCTTGCTCACTTACTCGGCTGACACAGGCTTTGTCACGTTTCTCTGCGGTACAGTCACTCTCTCCTCCCCCTTTCTGTATACCGTAGTCTTTGAGAGAAGTCACTATGTGGAGTCACACTTGAGGAGTGGAGAGTTTGCTCCACCTCTTGACTTCTTTGAGTTGTGAGTATCTACATAATTTATTTGGATTTCTTCCATCCTAGATTTGTCTTTTCTCCCTTATTCATTTGTTTGTTTGTTTATACCAATATGGACTTACAGGTATTTAGTTTACACTCCAGGTCCTAGTCCAGTACTCTTGGATTGGCCAAAAGTTCATTCAGGTTTTACCATAACATCTTATAGAAAAATCCGAATGAATTTTTTGGCCAACCAGATATTTTTGTTTGTTGGGGTTTTGCTCAAAGTATTAAAACTGTGGCCATTGGAAATATTCAGTTGCTTTTCTGTGTCCCTTTGACATATTTCCTGCCCATTCCTCAGATCAACCATTTCCGAAAAGAGTCCCGACTGCTTTTCATAGAGAATGTTGTTAGAACACCAGGATCTTGGTGCTGAGTGAGTAAGTGTTCCTGGGATGGTGTCCTTCTTTTTGAATCGCTGTTTTTCTTTGTGTTTGTGATACCATACTTTTTAAGTCTTTATAGGAAGCAGTACAGTGTAGCAGCTAAGAACAAGGACTCTGGGGTCGAGGGTGTAATCCTGGTTGCATTTCTTATTTTTGTTTGTTGTTTTCAGTTGCTCAGTCATGTCTGACTCTTGAGGCTCCCTGGACTGTAGCCCGCCAGGCTCCTTTGTCCATGGGATTTCCCAGGCAGGAATACTGGAGTCGGTGGTCAGTTCTTTAACCAGAGCATCTTTTTGATCCAAGGATCGAACCCATGTCTTCTGCATTGGCAGGTAGATTCTTAACCACTGAGCTATATGGGAAGCCCTTGGATTTCTTATACCCAACAAAAGGTAAACCTGAGCAAAATGATCTCTCTAACCCAAAATGTCTGTAAGGAATCAGGTCATGATGGTAAGTTGCTCACAGCATCTGTAGGGATTAGATGAGGTAGTGTGCATACATCACTTAGTACAGCACCTAACATACAGTGAGCATTCATTCTGTGCTCACCCCCTTTTCATCTTTCTTTTTGGCCATTCCCTTCAGTCTGCTCTCCTAGCTCTTCTGTTTGTCTTCTAAATGTTAGTGTTCCGTGGGGTTTTTGTCTTGGGTTTTTTGTTTTCCTCACCTTGTACATTTTCCCTAGGCAGTTTTATCTATTCTCACTGCTTTGGTTTTCATTTACTTTGTATATGGTTGATTGTCAAATCTGTACCTCTGGCCCAGACCTTTGTCTTGAGATTTTGTATATTCAGCTGCTTGTTGGACACCTTCAGTTGAATAACTTATACACATCTCAGACTCTGTCTGTAATTAAAGTGATTATTTCACCTTCTCAAAATCCATTTTCCCCTTTTCTTTATTTTATTGGACAGTAATACCTTCTACCCTTTGCCCAAATCAGAAGAATCATCTTTGCCTCCTTTTTTTTCCTCTCTCTTTGGCATCAGATCCCTTGCAAGATTTGTTGATTCTACCTAAATATGTCAGTTCTTCCCACCCATTTTCTTTATTCTGTTGCTATTATCTTAGTTCAGACTGCCATAAGCCATTTCCTGGATTACTGTAGCTATTTTATTTACTTCAAGATTCTATGTTTCTTTTCTGTTTCATTCATTGTATTATAGTTACATATTTTTTTCTCAAACACAAATCTGAACAAGTCTTCCCAAGTTAAATACATTTTTATTCCTTATTGCCCTCAAGATAATGCTCCGACTCCAGTTTAAAAGGTCCTTCACATTGCGGTTCTTGCTTTCCTCCTCAGCCTTAGCTCAGACGTTGATGCCTCTTGTCACACTGAACTGCCTTCTGACTGTCGCTGTTGCGCTTCTCTGCCACCCCTTCTCCTCTCACCGCTTCTCCCGCCATCCCTGTCTCTTTGGTCTTGCTGAATCCTCTTCTCTGTACATATAATATTATTCCTCTCTGACACCATCCTACATTTCCCTCTTGATAGATACATGTTTCATCTGACTCATTTCTTCTGTGTTTTTTTTCAGTATTTACTTATTTTTGACTGCACTGGGCCCTTATTGCTGCAACTGGGATTTCCTCGATTTGTGGCGAGTGGAGGCCGCTCCTGGTTGTGGTGTGCAGGCTTCTCATGGTGGTGGCTTCTCCTGCTGCAACTCATGGGCTCTAAGAGCTCGTGGGCTCAGTGGCTGTGGCGCACAGGCTTAGTTGCTCCTTGGCATGTGGGATCTTCCCAAACCAGGGATTGAACCTTTGTCCCCTGCGTTGGCAGGTGGATTCTCAGCCACTGGACCACCAGGGACATCCCCATCTGGCTAATTTCTGTTCACTCCTAGCATCTACATTCAAATCTTATTTCCACTTGGCCCATAAAACTCTAATACTCTCTGCTCACCCCTGTTGCAGTATTTATCACACTGAACGTTAATTACTGATTTATTTATTGGTCCCCACCTAATTCCATGAAGTCAGAGAGTTTTTATTAGTCATTGTTGTTCCTCTAGGATAGATATTTCAAAGTAGCCATCCCAAATTGGAACTTTGTTTATGTCTTTCCTTTGACCTATAATCCCTTTGGCCACTGGGCAAATTCCTCTGTACTGTTTAAAGTCTATCTGTGAATTCCTCTGTACCTCCTTGTCACTGTGCCACCTTTGTGTTAACCTTTGGACCCTGCACATATTTTATTCTTGTCCTTATCACATAATATTGTATTTCTTTATATGATTCTCCATTTCTTTTAATAGACTGAGCTCTTTAAGCTCAGAGTTCATATTTTTGTCTTTAGAGTCTAGCTTAGCATCTAGTACAATTATACATACCCAGTAAATTTTTTAAATTATTTTTTACTGAAATACAGTTAATTTACAATACTGTGTTAGTTTCTGGTATACATCCAAGTGATTCAGTTATAAATATGTTATTTTTAAGAAACCTTCAGTGTTTTTTGAAGCAAAGCATTAAGGTATTCAATGAGGAAGGTTTCTGAGCTTTTTGTCTTAGGGCATCTGTCTCAGAGTTGGAGGTCTAAAAGTTACTTAATTAGTTAAGAACAAACCTGAAGATCATTGTATTCTGTCATAACCATGCAAATAGCAGATGATTTAAAAGCAGTTGTTATTTTTTAAAATGAGAGAAAAAGATACTGTAACTCAGGGCTTTATTATCTATGATGTTGAAAGCCCAGTGGCACCTTTGTGGAGATCAGGGAGTCCTCCCTTATCTGGGAGGCACATGCTGTTTCTTGGGCTATAAGAAGTGGTTCTAGCAAGGGAAAGAGGCCATATTTGCCCATAAGCTATATGCTGTCCTCCAGCAGCTGCCAGATCAGCAGCTGCTGTGGGCTGATGTGTGATAGATGAAACCTGCCCCATATCCTCCTCTTGTTCCTTGATGTCCTTGGCAGAGCAGTGCCACCTTGCCACCTCCTTCTTTTGCTTAGACATCAAATTTAAAATATGCATGTCTCTTACTGACGGCCAGTTCCACACCATCCAAGAGATTGCAGTAGCTTCCATCTATTGCAATGTCAGCCTATTAAAAGGAACACAGCCTATTAAAAGGATCCCCTCAAAGGAGGGGATCAATTCAGGTCAGTCACTCAGTTGTGTCCAACTCTTTGTGATCCATGGGGTCACATGCAGCATGCCAGGCTTCCCTGTCCATCACCAATTCCTGGAGTTTACTCAAACTCACGGCAATTGAGTTGGTGATGCCATCCAACCATCTCATCTTCTGTTGTCCCCTTCTCCTCCCACCTTCTATCTTTCCCAGCATCAGGGTCTTTTCCACTGAGTCAGTTCTTTGCATCAGGTGGCCAAATTATTGGAGTTTCAGCTTCAGCATCAGTCCTTCAATGAATACTCAGGACTGATTTCCATTAGGGTGGACTGGTTTGATCTCCTTGCAGTGCACGGGACTCTCAAGAGTACCAACAGTACAGATCAAAAGCATCGATTCTTTGGTGCTTGGCAGAGCACCAATTCTTTGGTGCAGTTTTCTTTATAGTCCTACTCTCACATCCATACATGTCTACTGGAAAAACCATAACTTTGACTAGAAGGACCTTTGTCAGCAAAGTAATGTCTCTCCTTTTTAATATGCTATCTAGGTTAGTCATAACTTTTCTTCCAGGGAGCAAGTGTCTTTGAATTTCATGGCTGCAGTCACCATCTGCAGTGATTTTGGAGCCCAAGAAAATAAACTTGGTCACTATTTCCATTGTTTCCTCATCTATTTTCCATGAAGTGATGGGACCAGAAGTCATGATTTTAGTTTTCTGAGTGTTGAGTTTTAAGCGAACTTTTTCACTCTGCTCTTTCACTTTTATCAATAGGCTCTTTAGTTCTTCTTTTCTTTCTGCCATAAGGGTGGTATCATCTGCATATCTGAGGTTATTAATATTTCTCCCAGCAATCTTGATTCTAGCCTGTGCTTCATCGAGTCCAGCATTTCTCATAATGTACTCTGCATATAAGTTAAATAAGCAGGGTGACAATAAACAGCCTTGACATACTCCTTTCCTGATTTGGAACCAGTCTGTTCCATGTCCAGTTCTAACTTGCTTCTTGACCTGCATACGGATTTCTCAGGAGGCAGGTCAGGTGGTCTGGTATTCCCATCTCTTTCAGAATTTTCCACAGTTTGTTGTGATCCACACAGTCAAAGGCTTTGGTGTAGTCAATAAAGCAGAAGTAGCTGGTTTTCTGGAACTCTCTTGCTTTTTCTGTGATCCAGCAGTTGTTGGCAATTTGATCTCTGGTTCCTCTGCCAGCTTGAACATCTGGAATTTCACAGTTCACGTACTGTTGAAGCCTGGGTTGGAGGATTTTGAGCATTACTGTGCTAGTGTGTGAGGTGAGTACACTTGTGTGGTAGTTTGAGCATTCTTTGGCATTGCCTTTCTTTGGGATCGGAATGAAAACTGACCTTTTCCAGTCCTGTAGCCACTGCTGAGTTTTCCAAATTTGCTGGCATATTGAGTGCAGCACTTTCACAGCATCATCTTTCAGGATTTGAAATAGCTCAACTGGAATTCTATCACCTCCACTAGCATTGTTCATATTGATGCTTCCTAAGGCCCACTTGACTTCGCACTCCAGGATGTCTGGCTCTGGGTAAGTGATCATACCATCGTGATTATCTTGGTCATGAAGATCTTTTTTGTACAGTTCTTCTGTGTATTCTTGCCACCTCTTCTTAATATCTTCTGATTCTGTGAAGTCCATACCATTTCTGTCCTTTATCGAGCCCATCTTTGCGTGAAGTGTTCCCTTGGTATCTTTGATTTTCTTGAAGAGATCTCTAGTCTACCACAGGATAATCAGAATCCTTCTATGGAGGCAGATGGCACCCCACTCCAGTACTGTTGCCGGGAAAATCCCATGGATGGAGGAGCCTGGTAGGCTGCAGTCCATGGGGTTGCTAAGAGTCAGACATGACTGAGCGACTTCACTTTCACTTTCCACTTTCATGCATTGGAGAAGGAAATGGCAACCCACTCCAGTGTTCTTGCCTGGAGAATCCCATGGACGGAGAAGCCTGATAGGCTGCAGTCCATAGGGTCGCACAGAGTCAGACACAGCTGAAGCGACTTAGCAGCAGCAGCAGCAGCATGGAGGCAGAACTAGCAGAAAAGGTAAGAGAAAGCAAGAAAGGGGAATGGAGACTTAAGAGGGTATAGTTACAGCACAGAGAAAGTTGTTTTGGACCTAAAAATATATTCAAAATCCTTAAATCTAAGGAAGATTGAAAATAAAATATGGCAAAAATGTACTCTAAACAGAACAATATCAATAGCAAATGAATATACTAATAGCATCAAGCTGTTAAAAGGACGAAGAGAATTATGCATTGTGACAAAAGGAACAGGAATCCAATTTTCAGAAAATGAGCAAAACTTGTGAATAAACTGTTCACAGAAGAATATTAAGGGTTCTTAATACATGAAAAGGCACTATACCTAATTCATAAACCATACTTAATTTAAAATTACACTGATTTTACCATTTTTCACTCTTTAAGATTGGAGAGTATTAAGAAATTTGATAGAACACTGTTGTCAAGGGTGTAGGATCATATGCTATCTTATACTGCTGGTGAGAGCATAACCTTTACGGGAAGCAGTTTCATGCTATTTATTAATTTTACGTTCACATTTCCTTTGAGCAACCCGTCTCTTTTTAGGAATGCATTCTACTGATATGCTTGTAAATTTAGGAAATAACACTTAATCTTTGCAGTATTGTGTGTATAGCAAAATACTGGCAACACTGTAAATCCTTCAGTAAAGTGAAGTGAAGTCGCTCAGTTGTGTCTGACCCTTTGTGACCTGTGGACTGTAGCCCACCAGGTTCCTCCATCCATGGGATTCTCCAGGCAAGAATACTGGAGTGGGTTGCCATTTCCTTCTCCAGGGGATCTTCCCGATCCAGGGATCAAACCCAGGTCTCCTGCATTGCAGGCAGGAGACCTTTAACCTCTGAGCCACCAGGGAAGCCCAGTAAGATCTAGTTAAATAAATTATGTTCAATACATATAATAGAATATTACACAGATGTAAAATTGGCAGTGAGAAAGCTATGTATGAATATACAATGTCTGCAGAGAAACACTAATGGAATGTACAGAGCAATGTGCTGAATAACCATTTGTTTAAGAAGAAGCGATAGACAAACGTGTGATATAAAGGTAGACACAAATAATACATGAAGAGACTTGACATTCCACTTGAATCCCCAGTAATCAAAGCAGTGTGGTATCAACAAAATAAGAAAATCGGTCAATGGAATGGAACAGAGAGCCCAGAAGAAGACTTACACAAATACGTTCAACTCAACTTTGACAAAGGAGCAAAGGCAGTTAAAGGGAGAAGGGAGAGTCTTTTCAACAAATGAGGTTGGAACAACTAGATATTCACATGAGGGAAAAAAAAAGAATTCAGACACAGACTATCACAAAGTCAACTCAAAATTTATCATAGACCTAAATGTACACCTTAAAACTCCTAGAAGAAAAACAAAAGAAAATCTAACTGATCTTCAGTGTGGTAATGACTTTTTAGATACAACACAAAAAAGCATGATCCATGAAAGAATAAATTGGGCTTTAATGTTGGATTTCATTAAAAATAAAACTTCTCTGTGAAAGATAACATTTCTCTAACTACCAGATAAGGAATGTCAAGTCTCTGTCTATCGTTATATTATACATGTTTTGGGTGATATCAGTCCTCCAAGCTTTCTTTAATATTGTGTTGACTATTCTGGGTCTTTTGCCTTTCCATGTAAACTTTAGAATCAGTTTGTTGATATCCACAAAGTAACTTACTGGGATTTTAGTTGAGATTGCATTGAGTCTGTAACTCAGGTTGGGAATAACTGACACCTTGATGATATTGATTCTTCTATTCATGAACATGGACTTATCTTTCCATTAGTTAGATCTCTGATTTCTTTCATCACAATTTGATAGTTTTCCACATATAGATCTTATACATAAGTAGTGGTTGTATCCTTAAATATTTCATTTTTGGTGCTAATGTAAATGGCTTTGTATTTTTAGTTTTAAATATCAATTATACATTGCTGGTATATAAGAAAGTAGTTGACTTTTATACATTAGCCTCGAATCTTTTAATCTTGCTATAGTCATGCATTATGTTCAGTTTTTTAAATGGTATTTTAAATTTCAATTTCCAGTTTTTCTCTGCTAGTATGTAGACACTGTTGGTTTTTATACTTTTTTGTTACCTGCTGCCTTGTGAAACTTAATTTTTGTAACTCTTACAGATTCTTTAGGACTTTCCACACATACTGTCATGTGATCTGTAAATAAAATTAGTTTAACTTTTCCTTTCCAATTTTTATTTCTTTTTCTTTGTTAATGTCACTGATTAGGACTTCTAGTTCAAGATTGAGCAGAAATGGTGAGAACAGAAATTCTTGCCTTGTTCCTGCTCTTAGGAGGAAATTATGAAATCTTTTTTTTTTTTTTTTTTTTTAAGTCTTTTATTATGTTAGCGGGGCTTCCCAGGTGGCTGAATGGTAAAGAATCCACCTGCCAGTGCAGGAGATGTGGATTCCATTGCTGGGTTGGGAAGGTCCACGGGAGGAGGAAATGGCAACCTATACCATTGTTCTTGCCAAGGAAGTCCCATGGGCAGAGGAGCCTGGCTGGCTATAGTCTGCAGGGTCACAAAAGAGTCAGACACGACTTAAGGACTAAACAACAAAACATGATGTTAGCTGAGGAGTTTTTATAGCTGCCCTGCATCGGGTTGAGTAGATCTCCCTTCTAAGTTTTTCGAGTGCTTTGATAATGAGTGGTTGTTGGATTTTGTGAAATGTCTTTTTCTGCACCTATTGTAGTGATTATATGGTGGGATCTTTTTAGCCTTGAATTTGGTGAATTACATTGACTTCTACATGTCACAAAAACTTTGAATTCTCTACAGAAACACCACCTAATTTTGAGGGAAGCTTATGAATTATCTATTTGGAGAACATTAGAGCCTGTTTTATACTATTTTTAATCCCGTATAATCTAGAGATGATTCCGGAGTGTAGCAGGAGGGAACCAATTGAGGTTAGAGTACATACATTTATAAAGAACCAGTTATTCAAGTTTTATGACATTTTTTGAAAAGATTTTCACAGCCTGGGAACAGAAATAAAAGAAAGCAAACTTGTGGGCAAGGCAGTAAGAACAGAAGGAATTCGGAGTTTTCCCAAAAGTGTTGTTGGAATGGCTCCTTGTAGGGACCATATGAATGCATGTTTGCCAAGAAGGGAACATGAGAACTTCATTTTCTTGATGAGCAAAACTTTAAAAGGAACTAGAAAGGTGAAAGGGTCAGTAACTGGTGTTACAGATTATTTCAGTGCTCAAAATGTTACAGGTAGAGTAGCTTGTATATTTTGGAATCATATGGTTAATTGAAGGTGCTGTTAATATTTGCCACTGTTCTTTTTTTTTTTTTAATTTCACAAGTTTAGGTACTCATATCTAGTAAGCTTTTGTTTTATTTTGTATTACTTTACACAGTAGGTATAAGCAACATTTGGTTGCTATTTTCTATAAAAATTCTTTGGCAGGCTTCTAAATCTGAGGTCACATTAGGGTAAGTTTGGCTTCTTTTGCTGTGTGGGGCTTAGTGAGAGATTATATTTTAATAAACACAGTGAATGGTTCTGGCTTTGCCTTTTGAATCTGAGTTTGGTTTCAGGATGTTTAAAAATATCTTACTGGTCTGATAATAGACAACTAACCCATTCTGCAAGTAGTTTTATTGACCTGTTCAGTTCAGCAGCTTGCTTTTTCCCGTAGGACCAGTGTCATCTGATCTTTTTCTCTCTTGTATTTTTCCTGTTTATCTGCAAGTTTTATTTAAAGAATTGTGGTTACTATAGGTGACTCAGACAGTGAAGAATCCGCCTGCCGTGCAGGAGACCCGGGTTTGATCCCTGGGTTGGGAAGATCCCTCGGAGAAGGAAATGGCAACCCACTCCAGTATTCTTTCTTGGAGAATCCCATGGACAGAGGAGCCTGGTGAGCTGCAGTCCATGGGTTCCCAAAGAATTTTACACAGCTGAGTGACTAACACTTTCCCTTTAATTTACCATACTACATAATTAAATACTAAAATAAGAATCTTTTAGAAACAAAGTTTGAGTTCCTGATTTAAAACAGAAAATAAAGGAAAAAGTAAAATGTTTAAAATAGGCTGTGTTTGCTCCATCTTTTATCTTCCTGTTAGCTGCTTTCACAATGAATATTGTGGTTAGGTAGAATTATATAACTTTGTTCTGTGTTTTGATTGCATGTTGCAGATTTATAAATGATTTTGATAACAGTATATTGCACCTGAGACCCAATAAAATGGCTTTTCCCCCCATTTTAAATATAAATTTGTGCTCTCTATTCCGATAGTTAATGTAGGTTGCTTTATTTTAGAGCATGACATGATGATCTTATTTTTTACATTTTGAAATACCCAGTTACTGTTTCTTAGGAAAGGATAATAAACTGACATCATTCTTTTTGGGGGAAAGAATATCTGCAGTCTTGTTTCTGAAGTATTTCAAAATCTGTCTTCAGTGAATCAGCTTGTACCTCAGTTGGCAGAGTAGAATACTGTTGATGTTAAAAGGTCTTTCTTTTTGTGATTGCTTATTTGCTTAGTTGTTGGAAAATGGAGTTGATCTAAGTGCCTGTTTTTATTTCCTATTCCCATATGGCCCATGTCTTCTAGAGGAAAACTGCTCCAGGGTTAGCCCTGTTGCTTATTACTGGTAACAGTTATTGGTACTGGTTAATTTCAAACCTACTGCACTAAGGGAAGAAGATGATTTTGCTTGCCACTTGGAATTTAGTTCTAAAATCAACCTCTTAAATGCTTTCTTTCTCTGAATTTCCCCATTTAACTTGTTTATGACCAACATAAAATTTGCATGAGTTGCCAAATCCAAGGCAAAATATCAAAAAGGATGCTGTAAAGCTGTTTAGCAGCTTAGTTGCCAACACAGTGTTTTTAAAGTTAAAACTAGCAATTTAAATTGCAAATGTTATTTAGGAAAGGTTAAATTGCCTTTTCTGACATTTACCCTGGCTTCTCCTCATTTTTATAAACTACATAGTAAATAAAAGTGGTAGCTAAAATACTCTTTTTTTAAAGCTATATGTGTCTTTAAGGAAACACTAAATAGGAAAGCTATTAATAAAAATTGCTAAACATTTACTCATTGTATTTCTTTAGAATTTTTTTTTTAATTCATCCTAATGGAAACACATTGTATTTTGCTTCATGTTGCTAAGTAAGTTTGGTATATTTTAGAAGGCACAGGTTTTAGAACTGTTGAAGCACAGCTTCAAATTTCAGCTTTGCTATTTACTAGGCCTACAATTGATAACACAGAAAATATACTACAACTCTTTGATTTTCACACTTGTGCTTTTGTGATCATAATGCCTACCTCAGAGGGATTATGTTTCCTCATTTGACTCCAATATGTAAAGCTTTATGCATAATACTTAGCATGTATTGGGTACTCAATCAAATATTAATTCTCTTCTCCTTTACTTCCTTCATTGTTCCTTTGATGTTTGAACCTTTCTTTATCATTGTATCAGATATGTTGAAAATATCCGCCAGTTGCTAGTTAAATTATTGAAAAAGACCAGCCTGAATAAATTACAAGCTATATTTTGAAGGAAAAGGAAATTGCTACTAGGCTTTATTGGTAATACAAATTGCTTCTTTCATTTTCTGCTTGTGAAACTAATTAAATCCAATTTTTTGCATATCTCAGAGTAAGCTGGGAACTCTCTCATCATCCCTTTCTCTGACATTCTTTGGTGAGTCCGTTTGGGACCCATTAAAGTATGACAAGTAGCATGACCGACACGTAGACACGCAGATCACGAACGTAGTGGAAGTGGAACAGAAGATGGAAACACCTAACATGAAGGCCCTCAGTCTCCCAGAGGAGCAAAATAGCAATTAGAATAATAGTTTCAAAAAACTTGTCTTTTTTCCGTTCCCTGATTATTAGTGATGATGTTTTCTTAGAATGCCTGGAGGTTTGGAGTGCTGTAGTCTAGTCGTCATTACATTTTAGCAAGTAGCGGAATCACCTAGAGGGCATCTTATAAAGATGACCTCCAGAGTTTCTGATTCAGTAGGTCTGGGGTTGGGGCTGAGAATTCATATTTCTAACAGGTTCCTAGGTGAAGTTGCTACCCCTGTGCTGTAAGGGTATGGAGAAGAAGTCCCCCACTTGTTAAGCAAGAGACTGATTTTTCTGCCTGAGATTTTTCACTGAATTTAGAAAACCTTTTTTTTCTTCTCTCAGTACTTTCTGTGTGTCTAGTACTGAGATATCCTCAAGCCTCATGTGTCTTACACTTTCAGACCATGAATTTTTGCTTAACTAAGGGACTCCACTAAGGAGCAGTTCTAAAAGAAAAGACTAACGAAGAAAGGGGGATAGGCTATCCATTTTATTTCCCCCACCCCCCACACCATTTTGTTGCTTATTCAAACCTCTGTCTTCATGTTATAGCAATAGTTTATCTTTTGCTGATTTTAATGCAAAAACATTGGCTCTTGTAATTCTGTCTCTAAGTATCTCTCCTAAGTATCCAGCCTGGCATGCTGCAGTCCATGGGGTCCTGAAGAGTCAGACAGGACTGAGCGACTCAACAAAGTATCTGTCCTAAGGAAGTAAATTTTGACTAACAATTAATACAGACAAAGATAGAGATATTTATCATAGCGTTATTTATAAATAACAAAAAGAAGCTCACACACAGAAGTGTATTATTACTAGGTGATTTTTAAAGAAAGTTATGTATGTTTGCATAAGATAGCTAATTTTGTAGTCAGATTTTGCCTATGAAGCAAAACATTTTAAAGATAGAAAATGCTTAATACACATAATTATTTTATGTAGGGATGTTTTGATATAATTTAACCTCTCACATTTAAGTAAAATTGCATGTATTATGTGTTCTTAACTATATGACTGAAGGTCCAATACTTGGCTACCTGATGCAGAGCCGACTTACTGGAAAAAAACCTGATGCTGGGAAAGATTAAGGGCAAGAGGAGAAGGGAATAGCAGAAGATGAGATGGTTAGATAACATCACAGACTTCAATGGACATGAATTTGAGCAAACTCCAGGAGATAGTGAAGGACAGGGAAGCCTGGTGTGATGTAGTCCATGGGGTCACAAAGAGTCAGACACTACTTAGTGACTAAGCAACAACAGACTATATGACATAGAAAAAAATGAGGAAATATATCAAATTACAAGTATCTTTTAAAAGTGGGATAATGATTGATTGGTTCTATATATTCTTTTCTGCAGTTAGTAATACATCCATAATAGGTATTTACTTTTCTAATGAAGATATTCATGTCATATATGTATGTATGTGTATATATATTTCACGTTTTAGTTGAAATATATAGAGAAAAGTACAAATACAGGTGTATAGCCCAGTGAAATTTTTTTAGTATTTATTTCTTTGGCTGCCTTGGGTCTTAGTTGTGGCATGAGGGGTCTTCAGTCGCTGTGCGTGGATTCTCCAGTTGTGGTGTGTGGGTTCAGAAGTGTACAGGCTCAGTTGTTGCAGTGTGCAGGCTTAGTTGCTCTGTGGCACGTGGAATCTTAGTTCCCGGACCAAGAATCAAACCCATGTTCCCTGCATTGCAAGGTGGATTTTTAACCCCTGGACCACCAGGGAAGTCCCAGCTCAGTGAAATTTCACAAACCAGCACTTGAAACTAGAAGCAACATGCCAGCACCCTCGAAGCATGCTTTATGCTCACTTTGAAGGCTAAGTGCTATCTTGACTTCTGACAGGATAAGCTATTTTTGTCTGTTTGGTGCTTTACATATGAAATCATAAGACATTTATTCTTTCTGACTTGGTTTTCTTTCTCAGCATGCTTGTGTGTTCATACTGGATGTAGTTGTTATTGATCCTTTCTCATTGCTATGTAATATTTCATTATGTAACCAAACCATTATTTACTTATTTATTCTAATGCAGTTGGGCATTTGGGGTAGTTTTCAGTTTGGGATATTAGTAACGTCACAGACTTTCTAGTTCATGTCCTTTGCTGGTTTGCTGTAGGGCATATTCCTAGGACTGGAATTGTTTGGTTGATGTAGACAGACACTCAGCTTTAGTAGATACTTCTAGAATGACTTTTACCAGTTTATACTTCCACCAGTGGTATATGAAGATTCCTTGTAGCTCATATCCTTGCCAATACTTGATATTTCTCATCTTTTTCCTTATACTCAGTCCGGTGGATGTGTAGTGATAATATACTGTGGTTTCAATTTGCATTTCCCTGATGACTAATGAAGTGATGAATCTTTTCCTTATTTTTGGTTGTAAATTATGGTGAAACAGTGTTGTAGTATGCAATTCTGTATCAGATACATTTTAGCTTTATTCCAGAGAACAGGTATACAACAAATATTTTAGTAGTATTTATACATTAAAAGGTCCGTCTAGTCA
This sequence comes from Bos indicus x Bos taurus, assembly GCF_003369695.1. Classification (NCBI taxonomy): domain Eukaryota; kingdom Metazoa; phylum Chordata; class Mammalia; order Artiodactyla; family Bovidae; genus Bos; species Bos indicus x Bos taurus. The sequence goes on from NC_040076.1 coordinate 126,338,788, forward strand.
GGGCTATGGTTTTTCCAGTGGTCATGTATGGATGTGAGAGTTGGACTGTGAAGAAAGCTGAGCGCCAAAGAATTGATGCTTTTGAACTGTGTTGTTGGAGAAGACTCTTGAGAGTCCCTTGGACTGCAAGGAGATCCAACCAGTCCATTCTGAAGGAGATCAGCCCTGGGATTTCTTTGGAATGATGCTAAAGCTGAAACTCCAGTACTTTGGGCACCTCATGAGAAGAGTTGACTCATTGGAAAAGACTCTGATGCTGGGGGGGGATTGGGGGCAGGAGGAGAAGGGGACGACAGAGGATGAGATGGCTGGATGGCATCACTGACTTAATGGACGTGAGTCTGAGTGAACTCTGGGAGTTGGTGATGGACAGGGAGGCCTGGCATGCTGCGATTCATGGAGTCGCAAAGAGTCGGACACGACTGAGCGACTGAACTGAACTGACTGATACATTAAAAGATATAGCCCAAACAACTCATCAAAAAATGAGAAGACCTAAGGAGACATTTCTCCAAAGAAGACATATAGATGGCCAGCAGGCATGTGAAAAAATGCTCAACATTGCATATTATTAGAGAAATGCAAATCAGAACCATAATGACGTATCACCTCACACTGGTTAGAATGACTATCATCAAAAAGCCTATAAATAATAATGCTGGAGATTGTGGGGAAAAAAGGGAACCCTTCTGCACTGTTGGTATGAATATGCATTGGTGTAGCCACTATTAAAAATAGGATGGAGTTTCCTTTAAAAACTAAAAATAGAGCTACCACATGATCCCACGATCCTATTCCTGGGTGTACATCTGGAAAAAATGAAAACTCTATAGTTTGAAAAGATATATGCACCCCAGTGTTCACAAAAGGGCTGTTTACAATAGCCAAGACATGGAAACAACCCAAGTGCCCATCAATAGATAATTAGCTTAAGAAGATGTGGTGTGTGTATATGTATATATACATACATATGTATGGGGAATTATACCCTATATCTTATAATAACATAATGGAATATTATCTTGAGTGGGTGTGTGTATGTATACACATACCCATTCATAGACACACACAATGAAATATCAGAAAAAAGAATGAAATATTGCCATTTGCAGCAGCATGGATCTAGAGAATATTATCCTTAGTGAAGTAAGTTAGACAAAGACAAAACTTAATGATATCACTTATATGTGGAATCTGAAAAATAATACAAATGAGTTTATATACAAAACAGATACAGGCTCACAGACATAGAAAACAAACTTATGGTTACCAAATGATAGAGGGAGAAGGAGGGGGAATTAGGAGTATAAGATTAACAGACACAAAGTACTGTACATAAAATAGGTAAGCAAAAGGACTTACTATATAGCACAAGGAATTATTGGAGTAGGAAATGACAACCCATTCCAGTATTCTTGCCTGGGAAATCCCATGGACAGAGGAGCCTGGCAGGTTATAGTCCATGGGATCGTAAAGAGTCGGACACAACTGAGCGCACATACACAAGGAATTATACCCAATATCTTATAACATATAATGGAATATTTTTTAAAAAACCTAAACTACTAGCTGTATACCTGAAACTAATGCAATACTGTAAATCAGCAGAACTTCAATTTAAAAAAGGTGGGTTTATAACCAGAGCCAAGGTCATGGATGTGAATCTTTTAAATGCTATACTCTTCATACTTGAAGTGTTAAATATGACTCAAGTATTAACGTAACGTCCTATAACATGACATCTAATGAGATTTGGTTTGAGTCTGTCAAGGGTATTTTTGTATTTGAATTTGATTTTCCTTGTAACTTCTACAATTTTCTCATATGAAAATTCTTTAGTAGAATGAGTTTTTTGGCAAAGACAGATGAGTAAGTTAGTAAGTTGGCAATTTAACCTGGAACATTGCTAGATTCAAAATAATATTTTTAAAGCACTACACAAATTTTTGTATTACTTTTAGAGCTGTGATAATTTTGAAATGTTCTTATCATATTGATTTTCTTTTTGTTTGATCCACTAATACTTTTATTCCTAATTCTTCAATTCATTCCCTTTTTCCTATTTGCTGCATCTTTAGAACAAGGTGGAAAGCACAAAATAATCAAAAAATGTACAAAAAATCCAGTTTATATATATATAATGTGTAATATGTAAATTATATACATATATATGTATAATCTTTTTAGCCTCCTTGGTACTTTCAAATTATATTGTAATGGCAGGCTTTTGAGACAAAATAGGGCTTGTATCCAGTGCAGTTCTAGGAAGTGACTCATAGGGACTTAATATCTATTGAATGGATGAAACAAAGACAAAATTCCATTGTCAAGTTTTTTCTTTTCAGGTTTTGTTGGGCTTTTCACTTGTCCCTTCCCCTCCAATTTTGGATCTTTAGTTTAAAAGTGGTATTTGGGATGAGTAAGAGAAAATTGTTATTAGTAGAATTTTTTAAAGTGGAACTTTCTCTCCAGATAACCCCATTGACAAATCAGAGACAGAAAGGTAAAATTGTGAAATCACAGAAGATATTATGCATTTTAATGATTTTTTTTTTTTTTTGGTAGTTCTAATTTTGGGAGAATCTACTCAAATGCCCATGAAAATAAAAAATAAACTTAATGTTATTGTAATGTTAATTAAGATGTATCAGTGAAATAAATTTTACAATGTATATTGACTGCTTTTGAACAAAGAGAACTAAGGAAAACCAATGCTTTAAGAGGAGGAAATAAAAGAAAGTCTAAATATGAGGAAAGAAAGCTGGAGGCTGAGAGATCAGAAACAATGAAACTGTAACCAGCATCTGTTCTCCTAGACGATAAAGAAGCGTTTTGTGTTGAATGTTTTTTCCCTCCACTCTCCAATACTTTGGATCACAGAATTTCACAGTGTATTGTATTAGAAAAAACAGCTAATCCTCTTGAAATTGTTGATTATTTGCTGCCAGTTTTTAAAGCTTGCCTTGGTTTTTGGTTCCAGATTATTATTCCTCACAATGAACCAACCCAATTGTTGAGAAGCATTGGATATAGTCATTGGAAAATCATAACCATATGTGTTAAGAGTGGCTCCAAGGAAAATGCATAAGGCTTAGGCCTGAAACTTAGTTCTTTGTTTAATGTGTGTTTCAATTTTATATAATTGATCAGATCAAACATATAAAACTGCTACTTAATTCTGTATAAAAGTTTCTAAATAGCTGTTGCTTTATTCTGTAATATCAGATACTTAAATTCAAAGATATTCTAGATTTGATTTGTTTTGATTGCTGTATTCTATCATGGATTGGTATCCCAAGGTAATTTTTAAATGAATTGGATATTTAAAAAATATTATACCTGAAACTAATATAATATTGTAAAACAACTGACTTAAATAAAATAAATTTTAAAAGCCTACTTAATATTAATTTACCTAGAAGTTTCTAGAAAACATGGGTTAAATGAGACATTATTTAGATGAGTGAATTGTACTAGCCTGCAGAGGTAAACTTCTCCCCCCACCCCGCCCAAACTTACTTGTTTTTAATTGAAGGAAAATTGCTTCACAATACTGCATTGGCCTCTGCCGTACATCAACATGAGCCAGCCATATGTATACACGTGTCCCCTTCCTCTTTAACCTCCCTTTCACCTCCCACTCCCTCTCACCCCTCCAGGTTGTTACAGAGCCCCAGTTTGAGTTCCCTGAGTCATATGGCAAATTCCCATTGGCTATTTATTTTACACATGGTTGAGGTAAGGTTTTTAAGGCAATGTCCTTATCTTACTTTCTTTGCAATTTGAATTGGGGATCTTATTAAGATAATCGTGACTGTTTTGCAAACCATAAAGAGAAAAGTAACATCTGATATATGTGGAACACAGACTTTAAAGGATTCCAACTTTAAAGGATTTCAACATTAACTCACACTAAGCTCAGTTGAACTGGCCTGAGGAATAAGGTGTCATCGTAGCATCTGAACTCTGAGATGGTTTGGATAGAAAACCGTATTATAAAACCTAAGGGGATTGAGTCTGGGGGCTGTGGTTAAAAAAAACAAACAAACAAACTTCTAACATCTCTCTGTAGCCTCGTTTAGTTCTGCAGTTATTACTCACTCCCTTGCAACTCATCCTGTATTTTTAGAAAAGGGAGGAAATATTTTTTTTCTTCATATTAGATTCAGTCACTTAATCTATTGGAATAAAATCATTTATGAAGAAAATCATAAAATTCATAACACTCAAATTACTTCAGCAAAGTACTCTTTGAAATTCTTGATTTAGTTGATTAACCACAGTTCTCAGCTCTTCAGTTGCATGTTATCTTTAAGTTTCAGAAATTCCTTTCTGGGTGGGGGAGTCAAAACAACTCACCCAGGAGCAATCTATTTTCTTGGTTGGCAGAGCAGTGTCAGTTCTTAACATAGGTTGAAATCAAGCTGAGAACCAAGATTTGGAGTTTTCCTAGCTTTTACTCTTATTTTGCTTGTTTCTGTTTTCATACAATTCCCTGAAGCAATTAAGCTGATCTCAGGAAAATATTTTTTACTTTGTAAGTTTTGAAAGATCTTTTAAAATTATTTTGTTTCAGAAAGGATAGGCTGTCGTGAATAAGCTTTGTTACCCCGTGGAGGCTGTGGAAATACACCATTCAGATCTATTGGAGGCAGGCGTAACTGACTGACAGTGGCAGCTGTGACCCCTCTGGATCCACCACCTCATTCTCACTGAGGCCACCCAGACTAACTGTGACTGCTCTCAGCCACGGATGAGTGCAACGGGGTACTAGCGTAGGCCCATTCTTACAGGGTACAGAACTCCTCTGGTGGTCACAGCATTTCTCTGGCTGCATAGCAAATTACCCTGAAGCCTTTTGTTATTGTGTTAGTCGCTCAGTTGTGTCTGACTGTGCCACCCCATGGAGTATACCCCCGCCAGGCTCCTCTGTCCATGGGATTTCCCAGACAAGAATGCTGGAGTGGGTAGCAATTCCCTTCTCTAGGGGATATTCCCAACCCAGGGATTGAACCTGGGTCTCCCACATTGCAGGCAGATTCTCTACTGTCTGAGCCCACTGGGGAAGCTTTACAGGTCACAACAAACATTTATTATCCCACAGAGTTTCAGAGGGCCAGGAGTGACTTCTCTGGGTAATTCTGCCTCAGGGTCTCTTGTAATCAAGCCTTAGGCCAGGGCTGTCTGCATCTGAGGGCTGGGTTGCAGCTGGAACATCTGCTTCCAAGATGACTCACTTAAGTGGCTCTTGGAAGGGCCCTCAGTTCCTCCCTGGCTGTTGTCAGGGGTTTCAAATCCTTGCTGCACTGGTGTCTCCATGGCTCAGCAACTAATATACATTTTCAGGGTCCAGATTTGTTGGAGATAAGTAATAATTCAGTTTCCATCTTAGGTATCATTTCCTCTAACACCTTTTTAAAGATGATCCCACCTAGGAATGCCAGATAGAGCAAATAAAAATACAAGACAGTATTTGGGACATACTTTCTCTTAAAAGTGTGTTCGTTGTTTATTTGAAATTCAGATTTAACTGGATGACTTGGAGCCCTGCTTCACCCGCTCTGGGTTTAATTTGTCATGTCTGTGCTCCTGTGGAACCCTGTACTGTCCTATTTCTGCATCTGCACTATATTTTAATTGTCTATTTAGTTTTCAGTATCTTTCCACTAGGATGAAACTTCCCTTTGGGTAGGAGCTGTGTCTTGTTTATTTTATTCACTGATGTCTCCCAGTGCCAAGCACTGTGCTTGACCTTTCTAAGTTCTCATTAAATATGCGTAGACCACACAAAGAAGGGAAAACACTTGGCCTTATAATTGTGTGCTTTTTTCCTTCTTCGTTATCATTATCATGATGAATATTAAGGAAATGCTAATTCAAAGAAAGGACTACAGATTCCAGGATTCAAAAACTTGATTTATCACTTTATATACAAACTTTAGTTTCCCCCTCTGATAGATGGAGGTAATACGTTTCCTGCCTGTCTTAGATCATCATATCTGCTTCTTGTTTACCTTAGAAGAAAAACTAAATTTCTTAAGCCTACTATGTTCTAGGAGTAGTGCTAGCTTCAGTAATTGAAAGCTGGGCTTTCATATAGTGGCAGTATGCTTTAAGTAGCGGTAAGGACATGGAATCAGAAGCTCTCAATTTGAATCTTTGCCACATTAAAGTCCCATACTAAAGGGCAAATTAGGGACTTCCCTAGGGGTCCAGTGGCTAAGGCTCCATGCTCCCAGTGCAGGGGGCCTGGGGTTCAATCCCTGGCCAGGGAACTAGATCCCACATGCTGTAACTAAGACCTGGCACAGTCAAATAAAAATAAATATTATTAAAAAAATAAAGGGGAAATTAACTAAATTTTGTTTCAGAATGTCAATTTTCTCATCTCTAAGACAGGATAATAATCTCATCTCTAAAACCGCTAGCTGATGCCTGATAAGGGCAGTTGTGAAGGTTAAGGGGTAAGCGTAGGACCTTGTGCATGTTTCTGGCACATGGCAGTTACACAGCAAATCCCTAATGAAGCTTTTGGGACCCGCCGTATTGTAGTTGCTTGAGTGACTTTGGCTTCTGATTTATAGGCATTCATAATTCCCATTAAGTGTAAATTCTCGGCTGAGCACAAATGCAAAATATCTACTCCTGTGATTTCTCTTATTGAGATGGATTACTATGGCAACAGCACATCAGTAGAGTGAAATTTACTTGTTTTGTATCAGTCTAAAATAGCTAATTTTCCCTTTATGTAGTGCTTGTTGAATCCTGTTCCCAGTGATGGAAGGAACCTCATTGAAGGAACAAAAGTGGATGTGCTTGTGACTGATTTTCTGCCCTGTGGGGACTTTTCTTATATCTTCTACTTAAAAGCCAGAGGATAAACAGGCTCATGAGTTCCCACTTTCTCAGTCTGTGGGGTACTTCTAAAAAATCAAGTTCAAGTGTAAATTTTGGCCCTTTGCTTCTCAGGAGGTTTCTGTTCTTACTGGCCTCACATGCATTAGAATTGCTGGTTATACCACCCCTAGTCTTCAACACTGTCTTCCCCCCAATTTACTCCCATTCATTCTCAGTTTAATGAATAAGGAAACTTTTATCTCGTATAGATTAAATGACTTACTGCAAGTCAACCATGTTGTCAGCTGGGATTTGAATCATGGTATCCTGATTGCATTGCAGTATGCATAGTGCATTCCAGTTGTTTTATTGAATGAGGATTGGGAGCCTGTGGATTGATAGGCTCAGTCCCCAAACAGGGATTGAACCCAGCCCCCGGGCAGTGAAAGGGCTAGGTCCCAGCCTCTGGATCACCAGGGATTCCCCACCTTTTCTGTTTTCATGTGCAGTTTGTCAATTTACAAAAAGTTTGCTTTTTTTTTTACTTCTATTTTAGAAATCTTGTTTAAGCCAGGATTACTAGATTTTTGCTTTTATTTTTTTCTTGGGGTTTCATAGTTTTGACATTTAAATTTAAGCTTGAGGTAAGTTTCAAGTTAAATTTTTATATATGGAGTGAGGTGAGGAGGGAGGTATATCTTTCTTTCATATGCGTAACTGATCATTACAATGTCATTTACTGAAAAGATTATCCTTTCCCATAGAATTGCTTTTTGTTGTTGTTGTTCAATCGCCAAATTGTGTCCAGCTCTTTGAGATCACATAGACAGCAGCATACCAGGCTTCCCTGTCCCTCACATCTCCCAGTGTTTGCCCAAGATTATGTCCATTGAATCAGTGATGCCATCCACTCGTCTCATCCTCTGTCAGCCTTCAGTCTTTCCCAGCATCAGGGTCTTTTCCAATGAGTCAGCTGTTTTCATCAGGTGGCCAAAGTGTTGGAGCTTCAGCTTCAGCATCAGTCCTTCCAAAGAGTATTCAGGGTTGGTATCCTTGAGGATTGACTGATTTGATCTCCTTGCTTTCCAAGGGAGTCTCAAGAGTCTTCTCCAGCCTCACAGTTTGAAAAGTATCAATTCTTCAGTGCTTTGACTTCTTTTATTGTCCAGCTCTCACTTCCATACATGACAACTGGAAAGACCATGCTGCTGCTGCTGCTGCTAAGTTGCTTCAGTCGTGTCCGACTCTGTGCGACCCCATAGACGGCAGCCCACTGTGCTCCCCCGTCCCTGGGATTCTCCAGGCAAGAATACTGGAGTGGGCTGCCACTTCCTTCTCCAATGCGTGAAAGTGAAAGTGAAGTCACTCAGTCGTGTCCGACTCTCAGCGACCCCATGGACTGCAGCCCACCAGGCTCCTCCATCCATGGGATTTTCCAGGCAAGAGTACTGGAGTGGGGTGCCATTGCCTTCTCCATAGCCTTGACTATATGGACCTTTGTCAGCAAAGTGATGTCTTTGCTTTTTAACACACTGTCTAGGTTTGTCGTAGCTTTCCTGCGGAGAAACAATTGTCTTCTAGTTTCATGGCTGCAGTCACCATCTGCATTGACTTTAGAGCCCAAGAAGAGGAAATCTGTCACTGCTTTCACCTTTTCCCTTTCTGTTTGCCATAAAGTGATGGGACCGGATGCCATGATCTTAGTTTTTGGAATGTTGGATTTTAAGACAACTTTTTCATTCTCCTCTTTCACCCTCATTAAGAAGCTGTTTAGTTCCTCCTTGCCTTCTGCTATTTGAGTGATATCATCTGCATATCATCTGAGGTTGTTGATATTTCTCCCAGTAATCTTGATTTCAGCTTATAACTCATTCAGCCCAACATTTCCCATGATGTGCTCTATGTATAAGTTAAATAATCAGGGTGACAAAAAGCCTTGTTATACTCCTTTCTTAATACTGAACCTGTCCGTAGTTTCATACAGCTTTCTAACTATTGCTTCTTAACAAAGAAACAACAGTTAGAATTGCTTTGTACCTTTGTCAAATATCAACTGAGGATTGAGGGTCTGTTTCTCAGTTCCATTAATATTTTGTTTCACTGATTTAAATATTTGTCTTTATGATAGTAACACACTATACTTAGGTACCTCAGTGGTCCTCAAGGGCAGTTTTCCCCCCCTGTGGAATATTTGGTAGTGTCTGGAGGTATTTTTAGTTGTCAAACTTGGAATGTTGAAGATTTGCCTCCGTTAGATGCTGGATGCTGCTCAACAGTCTTCAGTACACAGGACAGTTCTGCATCACAAAGAATTAGCCAGTCCCAAAAGTTAGTAGTGCCAGCGTTGAGAAACTCTGCTAAGCTGTATAGTCTTGAAATCGGGTAGTCTAAGTCCTTCAACTTTGTTCTTTTTCAAAGTTGTTTTGGGTATAGTAAGTCTTGCATTTTAATATCAGTTCACTTCAGTTCAGTTGCTTAGCTGTGTCTGACTCTTTGCGACCCCATGGGCTGCAGCACCCCAGGCTTCCCTGTCCATAACCAATTCCTGGAATTTACTCAAACTCATGTCCATTGAGTTGGTGATGCCATGCAGCCATCTCATCCTCTGTCGTCCCCTTCTCCTCCTGCCTTCTGTCTTTCCCAGCATCAGGATCTTTTCAAATGAGTCAGTTCTTCGCATCAGATGGTCAAAATATTGGAGTTTCAGCTTCAGCATCAGTCCTTCCAATGAATATTCAGGACTGATTTCCTTTAGGATGGACCGGTTGGATCTTCTTGCAGCCCAAGGGACTCTCAACAGTCTTCTCCAACTCCACAGTTCAAAAGCATCAATTCTTGAGTGCTCAGCTTTCTTTATAGTCCAATTCTCACAGCCATGACTACTGGAAAAACCATAGCCTTGACTAGACGGACCTTTGTTGACAAAGTAATGTCTCTGCCTTTTAATAAGCTGTTTAGGTTAGTCATAGCTTGTCTTCCAAGGAGCAAGTCTTTTAATTTCATGGCTGCAGTCACCATCTGCAGTGATTTTGGAGCCCCTCAAAATAAAGTCTGTTACTGTGTCCATTCTTGCCCCATCTATTTGCCATGAAGTGTTGGGCCTAGATGCCATGATCTTAGTTTTCTGAATGTTGAGTTTTAAGCCACTTTTTCACTCTCCTCTTTCACTTTCATTAAGAGGCTCTTAGTTCTTATTCTCTTTCTGCCATAATGTGGTGTCATCTGCATATCTGACGTTGTTGGTATTTCTCCTGGCAATCTTGATTCCAGCTTGTGCTTCATCCAGCCTGGCATTTTGCATGATGTACTCTGCATATAAGTTAAATCAGCAGGGTGACAATATACAGTCTTGATGTGTTCCTTTCCTGATAGGGAACCAGTCTGTTGTTCCATGTCTGGTTTTAACTGTTGCTTCTTGACCGGCATACAGATTTCTCAGGAGGCAGGTCAGGTGGTTTGGTATTCATATCTCTTGAAGAATTTTCCACAGTTGTGATTCACACAGTTAAATGCTTTGGTGTAGTCAGTAAAGCAAAAGTAGATGTTTTTCTGGAACTCTCTTGCTTTTCTGATGATCCAGTGGATGTTGGCAATTTGATCTCTGGTTCCTCTGCCTTTTCTAAATCTAACTTGAACATCTGGAAGTTCACGGTTCACATACTTTTGAAGCCTGGCTTGGAGAATTTTAAGTATTACTTTACTAGCGTGTGAGATGAGTGCACTTGTGTGGTAGTTTGAGCATTCTTTGGCATTGCCTTTCTTTGGGATTGGAATGGCCTTTTCCATTCCAATGGAATGGAAAACTGACCTTTTCCAGTCCTGTGGCATTTTAATATAAATATTATTGATAAAAACAGTATGTAAATTTTTACAAAACTGCTTGTTGAGATTTTAACTGGATTACATTGAATCTGTAGATGAATATGGAATGTTTTGATAAATTAATCATGCTGAATCTTCTAATTTATAAACATGATTAATCTGCCCAATAATTTGAGTCTTCTGTGTTTTATCTCAGCACAGTGTTATAATTTTCATTGCACATATTTTGTTAGATGTATCCCTAAGTATTTCATGTTCATATTTGGTATTATTATGAATTACATCTTTTTATTTCCATCTCTGGTTTTTTAACTGCTGAAGTATAGATACACAGTTGATCTTTTCAAATATGGATCTTGTTGTTGTGACATTGCTGACAACAGATGCACTAGTTTACCTTAGGATTTTCTGCATAGACCATCATTTTGTCTCTTTCACTTATTCCTTTCTCAGTTTTATGCCTTTTTCCTTTTTCCTGATTTATTGTACTGGCTAAAACTGTTCACTGTTGGAGTAGTAAAAATGGACATCATTGTCTTATTCCTCATCTTGGGGGGAGAATATTCATTTTTACCATTAAGTGTGATTTTTAGCTACAAGTTTTTCATTGTGAACTTTTAGCACATGGAGGAGGTTCCCATTTGTTCCTCGGTGCTGAAAGTTACTATCATGAATGGTTGTTGAATTTTGTTAAATACCTTATCTGATGATAGTGGAGTTTTCATTTTTATTTTGTGGCTACATGGTGAATTCCATCAATTGAATTTCTGATATTAAATCAGCATTGCATTCCTGGGATCCTTTATTAGGCATGGCATATTATCGTTTTCAGAGCTTCCCAGGTGGCTCAGTAGTAAAGAATCCGCTTACCAGTGCAGGAGACGCAGGTTTGATCCCAGGATTGGGAAGGTCCCTGGAGGAGAAAATGGCAACCCACTCCAGTATTCTTGCCAGGAAAGTCCCATGGACAGAGGAGCCTTTTGGGCTACAGTCCATGGGGTCACAAAGAGCTGGACACGACTGAATGACTAAGCGCAAGCACATTATCCTTTTTATATATTCTGGATTCAGTTTCCTAACATTTTGTTTAGAATTTTTGAGCAATTTGATCTATAATTACTTTTAATGGTTTTGTTTATTTTTTTTTTCTTTTTGTCTTGATTCTTTTCCTGAAATACCATTTGACTTCAGTTGCCACTTTGTTTAATTTCAGCGTTTTCAAGGGATTAACTCTCTAACAGATGTGGTCAGTTTACTTGTAAAAAGTCTGTTGTGTATTGAGTGCTATTTTCGTCAGGAACTGTGCTAAGCTCTCTGTGTTCGTTATTTCATAGAATCTTGACAACCTCCTTGTAAGATAAATACACCCATTTTAGAGATGAAAAACAGAGACTTTGAGCAGTTAACTAACTTTCCCACATGGTACAGACAGTTCAGGTCGTGTCTTTGACATCAGAGGTTGGTCCTCTAAATACATTGCTCCACATTCATATATCTCTCAGGAAATTTTTGATTAACATCGCACATTATTGAGAAGACCAGAAGGAATTTAAAGAGTTGTACGTTTTAAGTAACTCAATCCCCCTTGTCATGTTAGCTGTTTTAGTATTGTTTGTGTGCTAGCTACCTTTTTAATTTATTTGCAGAGTATCTCTGATAACTGGCCTATTTATTATTATCTTACTAGTTCATAAGTTTTATCATGTACACTTTATTGTGGAGGAACTTGGCTATTTCTCATTGGTTGCTATAATGCTTGGGTTTAAACCTTACGTATATTGGCAGTTTCATGACATTATAATCTGGATTAGAGCTTTCTTGAGAGAAAAATAACACTTTTCCTTTTAACTACGCTCTGTATTCTGTATGCTCAATAATATCAATAAAGTTACTTGTTTATGTAAATTTGTACTGTGGTTTAAAGTTAAGGGAAGCAAGAGAAAATAAGAAGCTATTTCTTCCACTTATCTGCAGTTCCCAGGTTGAACACATGCCAAATTATTGTAGGATATTTTAGCCTCAAGATTTTAACTGTGGGAAGCCTGCGTGTAGCTGGCAGCCAGCTAGGGGGACCCAACTTAATAATCTCCTCTGCTATCCCAAGGTCAGATAGGTGAAAATACACAGGGAGGCAGAGTTGCAAATAGAATCAGAAACCAGAAATACAACTTAAGACATGCCAGGCATCAGAAGGATTTTCTTCCAGTAAAGTAAAGGCAGATCCCCGAGACAGAATAGCAGGGATAGGCAGGAAAAAGGTAATTTTCTATCTGTCTCCACTGCATACCTACAATTTTAAAGAAGTAGGTTCTTTGCCAACCAGAAAATTGCCAACACCTCCTGTGGTGTTTGTTGCAAATGCTATCTGCAGCATCCAGAGCTCTTTTTCTCCCTCCCATCTCTCTTATCATTACCTCTCTACTTCCCCCAATGACCACAGTTCTATAAGGGCGGGGGCAGAGGTTGACTGGTTATGCTGTATTTTCAGATGTGAAGTAGAAAGAGGCAGGGAGAGGAAAAGCCATGGGGGTGGCATGCATTGTTTTAAGGCCCTACACCCAAATAAATGCACAAATAAGGCTTCTTATTTTAAAATTTTCTAATATTTACCAACAGTGAGAAGAACGCTCTTGTACCAGCCACCAGCTTAAACAGCTCTTGGTTAGGCCCTACTTTTATCTTTTTTTTTCCCCTCTGGCCTTGCCATGCAGCATGCAGGATCTTAGTTCCCCAATCAGGGATTAACTTGGGCCCTTAGCAGTGAGAGCACAGCACCCTACCCACTGGACAGCCAGGGAATTCCTTGTTAGGCCATGCTTTTGACTAGGGAAGAAATATATTCTGTTTCAAAGTAACCAGGATTAAAATTACCAGTCACATGCATCACATAACAAGGCAACAGGATCAGCAGAACCTTCCTTAGCTAATCAGAACCATGGTAAAGGAGGTGATCCTTAACCTCTTAATAGAGTCCACTGACTGATTTCAAGTCTTGACAAGACAGAATTGGTAAGCAAAACTCCATGATCTGGGGAAGGAGTTTATAATTTTAATGACATCTTCAAAGAGATCCTTAATCTACAAAATGGATGAGAGCTATAATATCATATGACTGCCAAACACTAGGAATTTGGCTAATAGTTCTGTAAATCAGTCTTTTCTCCAACTTAAGAACTAAGAATTAAAAGTCAGATAATGTTCGGATGGACAGTAAAAGGGAGAGACTAATTAGAATTTGCCTTACTTTTTTCTTAGCAAATACCAAACCTAGATACTGCTGCTGCTAAGTTGCTTCAGTCGTGTCCGACTGTGTGCGACCCCATAGACGGCAGCCCACCAGGCTCCCCTGTCCCTGGGATTCTCCAGGCAAGAACACTGGAGTGGGTTGCCATTTCCTTCTCCAGTGCATGAAAGTGAAAAGTGAAAGCAAAGTTGCTCAATCGTGTCCGACTCCCAGCAGCCCCATGGACTGCAGCCCACCAGGCTCCACCATCCATGGAATTTTCCAGGCAAGAGTACTGGAGTGGAGTGCCATTGCCTTCTCCGAGCAAACCTAGATAGTTTTCTCAAATTTGAAATAATTGACAGCATTTTTTAAAAAAAAGGCATCATGGGCTTATTAAGAAATTCTGCAGATTAAAAGAAGGAAATATTACATTTAGGACATAGGAAAATCATACTAAGATAAAGGAAACAAGATAATATTAGGTGGGACTTGTTTTTTTTTTTTTTCCCCCCAAAAATTATCTACTGAATCTGAAATAGTAAGTAAAAGATAGTAGATTGACATAGAAGGGAACCAGCTGAGTGCTAGTGGTAAAGAACCCGCCTGCCAGTGCAGGAAACATAAGAAAGACAGGTTCGATCCCTGGGTCAGGAAGATCCCCTGGAGGAGGGCATGGTAACCCATTCCAGTATTTTTGCCCGGAGAATCCTGTGAACAGAGGAGCCTCATGGGCTTTAGTCCATAGGGTCTCAAAGAGTTGGACACAACTGAAGTGACTTAGCACACACATATTAGCACATATTAACAATAGATAAGCATTTACTGAGTACCAGATACAGTAGTAAAACCCTTCATGAATTAGCTGCTGCTGCTGCTAAGTCACTTCAGCCGTGTCTGACTCTGTGCGACCCCATAGACGGCAGCCCACCAGGCTCCTCTGTCCCTGGGATTCTCCAGGCAAGAACACTGGAGTGGGTTGCCATTTCCTTCTCCAATGCATGAAAGTGAAAAGTGAAAGTAAATCGCTCAGTCGTGCCCGACTCTTAGCAACCCCATGGACTGCAGCCTACCAGGCTCCTCCATCCATGGGATTTTCCAGGCAAGAGTAATGGAGTGGGGTGCCATATGATTATTCTCAAGACAATTGAAGTGAACAGGTTAAATTACTTCCCCCTGAGGTTATACAACTAGTCAGAGGTAGGTCTCATATTTGAATCCAGACAGACTGATGCAGGGCCCTGGAACTAGAGGAAATAAGGATGGTTGCAGAGAATCTTACATAGTTCTTTCTATCTTCCTACATTTTAATTTTTCCTGAAGACTCCTCAAAACTCATAAAGATAGTGAGATTAAATATGCTGTTAAAATCAGTGAAGGACTCAGAAGATGGTGAATGGTGAAAGTCAACTAAGTGATGTGGAAGAGAAGCTGGAGAAGGTCTTCTAAAATGCAGCAATGGAAAAGGGTCAAAAAGATAAAAATGATTGGTACAGAGGGTCAGGACTCAATATGTAGGTAAGTTGTATTCCTGAATAAAGGAGAATATAGATAGAAGTGGTAATCAAAGGTAAAATAAAAGACAACATCCTTGAGCTTGAGAAAGATCGAAGTTTACAGTTCAAAGGATTTCACTGATAGAGGGAAAATACTAGATATATCTGGCTGCAAATTTTGAGGATTAAAAAATGGAAACATCCAGGCAAGGGGTGAATAGGATACTGCTACAAAAAGCAATCTATTCACTACTAAATAGTGAAAGACAGTGGAACAGTATTTATAGTGTATTAAGAAGAAAATGTCTACAGCATGATTAGCCGAGGATAGAAAATAAAGATAATGTTAAAGATCATTAAGAGTAATAGTGAGAGAACGTGAGACAACCTCAGTGGTAATTAGAATAAAAGTGAATACATCAGCATGTAAGTTTAAAAGACAGACTCAGGTTGAGTCAAAAAACAATATCCAAGACTCATGCTACCTGATTTTGAGGCTCACTTTAAAACAACCATAATAGAGATAGTATAGTATTAGGGAAAGAATAGGAACATAGATCAGTGGAGCAGAATACAGAGCCCGAAACCAGACCTGTTTATATCACAGATATTATCAACTGATCGTTGACAAAGAGGAAAGATGATTCTATGGAAAAAGGAGAGTCTTGTCAATAACTGAGGCTGGAATAATTGAAGCCCATGTGGGGGGGGGGTGGGAAACATACAACAGGCCAGATGCAGACCTAACACCTGTCACAAAAATTAACTCTAAATGGATCATAGGCCTAAATATAAACATACAAAGACAAAACTTCTAGAAGAAAAATAAAGGAAAATGTAGGTGACATTGAGGGTGGCAATTATTTTTTAAATAAAACAGCGAAACACATATCTGACAAAGGACTTTGCAGAGTTAACCAATTGCAAATTTTGGGAAGAGTACACAAAAGGCTGCCCTTACTTCTGTACCAGTTGCAACTTCAGTACCTTCAAAGCCCTCTTTTAGATTTACTGATACTCTGGAAAGACTCATAGAATTCATCGAAAGCTGTTATATATACGATTATGATTCATTATAACTGAAGGATCCGGATTAAAATCAACCAAGTTAAAAGGCATTAGGGCAGTCTGAAAAAGTCCAGTTGTCCTCCCCATGGAATCATGGACAGTTTTACTTCCCAGTATTAATTTCTGACAGCTCATTTGGCTTATTGCCAACCAGAGAAACTCACATGAGCTTTGGTGTCCAGAGTTTTTATTGGACTTTAATCATGTAACCCCAACGAACCACTCTGATTTAAGTCTCCAGTCCCTCAAGAGGTCAAACTGATACCACATGGCCCAAATGCCCCAGCCTAAATCTCATTGTTGATGTGACTCAAAGCCTCCAAAGTAAATTGTATTGTTACTGTCTGGTCCACCCAGTGCTTCCAGTTAAGCAAAGACACTTTTATCAGATTAGAGTTTCCAAGGGTTTGGAGACTACCAGGAGCTGAGGGAAAAGCCAAACCTCTCTTTGAGTAGGATTAAGTTCTTCATTATCTAGTCAGTTCAATCAGTTCAGTTGCTCAGTCGTGTCCAACTCTTTGCGACTCCATGAATCGCAGCACGCCAGGTCTCCCTGTCCATCACCAACTCCCGGCGTTCACTCAGACTCAAATCCATCGAGTCGGTGATGCCATCCAGCCATCTCATCCTCAGTCGTCCCCTTTTCCTCCTGACCCCAATCCCTCCCAGCATCAGAGTCTTTTCCAATGAGTCAACTCTTCGCATGAGGTGGCCAAAGGACTGGAGTTTCAGCTTTAGCATCATTCCTTCCAAAGAAATCCCAGGGCTGATCTCCAGAATGGACTGGTTGGATCTCCTTGCGGTCCAAGGGACTCTCAAGAGTCTTCTCCAACAACACAGTTCAAAAGCATCAATTCTTCGGCGCTCAGCCTTCTTCACAGTCCAACTCTCACATCCATACATGACCACAGGAAAAACCATAGCTTTGACTAGACAAACCTTTGTTGGCAAAGTAATGTCTCTGCTTTTGAATATGCTATCTAGGTTGGTCATAAGTTTTCTTCCAAGAAGTAAGCGTCTTTTAATTTCATGGCTGCAGTCACCATCTGCAGTGATTTTGGAGCCCCCAAAATGAAATCTGATACTGTTTGCACTGTTTCTGTGTTTCTCTCCCGTATATAGCCAGTTTCTCATCTCTGCCATCCCCAAGTGAACGCCTTTCTCACATTTCTCTAACTCTGACGCTGTATAAAAGAAATTCTTCTCTATTACAAAGAATACTCCTTCTCAAGCATCTGTGGAACATTTATGGAAGATAACCATGCTGAAAAACAGCAAAATATAAATAAGAGTCTACAAAACAGAAATTTGATAGACCATTGTATCTGGCTGTAGTGCAGTAAAATTTGAAATTAATGAAAGTTGTCCACAGAAACCTAAACTGCAGTTCTTAAAAATAACAATACCAATTAAATAAATTAATAAAAGTTTTACTTTTATATAAATACACATATATAGGATACAGGACAAGTTGTATATGTGCATTTAATATTTTTAAGTGAAATGAAAGAAAAAAGATACTCACCTATCAAAGTTAGCCAAAGAAGCATATAATAAAAATGAAAACAAAATTGAACAAACTCAGAAGATAGAATGAGCGGTAGAACTGAAAGATCCAGGTAGACTGACCAAAATAAACTCTAGGAAGTCATTTAGCAGAATGTTGAGACATTAGGAACTTCAGAGGACTATTAGAAATATTAGAGGATTTTTAATATAGAAACTTAAAAAACTACCAGATTACTGTGCATCAGTTATATTGAAGAATTTAAAAATTGCTGACAAAAAGTTAATTTGGAGGAAATATCAATTACCAGGATTAATTTCTTTTTTTTTCCCCCCCAGGATTCATTTCTTAAAAAGTAGAAAACTTGAAAAGTCTACTATAGTAGTAGAAATAGAAAATGTTGTACAAAAAAATCACTTAAAAAGACCCTATTCCTGACGGTTTTATGGGCAGACTTTTTCCTGTTTCTGTGAATAGTTTATCCAGGCAATAAAACATGCAAAGTATAAAAACAAAGACTTCCAGTACATGGAACAAAACTGACTTGACTCATAAATAAAACTTAACAGTGCAGAAAGTTATCAATCTAGTAGTTATCAACAAAACTGTAGAAACAAAAATCCTAAGTATCAGTACATAAAATTGGCGTTATATTAAGAGAACTGTATACTATGAACCAAGTATAATTTGTCTCAAGAAAGTTCAGGATGGTTGATTTAACATTAAGAAATTATCAATAATTACATAGGTTGGTTAAAGAGGAACCGTATTTTTATCTGAAATACTTCTCAGCCTACATTTTTAAACATTTGGTCACTTAAAAAAAAATCTGATGGACTACAGATTAAAGAGATTTAAAATGTATTTTAAAACATCCATCATCATGTTGCTTCCCAGGTGGTGCCACGGTAAAGAATCCACCTGCCAACCCAGGAGACACCAGAGACGCGGGTGGGATCCCTGGGTTGGGAAGATCGCTTGGAGAAGGAAATGACAACCCACTCCTGTATTCTTGCCTGGGAAATCCCATGGACAGAGAATCCTGGAGGGTTACAGTCCATGGGGTTGCAAAGAGTTGGGCATGACTCAACACACACACACACACACACACACACACACACACACACTTTATTAAGTTATTCAGTTCAGTTCAGTCACTCAGTTGTGTCTGACTCTGTGACCCCATGGACTGCAGCACGCCAGGCTTCCCTATCCATCACCAACTCCCAGGGCTTGCTCCAACTCATGTCCATCGAGTCGGTGATGCCATCCAACCATCTCATCCTCTGTTGTCCCCTTCTCTTCCTGCCTTCAATCTTTCCCAGCATCAGGGTCTTTTCCAGTGAGTCAGCTCTTTGCATCAGGTGGCCAGAGTATTGGAGTTTCAGCTTCAGCATCAGTCCTTCCAATGAATCTTCAGGACTGATTTCCTTTAGGATTGACTGGTTGGATCTCTGGAGTCCAAGGGACTCTCAAGAGTCTTCTCCAACACCACAGTTCAAAAGCATCAGTTCTTTGATGCTCAACTTTCTTTATAGTTCAACTCTCACATCCATACATGACTACTGGAAAAACCATAGCTTTGACTAGACGGACTTTTGTTGGCAAAGTAATGTCTCTGCTTTTTAATATGCTGTCTAGGTTGGTCATAGCTTTTCCTCCAAGGAGCTTTTTTTAATTTCATGGCTGCAGTCACCATCTGCAGTGATTTTGGAGCCCCCCAAAATAAAGTCTGTCACTGTTTCCATCATTTCCCCATCTATTTGCCATGAAGTGATGGGACCAGATGCCATGATCTTTGTTTTGTGAATGTTGAGTTTTAAGCCAGTTTTTTCACTCTCCTCTTTCACTTTCATCAAGAGGCTTTTTAGTTCCTCTTCACTTTCTCCCATAAGGGTGGTGTCACCTGCATACCTGAGGTTATTGATATTTCTCCTGGCAATGTTGATTCCAGCTTGTGCTTCATCCAGCCTGACATTTCGCATGATTAAGTTATTAGTATATTTAATATATTTATCATATAAATAAGCATATTTATTATGTTTTAATACATTTTAAATTTTAATATTTTGATAATATTAAATATATTTTAATATAATACATTTAATATATATTAACATTAATATAATTGATGGTGTTATTAGTAATATGTTTATGTTTTATCTATATTTTATATAAATATAAATATTAACATGTATATTGATATAATTATATATTATAATACATTGATACATGTTTATATAATTAACACATCAATTAATAATAATATATTAACATTACTATATCAATATTATACAATATACTATATATTACATTATTGTATATTAATGTATTAATATATTTGATAATACTTAATATGTTTAATAATATATTTTAATAATATTTTAATAATAGTAAATATTTTAACCTGTTTTAATATATATAATTAATATATATTTATTTTATATATTATGTACATTATATATAATACATATATATTATATATTAATTTATATTAAGTATATTTATATTTAAGTTATTAGTCACTATATTTAGTATATTCCCATTAGAAACAGACATTTTTTTTTTTTTTTTTAAATATTTATTTATTTCTTCATTTGACTGTACCAGGTCTTAGTTGCAGCATGTGGGATCTAGTTCCCTGACCAGGGATTGAACTTGGGGCCCCTGAATTGGGAGCCTGGAGTCTTAGCCACTGGACCACCAGGAAAGTCCCGAAACAGACATTTTGTTTAAAACAGGAACAAGATAAGGAGGTCTGCTGGCAACACTATTATTTAGTTTTCTGTTGTTTTTGTTTTTTAAAGTTAAATTTATTATGAAATAAGTTATTTGAAATAAAGTTTACTATTTTTTTTGTATAGTATATATGGGGCCTTCTATCTTGTTAATAAATTCATTAGCTTATTAAAATTTGTTACTTCTGATAGCCTCTTGTTGATTCTTTGGCTTATCTATATCAAGCAGCATTCTTTGGATAGATACTGGTTGCTTCATAATGTATTATCCTTTTTTATCTATTGCTAGATTAAGTTTGCTATCATTTTAAGGATTTTTTATGGTGGTATAATATTCATAACATAAAGCTTATTGTTTTCGCCATTTTCATCTAATTTGATGGCTTTAAGTACAGTCATAGTGCAGCCATCACCACTATCCATCACCAGAACTGTTTCATCATCTCAAAATGAAACTCTACATCAGTTCAGTTCAGTTGCTCAGTCACATCCAACTCTTTGCAACCCCATCCATCAATCTCACCATGCCAGGCCTCCCTATCCATCACTAACTGCTGGAGTCTACCCAAAACCATGTCCATTGAGTCTGTGATTCCATCCAACCATCTCATCCTCTGCTATCCCCTTCTCCTCCTGCCCTCAATCTTTCCCAGCATCAGGGTCTTTTCAAATGAGTCATCTCTTCCCATCAAGTGGCCAAAGTATTTTGAGTTTCAGTTTCAACATCAGTCCTTCCAATGAACACAGTATTGGGATTTCTAATATTTACTTTCAGTTCTATAACTTAAAATCTCCCTTTTATTTCATTTACTTATATTTAAGTGGATTCAGTGTTGTCCACCATCTTTATTATCATGGCATCTGATTGGTTGGATTCAGTTCTTAGGAACTGCCCGTCCACCAGAAGATAAGGGGCTTTCCCACAGTGTAAGTTAACATGGTTTCTGTTATTATAAAGTCTTGCTACCAAAAAAAGTCAGCTGAACTACACAGTGTGCCTAGTGATCTGTGTGATGACATTTTGTTCAGGTTCACCATTTTCATAGTGTACAACAGTTTGCAGATCAGCACTAGTGCGTGGACCACAATTTGAAAAGCACTGCTAACTAGAACTTAAAGGGTACATCTTGGACTTTTCAAAGTCTGACATCCTCAGAGACACTACAAGATCTTAGCCCACTTTAACTCCATTACCCCTTTCTCCTATATATAGTATTCAGTTCAGTTCAGTTCAGTCGCTTAATCGTGTTTGACTCTTTGCCACCCCATGAACCTCAGCACGCCAGGCCTCCCTGTCCATCACCAACTCCTGGAGTTTACCCAAACTCATGTCCATTGAGTCGGTGATGCCATCCAGCCATCTCATCCTCTGTTGTCCCCTTTCCTCCTGCCCTGTCTTTGCCAGCATCAGGGTCTTTTCAAATGAGTCAGCTCTTCACATCAGGCGGCCAAAGGATTGGAGTTTCAGCTTCAGCATCAGTCCTTCCAATGAACACCAAGGACTGATCTCCTTTAGGATGGACTGGTTGGATCTCCTTGCAGTCCAAGGGACTCTCAAGAGTCTTCTCCAACACCACAGTTCAAAAGCATCAATTCTTCAGTGCTCAGCTTTCTTTACAGTCCAACTCTCACATCCATACATGACTACTGGAAAAACCATAGCCTTGACTAGATGGACCTTTGTTGACAAAGTAATGTCTCTGCTTTTTTAATATACTGTCTAGGTTGGTCATAACTTTCCTTCCAAGGAGTAAGCATCTTTTGGAGCCCAAAAAAATAAAGTCAGCCACTGTTTCCACTGTTTCCCCATCTATTTGCCATGAAGTGATGGGACCAGATGCTGTGATCTTAGTTTTCTGAATGTTGAGCTTTGAGCCAACTTTTCTACTTTCCTCTTTCACTTTTATCAAGAGGTTCTTCTTCACTTTCTGCCATACGGATGGTGTCATCTGCATATCTGAGGTTATTGGTATTTCTCCCAGCAATCTTGATTCCAGCTTGTGCTTCCTCCAGCCCAGCTTTTCTTATGATGTTCTCTGCATATAAGTTAAATAAGCAGGGTGACAATATACAACCTTTACGTACTCCTTTTCCTATTTGGAACCAGTCTGTTGTTCCATGTCCAGTTCTAATTGTTGCTTCCTGGCCTGCATAGAGGTTTCTCAAGAGGCAGCCTAGGTGGTCTGGTATTCCCATCTCCTTCAGAATTTTCCACAGTTTGTTGTGATCCACACAGTCAAAGGCTTTAGCATAGCCAATAAAGCAGAAATAGATGTTTTTCTGGAACTCTCTTGCTCTTTCCATGATCCAGCAGATGTTGCCAATTAGATCTCTGTTTTCTCTGCCTTTCCTAAAACCAGCGTGAATGTCTGGAAGTTCATGGTTCACGTATTGCTGAAGCCTGGCTTGGAGAATTTTGAACATCACTTTACTAGCGTGTGGCCACTGCTGAGTTTTCCAAATTTGCTGACATATTGAATGCAGCACTTTCCCAGCATCATCTTTTAGGATTTGAAATAGCTCAACTGGAATTCCATCATCTCCACTAGCTTTGTTTATAGTGACCCTTCCTAAGGCCCACTTAACTTCATATTCCAGCATGTCTGGCTCTAGGTGAGTGTGATAAACACCATCGTGATTATCTAGGTCGTGAAGATCTTTTTTGTACAGTTCTTCTATGTATTCTTGCCACCTCTTCTTAATATCTTCTGCTTCTGTTAGGTCCATACCATTTCTGTCCTTTATTGAGCCCATACATATGAAATAATAATTCCCTGTTTAAAACCTTCCTCTAGCTACTGGTAACTATTGTTCTAATTTCTGTCTCTGAATTTGATGATTTTAGATACCTTATATAATTAGAAACTTAGATTGTTTGTCCTTTTGTATCTATCTTTTTGTACTTGGCACATTGTTGTCAGAGTTCATCAATGTCAGAGCATGTGTCTGAATTTCATTCCTTTCTAAGGCTTGTTAAGGTTTTTGGAGACCATGTTCATGAAGGATATTGATTGGGAATCTTCTTAGTATTTCTTTGTTAACAGTTTTGATACCAGGGTTGTGCTGGCCTTAGCAAATGAATTGGAAATTGTTTTCTACTATTCTGTTTTCTAGAAGAGCTTGTATAGTGTTAATTTTACTGTAAATATTTGGTAGAAAGTGATCCACCCATGTTGCTGCAAATAGCAAAATTATATCCTTTTCTATAATTGAGTGGTGTTTCAATGTATGTGTGTATGTGTGTGCGTGTCACTTCTTCTTTATCCATTCATCTGTTGATGGACACTTAGGTTGCTTCTGTTTCCTTTCCTATGGTAAATAATGCTATGAATATTGGGCTGCGTGTATTTTTTCAAATGCTGTTTTTATTTTCTATGAATATGTACCTAGGAGCAGAATTGCTGGATCATATTGTAGTTCTATTTTTAGTGTTTTGAGGAACCTTCATACTATTTTCCATTGTGGCTGTGACAGTTTACATTCCCACCAACAGTGCATGAGAGTTCCTTTTTTTTTTTTTTTCCCATATCCCCATCAACGTTTGTTATCTGTGGTCTCTCTGATAATAGCCATTCTGATAGGTATGAGGTGATACTTTCTTGTGACTTCTGAGTGCATTTCTCTGATGATTAGCATTGTTGAGAATCTTTTCATATGCCTGTTGGCCATTTGTATGTCTCTTGGGGAAAATATCTGTGTAGGTCTTCTACCCATTTTTTGATTGGGCTTTTTGCTTTTTAGATACTGCATTGTATGAGATGCTTATATATTTTGGATATTAACTCCTATTGGTCATATAATTAGCAAATATTTTCTTCCATTCAGTAGATTGTCTTTTTATTTGTTGTTGGTTTCCTTTGCTCTCCAAAAGTTTTTAAGTTTGATTAGGTCTCATTTGTTTATTTTGCTTTTGTTTCCTTTACTTAGGAGACATATCCAAAATATACTACTACAATTTATGACATAGTGTTCTATGTTTTCTTCTAGGAGTTTCATGGTTTCAGGTCTTATATTTGTATACAGTGTAAGGAAATGTTCTAATTTCCTTCTTTTCTATGTAGCTGTCCAGTTTTCCCCACACAACTTACTGAAGAGATTGACTTTCCCCCTTGTATACTCTTGCCTCCTTTGTTGCAAATAAATTGACCATAAGTACGAGTTTATTTCTGGGCTCTCTGTTCTGTTGATCTGTGTATCTGTTTTTGTGTCAGTTACATACTCTTTTGCTTACTGTAGCTTTGTAGTATTGTCTAAAGTCAGGGAGCATGATGACCAGCTCTGTTCTTCTTTTTCAAAATTGCTTCAGTTATTGAGAATCTTTTAGGACTGTTATAGTTTTGTGTAAAATGCCATGACTGTTTTAATGGGGTGGGATTGCATTGAATATATAGGTTGCCTTGGGTAGTATGTTTATTTAGACAGTATTAATTCTTCCAGTCCATGAATAAGCATATCTGTCTGTTATCTTACACTGTCGTACAGTTTCCCAAATATAGGTCTTTTACCTTCTAAGTTAAGTTTATTCCAAGGTATTTTATTCTCTTCGATGCAGTGGTAAGTGTGATTTTTTTCCCCTTAATTTCTCCTTCTGATAGTGTGCTGTTAGTGTATACAAATGCAATCTACAGAAATCTTTCTGTAGATTAATTTTGTATCCTGCCACTTTACCAGATTCATTGATGAGTTCAGGTTTAATTGGATTCTAGAATTTTCTATATATAGTGTCATGACATCTGCAAACAGTGACAGTTTTACTTCTTCCTTTCTAATTAGCTTCCTTTTATTTATTTATTTATTTTTGTCTGATTACCCTGACTAGGACTTCCAATACTCTGTTAAATAAAAATTATGAGAGTGGGTATCCTTGTCTTGTTCTTAATCTTACAGGAAAAACTTTCAGCTTTTCACCTATGAGTATAATTTCAACTGTGATTTTGTCATAAATGGCCTTTTTTATGTTGAGATATGTCCCTCCAGACCCACTTTGATGAGAGTTTTTTTAAATCATGAATGGCTGTTGAGTTTTGTCAGAAGTTTCTTCTACATCTGTTGAGATGATCATATGACTTTTGTTCTTCAGTTTGTTAATGTGGTTTGCCCTTG
Source organism: Bos indicus x Bos taurus (assembly GCF_003369695.1). Taxonomy (NCBI): domain Eukaryota; kingdom Metazoa; phylum Chordata; class Mammalia; order Artiodactyla; family Bovidae; genus Bos; species Bos indicus x Bos taurus. The sequence continues at coordinate 126,364,582 of NC_040076.1, forward strand.
GGTTTATAGTGTACATCTTTAAGTTATTACAGTCTGCTTTCAAAGAATTTATGTCATATTTTGCATACTTCCATTTTCTTTCTCCTCTTTTGTGCTATTAATAACATGCATTTAATTTTAAATGTTATAAGCTGTATAATACATTATTAGTGTTCTAGTTTAGATTCTCAATTATCTTTTCAAGTGATTAAACTTAGGGAAAAAATTTCTTCCAGTCTAGTAAAGAGAAAGTGGATATAGTTATTTTAAAGTCCCTTTCTGATATTTTCAACATCCAGGTCATGTATGAGCCTGTGTTTCTTGGCTGCTTTATTTCTTTCAGTAGGGTTTTTTTTTCCCCTTTTGTGTATATTTTACAATTTTAATGTAATGCCTGACACTTTGTATAGAACAGTAGAGCTTGAAATAAGTAGTATTTATACATGGAAATGGGCATGCTTCTACTTCTGTTATGGCATTTGTGGGATTTAGTGAGTCAGTCTGGAGTTGAGCTGGGTTTGGCTTCTGATGTTGCCATGATTATGTTCAGTGTGCCTCAGAGGAAAAAAGAGGTTGAACCTTTAAGAAAAATCTTGGTCTTTGGAAAGGGGAAATGATTCTGAATATTGCATGATGGGAATTACTGAGTTTTATCTTATGGCCAGACCTCTGAAGTCATGTGTGAATCCTATGAGAATAGGGTGGGTATAAGTTTTTATGAAAACAACAAAAATTATCCTTAAAAATAAAATTTAACAAATCATCTTGTTAAGTCACAAGCAGTGCTGCTTATGTATATTTCTTATGAGGTAATCTAGCAAGGGAGCAGAATATTCTTCCTTGTTTCGAAAAAGGCCAAACCTGAAGCTCTGGCATTTTATGGACAAACCGTATTTCTGCAGAGGAGTAGGGAGGTGATCTGTGCCTGGTGCAGGCGGCATTACTCAGCAATACTCTCAGTGGCAGTGAACTCTCAGTGAGGCCATGCGAAAGACTGCGTTGGTGTTTCTCTAGCTAAATACAAACTGCAGTCACCTGAGACCTTTAGAATAAAACTTCCAACCCTCAGAGGTTTTGATGGAGTTGGGTTGAAATGTGTTTTGGACATGAGATTTTTAGGTTTCCCAGTTGATTATAATGTACAGCCAAGGCTGAAGGTATTTCCTGTCAAGGCTCACAGAAATTCTGTGAGCTGTTGGAGACTTTGAAGTGTCTGGAAATTTTGCATTAGCAGGTGGAGAAAATACCAGTGATATTTAAAGTATTATCATTTCTGTGATATAAAGGAAAAGCAATTGTTTTATTGTGTACTAAGAAACAACTTAGTATAAGACAAGTCTTGAAAAAATAAGTATTTTAAAGTTGACAGTTCTTCCAAAGCAAATAAAAATTATGTATTGCAATTTCCATCAAATATTGCTAGAGTTTTAAAAAGCTAGTAATGTCTCTCACCACCTAGATCTTGGTTTCTAATACTGTTCTCCAGTAAAAACATTCAGGGGCTCCATGGAAAAATAGCTAGTCTGTGTTTGGGCAGGAAATATACAAAATGAACCTGGAGTGTCTCATGGGACCAGAAAGTAAGGAAATATTTTAAAAAAAAGAAAAAAATTGGAGCATGCCAAACCAACACAGGAGCCAACCTGAAAAAGATGCCAGTGGCCAAAACTGGAGCAATTGGAGCATCAAAATAAATAACGCAATGTTGGATTTTAACCTGAAGTTAAAAATTAACAATAAACAAATAGGTATTCATATAAGTAAGTGACTGAATAAATAAGTAGGGGAAAAGAGACAAGTCTCCTATACAGAATTCCAAAAGATGATGGAGTTTACTTCCTGCTCGAGGAGGTAGAGCGTAAACCCTCCAACTGCTCCATTTCTTGCAGTGCTTCCAGACAGTAACTCCTGTGAATATGTGGTGGAGGTGGGGCAGTAACTTGACAGTGGGGAAACCTACAACAGCAGTTCGCCCAGGCGATCCTCAAAATTAGCATTAATAGTCATAGATTATTTTGATAGCGTATGCCCTTGATATGATGTAACGAGATCTTCCCAATAACCCATAACCCGAATCTAACAATGAGAGGAAAAAAAAAACCAGCAAAATCCAGACTGTGTGGCTTTATACAAAATGCCTGACCAGTACTTCTCAAAACTGTCAAGGTCTTCGGAAACAGGGCAGATCTGAGAAATAGCCACAGACAAGAGGAGAGTAAACACCATTGTTGTTCAGTCACCCAGTCATGTCCAACTCTTTGTAACTCCACGGACTGCAGCACATCAGGCTTCCCTGTCCTTCACTGTCTCCCTGAGTTTGCTCAAACTCATGTTCATTGAGTTGGTGATGCCATCCAACCATCTCATCCTCTGTCGTCCCTTTCTTCTCCCGTCCTCAGTTTTCCCCAGCATCAGGGTCCTTTCCTGTGAGTCAGCTCTTCGCATCAGGCAGCCAAAGTATTGGAGCTTCAGCTTCAGCATCAGTCCTTCCAAGAATATTTAGGGTTGATTTCCTTTAGGATTAACTGGTTTGATCTCCTTTCTGTCCAAGGGGCTCTTGAGCCTTCTCGAGCACAACAGTTCAAAAGCATCAATTCTTCAGCACTCAGCCTTCTTTATGGTCCAACTCTCACATCCGTACACGACTACTAGAAAAACCATGTAAAAAGCATCATGTAAAAAGCTTAAAAACAAAATCTTCCTCTATCAAATTAACAAAGACTTTCTAGAATTATGACCTGTGTTGGCAAAGGTAAGAAAAGTTGGTATCTTCATTTCATATCCACTTTTTATTCTTATTTATTTATTCTGTTTTATTCTTATTTATTCTGTTTATTCTTATTTTTTTATCTAGGAGTGTGAATTACCACAGGCACTCTGGGGAGCAAACTGGTAATGATGTTCAGTTGCTCAGTTGTGTCCGACTCTTTGCGACTCCATGGTAATAATAACTATCAAACCTCTTGAATGGGTTTCCTTGACCGAGTGCAAACCCTTCGGACATTTTGTCACTAGAAAAGAGTATAAGAGACTTGAGTGTAGAGGTAATTCTTTCATGAGTTAATTATGGCAAAAATGAAGAGACTGTGTAAATATCCATTTATAAGGAAACAAAGTATGACGCATGCACTCAGTGGAATATTATGCATTCACGATTGTCTTTAGAGAATATTTATCGAGCTCTGATAACCTTCTTGTTGCGTTTCAGTCGTCTGGTCAGAATGGCATTCATGATCCTGATTTTTTTTTTTAGTATACATGAGAGTAAAGAACATTTAATGATGGTTGTATTATTTTATAGATGAGGAAACAGGGACTTGAAAATGTCCAATGAGATGCCTAAGTCCTATGGATAGTAAGTGACTAAAGTAAGAGCTTTTTAAGTGAAGTATAGTTGTTAATACAGTAGTATTTTAGTTTCAGGTGGCACCCCACTCCAGTACTCTTGCCTGGAGAATCCCAGAGACAGGGGAGCCTGGTTGGCTTTCATGTGTGGGATTGCACAGAGTCAGACACGACTGAAGCGACTTAGCAGCAGCAGCAGCATGCTACATAGTGATCTGACATTTACGTATACTAAGAAATTATCACCATGATAAGTCTAGTCACCACCTGTCCCCATACAAAGTTACTGCAATATTAGTGACCACATACCTTGTGCTGTCTGTTACATCCCTGTGGTTTATTTATGTTACAACCAGAGGTTTTGTAACTCCTAATCTCTTCCACCTATTTCATCCCCTCTCCTTTGTGGCAACCACCTATTTGTTCTCTACATCTATGAGTGTGTGTTCATTTCATTGTGTTTCTCTGTTTTGATTTTTGGATTCCACATGGCTCTATTTTTTTCTCCATATTCTTTGCTTTAGCCCCAAGTAAGAAAATAAGAAGTAGGTTCCTTCTACTGTTTTGTGTAAATAACCAAAGTTAGTAAACTTCCCCCCAAACACTCCCTTATGTGTATTTTACTTGTCTTCCTCAGTTTCAGTTTATTGGCTTACTTTTTTTAAAAAGCTGATTTTTTAAGAAAATTATTTGTTTATTTTCAGCTGTGCTGGGTCTTCCTTCCTGCCTTCCTTCCTTTTCTTTAGTTGTAGTGAGTGTGGGCTACTCTCTAGTTGATGTCTGTGGATTTCTTGTGGCGGTGGCTTCTCTTGTTGGCGGGACACGGGCTCCAGGGCACACGGCTTCAGAAGTTGCAGCGTGTGGGCTCAGTAGTCACAGTTCCTGGGTTCTAGAGCCCAGACTCAGTAGTTGTGGTGCTCAGGCTTAGTTGCTCTGCCGCACATGGGATCTTCCCGGACCAGGGATCGAACTCTTGTCTCCTGCACTGGCAGGTGGATTCTTTACCACTGAGCTACCTGGGAAGCCCAGTTTACTGGCTTTACTTATAGTTATGGGTATTATATGAACCTTTTCACAATTGTATTCTTCTACGTAAAATTCTCTTCTGCCTGCTTTTACTGTGGTTGACACCTCCCCATCTTCCAGGTGGCAGCTAAATAGCTCTCGCCTCAGAGAAGTCTTCCTGACCACCTGTTTTATCTGAAAGAGCATGCCTGTCATGCCCCTTCCTAGATCTCTAATGCCCACTAGCTTCTTTCATAAAAGTGAGTACAGTTGATATTTTCCTATGTGTTTGCTTGTTTCCTCCGTTGGACTGTGACTTCCTGAGGCTGGGGATTGTTTTTCCCTTCACCAGTATATTTTTAGCTCCTCTTCTTATGGCTGGCACATTTTAAACAGTAAACATGTGTAGGTTGAATGAAGAAACTTCATTTTTACAGCTGTAAACAGCTCTTTAAGAATTTGTCATGTACTTTAATTGAGTTTAACTTAGATTATATGGATGTTATTCTTATAACACATGTTTAATTCATCTTATCTATATTCGTCTTGATAGTTTAATGTATTTTATGTAGGGATTTGGGCTTCCCAGGTGGCTCTAGTGGTAAAAGACCCGCCTGACAACACAGAACATGTAAGAGATGCCTGTTCGATCCCTGGGTCAAGAAGATCCCCTGGAGGAGGGCATGGCAATCCACTCCGGTATTCTTGCCTGGAGAATCTTTTGGATAGAAGATCCTGGCAGGCTGCAGTCCACAGGGTCACAAAGAGTTGAACGTGACTGAAGCGACTTAGCATGCACAGCATGCATGTAGCAATTTAGAGGAGAGAAGTCAAGTTAGAGGTGAGAAAAGCTCTTAGAGTAGAGGTGGAAGTAATGCTGGCTGCTCAGGAGTGGATAGACTTTGAAGAGGTTAAAGAAGAGGGAAAGACATTTTGGACAAGACTCTTGTATACTTTTTTTTTTTTTACTTTACAATATTGTATTGGTTTTGCCATACATTGACATGAATCCGCCACGGGTGTATACGTGTTCCCCATCCTGAACCCCACCTCCCACTTCCCTCCCTGTATCATCCCTCTGGGTCATTCCAGTGCACCAGCCCCGAGTATCCTGTCTCATGAATCAAACCCAGACTGGCGATTCGTTTCACATATGATGTTATACATGTTTCAATGCCATTCTCCCAAATCATCGCCCCCCCCCTCTCCCACAGAGTCCATAAGACTGTTCTATACATCTGTGTCTCTTTTGCTGTCTCGCATACAGGGTTATTGTTACCATCTTTCTAAATTCCATATATATGCATTAGTATACTGTATTGGTGTTTTTCTTTCTGGCTTACTTCACTCTGTATAATAGGCTCCAGTTTCATCCACCTCATTAGAACTGATTCAAATGTATTTTATATATATATATATTTAGCAAAGTTTTAGGTTCACAGAAAATTCCCATATATCCTTTGTTCCCACTTGTACATGTGTTTTTTTTTCCAATTATAAAAATTGTAGTAAAATACATGTCACATAATATCCACTGTCTTAACCATTTTTAAGTATGCAGTTCAGTGGTACCAAATATATTCATAATGTGCAACCATCATTCCATGCATCCCCATAACTCTTTTTCATCATGTAAAATTGAATCTCTATACCTTTTAAATAATACCTCCCAATTTCTTCTCCCTAGGCCCTGGTTCAGTTCAGTTCAGTTCACTTGCTCAGTTGTGTCCGACTCTTCATGACCCCATGGACTGCAGCATGCCAGGATTCCCTGTCCATCACCAACTCCCGGAGCTTACTCAGACTCATGTGCATTGAGTTGGTGATGCCATCCAACCATGTCATCCTCTGTTGTCCCCTTCTCGTCCTGCCTTCAGTCTTTCCCAGCATCAGGGTCTTTTCCAATGAGTCAGTTCTTCACATCAGGTGACCAAAATATTGGGGCTTCAGCTTCAGCATCAGTCCTTCCAGTGAATATTCAGGACTGATTTCGTCTAGGATGGACTGGTTGGATCTCCTTGCTGTCCAAAGGACTCTCAAGTCCCTGGTAGCCAGCATTTGTTTCCTGTTTCTATGGTATTGATTACTTTTAAGTACCTATATAAGTTGAATCATACAGTATCTGTCTTTTTGCGACTGGCTTATTGCACTTGGTATCCTCATGGTTGATCCATGGTATAGCATATGGCAGAATTTTCTTCCTTTTTAAGGCTGAATACTATTCCATTGTATGTATATATTACATTTTGCTTATCATTCATCTGTCAATAGGCAAATGGGATGCTTTCATTTTTTAACTATGGCGGTAATGCTGCCATGAGCATAAGAGTACATATATCTCTTTAAGAGCCTACTATTAATTAAATGTCTATCAATTGAATTGACCCAGCAGAATCATGATAATTCTATTTTTCATATTTTGGACAGTCAACATTCTGATTTCCATATCAGCTGCACCATTTTACTTTCCCACCAATAGTACACAAGCGTTCCTGTTGCTTTATGTCTTCACCAACACTTGTTTTCCGAGGTGTTTTGATAGTGACCCATCCTAATGAGTGTGAGATCTTACCTCATTGTAATTTTGATTTGTATTTCCAATTGCCTTTCTTTGGGATTGGAATGAAAACTGACCTTTTGCAGTCCTGTGGCCACTGCTGAGTTTTCCAAATTTGCTGGCATATTGAGTGCAGCACTTTCACAGCATCATCTTTCAGGATTTGAAATAACTCAACTGGAATTCTATCACCTCCACTAGCTTTGTTCGTAGTGATGCTTTCTAAGGCCCACTTGACTTCACATTCCAAGATGTCTGGCTCTAGGTGAGTGATCACACCATCGTGATTATCTGGGTCGTGAACATCTTTTTTGTACAGTTCTTCTGTGTATTCTTGCCACCTCTTATTAATATCTTCTGCTTCTGTTAGGTCCATACCATACCATGCCAGCAAATTTGGAAAACTCAGCAGTGGCCACAGGACTAGAAAAGGTCAGTTTTCATCCCAATCCCAAAGAAAGGCAATGCCAAAGAATGCTCAAACTACCGCACAATTGCACTCATCTCACATGCTAGTAAAGTAATGCTCAAAATTCTCCAAGCCAGGCTTCAGCAATATGTGAACCGTGAACGTCCAGATGTTCAAGCTGTTTTAGAAAAGGCAGAGGAACCAGAGATCAAATTGCCAACATCCGCTGGATCATCGAAAAAGCAAGAGAGTTCCAGAAAAACATCTGTTTCTGCTTTATTGACTATGCCAAAGCCTTTGACTGTGTGGATCACAATAAACTGTGGAAAATTCTGAAAGAGATGGGAATACCAGACCACCTGACCTGCCTCTTGAGAAATTTGTATGCAGGTCAGGAAGCAACAGTTAGAACTGGACATGGAACAACAGACTGGTTCCAAATAGGAAAAGGAGTTCGTCAAGGCTGTATACTGTCACCCTGCTTATTTAACTTCTATGCAGAGTACATCATGAGAAATGCTGGACTGGAAGAAGCTCGAGCTGGAATCAAGATTGCCGGGAGAAATATCAATAACCTCAGATATGCAGATTATACCACCCTTATGGCAGAAAGTGAAGAGGAACTAAAAAGCCTCTTGATGAAGGTCAAAGAGGAGAGTGAAAAAGTTGGCTTAAAACTCAGCATTCAGAAAACGAAGATCATGTCATCTGGTCCCATCACTTCATGGGAAATAGATAGGGAAACAGTGGACTTTATTTTTTTGGGCTCCAAAATCACTGCAGATGGTGACTGCAGCCATGAAATTAAAAGACGCTTACTCCTTGGAAGAAAAATTATGCCCAACCTAGATTGCATATTGAAAAGCAGAGACATTACTTTGCCAACAAAGGTTCATCTAGTCAAGGCTATGGTGTTTCCTGTGGTCATGTATGGATGTGAGAGTTGGACTGTGAAGAAGGCTGAGCGCCGAAGAATTGATGCTTTTGAACTGTGGTGTTGGAGAAGACTCTTGAGAGTCCCTTGGACTGCAAGGAGATCCAACCAGTCCATTCTGAAGGAGATCAGCCCTGGGATTTCTTTGGAAGGAATGATGCTAAAGCTGAAACTCCAGTACTTTGGCCACCTCATGTGAAGAGTTGACTCATTGGAAAAGACTATGATGCTGGGAGGGATTGAGGGCAAGAGGAGAAGGGGACGACAGAGGATGAGATGGCTAGATGGCATCACTGACTCGATGGACGTGAGTCTGAGTGAACTCCGGGAGTTGGTGATGGACAGGGAGGCCTGGTGTGCTGCGATTCATGTGGTCACAAAGAGTCAGACACGACTGAGTTACTGAACTAACTGACTGATGATTAGCTATGTGCACCATATTTTCATGTGGCTATTTGTAGAAACATCTTTTAAAGACCTTTGCCCATTTTTTAATCCGAATGTTTCTCTTGTTATTGTTGAGTTTTAGATTTCTTTATGTATTCTGGATATTAACCCCTTTTGAGATGTATAATTTGTCTGTGACAATCCACTTTTCACTTGATGCTTTCAAGATCCTCTCTTTGTTGAAAGATGAAGTTTAATTATAATGCATCTCTTTGAGTTCATTTTATTTGGGGTTTGTTGAGCTTCTTGGATGTTCGTATTCATGTCTTTTATTAAATTTGGGGAAATTTCAGCCATTCTTTCTTCAAATACTCACTTTTCCTTTTCTGTCTTCTCCTTCTGGAAATTTGACAATGAACGTGCTGGTCTGCTTCATGGTTTCCCACAGGTTCATTAGGCTCGTTCATCTTTCTTCATGTTTTTTTTTTTTTTTTTTTTCTTTCAGTTCCACAAGCTTGATAATTTCCATTGTCTTGTCTTCATGTTTGCTGATTCTTTCCTCATTTAATTGTTTTATTTTTCAGCACCAGCGTTTTTTTCAATGGCTTTTTAGGTTTTTCTCTCCCTATTGATACTTCCATTTTATTCATGTATCATTTTCCTGACTTTCTCTACATCTTCCTTTAGTTCTTTGAGCATCTTTCAGACAGTTGTTTTAAAGTCTGTCTAATCTGTCTACCATTAGGACTTTTTCAGGGACAGTTTCTGCTGATTTTTTTTTCCCTTGAAGTGGCCATAATTTCCTGTTCTTTGTATGTCTTGTGATTGTTCATTGAAAACTGGGTGTTTAGATCTGATAATGTAGTAACTCTGGAAATCAGAATTTCACTCTTCCCCGGGTTTGCTGTTGTTCATTACTGGTTTTGTTCATTAGCCTGAGGTGTAGACTTAAGGTCTTCTCAGATCTTTTCTGAGCCTTTACCTGGGTTGTGTGTGGTCACTTTCTAATTTTCCCCATAGAAGCACTTGTTTTTTAATGTCCAGCTCTGGGAAGGGTAAAAAGAGAAAAAACGAAGGAAGGAGGGAGGGATGGAAGGACACCAGTCCTTTGAATCCCCTGGAAGTCACTTCAGCCAGAGGGGGAGGAATCGGAGCAATTGAGGGAGGCACACCAGGGATGCGCCCACTTCTTTGTCTGCACCTCTGTGAGCTAGAAGCAGCAGTCCGCAGTCAGGACACAGATGCCTGGTAGTTGGAAACCAGGTCCTTTTTGCCCACCCTGGTTCCCACATGCTGTGTGCAGGCTGCTCCAGGAACACGTGCACAGCTGCCTGCCACATGGCTGGGATGGGGGAGGGGCAGCTTCGCGTGCAGCACCGTCTCAGTGGACCAGAATTAGCTGCAGTTTACCATGCAAGGTTTCCCCTGGAAGTTACAAGCCTTCATTAGTCCAGAGTTTCAGAATAGTTGCCCGAGACAGATTGTGCCCCTGAGCTCGCTTAGGTGAGCAGAGATTCCTGCTGCTTTCTATTCTGCCCTCTCCCTAGAATCCTCTTTGCTACATGAGTTTTTAGGACAGGACTTCAGGAGTATCTCTAGCATGTTTGGGAAACCATTACAGAAAATTGTAGTTTACCAGTGCAGAAGACAGTCAGTTGGTGGTAATTAGTATTGGAAAGTTATCAGTCATAAAAATTCACCTGAAATCTAATCAAGACTCTGGAATTCAGGCCAAAGCAGGTGAAATTTCTTCTGCTGTCAGTGGCATTCTTTTAACAGAGGGGAAGCTACTGAAGGTGTTTGATCAGTAAAGGACACTTGTCCACTCATTTATTTACTAGATATTATTTGAGTACACACTGTGTGCAGTATAGTTTTCTGGACAGAAAGGGTGCAGAGATGGAACGCGAGGGCTGGAGAGCCAAAAACCTGTCGTAGAAGAATTCACACGCTATCAGAAGTGGTAGACATGTAAGTTACAAAGGAATGTGACAGATGTTACAATAAATGTCTGTCCACAGAGTTGTGGAAACTTAAAATAGGACCAGATCTCCTTCAGGGCATTGGGAATATCTTAACGGAAGAGGCAGCATTTTATGGTTTGTGGGGAGGAGTACCGGTTTACCAGGTGAAGAATATTGAGAGTTTAACAGTAAGGTCATGGTCTGTTCAGGGAATGGTAACTAATTTATGCCCCTGGAGTTCTGGGAAATGGACCTTGAAAAGCAATTTGGGATCCCATCATTAAGGACCTAATGTAATCTGTTTGATGAGGAAACCATGAAAGATTTATAGGCAGGGGACTGAAATGATTTTACTTTTTTTCTCATTTAGAATAGTTTATGCGGCCTTAATATATGACATAAAGAACGATATCTAGATTTTAGTAAGCCTTTTGATTACATCTACTCATTGAATTTATATCTGTAATTAATACCCATAGTCATTAAATGTGTGGCCTTTGAGAAGTTAAGAACTGGCTTAGAATCATAGTACTACCACTTTGTAGCATTTATACAAGTTTTTGATGTGGTGTGAGTGACAGTCTCTCAGTCATGTCTGACTCTCTGCAACCCCATGGACTGTGGCCCGCCAGGCTCCTCTCCATTGAATTCTCTAGGCAGGAATACTGAAGTGAGTAGCCATTTCCTTCCCCAGAGGATGTGGTAAACCTCTCTTTTCTCATCTGGATAATGGGGCTTCTTAATAGTTTCTGGGTCCTGTTGACTGGGGGCAAGCAATGAAGTTTCTATTGGATGAGGAAGAAGTCAAATGAAACTTTACACTAGATGTACTAACGTCTCAGTGTACTCTGAGGACTGAGTGAAGGTAGGTTTTGAAGTAGATTTGAGAGATGGCCATAAAAAAGGTGTACATTTAACTTACAAGAGGTAATTAGTTCTAAATAGACTTTTGTGTGCTTTGCATCAAAATCTGGAGAAGGGAGCCATTGAAGGTGTTTAAGCAGGAATCCATATGATCCAGTTTTTCCAAACTGCTTAAGTTATATCCCAGTATAATTATTTATAGTGTTCCCCCTTTAACGCTCAGTGGTTAACCCAGTTTGGGCAATAAATTATGTGGCCAGTCACTTTCTAAAGCAAAGATATAGTAAGAACAAAGGCATGGTTGAGCCATGTAGAATACAAGTAATGAGAAAAAATAAAGAAACCAGCCTCTGGTTGAAGTGAAACAGAGAAGAAATAGTCTTTAAAAACCCAAGAGAGCATAGTTTTAATGGTATTAACGAGGTGAGATTTGTGAGATCAGCAAAGTCAAATTAGCAAGGTTATGGACCATAAGCATACATTAATTTATCAAGGTAGAGCTCCTTGTCTACTCTAGTTTCTTTTGGGCAGCTGGAGGGAAGTCACATTGGTTTGTTTCTTTGAGGATAAGGACTGTGTCTTTCATTTTTATATCCTTAGTGCCTAGCTCAGTAATTGTTATGTAGGAAGGACTTGGTGCATTTTTTAAGAATTGAAATATAATTAATAGTTTGTAAAAAGGTGAGATAGTAGCCATAGATACTACACTTAAAAACAATTAAGTCAAATGAAAAGGAGGATGTTTTTAGTTCGGCAGCAGTTAGAAAGGACAGATCTCTTCATCTTAAACGTTAAGATGAACTCGGTGAAGAGAGAAAATTAAACTTTCTGGAAGGGGAAGGAAGTTTGAAACCTAAAGTTTCTGCTGCTTAGAAAAGAATCTATTGTGAAGTGAACAGTGTGGCCTTATACCCTCCCCGCCCCCAACCTCACCTTCCACCAGGCACTGCCCAACCTTTGAAGATTTATGAATACGGTCATTGGAGTCAGAAAATCTAGAGCTAAATCTTGACTTTACCTTTTACTAGATTAGTGGCAAGTCATTCTAGTCTATATTCTATCATTCTATTCTGTATTCTCTTATATTTAAATGTCTCAGATTTAGTTTATTTTTTAATTGAAATTTAATTAAAAGAGACTCTAATTTAGAGTAAAAATTTTTTACTGTCATGCTGACTTTTTTTATTTTTTAAACCCAGAAATTCTTGGCCCTAAGCTAATACTTAAAATGATGTTGACTTTTTTCTTCAAAAAAAAAGTTGAACAGATAATGTGTGCATGTGTGTGTGCTCAGTCACTTCAGTCATGTCCAACTCTTTGCCACCCCATGGACTGTAGGCTTCCAGGCTTCTCTGTCCATGGGATTTCGCAGGCAGGAATACTGGAGTGGGTAGCCATTCCCTTTTCCAGGGGATTTTCCTGACCCAGGGATGGAACCTATATCTCCTGTATTTCCTGCACTGCAGGCAGATTCTTTACCCCTGAGCCTCTGGGGAAGCCCTGATAATGTATGCACCTGACCAAAATTCAAGTGGTGAAATGGGGCATACTCATCTAGAGATTTTAGTGTCATCTGTGAGATGCCGATCTTTTCCTCATCTCCCCAACTACTACACTTTACAAGATAATGTCCTTCTGGCCACAGTTGATTATCCCAGCACATCATTGCTTTGACAACATTTTGCTAAGACAAGCACCTGACCCCAGTTCAGCCACTGAGTGACTTCCTGGTATGTTAAGGCTCAGGCTGAGAGAAGGTGAATGGATCTGTAAGATATGAACTAGTGATACGTCAGTAGCCATGTTTCCCACCAGCTGGAGAATGCTGATCTATAGTGAAAGAGAATCCTGCTGACGTGAGAGAAAATCAGAGGGAAAAGAAGGGAGTCAGTCAGACACAGTCTTGGCACCCTTAGAGTTCCTAAGACCTTCTGCTTCCTTGACCCTCCTAGTTTGGTTCTGTTACTCTTTCTTGCATTCAGTGAGCAAGTTGAGGCAGTGGGTTTCTTTTCAGGTCAGACTAGCTTGAGAGGAGTTTATCTTGTAATTCAACCAACACCTGAATTTCGATGAAATATTCTGACTCCAATGCTCATGTTTTCTCCCCTGCAGCACATTCTTTCTCTTGGGCTAAAATCTTAGGTCTGAAGTTTCGGTCCTTCCTGACTTGTGGGCTTTCCAGGGGGTGCAGCAGTGAAGTATTGAAGCCTGCCAATGCAGGAGACACGAGAGACTCAGGTTCAATCCCTGGGTCAGGAAGGACCCCCTGGAGATGGACATGGCAACCCACTCCAATATTCTTGCTTGGAGAATCCCATGGACAGAGGATCCTGGCAGGCTATAGTTCATGGGGTCGCAAAGAGTCAGACATGGCTGAGCACACTCTCTTTCTGCGCCGCCCCCCACCCCACACCACCCCGTCTGTTCTATCTAACTCCTTTGGTGTCTTCCCCTTCCATAGATCCTTCTCCAAGGTACTGGCAAATGCCTCCCTCATCCTGGAAAGCCTTCACCTTGATTCTTTGGGCTTCATTAAATTCAGTTGTGACTAAAGCATGCATAAGGATTTTGGTAGAAGTTTAGAAAAGGTCATAGATTGCGGCTAGATTGAGGAAAATTTAGACAGCAGTCTTAAGTCGTTTGCTATTATTGTATTGCTAGACCAGAGATATTTAATAGAACTTTCTGTGATGATAGAAATGTTCTGTGTCTGCAAGCTGTTATCCACATGTTGAGGACTTAACATATGTCTAGTGCAACTGGGAAATTGAATTTTTAATTTTATTTAGCTGTAGTCAGTTTAAATTTAAATAGCCATCCAAAGCTAAGGCTGGGGCCTCCCTGGTGGCTCAGTGGTGAAGAATCTGCCTGCAGTGCAGGAGATCTGGGTTTGTCCCTGGGTCGAGAAGATCCCCTGGAAGAGGGCATGGTAACCTACTCCAGTATCATTGGACACAGCTAAAGCGACTTAGCTCACATGCACACATGAGGCTAAGGCTACCAATGTTGACAATGTAGCTCTAGCCATCAGGAAGTCATCAAAAGATATAGTTTTTATTTATTTTGTTTTTAAATCGGGGAAGTGATGTGTGTTTTATAAAAAAGAAAAGTGTGGAAACAGTGTGGGCCTTTGGATGGTAAGGAAGAGGCGAGAATGGAAAACCACTTTCTACCATGTGCCTGTAACAAGGATGGGGAACGTAGGTAGGTGAGCTGCTTTGGGACGGTAGAGGTGGAGTTCAGAAGTTGCATTGACTTTGCAGGACATGTAGACAGAAATGTCCAATAGGCAACTACAAATAAGAGTTGAGAGCAGAGACTAAGATTAGACGTGTGCATGTTTGTAGTCACGTACGTAAAGGTAATAAAGCCATAGAAATGGGTTATGTCCTCTAAAGAGGGAATGGAAACCTTGGATAAAGGAGCATCAAAGGCAGAGGCTTGGAAAATGTTTACATTTAAAGGGTAGAAATAGAGAGAAGAGGTGCAAAAGTCAAGTCACTATGTGATGTTCTTAAGGAACCAGCACTTATCCTTGCAAGTCATAGCAGGAACCCTTTGCTTTAGGCATAGCCCTCATCAGAGAGATTAGACATTTTACTTGAAAACGCGAATAAGTATATCCCTCATGATATGGATCTGGTAGAGAGTTGTAATAAGCAGGCACGGGGCAAGTAAAAACTGCCATTGTGCTATCATAGTGTCATTTCTGCCTGTAGAATCATACGTGTACCTGTAAAATATGATTAATCTTTGGTCAGGTTGCCAATAAACAGAGCAGAGCTTAGTCCAAGTGAATCAGCTTATAACCCTGGGGAAGAGAATGCCTTGAGTCCTTTAATGTTTGCTAGATAATCAATCTGTCCAATCAGTATTATAAATAAATGATGCGTAAGTGTATTTTCTTCTCTCTTTCCCTCGTCTCTCACTTTTTTCCTTTCCTCCCTCTTTTCTCTCACCCTCCCTCCTTCCTTTCTTCCTCCCTGGTTCCTTTCTCCCATGCTATGTGGCTCACAGGATCTTAGTTCCTTGACCAAGACAAGCCCTAATCACTGGCCTGACAGGGAATTGCCTTAAATTGATTTTCCATCTAAGATTAAGGAGAAACTGTTGGGGAGAACCTACACTGGATGCATTTTATTCTGCAAATGGGAAGACTCCTGAGTTTCCCCACAGTGTGTCACAGGCCCATGAAGGTGTACAGAAGGTAGTGCTCAAGCTGCCTTCTTAGAAGGGCTTGGGAGGAGATTAAAGGATAGTGTGAGTGAAGGAAGTTTGGGAGTTGAAAGAAGGCACTGGCAAGGAGGGCAGATAAGGAGAAGACACGTGGAAGAATAGAGGCGGGCTTAAGATCAGAGCTCAGGAGCAGACAGTAGGGGGTAGGTCAGTTGCTGCTTAGCTCGTTGCTGGATACAAAGGAAAGGTGAATGGGAGGGAGAAGCAACGTTGCGCCTGCAGGACCAATGGAATCCGACTTGGCCTCCATCTTTTTTTTTTTTTTTTTTTTAAGATTTATTTATTTATTTTTTGGCTGTGCTGGGTCTTCGTTGCTTTGCAAGGACTTTCTCTGCTTGCAGGGAGTGGATCTACTCTTCGCTGCGTGTGGCCTTTTTATTGCGGTGGCCTCTCTTGTCACGGAGCCTGGGCTCTAGGTGCACGCGGGCTTCAGTCGTTGTGCTGCTCAGGCTTAGCTGCTCTTAGTTGCGTGTGGGATCTTCCTGGCAAGGGAATGGAACCGGTGTCCCTTGCATTGCAAGGTGGATTCTTAACCCCAGGACCACCAGGGAAGCCCTGGCTCCATGTTATTGTTTTGATTGCTTGACCTCAGTCACCACAGCATCTTCCTGACCTCAGGTTACTGTTAATTTATTGTACTAACTATTCCGGACAGAATATTTGAACATGTAAATCACTGTCTAGTCCTAGGGATCCTAGAAGTAGGATCCATGTACCTGAGTACTAGGAAGTTTAATTTCGTTTTGCTTTAAGACTGTAACAGAGTAGGTATGACCTTTTCTAGCCCCAGAATATCCTGGCCTTGGATAACATGGGCTATCACTTCGGGCTGACCTCGTAGGTCAGAGGTATTGTGTTGTTTCTGGTAAGGCAATCAAGAACAGTGAGAAGCAGGGATAGGAAGATTGTTTTCAAATGTGGGTGTATAAACAGAGGTATCCATACTAGATTTTAATACACGAAACTGATTGGGTGCCATGTAATTTTCAAGTTTCTTGTTTTGTTTTGTTTTTTTTTTAATTCAAAATGCCCCTGAAAAATGATGGTCTATAAAACCTTAATGTATAGAATTTTAACTGATCCCTTTACTCAAATATTACAGTGACCTCATATCTGTTACTGAAAACAGATTTTAGAATCTGAAAAGCTACAGGCCCATTGAGGTTGTATTTTTCAGTTTTAAGCTAATAAGTATTTGCAGTTCAATTTAATTTACATTGTGCTGAATCTTTTTGACATATCTCTGTGTGTAAGATGTGGTACATACATAATCCATTTATAAAGAAAAATTTGGCTAAGAAAAAGCTCTGTTGGAGTTTTTTATTCAGTATATGTTTATTTGAGTGTCTTAACAGTCTCTGTCTTAGCCACTGAGGATATACCAATGAAACAAGCAGAAGATCCTTGCCCTCTGGAGTAAGCTGTACTTTCAAGGGAGAATATTTCACATTAGGTGATAACTAATCAAAGGAAGAAGGGTACCTTAGTCATCCAGGAGTTATACTTTCAGGGACCTGAGATATAAGCAAACCCACTGGAGACAGGGGTTTATTACATTTGACTTTTGTCTGTTGTGTTCCCTGCTGTATCTCAGAGCCCAAAATAGTGCTTGGCTCATATGTCTGTTGATCAGAAGTGTTTATTGTTTTGAATTTGTATAATCAGGGACATGTACTTTAATAAATGATTTTGCACCTAGCTAGTTGAAAAGTTTATCATCTCCTTTACCTTTTTATATTTGTTACCTACTTTTTGTTTCTCTTGGTGTCCTCATGGCCCGATGCAGGAGCACCTTATTAATATTAATAATTAGTCGTATGGTAATCTGATATGGCAAAGGTTAGATTTGGAAAGGAATTTAAGAGGTCATCTTTTGTTCAGCTTCCTGCCTAGGAAAAAACAGTAAGGCAATTAGGTATGTATTTTTAATTAATCATTTAAAAAACTAGGACAACATAATTGGGTTCTCTCTTGGGAAAGTAGTAAAAGGTACTTAACCCTAGATATAAAGGTACTAACCTGAAAAAATTAGAACTTCTAACTGTGTGGGAAAGTGAAAGCACCACTAAGCTGCTCTTTGTTGATATCAGAAATGGGCCTGTCATTCATTTTGGCATTGAAGCATAGCCTCCTATCTCAGGGGGCAGAACCAGGACTTTTTTTTTTCCTCCCAGAGGAGCTGGACAGTTATTACAGGTTGAAAAGGCTGACCAGTTTTTCAAGAGTTTCTCCTTTTTTACCCCCTGCAACTCATGGTGCTTTTGCTCTGCCTTCAAGATGCACTAAAATCTCCTCCTTTGTGACTGCTTCGGAGCCAGCAAATACCCTGATATGTATAATTCAAAATATGCAGAGTTCATGAGTAAGTTCCATCCTATTTTTTGGCCAGTTAAAATTCAAGTGATTTTTAGAAAAGTGTTAGGATCGAGTTAGGCATTTTGTTGTTTCACCACTTTTATTTTAAGGCTATTTCTGAAAGTCTTTAATATGACTTTGTTTCTTTTTAAGTGTTTTTGTGGCATTAGACAGTACTCCTCTTTTAAAAGCCAGTAACAAAACAATTTTCTTGAGCATCTTTTTAGTTTTACTGAGAAGTATGTTAAATTGAGCGTCTCTGAGCTCGATTGCTCATGTCTGACACAGTCTCAAGTTTCCAGTGAATGGTAACAAAGACTGTAGAGTGTTGTTGGTACTGCAGTGAGAGGCATGCTTCTTTAGACCAGGTAAGAGAGATCATTTTGTTTCTTATTGCTGGGTGCCTTTTTACAGCGTTTATTTTATATTCTTTCAACAGCACCAATGTTAAATTGATAAATAGCCAGGAGCACGCCGATTTCAAGACGTCCTTGCTTGTTGCAGACAGGAAAACTACAGGGTATGGGGGTTGGGGTGGGCGGGGGGGAGGGGTAGAGTAAGCTTAGTTCATCACTCAGTTACTTATATAAATCAATTAAAATGTAAAAATAATTCTGGAACTCCATTTTCTCTGTTCAAGAACCAAAGAAGCAATTAAAGAAACAAATCCTTTTAAAGGTACTTCGTGGTTCTTACTTGTGAATGCAATTCAGAAGGGAGTTTTTAGTTTCATTTCTTTCCAGTGGTTAATAAAATAAGCTTTGCCTCTTACCATACAATTTTTTTTCTCATTTATGAAAACTTTGAAATTGTCAAGAGTAAAATCCGCTTCCTCAGGATCTTTGGAATAAACCTGACACTTAAGAAAAATATTTCAGCTTTTATAGCTGTTTCATTCCCTTTTTTCCTAGTTCATTTTTCTTAAAAGTATTTGTGCTTTGAAAATGTCAGCTGTATTCTAATGAAGCTAAGGCATTGTTTGCTCATAAAGGGGCCGGTGCATTCCACTGCTTTATGGTTTATTACCAGGCACAGTGTGAGAGTGTGGGTGGCACCATTTGGTGTCTGCCTCTTGGAAGGGACTGCCATTATGTTAGCATTGGATTGGCAAGGAAAATACAGCGTGCAAGATCCTATATGAATCTGGATCCTGTGAAGAAAATTTTAGCCGTAAGCAGTCCTGCCTGAGCCCAGAATGTGTGACAGCTTGATCTCTTCAAGTGTTGTCCTGAAGCCTGCTTTTCAGTTACAATGAGTATTCCCCCAGTCACATCTCTGGTTTTGTGGTGTATGTAACATTTACTTGTTCTATGAACTTCAGTAAAGTGAATGTTTCTAGATAAACTATGATATTTTAAATGGACACGGTACACTTTTCAATAATATGTTTACTTTAAAAAAAAGTTTGAAGGAACTTAGTGTTGGGGGGTGGCGGGTGGAGAGGGAGAGGAGGTCAGGCAAAGGCTTTCTTTCAGTTTGGAAAGCCCTGATGAAGAAAAAAAGCAACAGATGTTTCTTCTGTTACAATTGAGGTTGTTTCATTCAAAATTCACAGTAGCTGGAATGGGGAGGGGCGGTCATAAATCTGACTTAATTAGTGAATAAAGAAAAAATAGTCATTTAAAATTTATTCTTTTATATTGAGGATTTGAGAAACAGTATAGAGTAACATATTCCAAGTAACATACTTCTTTGAAGAGGTGGTTTTTTTTTTAATTAAAAATAATTTATGTGTCATTAATGGAGATGTGAGAAAGTTAGTGATAGAGGAAATGATCATTAAACCATATATAACATTATGGAAAAAACTAAGCCACTATAAAGTATATAAGGAATACTTAGGTGGCAGAAGTTTGCACAGTAGGTATTAAGGCTCAAAATGAAATTGAAGCATGAAACATCGTTTACATTTAGTGAGAGATTATTTTATCTTCAGTGAGAAGGATGAGACTTAGTCCTAAAGATCTTTGAATAAGAAATGTGGGAGAAATATTTTGAGTTTAATTGAAATGATGTGTTGTAGTTTCCCTCTTTAAAAAAAAAAAAGATAGTAAACTTAGAGCAAGTAAGCTTGTGGAAAGAGGAGAATGTTTATCTGCTGTAAAGGGTAAGAAGGAAGAAAAGCTTGGAAGCGATATGCATGAAATGAAAGCATTCAAAAAATGGCTTTTCACTTGAAGTTCATAATGAGTAAAGCAAAAATGTTTCCTTTTACAAGTAACACATAGAGAAGCTCTTTGCTCCCGTATAGTATGTGTTTATATATATTACGATTTTATGCATCTCTTAAAGTTAGCTCTTAGGAAACCAGTGCTGAGCTCCAGATATTTCTGATTAGGCACTTACTAAAATGTAGCCCCCACCCTGCACCATGAAGTTAGTAATATATGCTAGCCAGAAAATTCTTTGAACCGTAGTTCCACATTTGCATATGGAGCAAATGTTAAACGGTTTTCTAAATGTTTAGCTGGTCTAAGGAGAGGACTGAGAAAGATAGCAACGTTAAAGGAGATTATTAAAAATTTCTCTTGCTCCTTGCTACGATCTCTGGGCTTCCCAGAAGATTTTCTTTGCTTCACGTATTGACAACAGAATTCAGAGATTTTGAAACTTTTCAGACCATTTTTGAATTAAGATTAAGGGTTTAAGGAATAGCAGTATGAAGCGGTTGAATTGTTTTTCTCTAAGATAACTAACTTACAGGAGCTTAAAATGGATTTACCAAGTTATAGGTTTGATTAGAATAAGAATCTTTATCATTTTGACCAAAGAATGTATATAGTGTTAATGGACTAGAGAGCCCTAAAAAATAAAAAAGGTGACTTCACATATGATACATAACTTTGACAGCATCATGGATTATAGTTATCAAAAATATGTTACTTATGATTATAAATGTAGGTATGACAGTACATTACCACATCAGCAACAGCAGTGCAGAAGTCATTGAGACTGTTAAGCCTTCAATTTAAGAATAGCATACTGAACGAAGACTTCTGGAGTGAAATACCTGTGGTTCCTACCTTATATGTAAACTCTTAAGCAAAAACTGAGGTCTGGGGGGTGTGAACCTTTCCTGTTCATTTCTCTCCAATTCCGAAGACCCAGAGAGTGTCAGATTTAGATGTTCTCTTGGCTTTACCTATTTTTATGCCATTAGAAACCATTCATGGTGGCCTAGAAATCTCTCATCTCTGGTGTGCAAGTCATAGGGAAGATTTGCCAGATGCCTATGTTTTCCTTTTTACATTGTTGTTAAGGAGCAGGTACAAGTGCTGTGCTTTAAGTGTATTATGAGCTAACTCTGTTTTGCAAGTGGCTACAGGAACCTGTGGTGTAATAACATTCTTTCTTTCTACCAAGTGTTAAGCAACCAGTTTTCAAGTGAACTTTTGGTTCTTGACTCTGAAGCTAGAGACCATGAGCAGGGGGCTTTGCTTTTGGCACTTGGCTTTCTCTTGCACAGTCTGGCAGCTCTCTTGGCAATTTCTCTCACAGAGAAATGAAGAGACTTCTAACTGAGCACTTACTGTGTGCCAAGTGGACCCAGTAGAACTTATTTTTAAAAAGTTTGCAGAATCTTTTCATGGGTAAGATTTTAATACAAAAGAGTTTGTTGATACTGATGTCTGAGATTTTGTGCTCTTGACATTATGGTTTAAATGTAGCTTCAGTGATAGCTCTCAAGTGGAAGACAGTATTGAAATAAGAGTACCGATAACGGTGCAGTGTTAACAGCGTGGCATATGGAATACAATAATCCCGGTTTTTATTTGCCAAGGAAAAGAACTGCTTTGAAATTCTAATTCATGGATGGTCTTTGGTGTTTTTGAGTTTGTTTCCTAAAGTTTTAAATTTGTTTTAAGAATGCAACTTTTAAACTGAATCTGTCTGTAGCCTTTGGCACCTTTTGTAAATATTAGAAAAGGAGCTTCTCTTGAAAGTGTTAGTCGCTCAGTTGTGTCTGACTCCTTATGACTGCATGGACTATAGCTCCCTAGGCTCCTGTGTCCATGGAATTCTCCAGGCAAGAATACTGGAGTGAGTAGCCATTCCCTTCTCCAGGGGATCTTCTTGACCCATGGATCAAACCCAGGTCTCCTGCAGGCAGATTCTTTACTATCTGAGTGATTTCTTTGTAACAGGGTCGGGGGCAAGTTAGCATCTCAGAGGGGTTATGGGCTTCTTCGTGAGAGTGATTTCCAATTAAGTGCCCTTGGGTATTCTGATGCTCATCGGGCCTGATCTTGTGGTTGCACCCAGCTGTGTTGATCTACTCCAGCCATTCAGTGACTGTTGGTCCAAGATAAAATATGCTGCTTTCCGCTCACTCTCTTTTCTAGACAACAGACAGCGTCTCTGTGCCATCTGGTGGGTCTGTTGGCTCTGGTGAGGTGCTAAAAGTAGTGGCTGAAAATAGGCTAAACGCTGAAAAGATATAACATGTAAGCACAAGAGACAATAAATAATAATAATTAATAATAAATAAGGGTCACTTAGCCCTTTCTCTTTTTAAGACAAAAGTGGAGATAAGTGGAGTAGAAAGAGTCTACTTAGACATCACTGCTTCCTGAATTTGAGCACAGAGGAAAAGGGTCCTTGTAGCAGTTTGTCCCAGTCTTGCTTGATCCTCAGAATCATCTGAGGCACTTACTTATTTAAAATACTCATTGCCACCTGGTTTTTGATTCTTTAGGTGTCTAGTGGAGCCCAGAAATGTATTTTGATGAAGAGGGATACTACCCTCTCCCACTATAGTCGTCCTCTTTGCGTCCTATGACCAGGCACATGGGAAGAATTACTGGGAAGGCTTGGAAGAACCAAATCGTTTGAGGCCATATGGTAAACTTAATTATTAATCAGAAGATAATGTGTTCAACACTTGGAAATCCTAATTAAGGAGGTGGAAGTGGAAATCAAGAATTAAAAGTTGTCCTTGTCTCAGCAAGGTAAACAGAAAAAGGACAAAGGGACATATTTTAACTAAAAATAAAGAAACCATTGAAAAACAATAGGATCCAGCCTCTAGAAGAGCTGAATGTTTTTGGATGGACATTGAAAAGGAAAAGTCCTACAAAAGAAACCCAGAGCAAATGGACTATATGATTTCTAAGATCTTTTAGCTTTGACATGTGATGAACTAAACGAAAACAATGATAATGTTCCTGATACCAGAGCTTGAATTAGCAGTTCATTTAAGAAATTAGTAGGCCCTCTTTAAATTCTGACATGTGAGGAGAAGGAGAAAGAAATGTTTTTCTCCTTTCAGATTGAAGAATCCAGGGTATTTATGGTTATGGATACCAGAGAAAGGGAGAGCTAGCTAATGGTTTTAAAATGTGTCCTCCAAGTAAAAAAGCTTATCAAAGCCAAGAGAAAAGACTGGATCCTCCAGGCAAGGGAGGACTGACATAGAAGATTTATTGGCCCATTGGGAGTATGCCCTGAGGGCTGCAGAGTTGGGTTTTTTCCGGGGGGTGGGGGGTTATGGTCACTTCAAGGATCCTCTCTGGTTCCTTGGAAAGAGTCGGGTTAGGTGGTCCTTTGGTGGGTAATCCTAGAAGTCTTGTTTTCTGACAGCTGCAAAAACACTCCGACTCTGGCTTCCATGCCTGTGATATATAGGAATGTGCATTTCACTTCTTCTGTCTTCATTTATGCTGTAAGGATGCTTGATTTCCATTTTGGAACCACATACACTAAAGGTCATTTTAACCATAACTTTGGAGATCTTATGAACTTTTCTATTTCTCAGCCTTACCAATTACAGTGATACCACGGTCACCCGTGTTACAAAGTGTAGTGATGGTGTTGGATTTAATCTTAGCAACTTTGGTTAACATGATTGAGTACAGATGCAACAGTATAGAACACAGCAGTGTTATGGGGTACATACAGGTAATGCCCAGTATGTAGCTAAACCATAAATAGAAAGAAAACTTTAAAAAAAAGACTTAACAAATGAAGTCAGGGTGACTTCTGGTTTATACAGTCACCAATCCCGACATGCATCTTATACATCAGATCAGATCAGATCTTTACAGATTTGCTATTTCCCCTGTCTTTACAAACTAATGTGTGCCTGCTTTATGAAGATGGTGCTGTTGATCTGTGGGGCCTGAGTTATTTTTCAAATAAAGGTGATAAATATCCCCTGAGCCATCATATTGTTCTCCCTACCCGACTCTCTCTTCAGTGACATGTCATTTGCTAGATGACTGGCTAGAATTAGAAATACAGTCTGAAGACTGTGGACTCTTCCCTTTTTGCAGAATGAATGGACCTCTTCCAGAATTGACCTGTGACTTGACCTCATTAGTACTGTATTTGAAACTGATCTATAGTCCTTTAAAACTGTTATTAACAAATAATTAAAGGGTAGTATGGGAAGGAGGGAAACGCTTGACACTTTCTGAATCTCCTTGTTCTCTGTTGGAAATGTTAATCATGAACAAAGTGAAGCATGTGATGCTGTCACATAAAGAGGCACATCAGTGGAGCAAATAGACAATCAATAAGGTAGACTTAGTAGTACGACTGAAGGTAGTCAGTAAGGTAGACTTCATGTAGCGTGGGGAGGGCAGTAGAGTTCTCATTAGACGGTCGCCATCTACCATTGGTAGCCTGAAGTAGCCATCTAGGGGGCAAAATTGGGTCATTCATTTCTCACGTTAAATAAATTCCAGATGGTCAAGAATATAAAACTTAAATGAAGGTATCAGTGTAGAAAACATGGGGGATGTTTAATACAGTCTTTAGTATGTAATGAATGACAGTTAAGTTCAAGAATAGCATATCTAACTGGAAATACCAAACTTGTGCATGCTAAGTCACTTCAGTCTTGTCTGACTCTCTTGTGACCCTGTGGACTGTAGCCCGCCAGGCTCCTCTGTCCATGGGATTTTCCAGGCAAGAATGCTGGAGTGGGTTGCCATGCCCTCCTTCAGGGGATCTTCCTGACTCAGAGATTTAACCTGCATCTCTTATGTGTTCACAGACCTTTTTAATATGACATTAAAGTCATAAAAGGAAAGAAGTATAAGATTGACAACATTCTTTTCAAATGTGAAGAGAAAATCATATATAAAAGCCAAAGACAAGTGTCAAATTGGGAAAAATATGTTCACCAGCTATAACAAAGAATATTCTTACCCTTTCAGTATTTAAAGAGAGTCCACCAGTGAATCACCAATAGCCAGTAGGAAGATGGTCCTAATTCTCAGGAAGGAAAATTTAGATGACTTTTAAACAAAGCATATTAGCCTATTCATAATAATAAAACCAAAATAAAATCAAAGTGAGATGCTATTTTTAACCTAAAGATTGACAGAAATAAAGTTTGATAAAACACTGAGTTGGTAAGGTTATGTGGAAATGGATACATTCACACATTTCTGAACAGAGGATGAATTTGTACAGATATTTGGTACAACTGATGTGTGTAAAGATATATGTAGTCATTGCAGCATTAGTTGTAGTAATAAAAAGATTTTACTATTAATGTTTGTAACACTAAAAGCCTTACATTATTAAGGGATGCAAGCTGCTAGAGCTATAAAAAGAAATATTATAGCTAACAAAGTAAATGTTGAAGCAAAATTACATATGAATGTAAATAGGTAGGGAAAGACATCTAAAATAGATACAGTATTGTTAAGTGGTAAAAAAGCAATGTGCAAACTGATTTTTTTTGACCATATGTGTAAGGGAAAAAGGGTATATGTATGCATATATGTTAGTATATGCCTTGAGTATTTCTGAAAGGTTATATAGAAACTGGCATCGTAGCTGTCACTAGGGAAGGGGGGAATGGTTAGGTTGTGGTTGGTGATGGGAGGAGATTCAGTTTTCATTGAATATGCCTATCTCCTGAATTTGTATCACATGCTTCCATGCAGACATTCATGTATTCGTGCATTCATTCATTCATCTGACATATATTTTTATTGGAGTATAGTCACTTTACAATGTTGTGGTAGTTTTCGCTTACTGTGCAGCAAAGTGAATCGGCTCTAAGTATACATATACGTCCTCTTTCTTGGATTTCCTTCACGTTGAGGTCATCGTGGAGCAGTGAGTGGAGTCTCCTGTGCTTACAGTGTGTTCTCAGTGTGTGTGGTTTGTCATTTGTGTCCGACTCTCTTGTGAATGTG
The DNA here is from genome assembly GCF_003369695.1 of Bos indicus x Bos taurus. Taxonomy (NCBI): domain Eukaryota; kingdom Metazoa; phylum Chordata; class Mammalia; order Artiodactyla; family Bovidae; genus Bos; species Bos indicus x Bos taurus. Next base: position 126,390,770 of record NC_040076.1, read on the forward strand.
TAGACCTGTAGCCCGCTAGGCTCCTCTGTCCATGCCAGGATTTTTCTCCGGCAAAATACTGCAGTGGGTTGCCATTTCCTCCTCCAGGGATCTTCCCGACCCTGGGATCGAACCTGCATCTCCTGTATTTCCTGCATTGACAGGTGGATTGTTTACCACTGAGCCACATTAGTTATCTGTTTTATACATCGTATCAATAGTGTGTATATGTCAATCCCAATCTCTCCATTAATCCAACACCCACCCTTCCTCCCTTGGTGTCCATACATTTCATTTGTTCTCTACATCTGTGTCTCTGATGGTCTATACCAATTTGTTCAGATTCCACATATATACATTAATATATACTTGTTTTTCTGACTTCACTCTGTATGACAGTGTTTAGGAGAAGGCAATGGCACCCCCCTCCAGTACTCTTGCCTGGAAAATCCCATGGACGGAGGAGCCTGGTAGGCTGCAGTCCATGGGGTCGCTAAGAGTCAAACACAACTGAGCAACTTCACTTTCACTTTTCACTTTCATGCATCGAAGAAGGAAATGGCAACCCACTCCAGTGTTCTTGCCTGGAGAATCCCAGGGACGGCAGAGCCTGGTGGGCTGCCGTCTATGGGTTGCACAGAGTAGGACACGACTGAAGTGACTTAGCAGCAGCAGTATTCCATTGTATTTACCTGTGTGTGTGTGTGTGTGTGTGTGTGTGTGTGTGTGTGTGTAAATATATATGCATACATACACCACATCTTCTTTATCCATTCCTCTTTTGATGGACATTTAGGTTGTTCCCATGTCCTGGCTATTGTAAATAGTGCTACAGTGAACATCGGGGTGCATGTGTCACTGTGACAGATGTGTCATGTGTGCTGTGGGCAGATAATGATCATACAAGCAAGTAAATGTGCAGTACAGTCAAACAGAGAAGTACTGTGGTGAAAAATCATGGTGAATCAAGAAGTGCTGACATGGGGTAGTCAGGCATTTCTGATGCACTGACAACCGAGCAGAGTCTGGAAGGAAACTGGGGAATAAGGCACATAGATAGATATCTAGGGGAAGGAAGTTATCAACAGAGGGAACTTGAGAGACAAAGGCCATGAGGGAGAACATTGCTGGACGTGGTTTGAGGAGCAGCGCACAGTCCGGGGTGAATGCAGTACAACCAAGGGAGGGATAGGGGAGAGATCTGACAGCTGGTGATGTGAGAAAGGAGGGGTCGAGTGACCTTGTTAACCATCTTAAGGACTTATGCGAACTGAGACGCAAAGTCAGTGGGAGAGTTTGGAAGGGAATTACTCCACAAAACAGGATCACTCGGCTGTGTGATGACAGTAGGACGACCTAAGTCACATAATTTTAAATTTTCTAGTAGCCAGGTTAAAATGGTGAAAAGAAACAGATAAAATTAATCTGAATGATAAATTTTATTTACCCCAATATCCAGAACGTTTATCATTGAACATGAAGTCAACATAATTAGATTTTAGTGAGATGGATTTTGGTTACTTAGCCTTCAAAATCTGTTACCTTACACTTAAAGCACGTTTCAGTTTAGATGTTAAAGTTTCAACAATTGGGCTGAAATGCAGTACTACCAAAATAGTCATGCTGTTTTTTAATGGAAAAATATTTTCTACTGCTTCAGTTCGTAAATTTGAGTTAATTAAAATTTTAAAAGTTTAGGAATTTACAGAGGGAAATGGCAACTCACTCCAGTATTCTTACCTGGGAAATCCTGCACACTGGACTTCCCAGGCATGAGGAGCCTGGCAGGCTACAGTCCATGGAGTCACAAAGAGTTGTAAAGGGTATTAACGATGCTAAGACAGGACTTAGCGACTAAGCAACAACCACAAAAGTCTAGAAATTAGGTCCTCAGTCGTGCTAACTACATTTCAAGTGCTTTATAGCTTCTGTCTAATGACTACTGTATTGGAAAGCTTGGGAGTAGAGTTGTGGGGTTAGGTGGGCCTAACGCAGGACAGGTGGATGAATCAGGAACACATTACAATAATTCAAGATAGAAATGGTCACTTGGGTCAGAGTGGTAGCAGCAGAGTGCATGAGAAATGTTTGTATTCAAGATACATTTTATTTTGTTTCATTTATTTTTTAAACTGCGAGTTTATTGAAGGCTTGATATTATTAATTATTTGTTTGCCTGAGCTGGGTCTTCACTGCAGCATGACATGTGGGATCTTTAGTTACAGCTCTTAGTTGTGGCACGTGGGATCTAGTTCCCTGACCAGGGATTGAACCCAGGGCCCCTGCATTGGGAGTGCAGTTTTAGCTACTGGACCACCAAGGAAGTCCCACATTTATTTTATTTTTTGTAAATATTAAATCGTTTTTATTGTGGGTATGGATACAGATGTATAGCAAAGAACTAAGTGAAAATTCAAAATAAGGACCACCATCATAAATATAAACCAGCAATATTCTAACACAACCTCTTTGTACATAGATTGGGTTTTTTTAATTACATTTTTTTGTACATTTTGTTACATTTTTCATTGTCCATCTGCTTTTTTGTTGGTATCTGTAGTTTTATAAGACACTGGCTCTATTTCTCATGTTGAACAAGACTTCCTTGAGCCTATCTTACACCCAATAATTTGTGCTTCCCAATCCCCGACCTCTATATTGTCTGTCCCCCCTAACTGGTAACCACAACTTGGTTCTCTAGTCAGAGTACATTTTAAAGATAGGGCCGGTAGGATTTATTAATGGATTGTATGTAGGATATAAGAGAATGTCAATAGTGATCTCTTTTGGTCTATGCAGAGTTGAAGAATGGAGTTGACATTTACTGCGATGAAGAGAGAGATGGGAGGAGTATTCTGTGTGGGCTGGGGAACGGTTTGGAGATTTGGAGTATAAAGAGTTCAGTTTCAAGTATGTTAAGTTTGAGGTAACAATTAATCATCAAAATGGAGACAGGCAAAAGGACAGTTGGATACATGAGTCTGACAGGAGCTGTCATACCATCTCGAGGAAGAGTTGACAGAGGAGTCAGAGAACTAATAGAAAGGGCTCTCGGTTGTTTCTAGAGGAGGATCCAGCAACCACGAGTGAGGAGAAGCCAGTGGTTCGGAGGAGAACCAAGAGAGAATGGAGGTTTGGATGCCAAGTGGAGAGTGTTTGAGAGGAAGGTGTGATTTTGAAAGTATCAGATATGGCTGGTAGATTAAGGTTAAGTTGAAAACAGAATTGGCCATTGGATTTAGCAACATGGAGATGTTCTTGGTAAGAGCTAGTTCAGTGAAGTTGGGGAGCGGGCATGGGAGTGGGTTAAAGAAAACAGACTGGAGAAGTAGAGAGAGCAGATGTTGACAGATTTGGTGAGTTTTGTTGTGAAGGGCAACAGAAATGAATTGGTAGCTGGAGAGCTGTGTACATAGTTAAGGAAACTTAACTATGTATTTCTGTTCTGTTTTTAAGATGAAAGAAAAAAATGTGTGTTTATAGGCTGGTAAGAGTGATACAGCAGAAGGGGATAGATTGTGATGATGCAAGAGGTTTTCCAAAGAGAGAGTAGCCGGAAGAATGTAGTTTAGACAAATCCATGAACTACCTGTTTAAAAAATAAATTTGTAAAGTAGGTAACAGAAGAGGACAAGCAAGAGGATTGTTTAATCTGTAATTAGCTTCTTAGCAATAAGTAAATAAATTGCATAGGGCACTTTTTTCCGATTTTACAAAATTAAGATGCAATTTACATGCAGTAGAATGAACCCTTTTTAGCCTAGAGTTCTACGAGTTTGACAAACACATATATATACCACCACATTTTTAACTTTTCTTTACGGCTGTAGGTTTAGCTTGTCCTGTGAAGTTTGGACCCTGTACGTATAGGATGTTAACAATTTCTGATTTGAGATATTTATAAACCCGTAAAATAAGCATATTTGTTCCTATAATAAGTTACTAATATGGTTCTTCTAGGAGGATGTGATAGGCTTGGATGGAGGTTTTCCCCAAAGTTAGTTCAAGGCCAAAAATTTTTCCCCCAGAAGATAAAATATTACTTGTACTGACATCATACATGCTTAGTCACTTCAGTCATGTCTGACTCTCTGCAACCCCATGGACTGTAGCCCACCAGGCTCCTCTGTCCATGGGGATTCTCTAGGCAAGAATACCAGAGTGGGTTGCCATGCCCGTCTCCAGGGGAATCTTCCTGACCCATGCCTCTTATATCTCCTGCATTGGCAGGAGGGTTCTTTACCACTAGCACCATCTGGGAAGTCCACTGACATCATAACAAGCCACAATTATTTGAATTTTTCATTTTAATTGGACATATTGAAGGTGATTAACTAGAACTAGAACTGTGCCCTGCACCTGCCCCCCCCCCCCAACCCCCCCCTCCCCCCCGCCCCAGCCCAAGTGAAAGAACTCTTTGGTGTCTGGACAATTCTAATGAAAAACAGAATGATTCCAGTTATTCAAGAAATCAAGATAAAATTTGAGGCAAAATTTTGTGCCTCTGTCAAGATTTGGCATAAGTTTTAGCTCTTTTTCGAGCCCCTTTCCTAGGTGATTGATCTCATTTTAGTTAATTCGGGAAATTGCCAGGATCAAAATCCAGGCAGGTCTTTAAATTTTTGTTTTTAATAAATACATCATGTGCTAGACATTGGCTTCTGGACAGTGTCAGGACCCTGTTGCTAGGCAGCTGTGAATTAAGGCCAAGTACTTATGAAAAATTATTTAGACTTGGTTTGGTTTACTTCTAATGGAGCTGACATTTCAGGAGGCTGGATGTTTGTAACCTATTTAAATGTCTTTTTGAATCCAAAAAATTATATTTCTGCTGCTGAGCCTAGTTGATTTTATGAAAGTAAATTATGTCTAAACACATTTCTTTTATTTCTAGATACTACAATTGTGAAATCCCAGTAGAGTCTCTTTAACTGCTCCTTAGCAGTTAAAAGTTAAGTTAAAGTTAAGAGACAAATTTCATTTTTACTAATTATCAAACAGAGATGCTTCATTTATAGATCTTACCTTGTATGAACAGTGCTGGCTGACAAGTGCATACATGTTCAAAAAACTTAATAAAGTATAAAACAAAGGAAAACATTTTTCCCTACTACTCACCCAGAGGTAACCTCTATTAAGTTTGTTATCTTGCCAGACTCTTTCTGCATCTGTAAACTTACATGTATATGTAGGTTTTTTTTTTTTTTTTTCAATTGAAGGATAATTGCTTTACAGAATTTTGTATTCTGTCAAACCTCACCATGAATCAACCATACATGGATTGATGGATGTATACATACATCCCCTTCCCTTTGAAGCTCCCTCCCATCTCCCTCCCCATCCTACCCCTCTAGGTTGATACAGAGCCCCTGATTTGGGTTTCCTGAGACATACAGCAAATTCCCATTGGCTATCCAATTTACATATGATAATGTAAGTTTCCGTGTTTCTCTTTCCATACATCTCACCCTCTCCTCCCCTCTCCCCATGTCCATAAGTCTGTTTTCTGTGTCTGTTTCTCCATTGCTGCCCTGTAAATAAATTCTTCAGTACCATTTTTCTAGATTCCGTATATATGCATTGGACTATGATATTTATCTTTCTCTTTCTGACTTACTTCACTCTGTATAATAGACTCTAAGTTCACCCACCTCATCAGAACTGACTCAAATGTGTTCCTTTTTATGGCTGAGTAATATTCTATTGTGTATACGTACCACTAATTCTTTATCCATTCATCTGTCGATGGACATCTAGGTTGCTTCCATGTTCTAGCTATTGTAAATAGTGCTGCATTGAACAATGAGATACATGTGTCTTTTTCAGTTTTGGTTTCCTCAGGGTATATGCCTAGGCGTGGATTGCTAGGTCATATGGTGGTTTTAGTCCTAGTTTCCTAAGGAATCTCCGTACCATCTTCCGTAGTGGCTGTATCAATTTACATTCCCACCAGCAGTGCAAGAGCATGCCTTTTTCTCCACATCCTCTCCAGCATTTATTGTTTGTAGACTTTTTGATGATGGCATATGGCTGGTATGAGGTAATAATATCTCATTGGAGTTTTGATTTGCATTTCTCTAATAATGAGTGATGTTGAGCATCTTTTCATGTGTTTGTTAGCCATCTGTATGTCTTCTTTGGAGAAATGTCTGTTTAGGTCTTTTCCCCATTTTTGGATTGGGTTGTTTGTTTTTCTGGTGTTGCATTGTATGATCTACTTGTATATTTTGGAAATTTATCCTTTGTCCATTGTTTCATTTGCTATTGTTTTGTCCCATTCTGAGGGTTGTCTTTTCACCTTGCTTATAGTTTCCTTTGCTGTGCAAAAGCTTTTAGGTTTAATCAGATCCCACTTGTTTACTTCTGTTTTTATTTCCGTTACTCTAGGAGGTAGATTGTGGAGGATCTTGCTTTGATTTATTTCATCAAGCGTTCTGCCTATGTTTTCCTCTAAGAGTTTTGTAGTTTCTGGTCTTACATTTAGGGGTTTACTCCATTTTGAGTTTATTGGCTCAGAGGGTAAAGTGTCTGGCTTACAATCTGGGAGACCTGGGTTCAGTCCCTGGGTTGGGAAGATCCTTTGGAGAAGGAAATGGCAACCCTCTCCAGTACTCTTGCCTGGAAAATCCCATGGACAGAGGAGCGTTGTGGGCTACAGTCCACTGGGTCGCAAAAGTCGGACACGACTGAGCGACTTCATTCATTTCATGGTGTTAGGAAGTGTTCTAATTTGATTCTTTTGCATGTAACTGTCCAGTTTTCCCAGCACCATTTATTGAAGAGGCTGTTCTTGCCCCATTGTATATTCTTGCCTCCTTTGTCAAAAATAAGGTACCCATAGGTGCATAGGTTTATTTCTGGGCTTTCTATCTTATTCTATTGGTCTATATTTCTGTTTTTATACCAGTTATCATACCATCTTGATGACTGTAGCTTTGTAGTATAATCTGAAGTCAGAAAGTTTGATTCCTCCAGCTCCATTCTTCTTTCTCAAGACTGCTTTGGCTATTTGGGGTCTTTTGTGTTTCCATATGAATTGTGAAAATTTTTTTTTAGTTCTGTGAAAAATGCCATTGGTAATTTCACAGGGATAGCATTGAATCCACAGATTGCTGATATATATATTATATATATATGTTGATATATATAATCCATAATTATTGATATATATGTTGTTGTTGTCATTTCTTAATTGGGGTTTGATTTGTAGATTTTTTTCTTGTGTTTCTTGACTGTATAAGTCCCTTTAACATTTGTTTTAAAGCTGGTTTGGTGGTATTGAATTCTCTTAACTTTTACTTGTCTGAAAAGCTTTTGATTTCTCCATCAATTTTGAATGAGATCCTTGCCAGGTAGAGTAATCTTGGTTGTAGATTTTTCCCTTTCAGTACTTTAAATATATCCTGCCATTCCCTTCTGGCCTGCGGAGTTTCTCCTGAAAGATCAGCTGTTAAATGTATGGGGTTTCCCCTGTATGTTACTTTTTGCTTTTCCCTTGCTGCTTTTAATATTCTTTCTTTGTGTTTAATCTTTGTTAGTTTGATTAGTATGTGTCTTGGCATGTTTCTCCTTGGGTTTATTCTGTATGGGACTCTTTGTACCTCTTGGACTTGATTGACTATTTCCTTTTCCATGTTGGGGAAATTTTCAACTATAATCTGAGCACATATAATCTCATACCCTTTCTTTTTCTCTCTTCTTCTGGGACCCCTATAATTCGAATGTTGGTATGTTTGCTATTGTCCCAGAGGTCTCTGAGACTGTCCTCAGCTCTTTTCATTCGTTTTACTTTATTCTGCTCTTCAGAAGTTATTTCCACCATTTTATCTTCCATATCACTGGTTCGTTCTTCTGCTTCTGATATTCTGCTATTGATTCTTCCTATTTTTAATTTCAGTTAATTGTGTTGTTTGTATGTTTATTCTTTAATTCTTCTAGGTCTTTGTTAATTGATTTTTGCATTTTCTCCATTCTGCTTTCAAGGTTTTTTATTATCTGTACTATCATTATCCTGAATTCTTTTTCAGGTAGTTTGCCTATTTCCTCTTCATTTGTTTGGATTTCTGTGTTTCTAATTTGTTCCTTCATTTGTGCAGTATTTCTCTACCTTTTCATTATTATTTTTTTAACTTACTGTGTTTGAGGTCTCCTTTCCCTAGGCTTCAAGGTTGAATTCTTCCTTCCTTTTGTTTTCTGCCCCTCTAAGATTGGTGCAGTGGTTTGTGTAGGCTTCATATACGGTAAGATTTATGCTAAGTTTTGTTTGTTTGTTCTTCCTCTGATGGGCAGGGCTGAGTGCGGTGGTCATCCTGTCTGCAGATGCTCGGGTTTGCTGTTTTGTTTTGTTTGTTGTTTGGATGCACAGGGTGCTACTGGTGGTTGGGTGACGCCAGGTCTTTTATTCAAGTGGTTTCCTTTGTAGGAGTTCTCACTATCTGATACTCCCTAGGGTTAGTTCTCTGGTAGTCTAGGATCTTAGAGTCAGTGCTCCCACTCCAAAGGCTCATGGCTTGATCTCTGGTTGGGAACGAAGATTCCACAAGTGGTTTGTTATGGCATTCAGTTCAGTCACTCAGTTGTGACTGACTCTTGGCGAACCCATGAAATGCAGCACGCCAGGCCTCCCTGTCCATCACCAACTCCTGGAGTCCACCCAAACCCATGTCCGTTGAGTCGGTGATGCCATCCAACCATCTCATCCTCTGTTGTCCCCCTTTCCTCCTGCCCTCAATCTTTCCCAGCGTCAGGGTCTTTTCCAGTGAGTCAGCCCTTTGCATCAGGTGGCCAAAGTATTGGAGTTTCAGCTTCAGCATCAGTCTTTCCAGTGAACACTCAGGACTGATCTCCTTTAGGATGGACTGGTTGGATCACCTTGCAGTCCAAGGGATTCTCCAGAGTCTTCTCCAACACCACAGTTCAAAAGCATGAATTCTTTCACTTAAATTTTCTAAATTCTGTAATCTGCGCTTTCTCCATTCATTTGAAATGCTACTTTTACCACATACAAAATTTCCACATATAAATGAAACAAATTTGGGACTTCAGTTTCTGTTTTGTCAGTTTTTTTGTCTGTATCTTAGCCAGTGTCACATGAATGCAATCCCTTTAGCTATCTAATAATTGTGAAATCTGGGGGTCTAAAGTTCCTCTCTTTCCCCATTATTCCTTCCCCCCCCCCCAAATTTCTCAGATGTTCTCTGTCTTTACTTTTCCAGATACTTTAGAATCAAATTTATTTGTTTCCTGCTAAATTCTTTGATATGAACTGGCATAACAGATCTGGCTTTAATGATATTTTTCTTTTTGTTTTCGACCTAAGTTTTATATTCTTAATTTTCCTTCACTGGTAAGTTTCAAATTGAGATCAATTTATTCCCTAACCTTCATCATCTTTTTTTTGATATGTTTCTTCTTCTCTGTTATTTGCAAATTTTTGACTTTTGCTCCTCACACAGTGTATCAGAGATGATCTCATCTTAAACATTCAGCAGCCCTAAGACTATTAAAAAAAAGAAAAGTCATCTGAGAGTCAGACGATTTCAGGGCTGGATTCATCTTTATATGGATTCGTAATGTGTCCCCCTCCTGCCCAGGACTGAGTGCATGGCACATGTCTGTCAGTTACAGTTCTTCCGCCTAGAATCACAGATTAGTACTGCTGTCCAGTTAGGTGAATTCTTAAGCAGGTGAATAACCACATCTTTAGCAACAGATAAGATATGCATGTTACATGAAAGATCAGTTGAGCAGTTAGAGAGTAAGGACACTTTGATTATACCAATTGCTCAGTCATGTTTTAAAAACAATAAACAAAGGACCAGGTGTGTAAGTTTATTTCACCTGTTAAAAAGTAACAAAAGATACAGTTTAGGCTACATTACGGGAAGTATGGATCCAGATTAGGACAGGTAATAGCTCCAATCTGTACAAGTCAAACAGTTTTTATTGTTTCATGTACCTCTTTGATGCCAGGAACTAAACCAGGCACTTGAATACACAACTGATAACACAGTCTCCTTTACAGTAGAATTTCAATAATAGATTTTCGAAAACCCAGAAGAGCATAGAGGCTAGAGACACAGAGAACAGAAGCTCTAGAGCCTGTGGGACCTTGTACAAATTATTTAACCTCACTCTGTCTTAATTTCTTCATGGGTAAAATGCAGTCAGTAAAAATACACTTCACACTTTTGTCCTAAGCAGTAATGAGATGATGTATATGTGGGAAGCCTCTAGAACACACTTTGGCACATAGTGATGGTTCAGAAAATAGTATGGAGTGCTGTTTTGAAATGCTGAAAGGTAGGAGTTGTCTCAGCAGAGAGGGACTTCCCACCAGAAGGAATTGTGTGCCCCAGAGTTGGAGTGGTTGACCCGGGGCCTTTCTGGAACTGCAGGGAATTTAATCTGATAGGAGGTGCATGTGGACCGAGTAGCTAAGCACGAAGCTTCCCAGGGAGGCCGAGATCTCCAGGCGGAAGCTTTTGTGCCACGTTGAGGAGCATGAAAGGCATTTAGAAAACGTTGTGGAACCTCGGAAATGCCTTAAATAGGGAGTGTCCACAGCAGTTTCATCAGTGGAAAGACTGGTTCTTCACAGATGCGCAGAGACGCTAGGAAAGCCATTTGAGGTAGGACATCCAGTTGGGGAAGTGGTGCTCAGCCCTGGCTGCACCTAGGAGCTGCCTAGAGAACTTGAACAGTCTAATGCCCAGGTTGACTCCAATTATATCAGCAGCCTGAGGTTGAGACCCAGACACTGGCGGTTTTTTATTGCTTCCCAGATAATTCCATTGCACAGCCAGGGCTGTGAACCTCTATATTAGAGAAGTAACTGCAGTCAAATGAGATTTGATAAAGTTCCAAATTAAACAAGTGCCAGCAACATAAAGGAGCCAGGGTAAGGAGATAACAAGTAGGATGTGGTGGTTGGTTGAATGAAGAGGGGTTGATGGTTTCTGGTTTGGGTAGCTGGTGTGTGATGATCTATACCAAGAAGGAGAAGCAGATTTGGGTACTGGTCCTTGCTGAGTGGGCATGAGAAGGGTAAGGAATTCGATTTTTTTTAAGCTTTTTATTTTTGTATTGGAGTCCAGCCGATTAACAATGTTGTGATAGTTTCAGGTAGACGGGGGATTCAGCCATACATATACATTTATCTGCTCTCCCCCAAACTCCTCTCCCCTCCGGGCTGCCGCATAACACTGAGCAGAGTCCCATGCACTAAACAGGAGAACCTTGTTGGCTCTCCATTTTAAATATAGCAGTGTGTACATATCCATCTTCAACTCCCTAAGTATCCCTTCCCCCAGTCCTTCCCCCACCACCCCACCAACCTCTGCAACCTAAGTTTGTTCTCTAGCTCTGTGACTCTGGTTTGTAAATAAGTTCATTTGTATCGTTTCTTTTTAGATTCTGCATAGAAGAGATGTCATATGATTAAAGAATTTGATTTTGAAATGTAGAATTTGAGGGAAATGATATAAGAAACTGAGGGGAAGGAGCCAGTAATATACTTGAAAACTCAGAAGACAGAGGAAATAATTGATGCAAGAGTTCCCTGAGAAGACAGGAAGTACAGAGCAGACATGAAAGAAGTAATTGATATGAGAATCTTCCTCTCTGAGAGAAATAAGTAAAAACATTTGAGGGTGCAAGTAAGCTCACAGGCTGAGGGAGAGGAGCCGTAATTCAGCCTCATGGCCTGAGCTCCTTACTGCAGGAGATCTGCCGAGAACTAAGAGATGAGAGAGCAGGCATTCAGGAGTTGGGCAGGCTTTGTAGGAGCCAACAAAGGGCCATCTGAGGATGGTGTCTTTCCGGTCCTACTCTTAAATGTTGATTTTTCCCCAGAGTTTCAATATTGACCCTGTTTCACACACTTCCTGTGTGATCTCCTTTGTTACACTGGATTCCACTGTTATCTTCTGAGACAAATATTGATAAACTGAAGTTTGTCCAGAAAAGTTAGGTATTAATAGTTGACACATTCAGAAAATTATTGGTCGGCTTTTCATTTGGAGGGATAGCATTTTGCTACCTTAATTTGAAATTTAGTTTGTTGAGATCACTTGAAGACACTGTGAAGATCCTAGCAGTTTCTACCATCAGTCATTTGGTAGCATTATATTTGTTTTTCCAGTATAACAGAAATTTCAAAAAGTGGCTAACTCAACCTTTTGAAACCATGTTAACTTTTAATATTAAAATTTTGTTTTATAGTATAAAAAATTTTAATAGATATTTATTTTATACTTCATCTCCTTGTTGTGTTCTGTCATTTATAATCAAGATCTAACTGGAATTCTCAACTGTGATATAAACTATGATTTACATTAAGTGTTAGTCACTCAGTCGTGCCCGACTCTTTGCAACCTCATGGACTGCAGCCCACCAGGCTCCTCTGTCCATGAGATTTTCCAGGCAAGGATACTGGAGTGGGTTGCCATTTCTTTCTCCAGGGGATCTTCCCAACCCAGGGATCGAACCCAGGTCTCCTGCACTGCAGGCAGATTCTTTACCGACTGAGCTACAAGGGAAGCCCCATGATTTACATTATGTACTCTTAAATATTTTTTCCTTTAAAAAACCAACTTAAGGTTTAGTGGTTATCAGATAGACTGAACTATATATTTTGCAGATTTATTTTGCTAATTATCCTCACTACAACAAAGCAATAGTGTGACTTTCCTATATGCCTTCTTGTTCATAACTTGATAAATTACTTAAGCCCACAAATGTGGGCTTCTCAGCTGGCTCAATGGTAAAGAATCCACCTGCCAGTGCAGGAGACACAGGTTCAGTCTCTGGGTTGGGAAGCTCCCTTGGAGAAGGAAATGACAATCCACTCCAGTACTGCCTGAAAAATCCCATAGACAGATATGCAACCTGGTGGGCTCCAGTCCATGGGGTAGCAAAAGAGTGAGAAACGACTTAGCAACTAAACAGCAGTAAAGCACAGATGTGTAGACTGATAGAAGGTGACCTTGACGTTGCAGAACGTTAACCTAGTGCTCTAATATCATTTCAGGTAACGTTTCATTCGTTGCATTTCCAGTTTCCAGCACCAACTCACCAACAAAGATTTTACCAAAAACCTTAGGACCAATAAATGTGAATGTTGGACCCCAAATGGTAAGAAAATCATCATATTTTAGGATTTGAAACTTTGCTTAGTTTATCCTAATTTAAAGGAAAGTTGTACTGAAGATGCTTGGTGAAATACTCCTGTGAATACCTTATCTCTTAATTTTTAAAGTTTTATTTTTAGCTGAATGTAACTGGTTAGTCTTAAGAAAAAGACACTGTGTTTGTCAATGTTTAATTTTCATGTATTTTTGAATTTGGATTCTGAATGTGTTAAATTAAGTTTTTTGCCCCTCTGCGAGGCTTCTCTTATTTTCAGTTGTTTGAGCCAATTGATTTGAAATCTGTTATGTCTTATGTTCCTCTCCTTTTTCTTTTAAAATAACCTTTACTGCACTAAAGTGTATACTTTCATATAAACTGATTATGACCCAACAGTTAATCTGTATCTGGAGTTACTGATTTGAAAAACTCTTTGATGAAAGGACATTTAGGAAGAAACAACTCACCAATTCATTTCAATCTTTAGCAGTAGAAATAGTGAATTTAAATGGAAAATATTTAACCATTTCTCTGAAGGTATTCCATTAATTATGCTAGAGATTAAAGTAGGTAGTGCTTTTAAGACAGCCTTATTTATAAACAGTCACATGAAGCTAATGTATTAATAAAAACTATACCTAATTTAAATGGCCTCACCCACCATTAGCAAAAGTACATAAACATTTGAACAATAACTCTTCCTTGTCAGTGCTTACATCTTCTTATCTCTAGAGCCATAAGAATAAATTTTGTTCATAATATATGGTACTATAGGCTATGCTAAATGCACAGTTACTTAGATAAAAATCTCTTTTAACATACTGAATGGCTTCGGAAAGTCTTTGAAATCTTAAGACATACTAGACGTGACATTTTTCTTGGTCTCTTGAGGACTGTTAATCATCTGCAGAATCCAAGCTAAAGATGTTGCCCAGTTCTGTAACTATGTGAAGAATGTCATCTAGCCCCAAGCTCATACAAACTGTAGCTCAGGTGAGGAGCCACAGTTCTGAGTAGTTCAGGGTATATTTTCAGACATCTGCTAAGCATTCAGCTCTCCCCAGCCACTGTAGTGGGTGCAAATGCGATGACACACCTGCCTTGAAAGCCGATATTTTGAAAGGTGATTCTATAATCATCAGAATTAAACAAGCATATGTGACCTTTCATGAATTTGTCCCTTACAGTACTCCTGTGTTTTGAAAGACTGTTTCCTCTTGGTATTCCAGTGATGCTGCTAAGGCTCAAATTTGAATTCCTCTTTGGGAAACGTGATTTTCCTTCCCACTGTCAATTGGGACTAAAAGTACATATAAGCCTTTACACACTTCAGGTTTGACAGTGATATGTACTCGTGTATATGAGATACTCGATTACTGCAGACCTCAGAATCAGTGATGCAAAGGTCAGAAGCAGTGGAGATTTGGGGCTCTCCTTAAGAGCCAGCCCAAGACCAGTCTCCCTGATTCTCAGGTACTTTTTGCAGTTCTGGGTCCCCAGGCAGGAATCAGAGTTTTCTATTTTAATTTCCTAGTTTATTGTAATTTGATTTCCTAATATATTGTAGAATCCCAGTAAGAACCACTTCTCTCTCTTCTTGTTTGTCTCTTTTGTATGTTTTCCCCTAATTTTCAGTCTCTTATCCATGATTTTTAAAACAGTTTTGTTAGAAAATTCTTAAGTAAAGCCTCACCCGTTTGCCTCATACTTGCTCTTAAAATTTTTACATATCTCTTTGGAAACTGGATGTTCATGGTAGAGAGAAATTTCAAAAGTTCTCAAGAAAAAAAGTTATTTTCTGTGTTTATAGAAACTAGTTTAGAAGTAACCGTGGCTTGGCATTCTAACTGTCTTCTTAAAGGTACCTGGTTTTATATATATGCACACACACATATATTTATATAAGATAATCTCATGCTTATTTTAACATGGTTAAAAACTGCATGTCTCTTACAATGACAATGAAAATTTTGTGAAATAATGAAACCCTTAAATAGAACACTTTGTATTTAAATAGATTCCTTAGAGTTTATAGTTACAGATTTTTCTTTTCAGAACATACATGCTCTCTTGGCATTTCGTACTGTAGATGGCAGCAGTACATAAGATATCTTGATTGAAGGTAGAAAATTTTCAGACTGAGGTTCAGTTGCTGTATGACTTTCATAGGCTAAGTACAGATGTTCATTTCCCTTATCAGATCAACTGAATATTATTTTAATTTGGGGCTTCAAAATTAAGGTTCAGTTTTATGAAGCATGTGTGACTTATCACCTGTATGAACTAATTTTCCTGTTCATTGGTTGGTCAAGTTCTGTTTATTTCTGTGTGGTTCTGTTTAAGGTTCACTGTCACTGTTCTGGTTTAAGAACTCACTACATCTCACAAGAACTTCTAATATATAGATCCAATACAAGTGTAGCATCCTTCCAGTTTCTTTGTTGGTGAAATGTTTGTTAAAGGCTTGCCAAGAGGAAGGAACAGAGCGTTGCTAATCACTCTCAGGTCAGGAAAGAACAGCAGCTAACCGCCTGCCACTGAGGAAGGAGAAATGAACTAGAACGCAACAACTTAGTCCAAAGTCATTCTCAGTAAAGATAACCAGCTTTTCTCTGTCCTATTTCCCTTCCTCCTTTGTTCTTCTTCTTCTTCTTTTTTTTTTGTTTTTTCCTACAAAGCCCTTAAAATTGGGTAGAACTGAGCCTGTAGAGTCCTAAAGAAAAAAACTCCATAGTTTTTTTCAGACTGCACGAGTAATGCAGTCTGCTTCAGGGTAAGTTGGAATACTTAGAATTGCTTTGTGGAGACTTCTATTCTAGGAATACAGTAGACCAGGGGCTGATCAAATACTCAGACTCTATTTCTCAAGCACTCATTCAGGTCAGCATAATAGAGAACAGAATGTATGATGCAGTGATTGCTGAGAACTACACCCTTTATATTGTATTTTCTTACTGGATTTTATATAATCCTTTCTAGCATATCGATGAAGAAAGAAGCTACTTTTTTTCATCATTTTAAAAGCTGGGTCTTCTGTCTCAGTTCAGTAAATGTTTACTGATTCTTTCCTATGAGTGTCTCCTAGCACTGTGGTAGGCCCTGCAAACACCCTGTACCTTTAAGGATCCTGCATTGAGATGGAGGTGAGGAGTATGGTGGTATGGAAAATGTGGAAGGCTTGTCTAGTGTCCCTTTGTTCTCATGAGGCAGATTTCTGAATGCCTTGTTTAATAATCCTTGGCATATTGTGAGGATCAGAATTCCCCGGCTGTCTGTCGGTATTTGTTGTGTTTTGTTTGACTATAGAATTAATTTATTAAAATAGTTTCCTAATCATTCGTATGTAGTAACATCTCCCCAGCCCCACTAATACTCCCATTCCCTGGAGCATGCCTTTATTTTATTTACTGTTTTGTGTGTGTGTGTGTGTGAAAATAGGGTTTTAGTAAAGTCCTTAATCTTAGTTCTATTCATTCCCTTTCTGGAATCCGTCCATAAAAAATAGAAATTAAAGCCAAGATAATTTTACAAAAAGGTTTATCACAGCATTATTTATAATAATGAATATTTGTAAAAATCTAACAATAAGGTTAATTAATCCACATGACAGAATGTTTTATGGTTTTTAAAATGTGTTTGAATAATATTTAATGATATGAGGAAATGCTCTTAAAAAAACAGATAAAACTGCATCTGTATAAGAATGCAAATCGTATAATGTCTTTGCATATGTTTTGGACTGTGAAAATCTAATTTGCTGTTATCCCAGTTCTAGTTAATCAAGTTCAACTAAAATTAGTTTTCATAATTCTAAAGAAAGGTTTTCATTTTTCTGATTTTTAAAATGTCAGTCGCCAGCTTAATCCTTCCCAGTTGCTATTCACTTGCTGAAATCCACGGTGTACTTGGTATCAGTGTTGATGCTTGTGCTTCAGGATCTTAGAATATACAAGTGGGTCAAAGGGATTGCTTATATTCTAGATGATTGATATTAAGTACATTGTAGATAATAAGGTTTCCTCCTTATAAACTTATTTTCTGCCTGTAGGCTTGCCTTAGCAACTAAGAATAGTTTTCCTTGTTTTGACTTTACAGATTATAAGCACACCGCAGAGACTAACCAGTTCAGGAAGTGTTCTGATTGGGAGTCCATACACCCCTGCTCCAGCAATGGTTACTCAGACACACATAGCAGAAGCTGCTGGCTGGGTCCCAGGGTAAGAGTGGTACTGCAAGTTACCATTTTTAAAAGCTTTTTTTTAAAGTTCTGATCTTTTTTGCTCACTGTCTTACCTTCTGTTCTTGTTTTATGGCTTTAAAAACTAGTATGTTTCCTTTAAGATCACCTGTTTATTTCATGTCCTAGTTATAAAATGGGCATCTAGGATATAGCCTCTGGATCTTGGTTCCCTGACTAGGGATTGAACCCTTGTCCTCTGCAGTGGAAGCGTAGAGTCTTAACCACTGGACCACTCCCTGGAACAACCATTTTAAACAGAAAAATAAAATAATAACTTGTAACTGAAACATCTTTGTTCAGTGCTGAAAGAAGACTGCTTTTTATGATTTGACTTTTAGCCACTTTGGAGATGTAAAAACTGCATTTTATATTGTTTTAACACACATAAGAAAGGAGTTATGTATATGTGTGTGTGTGCTTAGAATTTCCTCTTGAAACTAGCATTTTTGTTTCATTTAAAACCAGAAAAAGAAGGGAAAAAAAGAGACCAAAATATATTAAAACTTTCATTGAGTTTTATCTTGGTTCTTTTAAAACGCTGGGCAGTTAAATCAGTGTCCCTGCTTCGTTACTCATTTGCCACTTTTAATATCGGATCTCTACGTGTTCCATCTTTACCTTAAAATAACCTTATTCAACCTTTTCCCCCTCCTTATCATTTTAGCATCTCATCCCTCCATAAAAGGAAATAGTAAAATAAGTGACTGAAAATTTTATTTTGTCCCTTTAGAAATTATTTCCAACATGGCAAACCACACTGGTGGTTCTGTCATTGACTTACAGTTGTGAGTTCTAATAAGCAAACAGTAAATCTTGGTTCAGTAAGAATCTCCTTGCTTCAAGGATATTAAAGAAATGAATGAAATAACAGTCCTGGCAGAGTGCTTTAAGTTATACACACACACACACACACACACACACACTAGAGGCAAAAGAGTTTTGTGTGTGTGTATGTGCTGCTGCTGCTGCTGCTAAGTCGCTTCAGTCGTGTCCGACTCTGTGCAACCCCATAGACGGCAGCCCACCAGGCTCCCTGGGATTCTCCAGGCAAGAACACTAGAGTGGGTTGCCATTTCCTTCTCCAATGCATGAAAGTGAAAAGTGAAAGTGAAGTCACTCAATCATGTCCGACTCTTAGCGACCCCATGGACTGCAGCCTACCAGGCGCCTCTGTCCATGGGATTTTCCAGGCAAGAGTACTGGAGTGGGGTGCCATTGCCTTCTCCAGTATGTGCTTAGTCATGTCCAACTCTTTGTGACCCTGTGGACTGTAGCCTGCCATGCTCTTCTGTCCATGGAATTCTCCAGGCAAGAATACAGGAGTGGGTTGCCATTTACTTCTCCAGGGGCTATTCCATACCCATTGCATCTCTGCATTGGCAGGCAGATTCTTTACCCCTGGCACCACTTGAGACATCGCTTCATATGTATACATAACGTCTTTTCCATTATCAAGTAAGATGAAGTGACGGAATCACCTGTAATTCCATGGCCTTTCAGTTCAGTTCAGCCACTCAGTCGTATCCAACTCTTTGCGACCCCATGGACTGCAGCACACTGCAGCTTCCTTGTCCGTCACCAACTCCTGAAGCTTGCTCAAACTCATGTTCATTGAGTCAGTGATGCCATCTAGCCATCTCATCTTCTGTCGTCCCTTTCTCCTCCTGCCTTCAGTCTTTACCAGCATCAGGGTTTTTTCCAGTGAGTCAGTTCTTTGCATCAGGTGGTCTAAGTATTGGAGTTTCAGCTTCAGCATCAGTCCTTCCAATGAATATTCAGGACTGATTTCCTTCAGAATTGACCGATTTGATCTCCGTGTAGTCCAAGGGACTCTCAAGAGTCTTGCAACACCATAGTTCAAAAGCATCAATTCTTCAGCACTCAGCTTTCCTTATAGTCCAACTTTCACATCTCTACATAACTGCTGGAAAAACCATAGCTTTGACTAGATGGACCTTGGTTGGCAAAGTATTGTCTGTGCTGTCTAGGTTGGTCATAACTTTCTCCCAAGGAGCAAGCATCTTTGAATTTCATGGCTGCAATCACCATCTGCAGTGATTTTGGAGCCCAAGAAAAGAAAGTCCATCACTGTTTACATTGTTTCCCCATCTATTTTCCATGAAGTGATGGGCTCACATGCCATGATCTTCGTTTTTTGAATGTTGAGTTTTAAGCCAGCCTTTTCACTCTCCTCTTTGACTTTCATCAAGAGGCTCTTTATTCCATCCTTAACAATAGCATGTTAAGTCCATAATATCATGTTAAGTCCATAATAATATCAATACTATGACCTTCATTCAAGTCCTTAACAATATCCTCATATAGATCTGCAAGTTAGGTTGGAGTTTTTCGTACCCTTGGAAGGTAATTTAATGAGAGCCAAGTCTCTGCCAGTAGTGCTGGTCTGCTTTGGAGATGAGCAGGGTTTGGTGTTTTCAGTAACTGGCTGTGCTTTATACTGCATGTAGTATGATTGTCTGATGTTTTTAAGAACCAGTCTTCCAGAGTGAATAAAACTTTCCTATGCCTTCTCGTTCATTGTTGTTGTTTCATTGGTAGACACACAAGTCGTGTCTGACTCTTTGTGACCCC
Organism: Bos indicus x Bos taurus; assembly: GCF_003369695.1. NCBI lineage: Eukaryota > Metazoa > Chordata > Mammalia > Artiodactyla > Bovidae > Bos > Bos indicus x Bos taurus. The sequence goes on from NC_040076.1 coordinate 126,410,709, forward strand.
GTATACTGTGGCCCACCAGGCTCCTCTCTCCGTGGAATTCTCCAGGCAAGAATACTGGAGTGGGTTGCCATTTCCTTCTCCAGGGGAATCTTCTTCACCCAGGGATCGAACCTGTGTCTCCTGCAGGGAAGCTCTTCTCATTTATAAATTAGCAGTATTTCTTCGTAGAGATTGGTTAAACTCATTTCAAACCTATGACTCTTGTGATTTCTTGGGTCCAGTGACAAAATTCAAGTTCTGATTTTATGTACATATCTTTTGTAATCGTTAGTTTTTTGTTTGGATATATATTCAATGTGGAATTAGATAAGTTAAAATAAATTATTCATGAAGTAAAGTTCCTTATGCATTTTCATGGGTTTTTTTTTTTTTTTTTTTTCTTTTCAGTGATAGAAAACGGGCTAGAGAATTTATAGACTCTGATTTTTCAGAAAGGTGAGTAAAAGTTTTAAGTAATTTGTTCAAGCGATTCTACTGCATAGAGAGGGGTTTAGCACCCAGACTCTTTAAGTAATGAGATGTTTTTCTTCATATAACTTTAAGTTCGTTAAGTTTCAACTGTTATTTCATTCCACATTGAGTATTCTGCTTCACTCATCATTGCATAAATGTATTATGTTTATGTAGTTTTAAAAGATACTCTTCTGTGGGTGGATTGGCTCTTGGCAGTGTGCCATTTAGCACACTCCCTCCTTTGGGGAGATGAACTGTTCTGCTAAAGTGACTATTCTTGATTACCTCAAAATATACAAAGTTTAAAAACAAGTTTTATTGAACACATTTAAAGATAATAGTAAATCCTCTTTTTTTTTAACCTTCCAGTTCTATTGAGATATAATTAACATACAGCCCTGTATAAGTTTAAGGTAATACAGCACAATAATTCAATTTGTTAATACATACATCATGAAGCAGTTATCACAGTAAGTTTAGTGAACCATTTCATATAGATATAAAAGAAATAAGTAAACATTTTTCTTGTGACAAGAACTCTTAGGATTTACTCTCTTAGCAACTTTCACATATAACATACAGGGCTTCCCAGGTGGCGCAGTTGGTAAAGAAGCCACCTGCCAGTGCAGGAGACACACCACGTGAGGGTTTGATCCCTGGGTCGGGAAGATCCCCTGGAGGAGGAAATGGCACCCCACTCCAGTACTTTTGCCTGGAAAATCCCATGGATTGAAGAACCTGGTGGGCTGCAGTCCATGGGATCACTAAGAGTTGGACACGACTGAGTGCACACGCACGCACACCCATCTGAAACACAGCAGTGCTAATTTACCATGTCGTACGTTACGTCTCCTTTCTTAAATAATACAAGTGTAGTGTAATCTTTCCTTAGACTGTTAGGACAGTGATTCTCTGTTCTAGGTGTGCAGCAGGATCACCTATGGCCTGTTGAATAAACTATAATTGCTTACTAAATCAGAAACTCCAGGATTGAAAACTTATCTCTTTAGGATCAGTCTTTGAACTCAGTATTTCACCCAAGTCACTATACTAAGTATCATATTAATGTCACATTATACTAAAATAAAATATAATCTCAGAGGCTGTTTAGATAAAACCTTGCCAGCAACACTTTCTAGATTGATTCTGAGGTTTTTTTTTTTTGATTCTGAGTTTTTTTAATTGCTTTTTTTCAACGATGTTTTAGTCTCCTTTCTCCTGTTGGGTCATCTGCTTTCTTTTTTTTTGTTTGTTTTTTGTTTTTAAATGATTTTATTTATGGTTGTGCACGGTCTTCATGCTGCGTGGGCTTTTCTCTAGCCGTGGCTCCTCTTGTTGCGGAGCATGGGCTCTGGTGCCCACAGACCTCAGTTCTGCGGCTCCCGGGCTCGAGAGCCCTGGCCCAGTGGCTGTGATGCATGGGCTCAGCTGCTCTGCCACGTGTGGTCTTCCCAGACCAGGAGTGGAACTCGCGTCCCCTGCTTTGGCAGGGGGGCAATTCTTTACCAATGAGCTGCCAGGAAAGCCCTCAGGCATATTTTAGACTAGTTTTCCACGCTCCTATCTGATGAGAGAGGCCTGGGAGCCAGGAGTCCTCAGCCACAGTGCTGGCTCTGCCATCAAAAGCTCTGGGGCCTCTAGCAAGCGCCTGCCCCTCCCTCAGTCGTGTCTGACTCTTTGCCCACCAGGTTCCTCTGTCCATGGGATTTCCCAGGCAAGGTTACTGGAGTGGGTTGCCATTTCCTTCTCCAAGGGTCATCTGCTTTCAACACAGCTTTCTGTCTTCCAGTTTGTAGTTGCTACCTCAGATTTGCTGTACACTGAGAAACTACTTGGCCAGGTGTTTTAGAATCCCATCTAAAATGAAAGTGAACGGGCCCCGAAGTGAAGCCTTGAGGGTGTGTTTAAAAATGTTTGTTTTCTTGCATGACACTAGCTCTGCTTTAGTTCCTTACTGACCTTTGTTGTTCTCAGATCTTAACTGTTTGGAACAGATAAAATCATATCTGAGAAGCTGCTGTATTACGTAGAATTATATGGTGAAATGGTCTTTTCTCTCTAATGGGAATTCATATTTCCAGCTCATACTGTTTCTTCTTCATGTTTATCCTGGGAAAGGGCAGCAGTACAACTTTTTAACCGTGTATTTGGCAGTGTTTAAGGCCTTAAAATGGAACTATTCACTTGTTATGATTGACATCACCTGAGTATGCAAATAATACAGAAAAGCAAGATTCTTTTTATTCTTCATAAGAGAGAAAACTCTAGAGATAGCATATAGAAGTGCCAGATTAGGTTTGTTGGTCTAGCCATTGACTTGACTTTGCTTTTCTGCATTTGCTTCATTGGCCTTTTTTCCTGGTGCTTTCTATTACTCTCCTTTTATTCTTTAATATAACTTTTCTGTATCGAATCCCAGCCCCCTCCCTAATCAAACCACCAAAATGACTACATGTGGTTTTCTTCTTGTGTTATTGTTCTTACACATGTTCTTTTCCTCCAGATTAATGTGTTTTTCTGTAATGCTGTAAAAAGTCTTGGGTTCCCTTTTCCCCAGTGCTAAGGTTGAAAAAGCCAGCTCTCAACCACAAACTAATCTTCTTCATTTCTTCATTGTCTCTATAGTGATTTAATATCTCTATAGTGATTAAATATAGTAAGTATTTTTGTTAGTGTTCCTTGGGGACATAGATTCATATATATAATACACATGCATACTCCCACATAGATACATACTATATAAGGTTTCTATCCTCATCTTACCACTTGACAGTAGAACTTGAAGTATGTTTTACACAGCTCTTTGTTGAGTTCCTTTGCAAGACCAAGTCACTTTCTTAAGAAATCTTGTTAGTGGGTAAAGGATCCGTTGAGGGATTCTCGTTAGTTTTTTCTTTGTGTTCTGATCCACTGAACTTCTTTGCAAAGAGCTTGGGGAAATTGCTTTGAAAGCCCCCTTTCTGGTCTCGCCTGGAATTTTGATCCTGAAAGATGTTTGTTCCCTTTTATCTTTCTTCCTTTGGACAGTCTGCTGGTGTTTTGCAAATACATCTCTTCCAAATGGGAAGTGTCCTGTGTGAGAGTTCCCTGGGGGGAAGAAAGGTCCTGGGTGTTTGACAGGCAGCAGCAATATCCTCCACGTGTTTACTTTATTCCTGTTTTAAAGGAATAGGATTTATTATAGTGGTGTTTTTCCTCTTCCTTTGTGCTCATGTACTCTTAATATATATATATATTTTATTCTGTTGGAGTATAGTTAAAACTTTTATTTATAATAAACTAATATAATTTAAACTCAGTCGTGTCCGACTCTTTGCGACCCCACGGACTGTAGCCTACAAGGCTCCTCTCTCCATGGAATTTTCCAGGCAAGAGTACTGGAGTGGGTTGCCATTTCCTTCTCCAAATTTAAACTATAATCTAATAATAAAAATCAATATAATTAATATCTGTACTGCTTTGACGATGTTTATGAAGTTGTCTATTTATTCAACAAGTGTTTTGAATATCTGCTAAGTGTTGGTAAGTTCTAGGCATGGATGAGAATAATAAGCAAGATAGATAAGTCCCTGCCCTTGAAGAGCTAATATTTGGGGAGGAGGTGCAATAAAGAAGATAACTAGATTGTGATGGGTGGTATGCAAAGAACTAAGAAGGATGATTTGTAGATAATTGGAAGGATGGTGGCTACCTTAGAAAGGCCTCTCTAAGGGGTGATGTTTGAATACAAGGAAGACAGGCTAGTTCCTTGAGGAGCTTGGGATTCTAGGCACAGGGAATGGCAAATGCAGAGCTCCTAAGTGAGGAACCAGGTTGTGATACTCAGGGAAGCACAGTGGCTTGAGATCATGAGCACGTCAGAGAGAGAGATGAGATTAGGATGGAGAGGTAGACACAGGTCAGAGTATGAAAGGCCTTGTAGGTCATGGTAGAGAATTTGGTTTTTATTCTAAACAGGATTTTAAGCAGGGGAGTAATGTGATCTGATTTATAATGACTGCTGAGAAGGATCTGGCCTCTAAGGAGATAAGAGCAAAAGTGGAGAAATCAGTTAGAAGGCAGGAGGCAGTGACCTGACAGTGGAGATGGGAAAAAATGGGTAAATTTTTCAATTTGGAAACAGAATTTATTGATAGATTGAATGAAGGAAAGAGAGAAAGGATGACTTGATTTTTTGCAGTGAGAGCTAGGTGAATCCTGGTGCCATTAGCATCTACTGTAGTTAGGAATAGGTTTGGGGAGGAATTGAATTTTGTTCTGGACACATGAAGACTGAGAGGTTTTTCAGTTTTTTGTGTGATGTATCAGTAGTATCAGTTAGTGTATCAATAGTGTCCTCAGCTTGGATGAGGCCCACCCAGGCCTGGACGACATAATGCAAGGTGGAGAGTGGAGATCTGTGAATAATAAACATTTCTTTCCCATTTCCCCTCTCCCTCACACAGAGGATATAAATACACAGGAAAATGGGATTTGGGTTGGATTTTTTCCCCTGAATTATGTTACTAAATTACTTTGCTGATTTAAATATTCTGGTTAACTTACTTTAATGAGAAAGGAAGTTTTTATTGTATATTGTATATAATTTCTTGTTTAAATGGGATACATTTATTAGTTTACACCTGGAATATACTGTTATGCTACAGATTCTAGTTTCATATTACTTTTGTAGATAAATATAAATTATTGTGGCAAAATATAAAAAGACAGTGATTGTTGATTCTAGTTAAGTGCCTGGAAAGATAAATACTCTTGGAAACAGTTCTTTTAAATACTTCAAATGAAATATGAATATGAAATTATGAAGACCTCAAATAAAAAATAAAACTTGCTTTTCAAACTGTGCTAGGTTGGGTAGTTTTATTTTCTTAAATATTAAAAACATGTTTAATTTGGTAATTTGATTTTATTTGGCAAGACATGCTTCCTACTGATTCTTTTTTTTTTTTTTTTTTAAGAGACTAATAGAGATGATAGTGTTTACAGCCTGTGACCAAATTTTCATGTTATTTGGAAAGACGGTTTGGGTGGTTCAGAGAGCTCAGGTTTGAGAAAATGTGTAAACTCTACTTTTTAAGATTTCAAGGTAATTCCCTGGTGGCCCAGCAGTTAGGGCTGTGTACTTCTAACTGTCAAGGGCCTGGGCGTGATCTTTGGTTGGGAAACTAAAATCTCAAAAGCTGTACAGCACAGCCAAAAATAAATAAAATTGGCCCACTTAAAAAAAAAAATTTAGATAGGGAGCTTCTAGTTTGAGATGATGGGTTGAATAGCCATTTTTAATCTCCAACTTGTAAGATCCTGTTGAAATTTTTTGTGTGTTAAAAAAAGGAAATCTCTTAAATTGCCATAAAACATGATAGAGGTGTAGGGTTCTCCAAGGATTAGGAGATGAAGGCTGGTGTGATTATAAAGTTGACAAGTGAAAGTGGACAGACCCATGTCCCAAAATATGCGTGGGAGAAGTCAGATTGGGAGACGGAAGCTATTTTCACTTGCACTGACTTGGTGAGGTCCCAGGCCCAGAGTTGAGAGGCATAAAAAGTGAGAATAAACTGGTGGGGGAAGGACTGAGGACAATGAAATGACGACGCCTATCCAAGGAGCACCTGGGCCAGTGGAAGCTTCTCAACCCTCCAGATTGCCTGTATCTACCACCCCGTCTCCACACATAGAAATTACATGTTGTGGTATAAATTATACTTCCTTCCTTTTTATTGCCTTCCTTCCTTTTCATGTACAATATAACATTGTGTGGATATATCACATTTTTCCTGTATTTGTTCATTAATGATGGACATTTTGATTTCCCTTGTGGCTCAGATGGTAAAAGCATCTGCCTACAATGCAGGAGACCCGGATTCAATCCTGGGTCGGGAAGATCCCTGGAGAAGGAAATGGCAACTCACCCTAGTACTCTTGCCTGGAAAATCCCATAGATGGAGGAGCCTGGTAGGCTACAGTCCATGGGGTCGCAAAGAGTCGTACACAACTGAGTGACTTCACTTTCGCTTTCTATTTTGGCTGTTATAAATGCTGCTGTGAACACTTGTGAACAAATCAGTTCTCATTTCTCTTGGATGTATACCTATGAATAAAATTACCTATGGCAATTCTTTCTTTAGCTTTTGGAGTAACTATCAGTTACATTCCCATCAACAAAGGTTATAATGTCTCCAGCTCCTTACCAACATTTCCTATCCATCTCTTTTTATTTTAGCCATCCTTGTGAATGTGAAGTGTATCTCATTTTGGTTTTAATTTGCAGTTCATAGTGGTTGATGATATTAAGCATTTTTTCAAGTGTTTATTGGCTGTTTGTATATCTTTTTATTTTCCTAGTACAAATATTTTATGAATAATTTCTGGCAGTTTCTAACCACTGGAGTATATTGCACAATAAACCACATCACATTTTCCAGGAAGAAAAAAAAAACACTAAGTTTGAATAGTAATGACATCACCCACTGAATTAGGACAGTTAAAATTTGCTTCAAATATTTCTTTGCGGGAAAGGACACCACACTTTCACTCAGTTAAGAGAAATATATTTAGAGTCTGGAGATCTTTTGTGGGTTTTTGTTTTTTAAAATCATGCCATGAATTCATAGGGAGTGGATTCTGGCAGCTCCGGCTCTCTCCCATCAGTTCTCAGAAAGTATGCCTTTCTGGGTGGAGCAGCCTGGTGCATCAGTTGATCCCAAGTACCTTTTTCGACTTTTTTCTTTTTCTCATCATTTTCCTTCACATGTTTCTGGAAGCTCTCCCGGCTTTTAGAGTGCTTACTTTGCTCCATGTGTACAGTCATTCTTTGGGCAGGCATCTTGCCCTTAACTTGTTTGTTTACAACGACGGCAGCAGCATGCTGGATGACATGGTAGACGCTTCCAGTGTTGCCATGGTAGCATTTGTGGGGAATTGCTTTGTGAACAGTGCCCATTCCTTTGATGTCTACAATGTCATGTTTCTTATAGAGTCTCATGTTTGTGGCCAAAGGAACAACTCCATGTTTTCTAAAAAGCCTAGAGAACACAGAGCAGGTGCCGCTCGTCTTTCCTTTATGTTGGTCATTTTGGCAAATTGCTAGAAGATGGCATTCCAGCTTAAAGGAAGGCTAAGTATCTTCTTTGAAGAACTCGATTGAGATCTTTTGGTTTGTTGGTGGTGGTGCTGGTTTTGTTATTGAGTCATAAGAATTCTTTATGGGTTATAGATACAAGACTGTTGTCGGATACATGGTTTGCGAAAAGTTCTCCTGATCTCTGGATTGATTTTTCACCTACAGGAAGCACAGAACTTTAAAAATTTGACTGTGTTTATCTTGTTTATATTTTCTTGTGGTACTTATGTTTTTGGTATCATATCTTACTTTAAGAATTGCCAAATCCCAAGATCACAAAGACTTAACACCAATATTTTTAACAGTTTTATGGGTTTTGCTCTTACATTTAGATCTTTGACCCATTTTGAGTTCATTTTTGTAGCCTGTGACAAAGTTTATTTGTTTAATATAACCCAAAAGCATATAGAAGATCTGTGAAAATGTAGACATTTTTTTATAATATTTTTCAACCATTTAAATTTCTAAAATAAGCCTGGTTTTAAGTTTATTATTTTATAAATTATTAGCTAAATTTAAAAAGTACACTCTGTATTATTTTGTTCTTAACCCTCATTTTGTGATGGGGAATCAAGCATTCCTGGACTATTTTTGTCAAGAAAAGGCACGTCTTCTCTGAATGTGGTAGCAGTAATAGTAAGCCAAATGTGACAATGAAAGTAATTTAAAGAATGAAGAACAAGAAAGTTTGTTTTGCTCAGAAGCATGATCCTTTGTATACTGAGTTTGGTTTTTTGGAAATAATTACAAAATGCTGGAAACCTCAGCATCTTATTTTATAGATACATAAAAGCCATCAGCCCTTAACATAAAAGACAACAAAACATAAATTCAAAACCAAAACAACAAAAACCACTGAGAAAATAAATTAATAAATTCAAAACATACAAACAGACAAAAAAACACTGAGAAAATTCATTATTGTGTGTCTATCACCACTCTCCATCTCCAGAACTTCTCCACCACCCCCTACTAGAAACCCATACCTATTAAGCAACCTCTCTTCAGTCTCTCCTCTTGCAGTCTCTGGTAACCATAGTTTTACTTCCTGTCTCCATAAATTTGACAATTCTAGGTAGCTCATATAAAAGAAATCATATGATAATTACCCTTTGTGTCTGGCTTGTTTCACTTACCATGTCTTCAGAGTTTATTCATATTGTAACATCTCTCAGAATTTCATTTTTCTAAAAGCTGAATAGTGTTCTATTCTGTGCACATGCCACACTTGCTGTTTATTCGTTCATCTGTTGAGGGACATGTAGGTTTCCACCATTTGACTACTATGAATGTTGCTGGTATGGGTGTGGGTGTACGAACATCTGTTTGAGTCCCCTACTTGAAATTTCTTTGGCTATACACCCTGAAGGGGAATTGCTGGGTCCTATGGTAATTATATGCTTCGTTTGTGTGGAACCACCGTAGTATTTTCTGTAGTGACTTCACCGCTTTACATTCCCACCAGTGGTGCACGAAGGGTCCAGTTTTTCCATGTCCTCCCAGTGCTTATTGGCTGGGGTTTTCCTTGTTTGTTTTGTTTAATTAAAGTCATCCTAATGTGTGTGAATGATATCTCATTGTGGTTTTGTTCTGCATTTCCCTAATGACTAGTGATATTGAACATCTTTTCATGTACTTATTGGCCATTTGTATATCTTCTTGGAAGAAATGTCTACTCAACTCTTTTGTCCATTTTGAGTTGTTTTTTATTGTTGTTGTTATTGTTAAGTTCTTCATCTAGCCTTTAACTTGTAAAATCCTTTTACTGGAGGCATTGTACACTTAACTTTGAAAAAAAGTGGTTTACAGATTTGGTTGTAGGACCAAGTCCCCTATCTGTGTACTGCAGGTATCAGCTATTCTAAATTCCGTTGAATTTGATGTAAACATTGAAGGGTTTGGCATGATGATCCACCAGCCTTCCAAAGATGAGGCTTCATTTCTTGATTCAGCCACTGTTGAATGTACCCTTGGGTTGTACTGCTATGAAACTTCATTTCGTATGATAATCTGTAGATCCATCCATGTTGCTGCAGATGTCATCACTGCACTTTTTGTGTGTGTCTAGTTACGTTCTGTGAGAGATTATGAGAGCCTGAACTAGGGTCATGGGAAGAGAGAGAAGATGTTGAATTCAAGAGCTCTTTAAGACAAGACTTAGATTACATTTGATAGAATTTGATTAGATAGAAAGGAGGATTAGGATGATCTGTTGTTTCTGTTTCAGGCAGTTGGATGAATGCGATCACTCATCTAGATGAGAACTGCAGTAGGATCAGAAGTTACCTACTGGCACGTTGAGTTCCCTGTTGTATTTTTAATGTGTTATTGTGATGTATAAGGACCCCTGCCTAGATCACATTGATATTTCCAGTTCCGATCTTATGAAACTTCTTCTCTGTTATCTCAGTCTTCTTTTTTCCATATGAAGAATCCTGATTTTTAAGGACATTGAGGATGAAAAGGACAATAGAATGAGTGTATATGGTAATTACTCATTGACTTTATCCCATATTACATGCTTCAGTTCAGTTCAGTTCAGTCGCTCAGTCGTGTGCGACTCTTGTGACCCCATGAATCCCAGCACGCCAGGCCTCCCTGTCCATCACCAACTCCCGGAGTTCACTCAGACTCACGTCCATCGAGGCAGTGATGCCATCCAGCCATCTCATCCTCTGTCATCCCCTTCTCCTCCTGCCCCCAATCCTTCCCAGCATCAGAGTCTTTTCCGATGAGTCAACTCTTTGCATGAAGTGGCCAAAGTATTGGAGTTTCAGCTTTAGCATCATTCCTTCCAAAGAAATCCCAGGCTGATCTCCTTCAGAATGGACTGGTTGGATCTCCTTGCAGTCCAAGGGACTCTCAAGAGTCTTCTCCAACACCACAGTTCAAAAGCATCAATTCTTCGGCGCTCAGCCTTCTTCACAGTCCAACTCTCACATCCATACATGACCACAGGAAAAACCATAGCCTTGACTAGCCAGACCTTTGTTGGCAAAATAATGTCTCTGCTTTTGAATATGCTATCTAGGTTGGACATAACTTTTCTTCCAAGGAGTAAGCATCTTTTAGTTTCATGGCTGCAGTCACCATCTGCAGTGATTTTGGAGCCCCCCAAAATAAAGTCTGCCACTGTTGCCACTGTTTCCCCCTCTATTTCCCATGAAGTGATGGGACCAGATGCCATGATCTTCGTTTTCTGAATGTTGAGCTTTAAGCCAACTTTTTCACTCTCCTCTTGCACTTTCATCAAGAGGCTTTTTAGTTCCTCTTCACTTTCTGCCATAAGGGTGGTGTCATCTGCATATCTGAGGTTATTGATGCTTCTCCCGGCAATCTTGATTCCAGCTTGTGTTTCTTCCAGCCCAGTGTTTCTCATGATGTACTCTGCATGTAAGTTAAATAAGCAGGGTGACAATATACAGCCTTGACGTACTCCTTTTCCTATTTGGAACCAGTCTGTTATTCCATGTCCAGTTCTAACTGTTGCTTCCTGACCTGCATACAGATTTCTCAAGAGGCAGGTCAGGTGGTCTGATATTCCCATGTCTTGAAGAATTTTCCACAGTTTATTGTGATCCACAATAAATAAATAAATAAATAAATCCAAAGGCTTTGGCATAGTCAGTAAAGCAGAAATAGATGTTTTTCTGGAACTCTCTTGCTTTTCCCATGATCCAGCGGATGTTGGCAATTTGATCTCTGGTTCCTCTGCCTTTTCTAAAACCAGCTTGAACATCAGGAAGTTCGTGGTTCACGTATTGCTGAAGCCTGGCTTGGAGAATTTTGAGCATTACTTTACTAGCATGTGAGATGAGTGCAATTGTGCCGTAGTTTGAGCATTCTCTGGCATTGCCTTTCTTTGAGATTGGAATGAAACTGACCTTTTCCAGTCCTGTGGCCACTGCTGAGTTTTCCAAATTTGTTAGCGTATTGAGTGCAGCACTTTCACAGCATCATCTTTCAGGGTTTGGAATAGCTCAACTGGAAGTCCATCACCTCCACTAGCTTTGTTCGTAGTGATGCTTTCTAAGGCCCACTTGACTTCACATTCCAGGATGTCTGGCTCTAAGTGAGTGATCACACCATCGTGATTATCTTGGTCATGAAGATCTTTTTTGTACAGTTCTGTGTATTCTTGCCACCTCTTCTTAATATCTTCTGCTTCCGTTAGATCCATACCATTTCTGTCCTTTATCAAGCCCATCTTTGCATGAAATGTTCCCTTGGTATCTCTAATTTTCTTGAAGAGATCTCTAGTCTTTCCCATTTTGTTGTTTTCCTCTATTTCTTTGCATTGATCATGCTTAATAGTCCCCAATAATAATAATAATAATGTAACCTAATGAGACTGTGCATACTAAGTTGCTTCAGTCATGTCCAGCTCTTTGCAAAGGTATGGACAGTAGCCTGCCAGCTCCTCTGTCCTTGGGATTCTCCAGGCAAGAATACTGGAGTGGGTTGCCATGTCCTCCTCCAAGGGATCTTCCTGATTCTCAGGGTATCTTCCTGACCAGGCTTTGAACCCTCATTTCTTAAGTTTCCTGCATTGGCAGACAGGTTCTTTACCAGCACCACCTGTGAAGCACTGAAAACATTAAAAAATTGTATATGTTCTGTATATGTTCTCTCCATTCTTTTCTCATTTTTCTAATAATTATAGGTAATAGTCCTACAGTGTGGAAGCATACACCTGTTTATACCCTATAATATACACCTCTTAGCACTCACTTAATCTTAACATCTACAGTTAATTATACATAAATTTCTCACAAGAGCTTTATGTCAGTGTTTCTCTAATCGTTTTGACTGTCTCAGTCAGTTTTGCTGAATATAAAAATTCTTGGCTCATACTTTGTTGGAGTTTCTTAAATTTCTTAATTTTCTTCTAATGTAACAGCTTGCTCTTGGAAAATCTGATAGTTTTTTTTTTTTTTTTCTAAATGTCTAAATAATTTTTTTCTTTGAAATCCAGCAATTTTACCAGAATCTTTTGGTCTTTGTCATTCTGGGTTGATACAGTCTCTTTTCTTTTATTTCATAAACATTTTCTTGACTTAACAGCACTTAGTATTTATTCTGTTCCCATGCCTTGATTTTCTTCTTCAGAAACTCTTATTGTCCATATATTCTTTGCCTGCTTTCAGTGTTTTTCATTTGCTCTTGAATATTAATTGTGGGAGTCACATGGGCTAGATTGTTGCAACCTCCTAAGTCTTTATTTCAGCCTCCTGCACTCGGCTGGTATTGAAGAGGGCAAAACTTCCCATTTCAGCTGCGGCTCTCAAATTGGCCTGTTCTTTCTAGCAAAGTCTTGTTAGTTCCATTAAATGCCGCTCCGTTGAGTATTTATTTTTCTACCAATACAGACACGACTCTGTAAGCCTTTGGCCCCGGTCTGTAATCTGGGGTTGGTTGAAGATGCCTTGTCAGCTAGTTTTGTTGTAAACGTTGTCAGGGGTTCAGGCTTTGCTGCTTGCTTGCTCTATTTTGTATGGGGATTTGGAGAGTTTGAGAACTGTGCTGCTGTTGCTGTCTTTCCACACTCTCCTGTAACTGGGGTGTGTATGTGTGTGTGTTTACAGTCTATATGAATCAGAATTTAAATAGTTAAATCTTTTATAATCTGTAGATTTTCCCTCCGTATTTTTCTCACTCTTTCCCTTCCAAATTATTAGTTGAAGAAACCACATTATATGTCCTGAAGAAAAATTCTAAAGATTTTGCTTACCGCATCTCTTTTTTTAAATTAATTGATTGATTGATTTTTGGCTGCTGCTGGGCTTCAGTAGTCGCAGCAAGGCACACGGGGCCAGCCACTCTGAGGCATGTGGGATCTTCCCTTACCAGAAATAGAACCCATGTCCCCTGCATTGGCAGGCACTCTCAACCCCTGGACCACCAGGTAAGTCCCATAGCATCTCTTTAGTATAGTTTAACACGTTCTTCTGTCTTCGGTGTTTCCTTTAAACTGGTAGGTGGATCTTGTGTCTTGATCATATTCGGGTTCCATGATAGGTTGTACACTTGAAAAACAACTGAATGGGCCAGGTCAAGGAAAGCCAATAATACAGGATCAGAAGCACCGAAGTGAGAAACTCCAGTTGCAAAGCTGACATTGAAAAACAGGCAAATCCATAGAAACAGAAAGTAAAACATGGTTGCCAAGGGCTTGAGGACAGGGAGGTGGGAGTGGCTGCTTATGGGGACAGAATTTCTGTTTAAGGTGGAGAAATTAGGTTGTGGTGATGGCTGTGTCCACTGAATTTTATACTTGAAAAGATGAAGTTTATGGTGTGTGAATTGTATTTCATTAAAGCTGTTACCTTGCAAAAGAAAGTTAGATTTGAAAAGGAAGAGAGTATTGGCTAATCTCTGGACTGATGAGAAGAACTGGTAGGTTTATAAGTGGCCGCTCCCACTGGCTGTAGACTTAGGTATTGTTCTACTGTCTCCTGAATATACCCATTTGGATATTCTATAGGCATGTCAAACTCAACCTCATCACTGCCCAATAGAATGTAATACGAGCTGCATGTGAGTTTTAATTTTCCAGCATTCAGTTTAAAAAGTAAACTGGAATATGTGAGACTGATGTTACATCTTTTATTTAATCTAGTATATCTAAAGGGTAATTAATATAAAAATTATACCTTCATCTCTCATGTAGGTCTTTGAAATTAACAGCATAATTAATTTGATTGAGACTTGTCCCATTTCAGGTGTTTGATAGCCACAAGTAGAATATGCCCAGAGCATTAGACAATGCAAGTGAAAAGGTTTAAAATGAAATTCATGAATTCGTTCCAAATTCCTCCATCTCAGTAATGACCCCTCCTTATAAGGATTATTGTCCTGTTTCCCTCTTCCTTACCATCCACAGCAGTCAGTCACTTAGTTCTGCTGATTTTTATCTTGAACATTTTTGCAAATCCATCTTTTCTTATCCAGTCCTACCAGTTGCTCGAATTCCAGGACTCAGCATTGCTTGCTTGGACCATTACAGTAACCTGTCAACGGGTCTTCCTGTTTCTGCTTCTGCCCTCCATAAATTACTCTGCAGCCAGAATCTCTACCTCACTGAAAATTTCACCACGCCACTCCACCCCTCGGTACCACTGAGTGCTATAACAATATCTCAGTAGTAGTCTGTGACCCACAGTGAATACACAGAGAGGATTCTTTGGGGATGCAGGGAAAGAAAGTAGATATCTTCCCTTACTCTTTTGAGAAGTACATTTAGCATCTATTTCTTAATGGCCATAACACAGTAGAACATGTAAATAACATAAATGAATGTAATTATGCTGATGGAATGTGATGAAGTCTAGGTTCCTCTGCACAGCAGACTCCCCATTTCCCCTTTCCCTCCAGCCTCTGCTTTTGGAAGCTTGACTATTTTAGATAGTTCACATAAGTGTAATCGTGCAACAGTTGTCCTTCAGTGACTGGTTTATTTGACTTAGCATGATGTTCTCCAGGTTCCTCCACGTTGTCACATATGGCAGAATTTTTTTTTAAGGCTGAATAATATTTTGTTGTATATGTATAAATATGTCTATATGTCTGTGTGAATATATATGTATTCACATACTACATTTTCTTTATCCATTCATCCATCTATGGATATTTGAGTTTTCCTTGTCTTGGTTCAGTTCAGTTCAGTCGCTCAGTCGTGTCCAACTCTTTGCAACCCCATGAGCCGCAGCACGCCAGGCCTCCCTGTCCATCACCAACTCCCAGAGTTTACGAAAACTCATGTCCACTGAGTTGGTGATGCCATCCAACCATCTTCATCCTCTGTCGTCCCCTTCTCCTCGTGCCTTCAATCTTTCCCAACACCAGGGTCTTTTCAAGTGAGTCAGCTCTTCGCATCAGGTGGCCAAAATATTGGAGTTTAAGCTTCAACATCAGTCCTTCTAATAAACATCCAGGACTGATTTCCTTTAGGATGGACTGGTTGGATGAATAAAGCTGCAGTGAACATGACGGACACCTCTTTGATATCCTGATTTCATTTCTTTTGGATATACCCAGAAATGAGATTACTAAATTATATGGTAGTTCCATTTTTAATTTTTTGAGGAATCTCCATATTTTTTTTCATAACAGTTATACCATGTTATGTTCCCACCAACAGTGTACAAGGGTTCTAATTTCTATATACCTTCACCAACACTTGTAATCCTTTTTTAAAAGTAAATAGTCATCCTAACAGGTGTGGAGATAATGTCATTGTGGCTTTGATTTGTATTTCTCTCATAAGTAGTCATGTTGAACACCATTTCATCTAACTGCTGGTTATAACTGGTCATTTGTATATTTTCTTTGAAGAAATGCCTATTCATGTCCTTTGCCTGTTTTTTGTGTTACATGTTTTGCTGTTGAGGTGTAGGAGTTTCTTAGATATTTCAGATATTAACCATGTATCACATAAAGGGTTTGTAAATATTTTCTCCCTTTCCACAGATTGTCTTTTCTTTCTGTGGATTGTTTTCATTGGTTCTTACTGCAGGAATCTTCCTCCTTTAGGTTAGACTAGATTCCCCTCTTACCAATTCCCATAAAACATTGTGAATAACTCTGACGTGGCACTTACCTTATTATTGTGGAATTATCTGTCATTATATATTAGTTTTGCCTCTCTTCCAGCCTTAGGACTCACTGAGGGAAAGGATTTTGCATCAATTACTGTTTTTGTACTTCTAGCCCCTAATACACAGAGTTCCTAGCATATAATTGTTACTCAGATATTAGTAGAACTAAACTGACGTCTGAAATTTTAATGATTGAATTATCAAAGGTTAGGCCTAGGCATTAACCTAACTTAGGATAACTGAAGATGTAGGTCCATTACTAACACCAATAACTTCTTTTTTAAATTAATTAATGTATTTTAATTGAAGGCTAATTACTTTACAGTATTGTAGTGGTTTTTGCCATACTTGGACATGAATCAGCCACGGGTGTACATGTGTTCCCTGTCTTGAACCCCGCTCCCACTTCCCTCCCCACCCAACACCAATGACTTCTGATTGAAAAATTGAGTAGATAACAGAACTCTAGAATAGTGGTACTTTTAATTTTAGGTGGGGGGGAAAAATCTATAGCATACGTAGAATGCAAAAAGGTAAGTATTAGGAATATAAACTTTACATGGGCACAGTTTTTGTCTGCTGTTTTCAGAGGTCTTCTAATGTGTAGAACAGCGTCTGATACTTAATAGTAAGTAACTGGTCAGTAAATAGGCAACAAATGAGTGAGCATAAAAAGGCACTCTTGCTACACACTTTATTAGGCTTTTAAGGTGAAAATTAAGTTTAAAACATTTCCTTACTCTAATTCAATGTAAAATTGAGCACTGGAAACAAAAAATCAAATTCCTGTCTTCTCACCTTAGTTGAGTTTATAAAGGAAGTCTCTAGTAAGTATAATGGAGTATAATTTTATTTTCTCTTTTAGCAAACGAAGCAAAAAAGGAGATAAAAATGGAAAAGGCTTGAGACATTTTTCAATGAAAGTGTGTGAGAAAGTTCAGCGGAAAGGCACAACGTCATATAATGAAGTAGCTGATGAGCTGGTGTCCGAGTTCACCAATTCAAACAACCACTTGGCAGCTGATTCGGTAGGTAGACCACGCCTTGGTGTTGATGCTGCAGCGCTGTACCTCTCGGGATTGTCTCTGTCAAATCGAGGACTCAGACGAGTTAGCTACTGGGGAATTCTGTTTTGATTTTTTTGTTGTTTTGTTTTGAAAAGGATTCTTACTTATTTAAACATAAAGGTGGAAAAGTATTTTTAAAACATCTTTGGGGGTTATTGAAGAAACATACTTTTTAAAAAGTATACTTTTAATTTTTGAATGACTTTAGATACATCTGAATCTTTCAGTGTTTTAAGTCAGTAAGAAAATTTTATCTTATTTTTAATTGAAAAAATACTATATGAACATGTTTAAAGAAATTCATTTGTACCAAAGACTGTATAATAAAAAATTTTTCTCTTCTACCACAGACTCTAATCTGACTCCGCAAGGCACAGTTTACTATTACCAGATTCTTGAGTATCATTCCAGAAATTCCTTACGCACCTATATAATAAAATTTGTTATTTTAAACATAAATATGGTTGTGCTTTGCATGCTTCATTCTTAATTTTATTTTCTTAGTAATATATCTAGAGCCTCATTTTTAACACATAAAAATCATTCTCATTTTTTTTTAATTGAGATAAATTTACATGCAGGGAGGGAAATGTACATGTCTTAAGTGTACAATTAAACTGCTAAATTATTTTTTTATTTATTGTGGCTAGTTTACATACAACAAGATGTATCCAAGTGTAAAATCCAGTGAGTTTCGACATTTGTATGCTATCTGTGAAGCCACCACCTGATCAGGACGGAATGTTTCCATCGTTCCCAGAGCCTCTTCCTGCCTTTTGTAGTCTATCCCTCCCTCGCCCTCTAGCCCCAGTCAGCTGCTGATATGCTTTTTATAAATCAGTTCGCATTTTACTTAAATGTAGTCATACTTTATATATTCCAGAACAATATTAAATAATAGTAGTAACTCTAGTCATATTGAATCTTCACTTCTTAACGTTAGTGGAAATATTTATAGTTTTGCAGCCTTAATTGTGATAAAGGTTTTAAGATGATAGTAACCATAACTTGATGTTTTTCTTAATGAACATTTCTTTTTTCTTAATTAAAAAAAAGTCAGAAATGGAGTTGAATTTAATCAAGTCTGTCAGGAAGATAGCTTCCTGACATTTTAGGATTTTTACAATGGTATTCATGAATGAAACTGGTGGGGTTATTTGCTTTTATTTTTATTATCTTTGCAATTTTTTAAAATAACGTTTTTTCCATTCTGCGGTCTGGTAGCTCAGATGGTAAAGAATCTGCCTGCAGTCCAGGAGACGCAGATTCGATCCCTGGAGAAGGGACTGGCAACCCACTCCAGTATTCTTGCCTGGTGAATTACATAAACAGAGGAGCCTAGTGGGCTATACAGTCCATGGGGTCACAAAGAGTTAGACATAACTGAGCAACTGTGAATATCGCATTCACATATGATATTCCCAAACACAGCACTTGGTTTTTTCTTCTGACTCTGTTATTCTTTCAGTGTCTGTGTCACATAGATATTTCTCCCAATAGCATAGTTTGACCCTTATCCAGTGGGTGCACACAGGCCCTCATAGACCCTGGCTCTCCAGCATTGGGAGCTTGGTACTGCCTTCTGACCACACCCTTGTCTTTCTGTGCTGGGACTCTGCCTCCTTGTTCCTGTTGCCCTTGAGGTATCCTTAGGCCAGGAATGTCAAACATTTTATGTGTCAACCCTGAGTAAATACAGGAGCTACTTGGACCTTAGGGTCGAGGATAAGGAGGCAGACTGTGCCTGGATTCTTTTACAAAGAGTGCTGTGCTTGATTAGTGATGTCTGCCATGGCAACACCCGCTAGACACATGTCTGGAATGAAGATATTCGGAGAAGAGGCTGCGAGCTGGCCTGGTTCAGAAAGGGACAAGCTGTATGTTCCGTCCTTGCCTTAGGTGGTTGTGCTGATTACCAGGCTGCATTGTCTCTTTGGCCAAGTGGCTGGGGAGGCAGGCTGAAGGCCATGAAGCTTCAAATCGCTTCCCCAGGGCCTGGACGGAAGAGCATAAGCCCCAAGCTAAGAGGAGCCTGGCAGGGCAGCCCATGCAGGGCCCCCCAGGGGTCTACGTGCTGCAGGCCATCCTGGCATTGGCTCCTTATCCTCTGGAGTCAGGTTCCAGCAGAGCCAGCTGGTGGGCTTCAAAGAGTTAAGTGCAACTCAGAGGTAAAAACACATTTCCATAGCATATACACAGAAATAACGTTAATCTCTGGATAAACTCTCAAAAATTCCCAGTCCACACTAAAATGGTTTATTGCCTGTGTGCTACTCAGAAATCAAAATAGAGTATTAGTTTGACTTCAATCAGAGAGATTACTTTGCCAACAAAGGTCTGTCTAGTCAAGGCTATAGTTTTTCCAGTGGTTATGTGTGGATGTGAGAGTTGGACTATAAAGAAAGCTGAGCGCAGAAGAATCGATGCTTTTGAACTGTGGTGTTGGAGAAGACTCTTGAGAGTCCGTTGGGCTGCAAGGAGATCCAACCAGTCCATCCTAAAGGAGATCAGTCCTGGGTGTTCTTTGGAAGGACTGATGTTGAAGCTGAAACTCCAGTCCTTTGGCCACCTCATGCAAAGAGCTGACTCATTGGAAAAGACCCTGAAGCTGGGAAAGATTGGGGGCAGGAAAAGAAGGGGACGACAGAGGATGAGATGGTTGGATGGCATCATTGACTCAATGGACACGGTTTTGGATGGACTCCAGGAGTTGGTGCTGGACAGGAAGGCCTGGCGTGCTGCGGTTCATGGGGTCGCAAAGAATCAGACACAACTGAGCGACTGAACTGAACTGACTTTAATCAAATTCCACAGTGAAGGCACACTGCTTTGGAAAGCGCTGCCTCAGGAGAAGATACAGGGTGTGTGTAAAAGAATGTTTATAGAAAATACCAAGGGCACCAAACATGACCCCAGTTACCTTCCACGCCCCTCCATGCCCCAGGCAGGGGCGCTGCTTCCCCCAGGGCACTCGGGGCGTGTCACGGTGCTAGTGAGTGTGTCCAGGTGCCTCTTGAGCCCTCTGCTTTCAGCTTGTGAGTTTGGGAAGCTTTCTTCAGGATCCTCCCCACTTGCCATTTCTATTGCATCTCCTCGAAGGCCAACTGTGTGGAAGTACCCTTGTCCCAGGCCACACTGCTTCTTGTTCTTTTTATTTTTTGTCCATGCCCTGTGGCATGTGGGAGCTTACCGTCCTGACAAGGGTTTGAACCTGCACCCTTTGCATTAGAAGTTTGGAGTCTTAATCACTGGGCCACCAGGGAAGTCCCTCCTCCTTGTTCTTTATACTCATTCCCATTGCTTCCTCAAGTTTTGATTTGTCTTTGTCCTGTTCCTCCTTCTGCTTGGTCACGCCGAGCTCCGTGATGCCTTTTAGACTCAAGAGCCCACTTTTGACCTGCTTGCCAGCCTCCATGGCACCTGTTTGCAATCAGTACCATCTTTTCAGTTTTGATAAGTAGTGTCATGCTGGCTTTATAAAATAAGTTTAGAGGTCTTCGCTTTCTCTTTTGCTTTACTCCATCACAGATTTAATGGCATGGGATGTCTAGTTTTGTTCCCTGCAATCTAATGGAAATCACCTGAGATAACTGTGGTGATTCAGTGGGGGGTTTAGATAGCTTTCTTCATTTCTTATTTGGTAATCCATCTCTTTAAAATTGCTTTCTCCCTTTGAGTCAGTTTGGTGTTTTTTTGTTTTCTTAGAACATTCTCCATTTCATCCATGTTTTCCAAATTATTTGCGATTGTATTCCCCCCCCAAAAATCTCTTGGATTTGTTTGTATGGACCTCCGGTTCTGAAGTTAATTTCTGTTTTTATCTGTATTTAATATTCTGTTCTCTTTCCTGAAGTTACTTTTATTATTTCTCTACCCTGAAGACTGTGATATATGCTTTATTTACTTTTAATTTCTTTGTTTAATATTGAAAGTCTTTATGGCTGTTATTTTCCTCTTGTACACTACCCATATCCCCATTCATTCTGGTATGTTACTCTTTATTCTGTAACTTTGGCTTAAGAATTGCATTGAAGTTTCTTATAGTTCTAGGTGATAGGAATTTTTGTTTATTGTCATGAATTTTGACTTTTATTACCTGTGATCAGAAATTTTGAGTCAAACTGTTTCCTTAAGGGGGGGATTGCTTTGAGATGTTTCTTGTGAGCTCTTGTATGGTAATTTCTATTTAATTTCCCTGGGCGCTTGAAAGTATATGGCTTTCTAAATTTGACTGAGAGTCTCTCTGAATGGTGCAGCAGGCCCTGTGGGACCTGGCCCTCTGCTGCCTCTCGTCTGCTACCGAGCACCCTCTCAGTTACTACACGCAGCCACACGTGTTCTTTGCTGGGGGTTTCCATACAGTTCTTTTCTCCCGTCTAATTTTCACTCAGATGTCACTAAAGTGAAGCATTTCTTCTTAGCACTTTTCAATATCTAACACACATTTTTAGTAACCACGCCCCCATCCCCACTCCTGAATATAAGCAAGGATTTTTTTTTTTTCTGTTGATTCACTACTTTGTTTTTCTCATAATTTGGAGGCCCTGTAGTCTGTAATTCTTTAAAGTTATTTTTATTATAACCAGTATTTTATAATTTCAGTAATTTCAGTATTTCATTTCTTGAGTTATCACCTATGGACTGTGATTGATTATGGAAGAAAAAATAAATCCCTATGCCTGTTGTGTTCCCATCTCCCATCTTTCCCCTCTTTCCCCTCTACCACAGGATTCAGGTGAATATACTAGTGGCCGTTGTTAAAAGAATGTTATAATTATAGTTGTTTTTATGACTTTGAATATATTGTGCTAAAATTATTGCTTAGTTCATCTGTTTTGAATAGTTCATCTGCTTTGAATTCATAATTCCTTCCAGTATCAAAGAAGAGGAAATCGGGTACTTCCCTGCTGGTCCTGTGGCTAAGACTCCTCGCTTCCAATGCAGGGGGGCCCTGGTTCAATCCCTGGTCAGGGAATTATATCTCGCATGCTCCAACTAAGAGTTCGCAGGCTGGGACTAAAGATCCCACAGGCTGCAACTAATAGATGCCTCGTTTTGCAACCAAGACCCAGCGCAGCCAAAAAATACTTTAAAAAAACAAAAGCACAAACTATTTCTAAAAAAAGAAGAGGAAATCAGCAGACTTGCTGTTGCCTCCTAACGTCTGTTGTTATTTTCTCATTTTCTACAGTATTGGGATTTCTAATATTTACATTCAGTTCTATAACTTAAAATCTCCCTTTTATATAAGTGAAATGAAGTTGCTCAGTCGTGTCCGACTCTTTGCAACCCCGTGTACTACAGCCCACCAGGCTCCTCTGTCCATAGGATTCTCTAGGCAAGAATACTGGAGTGGGTTGCCATTTCCTCCTCCAGGGGATGTTCCCTACCCAGGAATCGAACCCAGGTCTCCCGCGTTGCAGGCAGACGCTTTAACCTCTGAGCCACCAGGAAGCCCTTTATTTAATTTTACTTCTGTATTTAAGTGGATTCAGTGTTGTCCACCATCTTTTATTATCATGGCATTTGATTGGTTGGATTCAGTTCTTAGAAACTGCCTGTCCACCAAAAGATAAGGGGCTTTCCCACACTGTAAGTTAACATAATTTCTGTTATTATAAAGTCTTGCTACCAAAAAAGGTCAGCTGAACTACACAGTGTGCCTAGTGATCTGTGTGATTACATTTTGTTCAGGTTCACCATTTTCATAGTGTACAACAGTTTGCAGATCAGCACTAGTGTGTGGAACACATTTTGAGAAGCACTGCTAACTAGAACTTAAAGGGTACATCTTGGACTTTTCAAAGTCTGACATCCTCAGAGACACTACAAGACCTTAGCCCACTTTAACTCCATTACCCCTTTCTCCTATATATAGTATTCAGTTCAGTTCAGTTCAGTCGCTCAATCGTGTTTGACTCTTTGCCACCCCATGAACCTCAGCACGCCAGGCCTCCCTGTCCAGCACCAACTCCCAGAGTCCACCCAAACCCATGTCCATTGAGTCAGTGATGCCATCCAACCGTCTCATCCTCTGTCATCCCCTTCTCCTCCTGCCCTCAATATTTCCCAGCATCAGGGTCTTTTCAAATGAGTCAGCTCTTCACATCAGGTGGCCAAAAGATTGGAGTTTCAGCTTCAGTCCTTCCAATGAATATTCAGGACTGATTTCCTTTAGGATGGACTGGTTGGATCTCCTTGCAGTCCAAGGGACTCTGAAGAGTCTTCTCCAACACCACAGTTCAAAAGCATCAATTCTTCTGCACTCAGGTTTCTTTATAGTCCAACTCTCACATCCATACATGACTACTGGAAAAACCATAGCCTTGACTAGACGGACCTTTGTAGACAAAGTAATGTCTCTGCTTTTTAAGATGCTGTCTAGGTTGGTCATAACTTTTCTGCCAAGGAGTCAGCGTCTTTTAATTTCCTGGCTGCAGTCACCATCTGCAGTGAATCTGGAGCCCAGAAAAATAAAGGCAGCCACTGCTTCCACTGTTTCCCCATCTATTTGCCATGAAGTGATGGGACCAGATGCCATGATCTTAGTTTTCTGAATGTTTAGTTTTAAGCCAACTTTTTCATTCTCCTCTTTCACTTTCATCAAGAGGCTCTTTAGTTCTTCACTTTTTGCCATAAGGGTGGTGTCATCTGCATATCTGAGGTTATTGATATTTCTCCCAGCAATCTTGATTCCAGCTTGTGCTTCCTCCAGCCCAGTGTTTCTCATAATGTACTTTGCATATAAGCTAAATAAGCAGGGTGATAATATACAGCTTTGATGTACTCCTTTTCCTATTTGGAATCAGTCTGTTTTTCCATGTCCAGTTCTAACTGTTGCTTCCTGACCTGCATACAGGTTTCTCAAGAGGCAGGTCAGGTGGTCTGGTATTACTGTCCTGTATATTAGTTCTTTTTATATTCTAGACTCCCCAAGACATTGTAATTTATAATGAGTATTAATTGAGATTTACCTTTTGAGTTGGTCTTCATGTCCTCTTACATCATCTCCAAGTTCCTATCTTAGATTCTTTTCCTTTGACTTAGAAGAGGCCCTTTTGCATCATTTAATTTAGATATATTAGGAACATAATCCTTATTTTTAAGATTGTTTTGTGTTTTAGATTGCTTGAAAGTATCTTTATTTCATCTTTACTTTTTTTTTAATCTTTAGTTTTGAAGGATACTTTCACAGGGTGAAGAATTCTTTCAGAACTTTGAAGATACTTATGAAATTATTGTTAAATATTTTAATACCTTGTGACTATATCATGACCTTTAAAGTTTATCACTCAATAAACATATTTCTTTTAGCAGGCTTATGATCAGAAGAACATTAGGCGAAGAGTTTATGATGCTTTAAATGTGCTGATGGCAATGAACATAATTTCAAAGGAAAAAAAAGAAATCAAGTGGATTGGCCTGCCTACCAATTCTGCTCAGGAATGTCAAAACCTGGAGGTAAGTGAAGAAAATCTGTTTACAGATAGTACTTTGCTTTATTTTACATCAGAGACGTCTTAATTTAGAAATACAGTCACATAGTATTAAAATATTCATAGCTATTTATTCATGCATAGTATGCCTTTTTTCTTTAAAGTCTCTCCTAGGTAGAATTTCAGAACTGGAAGGAGATTTTGAGAAGTCTAGTCTGACAGATGTCCTGATGAAACATGAAATGAAATGACTTGAAATTTTTTTTTCTCTTTTTTTTTGAGAACATCTTTGTTTTATTCTAATTCTGAGCACTCTACTAATAAATTTTCATTGACTTGTGTACTGGAAATGATCTTATTTGATGAAATACTTGCTGTATAAATCTGAAAGAATGGATTAAAGTTGGCTTTCTTGTATTTAAACTTTTACCTTCAACTCTAGAATTAGTGGCAGGAGAATATGGAATTTCCTTTAAATCTTTATCAGAATGGGTAGAATGTTCAGCTTACAAGAATTTGGGGTGATGTGTGCAAAAGCATGTTTTATTCTTTGAACTTCAATCATTACAGAAAAGCTTTCCTAAGTGAGCATGTGCCCTGACATATTATTTGTAAATTGATTTGACATAATTTTACTATCATATCCAAAAGGCTAACTACAGCTTTAGACGTGACTAGGTTGATTTCATGTTTTGCTTAGTCCCTCTTTTCCCCTAGCAAATCAAAAAATTTTAGTATTAATATACTTGTGGATGGAGGGAGAAAACCTGGCAGTCATCAGAAGTTATAAAATAATGTCATTCATGTGCTTCAATGGAAATGTCCTTTTTTCTCCTCCCAATAGAGTAAAATTTGAGGGTTATTTTAATTACAAGTAATACTAAGCTGGTATCAAAGCCTAAGTAAGCAAAAATCTCTTAACATCTCCCGTGTGCTTAAATGAAAGATTATATGAGATTCCGATCCCAAGCAGCTTTCATTCTAATTGAGGAGAGCAGAAATGTAAAAGGACTTACCAAAATTGTGATGACTCCTATGAAAGAAGTATGTACAGATTCTCTGGAAAAGGGGTATAATGGAGGGAGGGAGCGGGGTTGGGCTTTACCAAGAGATAAAAATACCCCTGTGCTGTAGGAGGAGTTTGCCAAGTGGTTTAGGGCAGGGAGGCAGAGACACTGCCCGGAATGAGGCAGGTGGAGGAAGGCGTGCCCGCAGCTGGGTGTGGCCAGAGCACAGGTCAAAGAGAGGGTAGGTTCCTGGGTGCGAAGTAGTTGCAACCTGATCTACGGGCAGTAGGAACTACTGGAGAATTACAAAGAAGAGGGCTGAGGGAGTGTAATCCAAAGGGTCAGTCTGCCAGTGGGTTGTAAGCCGGACTGACAGGAAGGTGAGGGGGTGGGTCGGAGAGGGGCTGAGTTCTGGCCATGACAGTGAGACTGGAGAAGTGTTTTAGAGGCAGAATCAGTACCACTTGGCCTGGTTGGATGCAAGGCCTGAGGGGCAGTTGGAGCTGCTCTGTCAGCAGTGTCAGATGCTGGGGAAAACCCCAGCAGCATCTTTTCACATGTGACAGAGCACACAGATCTTACAGTGGATCTTAAGTGTTTCGGGGTTCAAGTGGTTGTGATTAGAGGAACCATGAGATAAACTCCCGGCGGGGACTAGATGGGGAGCAAGTAAGAAAGATGCTGTTGGAGTAGACAAGAAAGATGATATTAGATGTCATTGGCTTTTGCCCAAAGACACAGTGAGGAGCTCATCCACAGGGATATTCCAGACCTTAATCTATGTTTTCTAGGTAGCTGTGAGGTTGAGGAAAACAGTAGTTGGTTGAAGCTAGGAAATTTGTCCCATAACCGTGTCTCTTACTGCAGGTAGGAACTGTGTATTGAATATGTAGGAGCCCTGTATCAGCAGCTGTGCCTGTTTAAAAGAGGGAAGATTAAGAAACTGCTCTAGGGACCGTCTTCCCTGGTGGACCAGTGGTTAGGACTCTGTGCTTTCAGTGCGGAGAGCGTGAGTTTGATTCCTGGTCAGGGAATTAAAATCCCACAAGTCACACTAAAAAAAGCAGTTAAACGGAGATCTTAAATGAGATCTTACCTCATTCTGGGAGGTTGATAGAGCAAAGCAATTAATAATGGGATCTCTTAAACCAGGTGGCTTTGATTCAAATCCTGGCTCTTGCCATCCACCAGCGGTGTGACCTTGGACAGATTCTTCGCCCTCTGTGCCTCTGTTTCCTACTGCAAAGAGGGTAACAGCCATACTTATGTCCAGGGTTTTGTGAAGACGAATTAAGAGACCGTGTGTCCAGCGCTCAGGTGACCGCTGACACGTAGAATAGGTGTTCACCAGGTGTCAGCTGTGACTGACGGGAAATCCCATGGACGGAGGAGCCTGGTAGACTGCAGTCCACGGGGTCACAAAGAGTTGGATATGACTGAGCGACTTCACTTTCACTTTTTCAAGTGTTAGCTGTGACTCTGCTTGGCGCTTGTGAAATAAATAGAGCCAGTCCCACAGATCAAGTGTTCATTAGGGGGATGGATGTCGTTTGATGGCGATTGCTACAATTCTGCTGTCTTGCCTCCTTGCTTACCTGACCCCAGAAGGCGGAATCTACCTTTATTGGCGCCAGTAGTTAAATAGGTTGCCTGTCTTTAAGGAAAATTCTTGATGTCTCAGAACTGAGACCTGAAAAGTGAGCAGCATTTTCTACTCTACATGCTCATGCTATTTTGTAACCTGTGTTTTAAAGATAGAGAAGCAGAGGCGGATAGAACGGATAAAGCAGAAGCGGGCTCAGCTTCAAGAACTTCTCCTGCAGGTAAAGAAGCCGGGATGTGTTCATTACCTTCTCTGCGTGTGTCTGCTTCTCCCCAGCTTGCTGAGTCCGTGTTTTCTGCTTTGGGGGCCTTCAGATACCTGGTGGGGCTGCACTAGCGCGTCGTCCCAAGACCTGAGCCTGTGACTCGCCACACGATCTGCCTTTAAGGCGGTCCATCTCAGGGGAGTTTGGGGGAGAATGGATACATGTATATGTATGGCTGAGTCACTTTCTGTCCACCTGAAACGATCACAACGTTGTTAGTCAGTTGTATTTCAGTATAAAGTAAAAAGTTAAGAAGATGGTCCCATCTCACCATCATCTGGGGCCTCATGGCAGCTCTAATGTGGAACATATTACTCAACAGTTTATTTTTTACTTTTATTCCTACTCTGAGCAGAAATTATTTTAGCCCTTATTTGGAATATGAAGGAGTAAGGCTAATTAAATTTTAGGTGTTTTGAGTAGTTTCGGGCTTCCCTGGTGGCTCAAATGATAAAGAATGTACCTGCAATGCAGGAGATGCTGGATTGGGAAGATCCCCTGGAGAAGGGAATGACTACCCGCTCTAGTAAAATAATCGGATCCACCTGTAATGTTAATACTTACTATCTGTGGATGACGTTATGACATATTCAGCTTTGTAGCAATACCAAAACTTAAAATGCATTTCCATTTAGGAAAATTAAATTTTACAGTGTAATGTAGATCCCTGTATTTATACTTTTTAAAATAATTGTCTAGAATTTGATAATTTAAAAAATAGAGGCTCTGTAGAAAATCATGTGAGGTAAAATCACGGGGTAGGTGGGGTTTTTTTTTAACCTACTTTTGGTCATTTCAGTTGGTGGAGAAATCTACTTTGAGCAGTACAGCAAGACATTTTCAAACCAATCAGAAAACTTTTTAAAATGAGCCAACAAGTCTTTGTACTTTTGTTTTTAATCAGCAAAATGTATTTATATGAAAAACTTTCAGCCAATCTAAAACCCATTTTGACTTGAGCAACCATAGGTCCTATTTCATTTCTGATATAGTCCACTTTTCAGAAATAAAGGGAGCAATAAGTTACCAAATAAGTGTAACAGTTTTTTTTTTTGGTTTGTTTGTTTATCCCCCTTAAAATACTCACTTTGTCTCATGGACAGAATAGGTTAAATATTCCTACGTATTCCAGATTTCTGTTTTTCCTTTCTTGATCCTTACTGTTTGTTTTTTCATATTCGAATACACATCAGAGAGGCAGGAACAGACTGTTAGCTGTGTGTGGTCTAGAAGGATGGGGTGGGAGGAAGCTGGTAGGGACGGGAGCAGCCGCAGATGGAGCAGAGCCCCCGACACAGACAGCCCGGGATGATGCTCCGTCCTCATCAGGCACCTCTCTTTTTCTTGCTCTTCTGTGTCTGTGTCCCATACTGACCCTTGTGGGACCTCCCTGAGGAGCTCCCTCCAGAGCCGGTCTCATGTATTTTTCATATTGGATTTCCAGAGTGGGTTTTGTATGAAGAGAACACTCTGTAGCTTTAAAAACAAACAACTTGAAAGCTGACAGATTTTCCTGTGCCCCTCCCTGGACAGCTCCGCTT
The DNA here is from genome assembly GCF_003369695.1 of Bos indicus x Bos taurus. Taxonomy (NCBI): domain Eukaryota; kingdom Metazoa; phylum Chordata; class Mammalia; order Artiodactyla; family Bovidae; genus Bos; species Bos indicus x Bos taurus. The sequence continues at coordinate 126,439,798 of NC_040076.1, forward strand.
CCTGAGAGACCCTCGCCCCCACCCCGTCAGCTTCCCTGGCTGCCTGTCTGTCGTCTGTCTTGCATCAGTGTTTCCCTCCCCACTCACAGTCCCCAAACCCTGTGCTTGGCCCTTCTTACATTTCCTCAGAGCTCTCATGGAACATTTGGGGGCTCCCTTTTTGGCATGTTATTATGAAAACCTGTTTATCAGCGTGTCTGTAATTATCTGTTGATCAGAAAGACTTGTGCTGGGCCAGATCGCCCTCATGTATGTGGGCTTTCCCATCACTAGACGACCAGCGCAAGGAATGGACCAGAGGCCTTCTCTGGCAGTCCAGTGCTTAAGACTTCGGGCTTCCAGTGCAGGGGGTGTGGGTTCCATCTTCAGTCCCTGCTCAGAGAACTGAGATCCCACATGCTTCTCGGTATGGCCAAAAAAAAAAAAATGTGACCTGGAATATTTTTCCCCTTTCTACGATGAACGTTGCTGTTTTTTTTTTTTTTTTTAAGTCCTAAATTTCTTTTTCTCTTCTGTCTCAAACCAAGTATTTGCAGAAGATTTCAACCCAGGCGCAACCTAGCTGTCAACATTTATAAAAGCACGTCTCTCTGAACAGTGAAATGAAGCACAAAATATAACTGAGAACAACTACTTCTAGTCTCCTGGTAGACACACGGCTTATTTCCTCCTAGTGTTTCCTTTTTCTTTCTTGCAGCAAATTACGAAGTTGTCACAGAAAGTACATTAAGCAAGTCGTCCCTGAACACAAATAATTTACTTCTCTGTGGCTAAGCTAGCTTAATTTTTTAACTAGTGAATGTCACAGCTACTGACATCACATGACCCAAGTCCCTTTCACTTACATGCCACCTCTTCTCTTGGTCGTGTAGGAGAGGCATGGTATGCGCTGATTCTGCCCACAGATGACCCAGATGTCCTACTTTTATCTATATCATTGTCCCTTCCAGCCCTTAAACTTTCCCAGAGCTACTAATGCAGAGCAAAATGAATGTCTAAAAATACCTAAAGCTGTTTAGCCTCTGAAATAAATGTTAATAAGCCTGGAAGAGAACTAAAGGCTAAAGATAAATGGCAACAAATAAGAAAACCAGTTTAGAACAAATGGGGTGATTTTTCTTCTTACTATCAAAATAACATTGTATGTATATTTACAGCTCTTTTCCCAAGAACAGTCTTTGATGCTATTAAATGTGCGCAGTATAGAACAGTGAATCATGAATATGTAACAACTTTTACTTACCGCTGTTTATATTTCTACCTCTACCCAGGCCCTCCCATGCCACTAAGACCACAAAGCTAGGCCAAGTATGGGCTGTCTCCAGGATGTGTTTTCTAGAAGAGTAAGATAGCCAGGTGGAGGTATTCAAACATATAATTCTTTTTCTGAGTTTTATAGCTTCAGCATATTTTTCCTCAATATTAAATGAGCTAAGCATTGAATATAATTGCCTTAGTTCATTAGCAGCAGAAAATAACAAATTAGTAAGTTTGTTACAAGTAACGTTTGGTAATGAATGGTGTTGACAGTGATGGTTCTAGACACACTGTCAGGCTAGAATAAATTGGTGTCCCTTCTGTTTTGTGCATTTTAAAGGAGTAAATGTTTACTTTTTAGGGAGCTAGCACCCAACCATTTTAAGACAACATAAATTTTAATCAAACTTCAGTTAAGGCCCAGGACCTAAAATAAACACTGCTAGGATAAAGTTGCTAAAACATAGAAAATAACTGAAATGCATCACTACTGGGTGAGCAGAGGGAACAAGCTGATGGAAGGGATGAAAGGCTCTGACTTCAGGAGCTCTTTTAACCAGTATCTGTTCTGCAAGCAGATGAAAGACTTCACTGTGTAAGGTCTTTCTACCTGTGGAATTCTGTGATACATTTGCCTTATTTAAAAGAGGGTGGTAGGGTCACTTTCCTTGGCTTTTGAGTAATGGTTATAGTTTAAAGGTAATAGCAAGATTCAGTGCAAAGATTCGGGCCTTGATATACCTTATAAATTAGTGCTAAGCCTCAGGTTCCTCTTCTGAAAGATGTCAGCTGGGGAGGGGCTTGGGCTAGATTCCAAACTGTGCCCTATAGATGCTTGGAAGTTCTGTGAAGGAGCCCAAAGGGTGAATGAGGGCAGAGCTGGCAGGGCTCAGGACTCAGCCTCAGTGCAGCCAACCAGAGCAAGGATGTGTTCATCTGTTTTATAAACAGTGGGTGTCCCAGAAGATTTCACTTGAAGAAAGGGTTCTGAGGCTTTGTATAGTTTGTATGTTTCTGGGCGGGATGATCTGAGAGACATATTTAACCCTAAATCCTCAGGAGTCTGTGTTAGTTAAATAGAAAACAAGTCCACTCTTGCTGTATCACCTACGCTGAGAAGAGGTGCAGGTACCACTCTCTCTCTCAGATTTGTAAGATCCTTTTTCTATGGATGATGGAAACTGCGGGCCCCATTATTTGTACTAGGATATGTTAGATACCATTTAAATAAATATTTTTTGCCCTTGAAATGTATTTCTTGAGTTAGATCATTCTAATGTTTTTCCTTAAATATTCAATTTTAATTAACTCATAGGTGGAAGGTCTCTTTAAATGCTCTAATTTTAAACTATATTTTAGATGTACTTACTTCATTTAGTTCCAACTCATTTATCCACGTTAAATGACTGTACGTTTTTGTTGATCCTTACAGCAAATCGCTTTCAAAAACCTGGTACAAAGAAATCGGCAAAATGAACAGCAGAACCAGGGCCCTCCAGCTCTGAACTCCACCATTCAGCTGCCATTTATAATCATCAACACAAGCAGAAAAACAGTCATAGACTGCAGCATCTCCAGTGACAAGTAAGTGGAGACCCAGTGGCAGCGGGCACGGCCAGCCTTCTGTTCAACGTACTTCCTATCATTTGTAATGTTATCTGGGTCCTCCAAGGCTGACTCCCTTGGGCCTCACAAAACAATTCAAACAAGAGCGCCGTCATCTGCTAGTGCTTGCTTCCTTCTTCACCCTCCACATCCCCCTCTTGGGCCTGGCACTGTGCTGTTTGTGCTGAGGACATAACGGTGCCCAAGCTCGAACGTGCATGTACGCACACACAGATGAGATAAGTGGGCAAGTCACTGCGGTAGAGCAGAGCGTCAGGGAGCGTCTGGGACGTGGTGGGTGAGCGTCTGGGATGTGGTGGGCTCACCAGGTCCACTGTGCGTTGTCATGTTCATGGTGCAGACAGCTGGGATCGGCGTGTGGCACTAAAGCAGTTTCTCTTTTTTTTGCTATATCGTAGAAGAGCCGTGCTTCTGTTTATAATGAATGGACACAAAAGCACTAGATGAAAAATGAAAGTACTAGATGGCGTTCTCTGCTTGCTTGCTTTCTTATTATCTTACAACTTGAAGTTTGTACCTTTTAACCAGCTTTATTCATTTCACTCACCACTCCCCCCTACCCCACCCTACCTCTGGCAGCCATCAGTCTATTCTCTGCATCTGTGAGTTTGGTTTTTGAGATCCATGTATAAGGTCTGTCATCTGTGTTGTTGCAAATGGCAGGATTTCCTTTTTATGATCTGTTGCCCATTGTCTTTTTTTATGGTCTATTGTCTCAAGTACATCACAGTTTTTTAATACACTCATCTGATGATAGGTTTTTTCCACGCCTCGGCTATTGCAAGTCATGCTGCACTCACTGAACGTGGGAGTGCAGACGTCTTTTCAGGATGCTTATTTCATTTCCTTCAGATACATATACCCAGAAGTGGGATTGCTGGATCTATTTTTAAATTTTTGAGAAGCCTCCATACTGTTTTCCAGTGGGTGCACCAGTTTACATTTCCACCAACATGTTTTTCATTGTAACTAAGATTGATGGTAATATCAATATATTACTATTATCATAGTGTAAGTGAGAAATAGCAGTTTTCAAAGTACAGTTTATTTGTAACTTATTTTATTCTTCACGAAAACAGTAGTGCTCTGAGGCCGTGAATCAGTATTGAGGTAGTTGAGGGCATAGGATGCAGAGTGAGACAGAAGGAAATGTGGCTTGTGGCTCCCCCAAGCAGCTGCTCTAAGGCTTTGTCTGAAGAACAAATGGGGATGATACTTCCTTAAATAAGGTAATGCCTCTAAAAGATCTGACTCCTGGAAAGTGCTTTATAAATATTAGCTGCTCCAAGGAGCCAGCATATAACTTATCATCCAAGTTGGGATACATCTGAGACCAAAAGAGGGCTCAGAGTCACATCAGTGCAGAGGCACAGCCCAGGGCGGTCCCAGGGGCCAGAACTTACGGGCTCCTTGGAGCTACTCCATGGCCATGGGGCTTACCCTCCCTGGTTTTTCTCTTTCTTGGCAGTGTTGCTTCCCTGTCTTGACTGTGTACAGAGATCATGGGTTACTTAAATAAGAAGGCACCAAAAAAGAGGAAGAAGAACAACAGGGATTTCTAAAGTATTTGATAATTACCTTGCTGGTTTACAGAAGTCATAAAGGACTAGCACCGGGGGCAGTAAATGATAGATACGTGTGTTAGTATTCACACACTTTATTGACAGAAACCTGTGTCTACAAGGACTTGTCACATACTCTCATAAATCCGAGACTTACAGAATGGTTAATGTATCTTTGGGAAGAATAAGCTGTTAGATTTCTAGTTCCTGTCTCTAGTTAGCCTCTTGTTCGGTAGGACATTACTAAAATTCTCTATTCCAGTTAGTCTCTGAAGTTTTAAAGAGTAGCAGGAAAGTCTGGGGACCAGTGGCCTAGGAGGATTAAGGACCCTCTTCCTTCTCAGGCGGTTATTGACTCTTGTCCTTTCCTCGCCCTCCCCCAACTGGTGTAAAGGAGGCTCTGAGCTGCTTACAGGGGCTTGATTCTCAAGGTGGGGTGCAAGTATGGCATTTTGCTTTAAATGACAAATTTTACTCTGATCTAAGATCTCAGAATTTCATGACAGCGTAAGCCCAGCACTGTCCCAGCACGCTTACCTCCCCTCTGTCCCCGAGGCTCCTGGCGACGTTGCTCCGAGCCTAGCCTGGGAGCCAGGAGGGCCATTTCTTACAGTGGCCGCTCTATTGCAAGCCTTTGCCAGGTGGCTGGACACCCTGATTTGGTGCTTTTCAAAAACATTTGGAAACGTGCTCTGTGTTATATGTGACACTTTTTTCTTGGGGCATTTCTACTCCTGAGACCCTCAAGACAGGGTTTGGGGTTTGGTTAGTTTGTAAAAAGCCTTCCATTTTGGGGGGTTTGGTTAGTTTGTAAAAAGCCTTCCATTTTTTGTTCATCTAAGGTGTGATGTGGCTAATACTTGACTCATGAAAATGAAGTAAGCGTCCAAAATGTTTTTTCCTCAACCCTAGTAGGCCAACTCATGGTAGGAAAGTTAGGTGCTAAATTGGAAAGGCTTTCTTTCTGTATGTTTTTTTTTTCTCCCAGTGACTTCTTTGCTTGATTTACCTACTTTTATTGACATATACTTAACATACAGTATTGTATTAGTTTCAGGCATACAGCATAGTGATTTGACATTTGCATCCATTACAAAATGATCACCGTGATAAGTCTAGTAACCATCTGTCCCTTACAGACTTATTACAGTATTACTGGCCATATTCTGTATGCTGTGTGTATCCCTGGGGCCTACTTTATAATTGAAGGTTTGTACCTTTCAACCCCCTTCACCTGTTTCTCTACTGCCTTCAGCCTCTCCCCTCTGGCAACCGCTCATTTGTTCTCTGTGAGTCTATTTTTATTTGTTTGGGTTTTTTAGATTCCACATATAAATGAGATTATGTGATATTTGTCTTTCGGTCTGGTTTCTTTCATTTAGCATAATAGCCTCTAGATCTGAATATATCTTTGCAAATGGCGAGTTTCTTTATGGCTGAGTACTACTGTCCCCGTGTGTGTGCGCATACTCATCTTCACTCATTCATCTACTGATGGACTCTGTTGCTTCCATATCATGGCTGTTATTAATAACACATCAATGAGTGTAACCTTTTCAAATGAGTGTTTTTGTTTTCTTTGGGTAAATACTTGGAATTGCTGGATAATACGGTAGTTCTATTTTTAATTTTTTCGAGGAAGCCTCCAGACTGTTTCCCATAGTGCTGCACCAGTTTACATTCCCAGCCAAGTGCAGGAGAGTTGCCTTTTCTCCACATCCCTGCCGGTGTTTGTTATTTGTCGTCTTTTTGGTGATAGCCGTTCTGACAGGTGTGAGATGATACTTCACTGTGGTTTTGATTTGTGTTTCCCACATGATTAGTGATGTTGAGCAGTTTTGGGTCTTGTGGCCATCTGTACATCTGCTTTGGAAGAAAGTCTACTTGGAAAGGCTTTCTTAATATTTTATCTTTTATGACAAAGCTATAGACAACCTTGAAAAATACTGGATTTAGACCAAAATTCCTGTCTGCACTTTGCCACGGCTTAATGAGGGCTGGAATGTAGGACTCCTGTTGTCCGTCACAGGAAAGTTGTTTTAATTGGGAAAACAGTTTATTTGAGATGTCATTCTTCTGAACCCAGCAGAATGACTCACTGCCCTAAACGGTAACAGTCTCTATACCGTAGCTGAGCTTAGGTCCTCGTGCTTTCATTGAATATACAGAGTACAACACTCTTCAGACCTCCCCGACACCACAGAAACCCCTCACTAACTCTGTTTCCTGATACAGGTTTGAATATCTTTTTAATTTTGACAACACCTTCGAGATTCATGATGACATAGAAGTGCTGAAGCGAATGGGGATGTCCTTCGGCCTGGAGTCAGGCAAATGCTCATTGGAGGATCTGAAACTTGCTAAATCACTGGTGCCCAAGGCTTTAGAAGGCTATATAACAGGTATGTTAACTAATGCAGTCAATGTGGTCCTTGATTAAATGTCAGACCCTAACTCGCTAAAACCTTTCTCATAGAAAATTAGTGCCCGCTATCTGCCCCGTCAGTTCTGTTCCCTTACCCTGAAATATAACCTCTCGAATTTCTTATGTTTCACTACTTTTCTTTAGAGATGCAAACACAAAAAAATACAGTGAGCTGGAAATAATTTATTATTTAGTTTTGTCTAATTCTCACCTTTATAGAAATGGAACCAAACTGATATATTCTTTGGTGATTTGACTTTCACTCAACAACATGTTCTTTAGATTTAGCCACAGGATTTCACGTAGCTGTAGTTGATGTATTTTCACTGCTGTGTGGAATTCCAGCATGTGGAGAAGCACAGTTTCCTTGTTCATTTTACTGATGATAAACCTTTAGTTTTGTTTCCCATCTCTTGATACTTAAACAGTGCTATTTGAACATTCCCACTACTGTTTCTCGGTGACCGTGTGCATGTATCTGCGAGTGAGATTGCTGGGTCCGAGGCAGGCCCATCTTCGTCTTTATTAGATGATGCCATGGCTTTCCAACTTGATTTTAACACGGTACACGCTCACAAACAGAGTGGAAGTGTTTTGTCTTCCCAGGCAGGTGGATGTGAACTGGTATCATTATTTTTTATATTGATATTTAATTCCCATACTGTGTGATATACCACTTTAAAGTGTAGAGTTCAGTGATTTTTAGCATATTCACAAGATTTTTTGTAGTCATCAGTTCAGTTCAGTCGCTCAGTCTTGTCTGACTCTTTGCGACCCCATGAATCACAGCACGCCAGGCCTCCCTGTCCATCACCAACTCCCAGAGTTCACTCAAACTCATGTCCATCGAGTCAGTGATGCCATCCAGCCATCTCATCCTCTGTAGTCGCCTTCTCCTGCCCCCAACCCTCCCAGGATCAGAGTCTTTTCCAGTGAATCAGCTCTTCGCATGAGGTGGCCAAAGTACTGGAGTTTCAGCTTCAGCATCAGTCCTTCGAAAGAACACCCAGGACTGATCTCCTTTAGAATGGCCTGGTTGGATCTCCTTGCAGTCCAAGGGACTCTCAAGAGTCTTCTTCAACACCACAGTTCAAAAGCATCAATTCTTCGGCGCTCAGCTTTATTCACAGTCCAGCTCTCACATCCATACATGACTACTGGAAAAACCATAGCCTTGACTAGACGGACCTTTGTTGGCAAAGTAATGTCTCTGCTTTTGAATATGCCATCTAGGTGGTCGTAAGCGTCTTTTAATTTCCTGGCTGCAGTCACCATCTGCAGTGATTTTGGAGCCGCAAAAAATAAAGTCTGACACTGTTTCCACTCTTTCCCCATCTATTTCCCATGAAGTGATGGGACCAGATGCCATGATCTTAGTTTTCTGATTGTTGAGCTTTAAGCCAACTTTTTCACTCTCCTCTTTCACTTTCATCAAGAGGCTCTTTAGTTCTTCACTTTCTGCCATAGGGTGGTGTCATCTGCATATCTGAGGTTATTGATATTTCTCCTGGCAATCTTGATTCCAGCTTGTGTGTCTTCCAGCCCAGCGTTTCTCACGATGTATTCTGCATGTAAGTTAAATAAACAGGGTGACAATATACAGCCTTGACAAACTCCTTTTCCTATTTGGAACCAGTCTGTTGTTCCATGTCCAGTTCTAACTATTGCTTCCTGACCTGCATATAGGTTTCTCAAGAGGCAGATCAGGTGGTCTGGTATTCCCATCTCTTTCAAAATTTCCCACAGTTTATTGTGATCCACACAGTCAAAGGCTTTGGCATAGTCAATAAAGAAGTAGTAGATGTTTTTTCTGGAACTCTCTTGCTTTTTCCATGATCCAGTGGATGTTGGCAATTTGATCTCTGGTTCCTCTGCCTTTTCTAAAACCAGCTTGAACATCTGGAAGTTCACGGTTCACATATTGCTGAAGCCTGGCTTGGAGAATTTTGAGCATTACTTTATTAGCGTGTGAGATGAGTGCAATTGTGTGGTAGTTTGAGCATTCTTTGCATTGCCTTTCTTTGAGATTGGAATGAAAACTGACCTTTTGCAGTCCTGTGGCCACTGCTGAGTTTTCCAAATTTGCTGGCATATTGAGTACAGCACTTTCACAGCATCATCTTTCAGGATTTGAAATAGCTCAATTGGAATTCCATCACCTCCACTAGCTTTGTTCATATTGATGCTTTCTAAGGCCCACTTGACTTCACATTCCAGGATGTCTGGCTCTAGGTCAGTGATCACACCATCGTGATTATCTGGGTCGTGAAGATATTTTTTATACAGTTCTTCTGTGTATTCTTGCCACCTCTTCTTAATATCTTCTGCTTCTGTTAGGTCCATACCATTTCTGTCCTTTATCGAGCCCATCTTTGCATGAAACGTTCCCTTGGTATCTCTTAATTTTCATTAAGAGATCTCTAGTCTTTCCCATTCTGTTGTTTTCCTCTATTTCTTTGCATTGATTGTTGAGGAAGGCTTTCTTATCTTTTCTTGCTATTTTGTGGAACTCTGCATTCAGATGCTTATATCAAATTGCAAACACTCAAGCGTCAGGGAACACATGCAAACTAACTTCTGCTGCTGCTAAGTCACTTCAGTCGTGTCCGACTCTGTGTGACTCCATAGACGGCAGCCCACTAGGCTCCCCCATCCCTGGGATTCTCCAGGCAAGAACACTGGAGTGGGTTGCCATTTCTTTCTCCAATGCATGAAAGTGAAAAGTCAAAGTGAAGTCGCTCAGTCGTGTCTGATCCTCAGCGACCCCATGGACTGCAGCCTTCCAGGCTCCTCCGTCCATGGGATTTTCCAGGCAAGAGTACTGGAGTGGGGTGCCATTGTAAGTAGCAATTGAATTCAGCCTGTTTAGGAACCACAGTTTCTCAAAGTGGGGAAACAGGGCAGAGCAGTTGAATAGACTTTGAACTTTCAAGTGCTAAATAAGTGGCCATAAAACATATAAACAAGGATAAAGTCTATTTAGTCTGGAAGCATGAGTGCAAGTAGGCTTTACATCAATATCTCTTTTTTAAAAAGTTTCCTTGATCTTATGGTAACTATATTTAGCATTCTGATAGTGCTGAACTATTTCCCAAAGCAGTTGTAGCATTTTACAATCCTACCAGCAATGTATGAGGGTTCTGATTTCTCCATATCCTTCTCAACACTTGTTATTGTTCATTTTATTTTATTACCACCACGGTAGTGAAAGTGAAACGGTATTTCACTGTGGTTTCGATTTGAATTTCCCCAGTGACTGCTGATGGTGAGCATCTTCTCATATACTAATTGACTATTTGTGAATCTTCCTTGAAGAAAGGTCTATTCAGATCCTTTGACCATTTTAAAACTGGGTTATCTTTTCATTATAAGAGTATACTTGAAAGCAGAAACACTTTGTCTTGCGTGTCCTAAAATTCAAATTTTCAATAAGTAAGAAATCTTTATGATTATAGTTCTTAAAACTATGGTATATTGTGCACATATAATTTGGGTATACAAACACAAGTGTTCTACCTTTTTGCCAGTTTCCTTCATTTATAAGTATTACTACCTACAGTTTCATACTGTATCTTAAAGGCACTTTAATATTAGCTCTAACGATTATTAAGCCAGATATAAAGCAGTTGCTGCTGTTCTATGGTTTTAGCCACAACACAAGAGCCTGGATTGAGATTTGGTTTTTATTGCAGTTAGTGCTTAAATTCACACCACACACTTCCTGTCTGACCCCCGCGTCTTGCCCTTCAGCCTCCCAGTCCCCTATTTGCACCCCCTGCCCCCTCCCCCCCATTCTCCCCTTGCTCCTTCCAGAAGAAGACCTGCTGTTTTCTTAGCAGCTCAGGCATTCTAGTCATCCAGTAGGGTCTGCAAAAGGCTCTTACTCTGTAAGTCACCAGGACTTTATTTTAGCTCATTCTCAGTGAAAAGACCAGGCGATTAGGTGGGCTCTGTGGTTTTGATCTCTTCATGACCTCGTTTCCAGACTAGGGTAGACTTTCTGGTTGGTGCAGAAGCGTGTGCCTCTAGCGTGCAGAGGGACAGGATGGCCCTTGAGGAGGGTTGTGAGAACTGTCGTGTGGGTTGGCCTTTCAGAGCCATTGTGAAAGGAAGCTGTATCCTGTCAAGAGCTGTGTTCTGACAGAAGGTTTCCATACATACTAATTAATAATACTTGGTGCAGGATTCTGGCTTTAACTTCATGTACCAACTTGTTCTTGTATCCATTTAAAACCTGCTGTTCTTAGAATTTTTTCCCCCCTCACAGCTGCTTTAGTTAGCCTGTGAAGAAAAGGTTCACAGGCATGTCAGGATGAATGCAGGAGTTACTTTACTTGTTTCCTGCACGGGAGCCTCTCACTTGATCACGTAGTGCTGGGAGGGCAGAGCCTCCAGTCCTAGCACGTGGTTTTTTTTCTTTTTTGCACAATAATTACCAGACTATTTTCATTAATAAAAGCTCATTTTGGCAGTTTACCTTTTTCTGAGCCTATGCTTGGTCTCATCTTACAACATAAGTCAAATAACTTTTTCTCAAGAAATTCATTTCTGATATTTCTACCACCTGTGTTGTAAACTCACCTTTGAAATACACGATGCTCATTCATTAACATTTAGATTTTATTTGTCCCAGTCACTGCCTTCTCTGAGCTAACCATCTAGATAAGGAGACAAGGGTTAAATAAGTTACAGGGCCTCCCTGGTGGCCCAATGGTAAAGAATCCGCCTGCCAATGCAGGAGACACGGGTTCCATCCCTGATCCGGAAAAATCCCACAAGCCAGGGAGCAACTAAGCCCGTGTGCCACAACTCCTGAGCCTGTGCTCCAGAGCCCAGGAACCACAACTGCCAAAGCCCGCGTGCCCTAGAGCCTGTGCTCTGCGGCAAGAGAAGCCCCAACAGTGAGAAGCCTGCGCACAGCAATTACAGTGCAGCCCCCACTTGCCACAAGTAGAAAAAAGCCTGTGCAGCAGCAAAGACCCGGCACAGCCATAAATAAATAATAATAAAGTTACAGTAAGAAGTAGTCAGGGTTGTGATGGGGGAAATACAGTAAATGCATAGAAAACAGGACTGCAAGGATACATCTCCAAAATACTTGATGCAGACTGAAACAGCAATGCCCTCATGAAAAATGTGACTGTGCATAGCCTTTTAAAATAAGGTTTAGTTCAAGCTTTAAAGCAAAGGATACCAGGAAAAAGAATAAATCTTGGTCAGTAATAGCACTGAGTTCCCAGGGGGGCACTTGAAAACATGGCAGTGGGTGTGGGGGTTGAGCAAGAATGTGTCTGTGCCTCTGACATAGGACGTTCTGACTTAACTGCTTATCCACTCCTGCTCTGGTTGTTAACACCCCAGTCAGAGGCTTTTGTGGTGCATCCAGCAGGTGTCCAAGAGTAGTGCAACCATCAATATATTCAGTGGGATGCCCTCTCAAGGGCTTCTGGAAGAAAAAAAGAATGAAGAGTCTGGGCTTGGTCGAATTTGAATTCTTTCCAGCTGTAGTCTGTCTCCCTGTATCCTCCCCCTTGCCCCAGTCTTATGTTCTAGAAATTTCCTTTTTCCAAGCTGAAGAAACCTGGGTTCTCCCCAGGGCAGGAGACTGTAACAGAATGGGCTGCTTGCCTCATTCGTCCGTGCTGTCTTCAGACCATAGCAAAAGCAGCCACGGGACTTACCAGACCTCCATCTGTTTTTGTTTTTTCCTATAGACATCTCCACAGGACCATCTTGGTTAAATCAGGGACTGCTTTTGAACTCTACCCAATCCGTTTCAAATTTAGACCTGACCACTGGTGCCACCTTGTCCCAATCAAGGTATGTACTTTGTCAGGGTTAGAAAGGTTAGCCGCCAAGCCTGCTCCTCACTGGAGGGGCGCTGCAATCAGCTGGGTCTCCTGCGGATCCCGGCAGAGCTCGCCTGTGGCCCTCCCCTTCCTGGGCTCTCGTCCTTTATGTTTTCCAAAGCTTAAAGCCTGCACACCACATTAACGAGCCTGTGTGTTTCCGATTGTTTGCTAGTGTAAACCAAGGGTTGTGCCTGGATGCTGAAGTGGCCTTAGCAACGGGGCAGCTCCTTGCCCCAAACAGTCACCAGTCCAGCAGTGCGGCCTCCCACTGCTCTGAGTCCCGAGGCGAAACGCCCTGTTCATTCAACGATGAAGACGAGGAAGAGGACGAGGAGGACTCATCCTCCCCAGAATAAAGACAGGCGCAAACCCGCGTTTTGCTGTCTGATGCTCATGTGTGTTTTTAGTGTGAGCTCTTGTTTTTGAAACGATTGCTTCAGTCTTTGCCTTTGTTTGCACTGTGTGTTCAGTGAAGACTAGGGAAACACAATAAGCAAATTACCCGAAGGCTGAGATGGTTGAGATGAAAGCTAACGTAGTGTGAATGAAAACTCTGACCAGCAGAGCAGTAGATCACATGGCAAACAAAGCCTGTTCTCAGGTGGCGGAGGGGACCGTGCTTGAGGAGCGGGCAGCGTGAGCGCCACACTCTTCCCTTCCGCGAGGTGGGGCCGCTGTGGCCCCGCGTCCACCCGCCCCCTTAGAACTGAGATGGCTACATGAACAGCCCCCAATGGCCTGGGTCCCCGTCCCGTTCCCTGGCCGGGGCTGCCCTTTCCCCGAGGCTGACCAACCACAAGAGGTTCCCGGTGGGAGGAGCTGTGCAGTGAGTGAGGGAGACCACGGGGCCCCAGGAGCACAGACGGAGCCGCTGAACTAGTTGGAAGTCTAGTCGAGGTGCTTTACGCATCGGCTGCCTTAGACGGCTTCTAGAGAGGAGCGAGCGCATTCTGAAGTACTTAAGTGACATTTAGAATAATTTATAGTCCAACTGAAATTATCACTCTTAGCCAATGCATTGGTGCATAGAATTTTCTAGGGCTACTTCTGGAAGCCAAAATAGAATAGCATTTTCATGTGCATTAAATACTTTGCCAGCACTGCCTTTTGCCAGCATCCTAAACCTGGAGTGTTACAGAGCAGGAAACTGTCTCTGTGGTTTTAATCAGAGCTATGCGTTTCCTATAGCTTTTTCACTTAGCACAAAACAAAGAAACGGCCCTATGACCGAACTGCTTGCTTACTGTTCCCTGCAAATAATTGTATGATTTCACCCAGTGTGCAGTTTGTGAAAGTGAACTGCCATTGCTTTTGTCTGAAAAGGAGTTCAAGAATACGAACAAGCAGTGTTTCCTGTACATGTCACCTTCTCTACATTCTCATGAATCAAAATGACCATACTGGGTTGATTGCTGGGTAAAACACATTTCAAACTAACCTGATAGTTTCACAGAAGCACCAGAAAACGGTGAGCACCCCAGGCGACTGGGTGCGCAGTGGAGCAGGACGTAGCCTGTCAGGACAGACCAAAGACGCCACTGGAAGCCTCACGTGCTGGGTTCAGTTACCGCCCCTCTGAATACGGGTGTGGAGACAGCTGCCACCATGGCCAAACCCCAGCTTAAGTGCACATTAAGGCCTTGGAAAGGAGCAAGTGATAATGGAAAATTAACGCTAGTCCTTTGACTTGACTTGTTTGTATTTGCCCTTAAATTATGTATCCGGTGTCTGTGAGCTCAGCCCACCGATTCTTTTCTAAATCCCGCCCGGGGAGTGTGCAGGCCAATGCCTGCAGTGACCAGAGGGGCAGGGCCTCACTGACCCAAACAGCTAGTACAGAAGAATGTAGAGCGTTAAGTTCCTTTGAGACAAAACTCATTCTGTCAGAAATAAGCCATAGTGCAGAGTGTGGAGGCAGAGGTGGAGACAGGTGCAGGACTCTGGCGCATCCTGAGGCCGGGCATGGAGGAGGTGGGTGGCCAGGGGCCTCCCGACTGGGAAGGTCATCAGTTGCACAGTCGGGTAGAACCAGGTCTCCAGGCTGCCTCCACCTGTACCTACCCCAACCTTTCTCATCCCCGTGCTTGAAAGGGGCCGTAGAGAGCCCCGGGGCCACAACTAGCTTTTCAGACTTGGAAATACTGTGCCATAGGCCCCAGACCCGCCCGTCCACATTCAGGACAGGGGCACTGATGCCAAGCGCGCCTCAGCCTCACCAGAGTGAGTGGGGAACCACTCCCTTCTCTGTTCTCTCTGCTACAGATAAAACACGGGTTCAGGAGAACAAGCAGCCAGACTCTTAGCATTCATTCCCAGTGCCCCATCACTGGCCACTGTGTGGGGTTCAGCAGAACTGGCCTCCGTTCCTCGGTGATGGCCCTGGGTCCCTGGTGAGGATGCCCAGTGGGGTCACGCTGGGGTCACAGGACATGGCACAGGCGGAAGGCTTGACCTGAGCAGAAACCCAGAGGGAGATAGTTGGGGAGGTCCTGTCATTCTTCTGCTTCTTCCCCATAGATTTATCTGGTTCTAAAGTCCAGACAGAATTTCACGAGAAATCAAACAGAAAAGGATGCTAGGAAATTGTGGTTG
Source organism: Bos indicus x Bos taurus (assembly GCF_003369695.1). Classification (NCBI taxonomy): domain Eukaryota; kingdom Metazoa; phylum Chordata; class Mammalia; order Artiodactyla; family Bovidae; genus Bos; species Bos indicus x Bos taurus. The sequence continues at coordinate 126,455,112 of NC_040076.1, forward strand.
GAACAGCCAAGCTTCGTTATAGAGCAGTACTTGGGACTGTTTGTACACATGTCCACACACGGACACTCCTCCCAGGCAGTGCGGTCACACTCTGCTCTGGGAGGAGTTCAGGAGGCCTTGTTCTTGCGGGGCCCGGTGTAGTTGGCAACCTTTGCCGCCCACAGTGCCACCCAGCCAGTGGATTCATGATCTGTTCCATATTCACGCAGGGGCACCCAGCCTGCTGTATCTGGCCCTGCTGTGGGAGGGTCCACGGCGCCCAGGCACCTGCCACTCCTCCTTCCCTCCCCACTGTGCACATCACCTGTGATGACAGGATGATGGAAACAGCTCCAGCAGGCGTTGACTTAATAAACTGTGCCTTATGATCATGGAGGACCTCGGGAAGGGGCAGGAAGGGAGGTGCTAAGATGGTGATCCTTGCCTCCCAGCCATGCCTACCACCCTGCAAAAAACATGACAAATGTTGACCCACGTCTCAGAGGAGGGGTGGGGAGAAAACTATGCAGTGGCTGCCATCTCAGCAGGAGAAAGAGGATAACTCTCCCTGCTGGCAGAATTGGCAGTGGCCACTGTTCTCTGCCCCACTTGAAGAATGATGCCTGGGTGAACCCCCAAACAGGAGCCACTGCAGGTAACTCAGAGACGGTCCACAAGGGAGTGGCTCGCTTTAGCCATGCAGACGTCACAAACTCGGCTGTTACAGAGATAGCAGAGTTTGGGTGTAACTTGGGCCCTGGGACGGTCAGAGAGCAGTCAGGATGGATGTCCGTGGGGCAGGGTCAGCAAACGAAGCGAACCGCCTCAGCAGTTTCTACCAGAACCACATACAGAGGGAGAAGCCTGGTTAGCTTCATGGGCAAGTTGCTTCAAGTGCCAGCCCCCTCCCTGTGGGCACATCTGTGAGGTAGCCTTCAAGGCTGTGCTTTCATGGGGTCCCTGAGGGGTGAAGGCTGGACAGTGAGTGAAGATTGAATCCTTCAGTAAGTGAGTGAGTGAGAACAGAAGACGTTCAGATTGATTTGTGCTGTGGAGAAGATGACAGGGTTGTGGCCGGGGGGACAGGCTGCTGTGGCTGGCAGTATCCGGGGGAAGGGGGTAACCGAAAAGGTGACGTTTGTTCTGCATCGAACCACTGAAAGACGTCTCTTCCAGGCCACTCTACCCCACAATTGTGCACTTGGAATCTCTGCTAAATTCCAAAGGCCCCACTGTTCCCAGCTTTCAGTATACGTTTTAGAGTCTGTTAGGGAATTTTTAAAAGAAAACCAAACTTAGCTACCAGCAGTAGCCATAAAACTAAGAACATTCTAACCCATGAAGTTCTCATTATGAGCTGTTACCTTCCAGTTGAACCTACACAAGAGAAAAGTGATTAGAAATGGAGGACTTTTCTAGGCGTTTTCTTCTAGTTTTACAACGTTAGATACTTTATATTAGATATATAAAAGAATCTTTTGTGTATGACTGGCTTTAGTGGAGCTAAAGACTACCCGAGGGCCATTTTCCCAAATAGGTTCCCCATTTCCAGGCACCTGAAGCAGTAGCCCCCCAGCGCTGACCGTGTGTGCCAGGGCCCGCTCCTTGTCGCCGGAGCGGCCCTCAGACGCGCCTCCCCACCCTCTGACCCACAGTCCATGCAACACTCAGGCCATTTGCTTAACTTCAGTTGAGCCAAACACTACCACCTAAAAGGAAAAAGTGACGTTACGATTTTTACCTTTTTCTTAAAAATTTCAAGCTAAATACCCATATAAATTACAGCGTTTCTCAGGAACCAGCCAAGATCTCTCAGAAAAGACGACCTTTAGGATCCCGTTGTCCCATGTACTTATACACTCCCGTTAAGCCCTGGGAATCCCTGACAAGTACAGAAGCTTCGGTGGCAGCAGGTATCCACCGACTGTGCTGTTGAGACAGGAGAAAGCTTGTTCACTTAAATATTTCTGTGCAGCTGCTCTTTCAGACAAAATCTTGCACCATTCTTATGAGGCCTTGGCTTTACACAAAGGCCCATGAGTTCCATGCTGTCTCGACCCCTTGCTTTTCCAGCAGACTTAACTTCGGTCCTTCCTGCTTGTAGCCACCTTAGAAGCCAGTGTAGCAGAAACGAAGGGGCAGGACTTGCCCCTTCTCCACCAAGGGCCTCAGAGTGGGGGAGAATGTCTCCTCCACCCACCGACTCAGGCATGTGAAACAAGCCCAAAGCTGACTGGCCCAACACCCCCCAGCCCGTGTGGCCTCCAGGGCCCGCACTGCACCCAGAATCTCCCTCCTGGGCTACGCTGCCTCCTACACAGCCCTCACCACAGTCCTCACGGAGGGCCTTTGGGTTAGCATCAGCTCTCTGTCACACCAAGTGCTGAACAGCTAAGGAGCAGGAGTGGGACTTTGCTCATGAGGGCTCAGGGTGAGGCTTTGGCGTCATCTCTGGGCCTTCCTCGGCTTGGAAGACCCAGGCTGAGACAGCCAAAACTCAGAAGAAACCCATTCCTCCCTGGGCAGAGGCCCTCACGCAAATTGGAGGTCACCTGGCCCTTCTGTTCCATGTTGGCTTGTTTCTCTCCATGTCTATCCCAGTATAACAAGGAAACGTCACCAGATCATGTTTGAGTTTTGAAAACCATTGATTTGTCGCTTCAAACTTACCGTTTTGTCACTTGAGTCACCTTCAACATGCTGGGCACTAATTAAACAAATGGCCTGGTGGTTCTGCTTGTTCACAACTGGGTCACAGATTTCTGTTATGCTACGAGTCTGTGGGAACCCAGATTCTTTTCTGCTAGCAGATTTCTCTGAGTGCATTGCAGTTGTTCTTCCCAGTAGAGTCATGGTGGCTTCAACCGTTCAGTGTCCCCAAAAGGGGAACCACCAGCCGAGCCGGAGCTCAGAGGGGACCATGGTTCACGACTGTGGTTCCTCGAGGTGGCTGTCTGCCCATCCCCTCCCTGACTGTTAGCCAAAATAGAAAGGCCACGAGCCCAAATCTCCAGCCAGTTCACCTTTTCATTTGGCAGTGTTGTACTCTGATCATGTGCTGTTAGGTTTTATGTCCAGAAAATATAGTTCTGCTTCTCTTTGCATGAAGGAGTCATCATGGTGCCATAGGCTTTAAGCATTTAAACAAGAGAAATAAGGGGAAAATGCAAACACCACATCTGACCTGCCTAATGTAGACTTTATTAGATTGAAGTACCTAACCTAATATGATGTATTATTTTGTAGCATCTCAGACTTTGTAAATAAATACCATTATTTTTATATGGAAATTTTATAGAAGAGCTATTTCTGTATACTTAATTATTCCTGGGTTTTCTGAAATTGCTTCCAATAGGTAACGGACAAGTCCTAATCTGTGCTTCTGTAAGGATGGTTCAAGGACCACCCACACATGGGGGTGAATTGATGGGAGGGGTTTTTAAATTTTGCCTTCCTAAGGCCCACCCCAGATGCTCACTCAAAAGCTCTGGGGAGGGGAGGGGAGGGGCAGAGCCTGGGAAGCTGTAATTTTAATAAACGGAGTGGTTTTGGTATCCATTAAAGTGTATCTTTGTCCATCCTGAAAGAGTCAAAGAAGGAAAGAATAAGCTTTTGAAATGAGTTTAAGTTGTGCTTGAGGAAAAAAATGTATCAGACTGTTCTATGATTTGAATGAGATGTACTATAGAGAAAATAAATAATTTAAAATAATGGCAGTCTCATTCTTTTGGGGAGGGGGTGGTTGGTGGGTCTTGTGCTGCATGCCCAGCCCTCGCTGAGTCCCTCCCCCAGACTTGCCTTCATACGGGAGCTGCCTCACCCACGGTTACACCTCACGCAGCCAGTGAGGGAGTACAGAAGTCCAGCCTCCTTGGCCCAGCTGGGGTATCCGAAGGGCCACCCGCACTTCAGAATGCCTCGTGGAATTGGTTGGTTCCTCCGGCAACTGCGTCATGGCTCAGCTCCCCTCTGCCCCACCCTGCCCACCTCACTACTCACAGGTCTGTGTCCCCAGAGCATTCCAATGCACGTCCACCACCTGTCCCGCCTAGGATGGACGTGTCAGACATAGGTTTTCTATGTTGGAGATCTACGATGTTACATCTTAATACATGTGTGCACGCTCAGTCGCTTCATTCTTCTCCAACTCTGCGACCCCATGGACTGTAGCCCATCAGGCTACTTCGTCCATGGGATTCTCCAGGCAAAAATACTGGAGCCTTCCTCCAGGGAAGTCTTCCCGACCCAGGAATTGAACTTGTGTCTCTCACATCTTATCCATTGATGGGCAGGTTCTTTACCACTAGCGCCACCAGGGAAGCCCTTCCATCTTTATAAGGTCACTTTAAAAGATAACTGGGACTTCCCTGGTGGTCTAGTGGTTAAGACTTTACACTTCCAAAGCAGGGGGCACTGATTCCATTCCTGGTGAGGGACTAAGATTACATGTACCACGTGGCCAAAAAAAAAGATGACTGTATAAATAATGTCTTTACAGTCCCACAAATGACTGACCTGAACATAATTTTTTAGCCAAGATGCTTCCTGATCATCCCTTTAACCAAACCACAGCGTCAAAGAACAGATCTACAGTGATGAGAACAGAGTGCTGCCAGGCCCCAGGAATCACCATGGCTCCCAGCACCTCCTGCTCAAGCAAAACTGCCTGCCTTGGGAGAGGCAGGGGCCCTTGATAACGCTGTGTTAATTGTACAGTCTGAGGTGGGTGTGTGGTGGGCATGTGGACAGTCAGAATGAAGGGTTTGGAGCAATTTGGGGATCACAGGTTGGGGCCATGTTTCAGGGCCAGTAGGAAATGGTTAAGGAAGCACTAACTCGATGTTAGTGTCCAGCATGACTTCCCTGGCTGTCCAATGGTTAGGACTCCACGCTTCCACTGCAGTGGGCATGCTTTCAATCCCTGGTCAAAGAACTAAGACCCCACAAGCCACACAGCATGACCAAAAAAAAAGAATGTTAATGTCCGGGAGGAAAGGCATCTTCCCTGCAGACTCCTTGAGTTCAGCGGATCAAGTCAGCGATAGTGTGGACTGTCCACTGTTGGAAGCGGGGAACCAGTGCCCACCCCTCATCCCAGGGACTTCCTGGACTGGTGAGCTCAAACTGGTAGCAGGTCCTCTCCGCTCAGTTCCTAGGGCCATTTGGCAGGCATGCCCAAGGACCCACGCGAGTTACGCCGCGTCACTGATTTGATTGCAAAAGTGCTCTTTTTCCTTTTGGTCATGCTGGGGACATGGTGGAGGACTGCTGGGAGTGTCGCTGGTAGCCATCTACACAGCCAGTGGCCCTGGTGCTGACCAGGGAGGGTGTCCACAGAGCCCAAGGCGTTGTTGACTTCCAGACACAGCTCCTTGCTCTGGGCTCCGCGGAGGTTTCAGGAACAAGGCATCAGAAGACAGCCTTAGCCAAGCGTCTTCTCTGGCAGCAGAACTCATGACAGTCAACCTGCCTTTTTTGGTTCCTATTTCCATTAGCTATTTTTTTCCCCATTCCATCTGAGGATGAACTGCGCTTGCAGTTCACACTCCTTCCATTTCTGTATGTGATTTCTTTGAGCACTGGCTCCTCTTCAATTCAGTTGCTCAGTTGTGTCTGACTCTGCGACGCCATGACTGCAGCATGCCAGACTTCCCTGTCCATCACCAACTTCGGGAGCTTCTCTTAGCACCTGCAACCTCCCCCACTTTCTTGCCTGGGAAGAGGGCTCAGTGTGTTCTTACTGTGGACAATTGCCAGATGCCTGGGAGCTCCTTGCCAGCTCTGCCTTCTTCCTGTCAGGCCTTTCCAGTTTCTTGCCGAAACCTGCTTTCAGGAAATCTCAGTGTAAAGTGCTCTGTGGTGAAGGCAGATCTGTGTCAGGGTGGGCAAAGCCAAGCCCATTGAGTGCAAAGAACAACTTGTCATAACCACTCACTTTCATGCAAATTACTTTCGCCACTGGGGCACAGCAGCCATCACCAACCACTTTCTTCTCATTTACATGTCTCCTGCCTCGCTCAAGGGCCTCGAGTACTGTGATGTCTACTGTACTGTGGTCAGGAGATTTGTTTTCTTGCCCTAGCACTTGGCCATGGCCCCCCAAAGCCAAAATTCAATGAGAAGTCCTGAGAAGTGTGCCAACTCTTTGAGACCCCATGGACTGTAACCTGCCAGGCTCCTCTGTCCAAGGGATTTTCCAGGCAAGAATACTGGAGTGGGTTGCAAATCCTTCTCCAGGGGATCTTTCTGACCCGGGGACCAAACCCAAGTCTCCTGCATGGCAGGCAGATTCTTTTACCATCTGAACCACCAGGTAAGCCCCAGTCGTGAGAAGAGGATGTACTAAAGCCTGAAAATGATGGTCCTAAAGGGCATGATCTCCACAGGAATTCTTTCCAGACTCTGCTAATAAATAAACAGATTTGTGTTTGAACCTCCAATAACAAAGACTTGTACTGGATCTTTAATCTGAATACAAGATTTTTGACTTGAAAAAGAGTGGTACCTCTTTCCCTGCCACCACGGAGTGGGGAGGCGGAGGCTCGGGTGCATTCAAGATTCGGCTTCACCCGTAACCCACTGCCATAGCCAAGGAAGGCATTGCTGCTGGAGGTGTAATGGATGTTAATACTGCTCTGCAAGAGGTGCTGAAGACTGCCCTCATCCACGATGGCCTAGCACATGGAATTCACGGAGCTGCCGAAGGCTTAGACAAGTGTCAAGCCCATCTCTGTGCCCTTGCATCCCACTGTGATGAGCCTGTGTATGTCAAGTTGGTGGAGGCCCTTGGTGCAGAGCACCAAGTCAACCTGATTAAGGTCGATGACAACAAGAAACTAGGGGAATGGGCAGGCCTCTGTACAACGGACAGAGAGGGAAAACCCTGTAAAGCGGTTGGTTGCAGTTGTGTGGCAGTTAAGGACTGTGGCAAAGAGTCTCAGGCCAAGGATGTCATCGAGGAGTACTTCAAATGCAAGAAATGATGAAATAAAAAACTGAGTTCTTGGTTTAAAAAAAAAAGACTTGGAGAAATTATTTTAAGAACTAAAACCAGGGATTTCCCTGGTGATCCAGTGATTAAGACTATGCTTCCACTGCAGGGGGCTGAGGGTTCGATCCCTGGTCAGGGAACTAAGATCTCAAATGCCATGCACTGAGGCAGAAAAAAAAGAAACCAAAATGTGAATCCAGTGGACAGTCTTGAAAGTCAGATTAAAGGCATGAAAGAAAAAACATGTCTTATCTGGGGGTCTTAGTGTCCCCACCCATCTTCCCACGGCCTCAGTCAGGCGGGCTGGGGCAGGGTGTGGACGGCCTGCCTCTCCCAGGACGGGGCTGACTCAGACCTGGCAGCACACAGAGAAGGCAGGCGGCTTCAAGAGCATTAGGCTCTGGCCTCCTCACCTGGGCTCTTGGATGGAGACCTCTGGAGGAGAAGTCAGCCTTCAAAGACAGTGCTTGTTAAAGGACACCACCTTCTCTGGGGCTTCCAGGGAAGATTTTCAAAAGGGCATTTCTAAAGCATCTTAGTTAAGGATCGGTAGGTATCAGGGCAGCCATTACCTCCCTGTAGGGCCTGTGCCAAGAAACTTGCCTGTACATTGACTGCGGGTTAAAGACAGGCCTGGCCAAAGAAATCCAGTGGCTGAGGAGAAAGCACTTGCCCCCATGCCCTCCCCACCCTGAATCCCACTTGAAAAGCTGCTCAGAGCCTGAGGGCCAAAGCACTAGCAAGTTGCAGGGTTGGCTGGGGTTAGGGCAGAGAGGCGGGTGCCTGCTGGGGCAGGCTGGGACCACTCCCAGTCATTATGATAAAGGACAGATGCAGAGCAGATGGGAGAAAAAACTTCGGGGAGAAATACCATGGGCAAAACAAGTACAGAAATCAAAGACTACAACACCCACACAGCAGTAGCCACATGGGCCACGGAGGCGCTGGAGGGCCTGGCCCGTGGTCAGCTGGAGAGCAGGGGTATGATGTCCTGCGTGGCGGTGGCATGCTGTGTTTAGATTTCTGTTTGTAAGACTCAACAAATACCAACTGCTGCACCGGGAGTGTCTGGTGGAGTTAAAGTCCTGCTGGGGAACTTCCCTAGTGGTCCAGTTAGAATGTGCCTGCTAATGCCGAGGGCAGGTGTTCAGTCCCTGCTCTGGGAAGATGCCACAGGGCAACTAAGCCCGTGCGCCACAACCACTGCGCCCACGCACCACAGCTACTGAAGCCCAAGAGTTACAGCCCACGCTCCACAACTAAAGAAGCTACTGCGGGGAGAGGCCTGGACACTGCAACTACAGAAAGCCTGCAGGAAGCAACGCAGACCCAGCGCAAACAAACAGCAGGTGGGAAACAAGAAAAAGTCTTGCTGGGTATACAGTAACAGACTGATGAGACAAGCCAGTAACACAATTTCATTTGATGACCTTGGATGAGTAGCCACTTGAGAAGTTTTAGTTGACATTTCTTTACACTTGTGTGTATCCAAATCCCGTAATTCCTATGCATATTCTTAAAACCAAATTCTAATATTTCTGTAGGATTTTGTCATGTTGAATACACAGAACACAGTCTGCAGTTGACACTCTGTTAACTTTGTCAGCAAATTTTTTAGTCAAGTGAGACACACAGTCAGAAGGGAGGGTAGAGAATACACTTTGTACACCTTGACCTGTCTTCCTCCTGCGTGTGTGTCTGAGGGACCTTGGTGGCGGGAACGCTTGCTCACTCACGTGGAATGGTAGGGAGGTAAGTCTCTGAAGCTCACAGGCTTGGCATCACCAGCTGGCACCTGTCCCACTCGGGAACTCTTGAGCTTTGCTGTCAATGTGAACATCTCTGTTTCTCGGAAATTAAAAATTCTCTGAAAGTAATTTACAATCAGGAGTTTGTTTCTTATACATGGACTTTCATCTTTGTAAATTCAGGGCCTGGTACAGCAGTTGGTATGTAATGCTAGATTAAGTCTTTATTGAACAAATGAATAAACAGGTGAGCTACACTCTCTTTACACTGATCCTTTGCTTAGTCTTGAGTAATCAACTAGCACCACCACCTTCAGCATGAATGATCCGGCCAAAGCCTGGGTAAACCTGAAAGATCAGTCTCTTACCACCCTATGTTCTACCAGATTGAGTTGAGAGAGGACAAGAAGAGAGTGAGATGTTTGCCTGGCTTCAGAAGTAACTGGGTGGTAGGAGAAAATAAACTGATCCAAGGAGGGAAACACTGCTTCTAAGGAAGATCGGGACGGTGGGCCTCATTGTCTTCCCGCCTTGGGTCCGAGACAGCAAACCCTTCTAGCAACTTGCCCACCGACCAACTGTGCTTTTCCAACCAGCCTAGGCTGCTGCATGCTGTCCCCCTTTCTCTCCTCACGGGGAAAGTTAGTATTTATAGGGTGAGGGCTATACTTCTTTGGTTAAGTCTCAAGTCCACATGGTCCATGTTTCAAATACAGAAACAGCTGCTTCATTCCCCACCCGACCCCTAGTCCAGTACCAATTAGTTCATTCCTTCTGCTGCTGCCATTAACACACTTGTTCTAACTGGCAGCCACTGGACTTTTCATTACTTAAGTGTGGGCAGCTGCTAACAAGAGAACACTTGCCCAGAGAAGTCAGCCAGCATGGGAGGGCGTGAACTTCTTATGTTACATAGTCAAAAGCAGATGATGAGAACAATTCCAGCTGCTTTCCATGTAAATTTATCAGTAACACATCCCAGGAGAAGCCTGGGGGAGACAGAAGATGAGAAACTCTCCCAAGGTAATGAAGAGACCACCTCATTTGCTAAGACAGCATTCCAGCCAAAGAGCTTACTCCATCCCATCTCTGTATCCAGGGAGGGAAAAGCTTTAAATGCTGGAGGAGTCAACACGAGGCTCCTCCCAAGCCCCAAGGTTAAATTTTCAGTTCAGTTGCTCAGACTCTTTGCAACCCAATGGACTGCAGCATGCCAGGCTTATTCTTATCTCTCCTTGCTATTCTTTGAAACTCTGCATTCAAATGGGTATTTTTTCCTTTTCTCCTTCACTTTTCACGTCTTGTCTTTTCTCAGCTATTTGTAAGGCTTCCTCAGACAACATTTTGCCTTTTTGCATTTCTTTTTCTTGGGGATGTTCTTGATCACTGCCTCCTGTACAATGTCACCATGAACCTCCATCCATAGTTCTTCAGGGACTCTGTCAGATCTAATCCCTTCAATCTATTTGTCACTTCCACTGTATAACATAAGAGAAGTTCAGAGTCACTTAAGATGCCTGGTTTAAAAGGTGAATCCAGCCCAGGGATAGTCCATTTAAAAAGTCTCCTGGGCCAGGTACACAACCTGTTTTCCTATTCTCTGCACCCATAGATGTGTTCACAGGCCAAGGATGCACCTCTCGTTGGGGCTAAACCCTTAGTCATTGGTACACTGAATGAGTGACTAGTCTTTGATGGGGAAGATGCTTCTCCTCTATCCCGAGGAAGCACGATCAGCCCCGAGCAAGTCTCCCTAGCTGAAAAATGGGCTCCAGATGTCCGCGGTGGTCAGAGTGCAGCAACGTGCCTCAGCCAGGGAGACTCTTGGGGGAAGAGAGAAATCCTCTGTTCCTAAATAAATCTTTTCTAATCGTAGCCGCTCTCTTCCTCAGTGCTGCCTACAGAGGCAGTCGTTTCCTATGTGACTCATGGCCACCCGAAGACCCCATGTAAAGACCTAGATCATCAAAAAGAGACCAAGAAGCTGATCCAGCACATCAGACCCTTAAGTTAAGATGGAGGGACTTCCCTGGTGGTCCAGTGGTTAAGAATCCACCTTGCAATGCAGGGGACATAGGTTCCATCCCTGGTCAAGGAAATAAGATCCCATGTGTTGCAGAGCAACTAAGCTTGTGTGCCACAACTAAGACCCAAGGCAGCCAAATAAATTTAAAAAAAACTTTTTTAAAAACTGAAACAGAACTGGCACAGATAACAGGGTGCATGAGAGATTCAAGGGCCAGATCTTGATACCCAACATCAAAGAGCCTGAAGTGCTGCTGATGGGCAGCAAACCTCACGGTGCTCGAGACTGCTCACGTCTCCTCCAAGAACCACCAAGCCATCATGGAGACCGCAGCCCAGCTGGCCACCAATCTCCACGCCAGGCTCCGCACCAAAGAAAACGAACAGACAGCTTCTGTGCACACTGTATGCCCGTTACTAAAACCATGAAATTTGGCCCAAAAAAAAGAAACCAGTATTAAGTAGCTAAGGCATTGGGCACTAATGGCCAGGCATTCTTCTAAGACTGTTCTAGCTTACAAACAAAGCTGAGAAACCGAGAAGTTACTGTCCAAGGTCACACAGCTCGAGCGAGGGGCAGAGCCAGGATTGAAGGTGAGCGGCCAAACTCCACGTTGTACTCCTAAGGATCAGTGAGAGCCGCTCCAGGCCCCTTCAAGGCAGTCTTTTCCATTCTGGCTAAGTGTAAGCTTACATTTCACACCAAGAAATCCAGGTCAAATGGGCTGTCTGTCACTTCTTGGCTCAGAGGTGGTTGGGGGTGAGGGTATGGGCGGTCAGTTCCCTGGGTCTTCCCGTGAATGAGAATGTGGTTTTGAAGTCTGTGCAGCAAGTTGGGACAGTGGCAAAGGAAAGAAAGACTAATTCCTACAGCAAAGCCCCTCTCTCCTGCCCCAGCCTCTCCGAGGGAGGGCAGCATCTTTTGGAAGTGGGGTCCCCAGCAGGCAGTGTCTGAAGGTGGCATGGCTGTGCCCAAAAGTCTCCTGTTTGCTTCCCCGCCCATCTCTTGACCCTGCGGGTTCTTTTCTCAGGCGAGTTCTCCCCAGATGGTGGCCAGATGGTCCCCAGCAGCTGCTGGACTCCTCAGTACCCCCAGGCCTCCAGCCCAGGTCAGTGCTTCACCTGACCTGTGTCTTAGGGTTCACATTCCCTGGACCAGCCTGGGACCATGCTATCCCAACACGAACTCATGGGGCTGCAAAGACCATGTAGATGAGCTCGGCTCAGGCAACTCCTCACCCCTGCAAACTGGCTGGTGTGGCAGCCTTGCCTGGACTACATGGCCTGAGGTGGGCAACACCCAGGAGCTGTGATGTGGCCAGACAGAGACCATGGACACCCCCTCTTACCTGGAGCAGCCCTGCTGAAGAATTTCTTATAAGTAAACATTTGCATTCTGGAGCAACACTGTTTTGAGTGCACAGTGGTGGAGGACTGGGTGCTTAACAAAAACAGGCATGCTTTTCAGTATGGGAGGGCAGGTCTGAGCAAAGACCTGGATCTCCAGTGGAACGCCACTAAAACCAAGGCCCCGGTTGGACTTTTCTCATCCTCACTGAATGGCAGCCTCCCCTGTGCCCTCTCAGCGCCTCCCAGGCACTTCAGGGAAACTAGGATGGGAATGTGCCTTGCCCCGGGGCAGGAATGTTAAATTCTGAGCAACATCCCTCAGGAACTGGGGCAAAGTGAGGGCCAGAAGTCAGTACAACAGGCGCAGGGGCCTTGGAGGGTGGGATGTCACAAGCAGCCCCAGGTAGGAGGGCAAGAGACTAGAGGCCCGCAGAGGGTAGGTTCCTGGCTTGGGGAAGGGTGGCGCGGTGCAGGGGCGGGGGTTGTCCAACAATCACTGATGAGAAAAGATAACATATTTCACAGACTAGATGCTTCGGTGTCACAAAACAGCACAAATGACCAGGTCTAAACAGGACAGACAGGCACTGACCAGCAGAGAGCCACTGCCCAGACAGCCCTGAGAACAGAGAGGGCAAGTGCAGAGCCGCACGACCCTGAGGCAGGACTGCCAATGGACAGAGGCACGTTCCTGGCAGGCTGGGGACAGTCGGGCCAGCAAGAGACTGAGTGCAGCCTCAGGAGCTGCTACTTCAGAAGCCCTGTAACTACAGGACTCACAGAAATGGCGACACATGGAGTAAAGCAGAAAGCGCGCCAGGCCAGCATCGAAAAGACAGCTGGGACTTGCATGCTGGTTCAGTGGCTAAAACTCCGAGCTCCCAGTACAGAGTGTTCATGTTCCATCCCTGGTCAGGGAACTAGATCCCACATGCCGCAACTAAAGATCTCACATGGCTCAGTGAAGCCAAATAAATATATGTTTAAAATAAAAAGACTCACCTGCTACCATGTATAAAATAGGTAAACAATAAGAACCTACTGTTTAGCACTCAATATTTTCTAATAATCTATAAGGGAAAAGAGTCTAGAAAGACCCAACTGGGTATATCTCCAACAGCCCAGAGGACAGGCTGTGCTCCTCTGCCCAGGCCACCCCTAATCAGAAGGCTCAGTGTGGAAAAGACACCCATCCAGACTGCAGAGAAAAACGCACTGCTGTTTGCGTCTGCAGTCTAAACAGAGTTGACTAGTTGGGGTTCCTCCAGTAAGGCTGTCACAGAGGTCTGGGGCACCCCAAATCTGGCTGATCCTTGGGGTCTGCTGTGAAGTCACTTTACTTGGGGTGCCTCATTAACTTTCTGAGATAGATTCTGGGACATTCTTTAAAAATAGCTGCTTCTCTGAGGAACCCCAATGACAGACTAAGGACCAGAGAGGAGGCTTTCAGGAGCCCTTGCACTACATTTAAATGCTAACATGTGTTTCTTATACTTGCAACAAACATACTTAGAAATATCACATTATTCTTTCCCAATTAAGAGAGATTTTGGAATTCTGCACCTGCTATACCAGCTAAATTTCTTGTCCACTGGAGTTAAGGATCTGACAGAGACTTCTACAATCCTTTGTCTCAAAGCATTTACAAAAAGCGAGGATTTGGAAGACTGGGTCTGCAGGTGTGGTTACAGCCATCCTTCTGGGTAGATCCTAACTTAAAGCCGTTTAAAGTCAGTTTCAACGTGTCTCCTCAGAAGAGGCTCCCCAGACCTGGTGAGTGCTGGCCGGGGGCAGAAGGCAAGCATAGCAGGGGGAGCAGCCCACCCCGGCCAGAGGCCACCACCTCCTGGAAGAGCAGCAATCACAGCCACCCACACAGAGCCTACCAGCAGCAGTTTCAGCCTTGCTGTAGTTGCTAGGCTGTGAGCTCCACGAGCACGGGGATCTTGTTTTGATCCCCTGTGTGTCCCAAGATCCTAGTATACTGCCTGATACACATCTAAAACATTTAAAAAAATTTTAAAACTTTATAAGCTGTGCCTTGCAGCATGTGGGATCTTAGTTCCCCGACCAGGGATCAAAGCTCTACCTCAGAAGTGCAGAGTCTTGACCACTGAACTGCCAAGTCCAAATTTCTTCTTTTTTTTAATGAATGACTATTCCTTCTAAGTGATAGCAACTTTGCAGAGTGTGTTGATGAGGTGGGTTCCCTTCATCTTCAAGCCAGTGGCCTCCAGAAGCTGAGGCCTTCTATTCAGCTGGGAGAAAGGGAGTGCTGGCAAGGACATGGCTAAAGGTCAGACTGGCACTATCAGTCTGAAAACCTCAGGAAGGTAGCACCAATAGCTGCCAGCTCTTGTCCTCCTCTAAGGCCTCAGAAAAAAGCAAAGGACATGGAAACATCCCACCCGTACCAACGTCCTGCCTGCCATGCATGCCACGGACCACAGCCATGAAGCTCAAGACACAAAAGCCAGGGGCTCATACCACAGGGCTCCTCTCCACTTCGGTCTCTGTGAATACTGTTCCACAGCACTATGACATGTACACTAGGCCCTTCTCCACTCAGTGTCCACTCCCTCCCTCCTTTGCCCTGGCTCTGAACTCCAGGCCATGCACTGACCAGGATGCACAAGACCTTGTGGGCAAAGGTGCTCCTTAGAGCAGCAGATGGGAGCATGTCAGGAATGCAGACTCTCAGGCCCCACCCCAGACATGGCTGCATCAGAATAGTTTATGATTTTATTTTTTAGGGTGTACTGGGTCTTTGTTGCTACACGGTCTCTCTGTAGTTGTGGCGAGTTGGGGCTTCTCCTGTTACAGAGAATGGGCTCTAGGGTGTGCAGGCTCAGTAGCTGTGGTGCACGGGCTTAGCTGACCCACTGGCATGTGGTTATCTTCTGGACCAGGGATCAAAGCCACGTCCCCTGCTTTGGCAGGTGGATTCTTATCCAGTGGACCACCAGGGAAGTCCAGAACATGCATTTTAAACAGGATTCCTTGATGAATTACATGCACCCTAGGCTTGAGAAGTACTGGGTTAGAGCATACAAACTTCACTGAGAAAATGACCATCTTAGCTTTCCATAGCTATGACAAATGACCACAAATTTAGTGGCTTCAGATAATACTCATTTATTTACCGTCTCCATTTCTGTGGTCAGCAGTCTTGGGGTCTCACAGGGCTGCAGGCACAATGTGGGCTGGGCTGAACTCTCTTCCAGAGGACTGAGAAAACTTGGCTTCCAGAATTCGGTTCCTTCTCCCATTTCCACACAGCCGTCTTCATCAGGAGAGCAACAAT
The DNA here is from genome assembly GCF_003369695.1 of Bos indicus x Bos taurus. Lineage (NCBI taxonomy): Eukaryota > Metazoa > Chordata > Mammalia > Artiodactyla > Bovidae > Bos > Bos indicus x Bos taurus. The sequence continues at coordinate 126,470,509 of NC_040076.1, forward strand.
ATCTTCTCACACTTGGGACCTGACTTCTGCCTCAGTTCAGTTCAGTTCAGTCACTCAGTCATGTCTGACTCTTTGCAACCCCATCGACTGCAGCACGCCAGGCCTCCCTATCTATCACCAACTCCCAGAATTTACTCAAACTCATGTCCATTGAGTCAGTGATGCCATCCAACCATCTCATCCTCTGCCTCAGGCTCCCCTGATTACCTTGAGCCCTCTGGAAAATCCAGGATAATCTCATTTTAAAGTCAACTGATAAGTAAATCCTTAATTTCATTTGTAATGTCCTTACTGCCATATGATGCAACAGGAGCACAGGTCCTGGCAGAGGTCATGGGAGCCCAAATGCCAGTGACCACAGTGATTTCACCCACAGCAAGGCCAAGCTGGATGAATGGTCTCAGAAGGTACTCTGAATTTTCAGTCATCCCTGTCAACTCCTCTGCCCGCAACGCCACATTTGGCTCTTCCTCCCTGGCCCTTAGTTGTCACTCCACCCTCCACTGGCCACCCTCCACCCTGTCATATAGTCTCAACACATCAACTCCTTCCCCACCCCAGCAGAGCTCTTATCTGAGGGTGCACATAATTCTGCGGGAAATCCATCCTTTCCACACCATCCCCCAGCTGTTCTTAGCCACCCAGAGGAAGATCATAAGGAACGAGGTTAATGCAAAAAAAAAAAAAAACACGTGGTACCCATGCCTGCCCCTTGATGTCACCCACCCTTCTCCTTTGGCTCTGGCATTAAGAGACCTGGGGCTCTGACCTGCAGAACAGAAGGGACCCTTCCCGTGTGTCAGCACAAGGCTTTTGGGAGCTCAGCATCACCCCAAGTTCACCTGAGCCAGTAGCCCTGCCTCCTGGTTTTCTCAGGGTCTCTTGTAACCAGCAGAGCTGCACTCCCTCCAATCCAAACAGATTCATATCTGAGTGGGTAGTGGGCCTGTTTTCAAGCAAACCCACAACTAATGATAGTCTGTCACTAGCCGCTTGGTCACCAGTCAGATCCAATTCATTGTATCAAGGCTCTTCTGAGTTATCCCAAGACCACACAAATAATCTTAAAAGAGCAGGTTAGAAGACATGCTCTGCTTTGGTTTTCACTCTTAGATATCAGCTCTTACCAGTCTTGACTCCCTAGTGAATTGTTTCTAAAAAGTAAGCTCGTCCTCAACAGACAAATCCTGCCACTTGTGACAGGGGTCAAAGACTGCTTTATGCTTCTGAACACAAATCCCAAAATCACTCATAAGAAGTTCTGTATGGGAGAAAACTGGTTTGTTCAGGAAGACCCTGATCTCCTTGTGTCACTTCCGGGGTGAAGAAAGCGCTCCTGGGAACAGATGCTCCCTCCCTAGAGCAGCAGTCAACCTCCGGCCAGCCTCAGGGAGGTGCACATGAAGACCCACTGTTCACCCACTGCTCGAAATACAGCTCCTTCAGGGTGGGAGCAAGGGAGATAGAAAACTCTGATATCAACATAGCAAATTCTGTTCAGCCTTCTTTAAATGCCAACTTGATGACTTTATTAAAGCAAGAATAACCCTTTGAAATTCAAATTCACGTGGACTGACGGTTTCAAATTCACTTGTATCCCTCTCCCTCCATACAAATCCACTGCACAGGATCATAGGCACCCAAAAAAGACTTTCAACTCCTTCTTTACCATGCCCTTCTCAGTAATAAACAATCCTTCAACGCAGTAGCAACACAGTAGTTACACTATCCCAAGTTACTGAAAATCCCGTAACTTCAAAAGGAGCAGGAAGTCCTCGGAAACAAACATCTGTCAACAACTACTGCACGCTGGTGGGCCTCCCTGGTGGCTCAGTGGTAAAGAATCCACCTGCAATGCAGGAGACGTAGGTTTGATCCCTGGGTGGGGAAGATCCCCTGGAGGAGGAAATGGCAACCCATTCCAGTATTCTTGCTTGGAAAATTCCACGGACAGAGGAGCCTGAGGGGCTACCATCCCTGGGGTTGCACAGAATCATACACCACTGAGAGACTGACCACCACCACATGCTGGCATGGCCTATTTCCCCATTCAATCTTCAGTCCTGAAGGCTGGCAACAGCTTCATTTTACAGTTAAAATGAGAAGTGCAGCTCAGAAGAGTAAGGACCGCACCAAAGACTTCCAAGCAATCAAATGCAAATCAAGATTTAAATCCAACTCCCCCTACGCCTCCTTCCACAATGAAGGATCGTGGATTCTACATGACTTTCTCTCTTCCATCAGATTCTATCTAGAATCTGGGAAGTCCTCCTCACAGGGCTGTACCTTTAGTGAGAGGGTTTCACGAAGAGGACAGACCAACCTTTCTTATCTCACTGCTGCACATGGGGGCAAAGTAACCACTAAGAAAGGAGAACGGGGCTTAAGTTATAGGACTAACTGCATACGGGGGGCAGGGAAAGTACCTGGTACAGAAAACCCGACTAAAAGATACCATGTACGGAGACACTATGATCGTGTGGGTTTCCCAGGCGGCGCTGTGGTGAAGAACCTGCCTGCCAATGCAAGAGACACAGGAGATGCGGGTTTGATCCCTGGGTTGGGAAGATCCCCTGGAGAAGGAAATGGCAACCCACTCTAGTATTCTTGCCTGGAGAACCCTGTGGACAGAGGAGCCTGGTGGGCTGCCGTCTATGGGGTTGCACAGAGTCAGACATAACTGAAGCGACTTAGCATGCATGCATGCACTGGAGAAGGAAATAGCAACCCACTCCAGTATTCTTGCCTGGAGAATCCCAGGGACAGAGGAGCCTGGTGGGCTGCCATCTATGGGGTTGCAGAGTCGGACATAACTGAAGCAACCTAGCAGCAGCAGTATTTAAAAAAAAAAAAAACTCCCAAGTTTGGACATCTGAAGAAACTTAGAAACTTAACCCATAATTTTCTTTTAGCTAGAAATATATTAATAACATACCTGTTGAATTTTAAGTACAAGTTAATGTCAACTGACAGTTTAATCTTCTCCATCCAGTAATGAAACTAGTGCCAGACTCAGCCGCTGAGGATGCAAAGCTGTCTTTAGTTCTCTGTCCCCTGCTAGTCAAATTGTGGTCTGTGAATAAGCATCATTGAGGTTGCTCAGTGTAGAAATGTCTCCTAGGGAATCAGAATCTGCATGTTAACAAGATACACATGAAGTTCTCAGAAAAACCTGAAATGGAGCAAAAATGCAGACTCAACAACACATGTCCAGGGCTCCATTCATTCCTAGTCAGCCTCTGTATCTATTCCATACAGACCCAACCCCTGCCCACACTGACTGTCTTGGGGTACCCGTGAAAGACCTAGGCCTCCCCAACTCCCTTGCACGTACCTGCCATCATCTCAGAGCCTGCTCCCTCCCAGTTTGAGATCTTCAAGAGACCACAGTGCTTCATTTCTTTATCCTCAGTCTGGAAACTACCTGGCCCACAGGCCTGTGAAGAAGCTGTTAAACACCTCTAATTTCAATATGAAACAGAGCTAGGAAAAGTTGGGTATGTCAACTAAGGTCACAGGCAGTTGGGCTGAGCCACAGCCAACCTCCTGAACCAAGGAGGCACAGATGTGACCACGCCCCTTTATTTCTCTCCAAAATCTCTCTCCCACACAACCCACTTTGGATATCTCAAGTCTTATCACATGTTCTGAGAAGTACTTTGCTTTTACCTAAGCTCCTTTATTTAACTTACATGCAGAGTACATCATGAGAAACGCTGGGCTGGAAGAAGCACAAGCTGGAATCAAGATTGCTGGGAGAAATATCAATAACCTCAAACATGCAGACGACACCACCCTTATGGCAGAAAGTGAAGAGGAACGAAAGAGCCTCTTGATGAAAGTCAAAGAGGAGAGTGAAAAAGTTGGTTTAAAGCTCAACATTCAGAAAACTAAGATCATGGCATCTGGTCCCATCACTTCATGGGAAATAGATGGGGAAACAGTGGAAACAGTGTCAGACTTTAATTCAAGGGGCCCCAAAATCACTGCAGATGGCGATTGCAGCCAGGAAATTAATAGATGCTTACTCCTTGGAAGGAAAGTTATGACCAACCTAGATGGCATATTGAAAAGCAGAGACCTTTGCCAACAAAGGTCCGTCTAGTCAAGCCTATGGTTTTTCCAGTGGTCATATATGGATGTGAGTTGGACTGTGAAGAATTGATGCTTTTGAACTGTGGTGTTGGAGAAGACTCCTGAGAGTCCCTTGGACTGCAAGAGCCAACCAGTCCATCCTAAAGGAGGTCAGTCCTGGGTGTTCATTGGAAGGACTGATGCTGAAGCTGAAACTCCAATACTTTGGCCACCTCATGAGAAGAGTTGACTCATTGGAAAAGACCCTGATGCTGGGAGGGATTGGGGGCAGGAGGAGAAGGCGACGATAGAGGATGAGATGGCTAGATGGTATCACTGACTCGATGGACGTGAGTCTGGGTAAACTCCGAGAGTTGGCGATGGACAGGGAGGCCTGGTGTGCTGTGATTCATGGGGTCACAAAGAGTCGGACAAGACTGAGTGACTGGACTGAACTGAAGCTCCGTAAAACAAAATTTCTACCCACACTACACTTTGAAAGATACAAAAATACAAATTTAAGTGATAGCTGCTGAGTACCTGTTCATACTTAGCAGACTAAAGTAATATCCTAGTTGCAGCCTGCCGTTCACCACCCTGCCCCCACCCCCTCGTTTTATACTCTTGAGAGAGAGGGTTGAGAGGAAAATCAAAGTAAAGGTTTGGTTTATCAACTCCAGGGACTTCCCCAGTGGTCCAATGGCTAAGAATCTGCCTGCCAGGGCAGGGGACACGAGTTTGATTCTTGGTTCAGGAAGATGCCACACGCCAGAGTAACCAGGCCTGTGAGCCACAACTATTGAGCCCATGTGCCTAGAGCCTGTGCTCTGCAACAAGAAGCCACCACAGTGAGAAGCCTGCACAACACAATTAGAGAGTGGCCCCCACTCTCTCCAACTAGAGCAGAACCGCACAACAAAGACCCAGCCAGGCCAAAAATAAATATTTCTTAAAATGTTTCCAAGAATCATTTTCTTCAGTTGCAAAGGAGGCTTCTAAATGAAAATCTGTAATCACTAAGATGTTAGTGGCAGAGCAATAAGCAGACCTCCCAATGGGGCTGAGTGATAACCACCGAAGTGTTTAGGCTGCTGGCCCACCTGGCCAGTCGAGACCACCCAGAGCACACAGGTTTTCTCCACACAGCCACTCCTGAACCCGCTGGGTGCGTCCCTGCTCTTCCTGGCTTGCACTAACACAAACAAAGCCTCAAATATACTAGCTTTGGTTTTTAAGGAGAAAAGTAACAAAAAAAAAGGGGGGGGGGGTAAAAAAACCCACAGATCGTAAGGGAAGCACACCTTTTTCAGGTGAGGAGAAAGGAGCTGACATTATGACAAAGAATCATACCAAACACCTCAGATTGAAGGAGGAAGTGTTTCATGACACTAATCAAACAATGCTGAAGTTTAACTATTGTTTGGTTTGAAGTTCTGAATAAGTTCTAAGTTTTTTATATTTCACAATTTGTATTTTTTATTAGAGTCTACTCCACAATTAGCTAAATAAAAGCAGTCATAAGACCCCACAAACTCTTGCACAATTTAAATCTTATGAATTTAATTTCATAAAAATTTAGGTGTGTATTCCTAATGACCAACCTAAAAATGCTGTTTTTATCTATGGTCTAAAATACTTCAATCTAACTACTTTAAAAGATTTAGTTCCAGTGTTAAAAATAATCCCATCACTATCTCTTTCTGTTTGTTTTTACATGTTTTGCAGCAAAAGATCCACAAACTAATTCAGCACGTAAAAAATAATTTTACAAAACATCCAAGCCAACCTTTCAAATCCACTTTTATTTTCCTTTTTCCTCTTCAGATACAGAACTTTTCCACACACTGAATTTCTTGCAGCTATGAAGTCACTTGATGTTGGTCAGGTACCATTTTATCCCTTAAAATTTTGCTGGCATCAAAATATGACAGTTAACCAGTGTTAAATCTATAAAATATTTACATAGCACAGCACATTAAGCTTTAGACACTTGGCAATTAAACCACATAAAAATTGGACAAGACCCCCAACCTACATGTTCAGAATCAGGTGTTCACAGTCGCCACCTGGTGACTGTACATGGTTCAAAAGGCAGCAGAGGCAACAGGCAGTTACTCCGAAGGACATGGACCACTATTATCTGGAAGCACATTATGTTATCCCAGTGTCATGTACCACTCCACCTTTCCTCAAGGTGGTCTCATAATTCTGGAATGGCAGGTCCCGCTGATACAAAATGAAGACAGACAACACAACGTTTACTCTGTAGAGACATCCTAACTCCTACTATGCATGCATGGTGATCTTGAATGCAACTCGTCCTAAAAACTTGTCACGGTCATTCTGGGTTTTTAGGTTGGGTGATCCATCGATCTTGCACTCAACCATTACTTCTCTTACGTCAGCATCACTACCAAAGCCGACCTGGACGGCAACTAGTGGCTGCAGGTAGTTCCCCTGGCGAATAGAGGAAAATACATTAATTCAAATTCTACAGTAACTTTACCTACACTTTTTAGGAGCTTGCCTATTCTTTAAAAATTAAAAAAACAAACAAGATTTTAACCTATTAATCAGATGTATTTTTTTATCCTCTAGCTTTTTTTCCTTAACTGAATATTCATTTACTTTTACTTTTTTTTTTACTGATCAAAGTGTTTATGACTATGAATTTTCCTCTAAGCACTGCTTTAAATGTATTCCATAGATTGTGATTATGTTGTGTTTCATTATTTTTAGATACTCTATAAACTTGGTTTACGTTCCCTTCTTTACTCAAGTTAATAGAGAGGTCCCACTTCCTCCCTCTTTAGGAAGGGCACTTTTATTTCAATAATTTTTAGTTTTACTGTATTTGATCACAAGATATTATTATATTTCTATCCTATGAAACTTGAAGATGCATTTTTTATGATAAATTTTTGTGACAGTTCCAGGTGTTTGAGAAGAACATGTATTTATCTATTAATATGTTTGATAAACATGCGGAAGGTTACCTCACTGATGCTACTTAGGTTTCTAAATATCCTTACGGTTGCTGTTTAACTTGATGCAAATATACTCATAACTGTTTTGCCATCACTGGTTTCTAAATACAAGCCTTCACTAAAAGGAACTAAGGGCTAATTCCAGGGCCGAGGCAGGGAAAATACAAGATGAACCTGGACCCCTTGTGGTGCCAGAAAGTAAGTTAGTGCTGTAGGAATCCAGGGAACATGCCTAAAAGACACAGAAGCTAGAGCCAGTCTCCACCAGCCAAATGCGGGAGAGTTTTAGCACCAAAATAAATGATTATAACGTATTAACAGCTAAATTATGTAACAATCTATGAGACTATATTGATACCACTTCCCTCCTGACATGCCATTCTGAAAAGGACATACCATTTCTTCTGAGGCATTCGTGCCAAAAATGCACAACCTACATTTAACCATGAAAAACATCAGATAAACTCAAACTGAGGAACATAAGCCACAAAGTAAGCCCCAAAAGGCCTGCACTCATTTTTGAGGAGTTCAAGGGCATGAAGCAGACAGACTGAGGAACTGTTGCAGGTTACAGGCAACTAAAGATGTAAGAATGTAACAACCTGGACCAGGAAAACACTTTCTTGTGCAATAAAGAACATTACTGGAACAACTGGTGACATTTCAACATGGTCTGTAGATCAGATATTAATACAGTTCAGCTGATTTCCTTTGTTAAGTACATGATGGCTATTATGATAATGTCCTTACTTTTAGGAAATTCAATGTAAAGAGCATTTAGTGTAAAGAAGCACCGTGTTTATAACTTATGACCAAGGGTTCATGTGAAAAACACATATGGAGACTGATACGACAAATGATGTAAAACATCAACACAGGCAAGTTGGGTAAAAGGTTAATAGGAATCCTCTGTATGGTGCAAGCCACTTGAGTTTAGAATTATTTCAAAATAAAATTAAAAGTTTACTACTATATATGTATAACGGTAAATATATATATATATATATAATACATATATATTTATATATAAAATACACTTAGAGAAAAAATGTGGAAGAAATTCCACTACAATAATAGTTATCTCTGGGTAATGACTTAACCACTTTTCTATATTCTTTAAATAAGCACACTCTATCACATGAAAGAGAAAATGCTATTTTGAAAATAATCATCTTTTAACTCATCTGCTTCCGTTCTGTGCTCCACTTGTAGACCTGGAGTCTTCATTTGCCATCACCAACGTATGTAAAAACCAGAACAGATGACGCACACATCACACAGGGCGTATGTCTATCTGACCCAGACAACTGACATTTTAATACAGATGTGCCCGCTTCCCAAGAGTCTCAACCACTTAAGAATTTCTAAATACTCACATGCAGTTTTTTCCCATAATATGGAAAATATTTTAAATCTATCGTTCCATTGGAAGGATAAGTTGATAGAAATGCTGTGCTTTCGCTCTAAAGTTGAAAACAAAAGAAACTCTTGTTAGGTCACAAAAAATAGTTTTTAAAAGTATATTTTTATTAAAGCAATATCAATTATGAACAGTATGGAGAAACTACAATGCTGTTTCAACTGCATTTGCTACAAGAGGATTTTTTGAAAAAAGACTTACTCATGTTGATTTAAACCCCCTGACATGAATTATCCTGATTTCCTGATTTATTTCCATGACAGTCCCTTTAACTTATAGCTGGATCTACTCATGCACTGTCTGTAAAATCATATCTGTGTTCCAACTACCAAATACCCGTTCTCTAGCCATTGACAGCAGGAGTGCACCAGTAGGTCTGGGACCAATGAATTCTAAAATGAAAATACTGTGCATTTCCAGACCGGGAAGCAATAGCTGCTACAACTCAGAATGTGCCACTCGGGCCTGGGAGGCAGCAGGTGCAAAACAACTATGATAACTGTAGTCAGAGGTAGAATGGATTATGCAGCTGATAAAAAATTCAAGGGAAAATTTAAAGTACTCTGAGCTAATACTCTTCTTATGCAATCTGAATATCACATTTTCCTTGAATTCTTTTATGAGCACATGTAAGTGAATTAAAGGTGTTACATGACTGCTGCAATTATATTCACGTGTTTAAAGATAAATTGTACAAGCACAAGGAATAGAATCAATATTTTATAATAACTATAAATGGAGTATAATATTTAACAATTGTGAATCATTCTGTTGTATACCCAAAACTTATGTAATATTATAAATCAATCATACCTCAAAAAAACTTTTATACACAATAAAAACACAAACCTAGTATTCTTCCTGAAAAATAACTAATTCACAAAATTTCTCATGTAACACATTCTGAATAGGTCCAGTATTAATGACTGTAACTTTACACATACTGAGTAGATGACAGAGACATCAAGTGATTAAAATCAGTGGCAATGTCACAAAGCAGTAATATAAAACATTACTAAATGTTTGAATTGTAGATGTGAATAAACTAATCTCTACTTGAGAGAGAAAACAGGAAACACTATAGCAAAACTAAGAATCTCCTCTTAAGGGAATGCCTACTCTCTGCTTACTTCACTGAACCACTGTGAAGTAGCACGTGTGTGGGGGGTGAGAGAAACACATGAATAAGCAATATAGACAAGGCAGCAAAGACGAATTTGATGACACTCCAAAAAGGGGGCAAGTTCTAATGATCCAGAACAAAAACTGTGAAAAGAACAAGCAATAACAAGGCTAAGAAAAGTATAGAAGCCTTTTTTCAACCACTATTCAAATACCATCTTATGTTGTACTCCTTAATTTAAAAAATGTGAAATCTAAAATAACATTTTACACAGGAGAAAAAAAGTCACTTTAATGTGTTTCTGTACATTACTTACTTTTGTTTAACCTTAGTATATGAGCTTAATTCCTAAAAACACAGAGATGTTCCCCAAAATGTAAAAGGTTTTCCTTGGGTTAGTTTATTGAGCTCTTCAGTGTGTATGTTCAGCCAGATACGACGCTCAATTTATATTTACCTTGTTTAGGCCTAACAACCCTTTCGTGTGTGCGATCAATTACACAGAGGGGAACTGAGGCTCAGTTATGGCCACATGCTCAATGAACTGCTCCACTGGTTTGTATCAACACCATCAAGCTGGTAGAATTTTAAACTTGCATTTTATAAAGGTGTATCTGAACAATGATAAATTTTAGGGTAAAGCTGCATGTCATGGTTTTCTACTAGCAGTCACTAAATTCCACTGAAAACAAAATAAAGATTTAAAATGAATGCATTCTGTTTATTCTATATCACCATCATTTGGAAATCATTTGAAGAACACACACCAAATGCCCTAAGCAGTGGTTATCTCTGGGCAAAAATCTACCAAAATTTTTCCTTCTGTATTTTTCTAAATTGTCTTTAATAAATACGATTCATTTTTGTGAGGAAATTTAAAAAACTAATGACATAAATATGAATATTACATCTTTTTGCAGGAACCATTCTTTAAAATTAAAGGCTACTTTTAAGAGCATGTCCTATCATCAATGTTTTAGTGTTTCCAGAACTCTTAACTTGTATAAAAAGCAATTAAAGCAGATCAAAGTTAAGAATGTAAGACAAAAGAAATATACTACATAAAAAGTAATTCAACTGAAGAATTTACACCAAGAACACTTGATACAGACAAATCTAATGGAAAAGAGCAATATGATGATATGCAATAAAGGTTTCCATCTGTTCACATAGCCACACCTCTAAAATGTATGTATGCCACCTGGTTACTCCTTTGTAACTAGCCTATGAGTAATGCAAGATTTTATAAGCATTTCTTCCAATTCTGTGTTTTTTTCTAAAAACAAAAATATTCCACAACAAAACAAAAACTCTAATTAGTTTATATACTTTCCACACAACTCTTCAAACCAAAAGGGACAGCAACTGAAACTTGAGTCATCAGACCAAAATTTTTCATTAACATTTCTCCCAACTATTCTAGAAGCAAAAGAAACATAACAGATAAACAAGGAGAAAAACCCATTTATAACCCTAAGGGAAGAGTTACACAAAGTTGTTTATACTGGCCACAGGCTTACAGAAATGAAACCTTGGGAAAGGAGTGGAAAGCTTTTGCCCTTCTGGCCTGCGTATGTGTTCATTCTCCTTTCATGGTGGTGTTGGCCCCACAGACTCACTGGCTCAAGTGTATCTACATGGTCTGCTCACGTTCAGAGGTAAACGCCCTTGAACACAGGACACTATCATAAAATCGGCACTTCCGCCTGGCTGAGGGCTCACACCTGGCCTCGGGAACCTTCTCTTGGAAAGACTTGCAAGCAAAGGCGATCACAGAGTTACACATTTCCTAAATCTGTCCCATAGCTGAAACGTTTTCTTCTGTCTTAAGAGATGGCAGTCGAGTAGAGGCTCACTATATTTTTAGAAGGATTTGTATACCAAGAAAAACTCCCCTCAGATGCAGAATCTGGTTTTTAAGTGAGATTCTGATTTTTAATCCAAGTTTCCTACTGAGCTGACTACAGCATAAGGAGATCCAGTAAGTTGCCTATGGTTACCCTGCATACTTCAACCCAGATGAGAAAGCACAAAAATTCCTGGCTTTTTATACTACTCTAAACAACGAATAAATACTCAAAATAGATCAATACTCTAAAGCAGGAGTTCTCAAAGTATGGGTCCCAGACCAGCAGTAACTTAATTAGAAAAGCAAACTTTGGGGTGTCACCCCAGACCTACTGAGTTAGAACCTGCAGAACTGGGACCCAAAAGACCCTCCAAGTGGTTCTGAGGCATGATCAGATTTGAGAACCACAAGCAAGTTTCTGCCCAAATAAGAAATTCATTCATGATTAAAAGGGATTAGTTTTCTTTGGCAAACAACTTCAGAAGTGATTTCAATGTAACATTTCAATCAAGACACTTCTGTCACTATTAACTAGAGGTGGAATGCTAATATTTTATTTTACACAGTAACAAAATTAAATTTAGAACTTAACAGTTTCTCCTGAGAACTCTTACCCATCATTTACATATTTGTCTTAGTTGCACTTTGCAGCATGGAGAGAAAACAAAAGAAATCATGAAATGAAAATAGCACAGCACTCTGGAAAAAATAAAGTAGGGATAAGAGAGCAAAATAATGCCTCTACCTTAAGGAAAAGATACCGAGTTTCATTAAATCTCAGATGCCACTGATGTACACCAATTTATGTACTATTAAGAGAGAAAAAATTTTATACACTATTAAGACTATCAATTATAAGGCCAACCCCAATTTCAGTTTTATTCAGGTAGAAAAAAGAAATTGAATCTTAAAATCAATGAAATATGGTACATGTAAATATAAAGGGAAAGAGTGTGATATCAAGTGCACACAGAAAATAAGTCTTTTCGCATTATCATTAGCAAACAGAAGCTGGAGGAGTTTATTCTAAGAATGGCACTACAATGGACTTTAAAATATGACAGGGAAGGGAAAAAATGACTAAATTCATTAGACTTTTAAAGTATTTTTAAGATACACTAGAACTTCAACAGAAATTCAGTTATTTTCTGAATACTGACCTTTCCAGTACATTCTATCCTTGGTTCTCCTTGAGGCTTTAATCCAATTATCTAAGGTAAAGAAACACTGATTAACTGAAACATCACAATTGTATACAACAGAACCTCCTCCTTTGTTGCTGAGGACAAAAGATGGGAAGGCTGAGATGAACATTCTCTCTCTTCAGTCGACAACTCATGTCCAACTCTTGCGATCCCATGGACTGTAGCCTCCCAGGCTCCTTTGTCCATGGGATTCTCCAGGTAAGAATACTGGAGTGAGTTGCCATTTCCTTCTCCAGTGGATCTTCCCGACCCAGGTCTCCTGCATTTCAGGCAGATTCTTTACCAACTGAGCTATGAGGGAAGCCACTGCCTTAACATCTTTTACATTTGCCTTTTGATTTTATTTTAGAGGAATAGAATAGACTTTTCAATATAATAATCTTACCAATTATCTATCTCATTATAGTACTGGGGCAATTTAGAAAATTAAGTCATCAAAAAATTGACTGAAACACAGTATTATTGTACTTTGCTCCCCTTAAAATAATAGAAATCTTTACATTATTTATGTTAAGACATCACTAACGCAAATAAGCACTGCAAAGGCATAATATAAGAAGTAACTGTTCTTCATGAAAATGTTAGGTCACCACCCAACCATGTTTCCATAGGCTTCTACAGAACCCTACTGTATCAGATCTATAAAACACATACACTGAATGAATCCCATTTTAAAGATGGGACCATTCAGCTCTATGTAATGAAGCTACTTTCATGTATGTAGTTGAAATAACTAACTGTGTGAATGATCAGATATTTATCCAGGCATTTTGTGAGGATTTTTGACATCTTGAATTTATATGCATTTTAGTTTATAATTTATATGCATTTTAATGTGAATGCCTTAAAATATAAGAAAATATAAGTACTCTCCCCCAAAGAAAAGTAGTGTTGCAGCCTAAATAATAATTTCAAGAGCAATAACTATCTGTGTCCTTGCAATGACTGGAACAAACTATACTGGGATTTGATGCCCACCTACACTCCTTGTAGCATCTCAGTACTGATTCCCATTTGCCTTATAATATCTTCCTGTCAAGCCCTGCCAAGTTCTGCCTCCATCAGCAACTACAGTCTCAGACCCTCATTATTCAGTGGACATACTGGCAAAGAAAATAAACTTGGAAGTTTGGCCCCGTGGGAGAAGGAACCAGAGCTTCTTCTCTTGGTTTTCTATTGGGAACAAGTGTTCCATTAAACTAGGTGTTGCGAGGATACTTCTAGGAGGCAATGATTACAAAAGGCATTCCTGTTAAAGAGAATAAATTCAATCAACCTTAAAAGCTGGATCACCTGATTTCACATTACAGTTTGCCCTTCCTACCCACGGGTTCCACACCTGTGAATTCAACCAATCACACACTGAAAACATTTGAGCAAAAAAATTCCAAAAAGTTCCAAAGCAACACTCAAATTTCCTGTGTGTTGACAACTATTTTAAACAGCATCTACACTGGATTAAGTGTAAGTAATCTAGAGATGCTTTTAAGTACACAGGAGGATGTGCACAGGTTATACACAAACTGCACCACTTTATAGAAGGAACTTGTACATCCCCAGATTTTGATGTCCTCAGCAGTCCTAGAATCAATTCTCCACAGATACCCATTTTAAAGATGGGACCATTCAGTCCCTTCAGTCAACTATGGATGACCATGAAGATCATTTCTTGTGTGGACTATGAAAACCCACTTCTACTTTATTTAACAGTATGTGGTATGTATGAGCTCCCTAGCACTTCTAGGGAAAGTAGGGGTCCCCTTCAAATAGCTGTTCACATTGCTCCCACTTGCTGCCCGCCTACCTTGCCTTTAGTTTCACCTCCACTTTAACCTTAATTCTTACAGTGCCTACCATGTGTCAGGCAATGTTTCAGAATGATCTCTACAGTGCTAAGGGGTAATCAGAGAACTGTCATCATCCACAGAGGGAGGGAAGGACAGACTGGAGGGAAGCCAGTCTGGACACCTAAGCATCTAGCTGGCTCTCCCTAAGGGAAACTCCTTATCTAGCAGTGCCAGCTTCAGAAGACTCAAGTTTCAGTCTTATTAGGGATGTTGACTTCAGTGATGTGTATACTCAAGACCCTGAGAGGTCTGCACCTGTTCAGGAACCTGCCTATTCTCTGAATAAATGACCAGGAATGATTTCACTCTTCAGGAGAGACCATGCAGGTATCAACAGGTTACCTGGATTGGAACACAACTCTGCAGTACATTTAGACAGTAGCAAGGCACAGGGTTAGGCGATCACTTCATTATGCAAGGAAAGCATCTTCCTTTTGCCCAATGACCCCAAGACACTATTACTTAGACATAGAGAACATTATTAGCTTCTTGGTTTGCTGGTGGCTATACAATTCAGGCACTTCTTCTGGACAACATAGCATAATGCTGGATAGGCTCATTTTAATACAACTTTATCTGTATTTTTACTATTAATTACATAGTTGTATACTGTAAAGCTATTCAGAAAAAGTTAAATGAGCCCAAAGTTCACAGATCTGCCATGGGATTTTAAATTACATTACTGTTCAGATGCGAAGATGAGCACAGCACACTAATACCACCATGCTGTGGGCACAACCCCCAGAATACCTGATGCCTGAAGTCCTGATCTACACTTAAGTGTGTGTGTGTAGCTAGCTCCAAAAGAGAAAAGCCGAAGTTGTGATACTCCCTAATTTATGACTAACTTATGAACCCACTGCTAACCTTTTACATAAGCTACCACCAAATGAGATAGCACTGAATAAACAGTTGTCAGCTTAATAGGAAATTAGAAAAAAGCAGCAGCAGCAAATTTTGTACATACTCTGTTCATTTTCACAAGAATACAAGGCTTTCCTTCTTGGTAGCCAAACGTGGGATCATCCACACCACTGCATGCTTCAAGTAAGGCAAGAGGAAACTGACATGCTGTGTATTCTGGACCCTTCTGCTCAAAAAAGGTTCCATTGGTACAATCTGTGAGATTCTTCTGTTCTTCTAAGCCATATGCTAAAAAGGAAATATGTATGTGTGAATAGATCAGTCAAAAAGGACCTTAAACACAACCAGAACTGTGTCACCCTTTGGACAATATTCTTCCAACACAAAAACAACAGGCCACGCACTGGGAAATTTTAGGGCAAGAACGTGAAGTCTGTTCCTCTAACTTCTAACGGCTATCCAGTGCTTTACAGTTTATTTAATTTCAATACAAACTGGATGACAGAGGGATCTCTTTTGTCACCATTAGGTGGCACCAGCCATGGCTACAACATTATCTGAATGCTTTCCATGTTCTTGGCCCAAAAGGTAAAATGGTGAGGAAATAAAAAGGCATGGCGGCCACCCTTACGGAGCTTACTTACATCGTAGTGGGGAAGACATTGCTCAATAAAATCATAACCGAAGGGCCTAAAGATACACGGAGCTATCTATATTCTATGTTCTAAACCTATATTCTAAACGGACTGCAACAGAGCTAATCAGTGACAGGGTCCATGTGAGGTAATGTTAGCTTACCAAACGGTGTTTTCAGCAGAGGCTGAGGTAACGAGACAGATTCAAAGTGACAGGGGAGCAAAATGGTTACAACTTGGAGATGGGGAAGAAAGGAGAGGCAGACAACTCAGTGGTTTTCAAATGTGTGTTGTGCACTTGGCACGGTGTTAAGACAAAAAGGTGGCACAGCAGTAAGCAGGTCTGCTGTGGTCTCTGTCCTGAATGAGCTTAGGCCACTGCAAGATACTCACTAATCAACAGTCAAGGCATGGTATCACAACGCCTCATGGTCAGTGCGTGGGGATAACTGGTACCAGAAAAAAAGCCACCTAAAATGAATTGAACCAAAACTGGAACCAAAATTTCCAAGTAAACACATTTAGTTTTGTCGTTCAGTTGCTAAGTCATGTCTGACTCTACCAGGCGCCTCTGGCCATGAGATTTTCCAAGCAAGAATATTAAGACTGGGTTGCTATTTCCTTCTCCAGGGGAATCTTCCTGACCCAAGAACCAAACCTCCATCTCCTGCATTGGCAGGCGTATTTTTTACCACTGAGCTACCTGGGAAGCCCAGTTAGTTAATTTTAACTATTTATTTAAAATTTGTTTGTTTGCCTGCTTGTCATGCTATGAGGCTTGAGGGATCTTAGTTCCCAGAGCAGTGACTGACCCCGGGGTTCAGCAGGGTAATCGAATACAGATTTTCCCCCTTAAAAAAAAAAAAAAAAAAGGTTAAAATTTTTGCTTTCTTCATTTACGAAAAATTAGGATACCATTGGAACCATGTACCAATTTAAAAGCCAAGAATGACTTAGGTATTGGGGGAAGGGGGAAGGGGGTAAACTTTTACAACAGAAAAGAGCCACTGACATTTATCACTCCTTTTTTGACTTTTCTGGCACAATTCTGCAGAAAGTATTCAAGGCCTACACCAGTAGCCTCCAAGGGCCTCTCCTGTATATACTCTGTTGGTACAGTTCATCAAGGATCATTTTCGTATGATGCCAACTTCCACTTCTACACAAAACCTAGGTAAGTGCAAAGAGTTGGATGATAAATGGTCAGAATACGAAGATGTCCCTATGCTGGGCATGATGGGAGCACAGAAAGGTCATCTTCTCAGAGAGAGCAACCAAAGAACCCCACATTTTCAAGGAAAGCCTAAAGGAAGACATAAAGAGGTGTAGGTAAACGGGGGGGGGGGGGGACACGACATCTGAAAGGGATCTGAACTAGATAAAATGTTAAGTTCTAATTAGTATTTATAGGGGAAAAAACCAAGATAATGTATCCTTTAACAGGAGACTATCTTCTAAACATGAGAAACGCATCCCTAAGAACAACAATGACAATTCAAAGTTTAAAAAAAGGGAAGGGGGATGATGAACATTAAAGATATGAAAGTAACCCCCCAGTATAATAAAATAAGAACAGAAAATGAGAGAGCAAATACCCAACAACTAACAGAATAGTTCTAGAAAGAGGACCAGAAAAGTGAGGTGAGGAAATTTTCAAGTAATAGTAGTTTCCTCAACCGGAGGACCCAAGTCTTCATCCTGAAAGACCCCATCCAGTATTCCGCAAAATGACACTAGAGACTGACACCAATACAAAATTTTAGAACCAAAGACAATATAATCAAACACAAAAACAAAAAACAAACAGTGCTGAACAGAAAAAGGTAGATACAAAGGAACTATTGATAAAATTCTATATTTAAACTACAAACAATACAAGCAAAATGCAGTCACTTTCAGAAATGAAAGGACTAAAAACTTAAATTACATGTATATTTAAAATTTTTTAACTGAAATATAAGTTGAAATGTAATCCACATATAACATTAGTTTCAGGTGTACAACACAATGAATGCTTAAATTATTTGTATACATTGTGAAATCACCATGGTAAATCTAGTTAATATCTTGCTCCCACATACAGTTACAAATTCTTTTTCTTGTGATGAGGACTTTTAAGATCTATTCTGTTAGCAACTTCCAAATACACAATACAATATTGCCAACAGCAGTCACTGTGCTGTGTATCATATCCCCAGGGCTTATTCACATATAACTGGAAGACTGGACCTTCTGATCATCTTTCATCATTTCACCTCCGCCTCCTGCTGCCCTTGGCGACCACGTCTTTTTTGGATCTATGAGTTTGGTTTTCTTGTTTGTTCTGTTTCTTATATTCCACACATAAGTGAGACCATTTGTTGTTGTGTCTCTGTTTGACCTATTTCACATAGCATCATGTCCTCAGGGCCCACCCACGTTGTTGCAAACAGCAAGATTTCATTCCTTTTTATGGCTAACTAGTATAGTGGTAAATATACCATGGAGCAGTATTCATGTATCTTTTCCTACAAAGTTATTTGAGAACATATGCCACCAAAACTAGAAAGTAAATAAAGAATAATAAAGCAGGAGCCAAGCAACAGTGAATCCAATTCAAAAATGATCAAACGAAGTCCCCAAATGATAGCTGGGTGGTGGATGCCTGAACAGAAACAAGTGCAGACTGCAGCAACGGCAAAGACTTAGGAAGGAGTTTGCAGCAAAAAGGATTAAGAGAATACCTCATATGACAATATACAAATAAAAGAGTTAGATGAAAGTCTTATGTAAAGACAAGTATAAAAAGGCAAACAATAATGAAAACAACTTAGTAGTTCAATTACTTTTGAATTGAAAATAAGGGGACATCTGAGGCATGTGAGCTAAATCCTCATCTAACATAAAAGGAAGTAAAGACAATATGTAAAAGTGGTAGGGGACTTCCCTGGTGGTCTAAAAGTTAAGAACCCACCTTGCAGCGCAGGGGACACAGCTTTGATCCCTGGTTGGGGAACTACGATCCCACGTGCTGTGGAACAACTAAGCCTGTGTGCCACAATGAGAGAGCTGGTGCGCCACAATTAAGACCCAATGTAGCCAAACAAATAAAATTTCAATTAAAAAAGTAAAGAAGAAAAGTTTTGTAAGAAAAAGTTCGAAAGCATGAAGTTATTTCCTGTTGAAAATATATCCACAATCAGATAATTTTTCACAGCCTCCAATGTTCCAATTCCAAGCCATGATCTCCACTCACCTGGGTGACTGCAATGGGCTTTTGACTAGCCTCCTTGGTTCCTCACCTAGAATCTAGTCTCAAAATACAGCCTGAGTGATCCTTTAAAAATCTGTGTGAGTTGTTATTTTCTGCTTAAGAACTTCCATCTTGTTTGCTGTGAAAGTCAAAGAACTGAGCAACAGCCTCTAAGGCCTCCCTGACCTCAACCCCTACTACATTCTCCCCACTCACTTCATCCAGCCCCTCTGGCTTCCATGACAAACTTGTAACACACTGGACCTTATGAGCCTCAGGGCCTTCCCACCTACTGCTAGACAGCTACACGGCTAGTTCCCTCATTCTCAGAGTTCTCCTCAAACATCCCCTTTCAACGAGGCCTTCCCAGGCCACTCTCTTTAAAATTGTGATTCTCTTAACTCTATTTCCTTTCTCTGCTTTATTTTCCTCCACAGCACTTATTACTTTCTAACACACCACTAGGTTATAAAAACTCCAGGAACTCAGGAAATTTTCATTTGTTCACTGGTGGAAATTAGAGTGCTTAACATACACAAAAAAACCACATCCTCTGTTGAATAAAGCAAAGGACTGCAGCTAGAATGGAGTAGGGCAGGGAACTACTGTTTTAATTACAGGGCTTTCTTTACTATTTGTCTTTTAAACCATGAATTACACTTTCACAAAACATCTCTATTTAAATAATAAGTATATATTTAACTATCAAAGGAAAGAGATTTAGCAAGGTAGCTATTAGAAGGTACAGGATCAAAAGGTTTTTAAGATGGGAGTTGAGGATTTTTGCATGTTGACCGAAGGAATCCAACAGAGAAGCTAAACATATATACGAGAAGGATCAGTAATTAGCACCATGTTTCTGAGGCAGTGAGAGTGGACAGGTGGGCACAGATAAGAGGAAGGGCAGCTTCCCTTGTCAGAGCAAGAGGAATATCACAGTTGCAGAAACCTGGAGTTTCCACTTGAGTATTTCTACTTTCTCTTGAATCAGGAAACCAGATTATACGAAGAAAGTGAGTTAACAGGCGGGGGGTGGGAGTCGGGGGAGCTAAGGAGCTAGTTTTGAGTAGAGGTTGGAAATAATCCCTTCAGAGAATTTCAGCAGGTCTTCCAGGCAGTAGACTGGGTCCATTTGAGGGAGGTGATCAAGTGTTCACAGTTTACTTAGTCCTCAGAGGGCAGACTCGAAGGAAGGGCTCATCCATCTAGGAATTACATAGCTTCTTCGACTTGCAAGTTTATACAAATGGAATAAGAGGCAAAGGATTTTAGAGTACTAGCTTCTATAAAATTGAAATGAAAAACTATGGAACTGATAAGCCTGTCCAGTAGAGAAGCTGAGAGTGGAGAGACTGGAATAAAATAAAGGGATCAGTGAACTGGAAGTCCCCGAGAGGCAGACAAATAGTCAGGGCAAGTTACACAAGCAAACGAGAAGGTGATATACGGAGCTTCATCAGTGATCTTGGCAATGGAGTCCTACACATTCTAAGGAGCAAACTGCAGGGGAGAGCGGCTGAGGAAGAGCTGCCTATTCATTCAAATGCTAATACCACAGAGTTAGGGAAAGCAAAACGCAGAGAAAACTGGGCTATTCGAAAGCTTTACAAACCCGTAACCAGGGACGGAGGAGCCTGGTGGGCTGGAGTCCATGGGGTCACTAAGAGTCGGACACAACTGAGCGACTTCACTTTCACTTTTCACTTTCATGCACTGGACAAGGAAACGGCAACCCACTCCAGTGTTCTTGCCTGGAGAATCCCAGGGACGGAGGAGCCTTGTGGGCTGCTGTCTATGGGGTCGCACAGAGTTGGACACGACTGAAGTGACTTAGCAGCAGCTTGGGAAAACTAACAACTGGGAAGACTTCTTTTAGTGATAAAACACCATTCCTCACTCTCACACAAGCACTACTTTGGATCCAAAGGCCCAAATACTTAGGAGGCAAGATTTATAATATAGTTTTGCTCTTTAGTCAAATGCTATTTAACGCAGGTATAAATGTTATGCCTCAATGAACTTACTCATGTATTTATATAGGGTAGTTTAAAAAAAAAATCAAATCAACTACCCATTAGGTTTAGAACTCTACACTTTCCAGAAGTTGGAATATAAAATAATCATAAATTCCTCATCAATAATCATAATTCTACTTGCCCAGTCCTCTCTTTAGCAGAAAGAGAGAGAAAAAGGCAGAACAAACTCTAAGAACAATGTTTTTAAAAGTAATCATAATTTGGTACTAGTTTCTATAACAACTAGAATCTTTTACCTTACCCTAAAAAATCATACTTACGCTTTAGAAATTTCTTAAGGTCATCAATGTACCCTTGATAGGATTCTGCATCAGACAGGCTGAATGAAAAATCCAACGCTGACACTGGTTTTGGAAAAACCATAAGTCCTATAGAGATAAGAGAAAACGGGGGAAATTAACTGCAGCAAATTTCCTTCTCTCTTTCCTTCTCCTTACACTCTTATCTCTAAAAAGGAAGGTCTCAATAAATTATGTGGACACTGTGTTCACAGGTAGATTCAGAGAACCACCAAGAACTCCCCACTTATGTCTGACTACAAAAATACATCTAAAAGGAAAGAATCCCAAAGTCTTCAAAGTCACTTCAGACAAAACCAATTAGAAACCACCTCTAAATCTTAGAATTGCTCTGGTCCTTAGTGAAAAGACACAAATTTTACTTTGTACTTTCTACATTCATTTTCTATTCAGTGTTTTAGGGTTTGCCAATTTGTCGTTAATATATGGAGAAAATTTTAGCAAATCAAAATCTAAGCCCTTCTGTCACTGAAATTACAGCTCTATGGAAGCATTCATAAAGAAAGCAAACCTTATTCAACGAAAGAGACCTATACAATTTAAAATCTATAATTAAATATTCTTCTTTCAGTAATAAACACTGCTCTGTAACTAAAATGTAGTTCTCTCATACCGAACTGGCATATAACCACCAACAATTTCATATCAGCAATCAACAACCATGTCTCTAGAACATGTCTGCATGAGTTTATTAACAGAAAATGTAAGCATGTTTTTGTGCAACAAACACAATCAGGCTTCCAACTTTAAGCTTTCCTAGATTTAAAAGCATTAGATCTACTTTAAGTCTTGCACAAAAGGCTTAAAATAAAAAAAACCCTAAAATTTTCACTAGTCACTAAACATTCCCCATACATCAGTTACTATAGATAAGTCTTGCGTTAAATCTAAAGATAAACAACAACCAAGGCTATTTTAGTTTTCATTAAAATTTCTCAGACATCTAATTCATATTAGATCAAATCTATGTCTTTCAAATCCTAAATGCTTGCCTGTGTTGATTTGCAAGGCTCTTGAGTTAAACTCAATCCGATGCTACCCAATGATTTTCAAAAAGGCAGAGCAAGTCTTATTCCATATGTACACAAAAAAGCTCCAATTCAGTTACTACTTCAACATATCAGATCACTTGGATTTAGATGATCACAACTTTAGCTTCTCTTTGGGAGCTAACTACGCACACTTAAACACAGATCAGGGCTTCAGGGATCAGGTATTCTGGGGGTCATGCCCACAGCCGGAAGCCTGGTGTGCTGCAGTCCACCGGGTCGCCAAGAGCAGGACACAACGAATGAACAACAAGAACATGCCCACAGCATGGCTGTATTAATGTGCTGCGCTTATCTCTGCATCCTGTGAGGCAACATAATTTAAAATCCCATGGCAAAACTATAAACTTCTGATTCATTTAACATTTTCTTTATATTTAAGGAACTCAGTTTAAAACTGTATACTTAAAACGTATATTGAATACATTTTACTGCTTATATTATTCATGCAATTATAAATGGTTCAATATTTCTGAAATATATCCGCTTATGTTCAATAGTAAGGCAGCAAGAGAAATAATTATCTTAGAATTCATGTAGGGACAAAGAAAACAGGGCTATAATGAGACATGAGGGAAAAAATCAGCATAGAGCTGGTCCTAGATATATGGTCAGAAAGATTAACGGAGTTATTCATGATATTTTGATAAAATCAGCTACAGACAAAGGAAAAAAGCCGTTAGAACAAACTGGTTGGGGAAACTGGTTCATTCTCGCTGCTGCTATGGCTGAGAAGTCCATGCAGTGAGCAAGGATCTAGACTAGAGTTCCTCAGCCGTGGTCCTAATGACATTCTGGATTGGATGAGTCTTTCTTGTGGGGAGGGCGGGGGGGGGTTTCTCATGCATTGCAGGGATGTTCAGCAACACCAGTAGCGCACCTGCAGTTGTGAGAACCAAAAATATCTTCAGAATAGCCTTGGGGGCAAATCACAGCCGGAACAGAAGCAGTGCTGGACAGAAACCTCCTGCAGATTCCCACCTTCCCTGACTTGTGTGCCCACTCTGCCTGCTGCCAAACTGTACTCCTCCATGGAGAGCCATCCCTTTGCTGCAATCTCCGGAAGTTGTTCATATTTGTGGGAATCAGCTACACTGGGTCTCCGGGCCTTACTGTTACCTACTTCCATAAAAACTGCCAGCAGCGTGAGGAAAAGGCCCATATGCAACAATGAAGGCAGAGCTGGCATTCAAATACAAACTTTAAAAAGAAGAAATATGGGAGGGAGAAAATGTGATTTAAGTAAGTGTTACAGTCAAGATTTTTTTCTGTACTAAAGTACATTCTCCAGTATCCTAGAGGAATTTTTTTCCCCATAAGACAATCAATAGAGAATAAACATATTAAGTGCACACTCATTTTATTCTCTATTAATAGATCCTTATTTAATACTTGTGGAAAGTGTCAGACTTTATTTTTCTGGGCTCCAAAACCACTACAGATGGTGACTGCAGCCATGAAATTAAACGACGCTTACTCCTTGGAAGGAAAGTTATGACCAACCTAGATAGCATATTGAAAAGCAGAGACGTTACTTTGCCAACAAAAGTCCGTCTAGTCAAGGCTATGGTTTTTCCTGTGGTCGTGTATGGATGTGAGAGTTGGACTGTGAAGAAGGCTGAGCACCGAAGAATTGATGCTTTTGAACTGTGGTGTCGGAGAAGACACTTGAGAGTCCCTTGGACTGCAAGGAGATCCAACCAGTCCATTCTAAAGGAGATCAGCCCTGGGATTTCTTTGGAAGGAATGATGCTAAAGCTGAAACTCCAGTCCTTTGGCCACCTCATGTGAAGAGTTGACTCACTGGAAAAGACTCTGATGCTGGGAGGGATTGGGGGCAGGAGGAGAAGGGGACGACAGAGGATGAGATGGCTGGATGGCATCACTAACTCGATGGACGTGAGTCTCAGTGAACTCCGGGAGTTGGTGATGGACAGGGAGGCCTGGCGTGCTGCGACCAATGCTTTAACCCAAGCTAGAGCTGAAATATATATAAGTAAATTACTCAGGGCAAAGTGAAACTGCTACTCAATATTCATAAGCATCACTTATAACTATATTCATCAATGTGGCTTTACTTTAACCCTCAATATTTATTTCTGTTTACCCTTGGCAAAAGACTCAAGATTTATCAGCCAAGTTTTTGTATCACTGTGTAAATATTAAAGGTCTTTATATCAGCATGTACATATTAAAGGTCTTTGTATCAGCATGTAAATATTAAACAAATAAAAACTTTCACATTATTTGACTCTGAAATTTACCATCTCCTACCTGCTCTATAATACAGACTTCCAGAGAAGATAAAATATAATCCAATTTTGTTAGAACCCATAATAATCACAACATAATTACCTGGACTAGGAATCTGGTCACGATATTTTGGAACCTCATCATTCAGAGTCTGAAGCATGGCCCACATTGTGAATGAAAAGAGTGCAGCCAGGAACCCATAAAAGACTAGGTAGAAGAGCAAGATCAAACCTGTAAAAGAAAACAAAACTCATAAAACTTGAAGATACACACATTGTGTGTGTTTGTCTGTGTGTAATGAAGCCAAGGTGGAAAAACAAACCAACCATCGCAAGGCTAGGATTCCAAGCTTTGCCATGCACACAGCCAAGTATCTTCATATTCCAAACATTATGAATTTGCCCAAGCAAGAGGTATTTCAGCAGACAGCACCCACCCATCCTGTGATCCCCTCCTCTCCTCTGATACTTCCAAATACAAGCAGCTTCCACAGATCATACTAATTCAAGATCAGAGCTTGAAAATTCCAGCACATAAGGGAGTGTTTCCCAAAATGAATTTGATGCCCTCCAGAAAAAAGATGATTTTAGGTTGGATAAATCCCCTTCATGTGTATGTGAGAAACAAAAGAATGAGCATTATCAACCCTGTATTTCATAATAATTATCTGCATAAATTTGAGTTTTGAAAAGTGAGTTGATTTAAAGAATAGCCAGGAAGCATGCAGAGAAGGCAAGTCATGAAGATGGTTATCAATGAATAAAGTTTAGGAAATACTGGCTGAGTGGAAGCCTCATGCAGAAGTGCAGAGAGGACAAGATGAGAACAGGCACTCTGACCAGGGGACTTGACAGCTCCACTGCTAAGCACGAAGCCAGAGCTGGCACACGCAAGTTTCATATAAAGGGCCTAACCTTCTTTTTTTCTTCACAATCTGGAAACACTAAAATCTATCCCAAGCCAGTGATTTCTTTTGTGAACATCTAGAATTATTCTTCTCAAATGTCTGTAGTCAAAGATCTAACATTGTAAGTGGTCACCATCAAGATTATATGCTACAATACATTGCTAACGTCACACATTTACATTTGAACATTTAAAAACTGATCAAAAAATATTCAATTAATTCCCAGGTATGGCAACAGTAAAGAACACTTAATTCCCCAAAGCTGAATTAACATCAGCTTTATTTTCCAGTCTTAACATAAACTTGCTTATTAATATTTGTCCTTGAAGAAAGGCTAGAGGAGGCATTCCCCTAGGATCTATGGACCCTTCACCCTCACCCATTCCCAGCAAAGATGAACTTCAGAGCTTCTGAGATTTCTATAAGAATACATTTCTGAATACATCCATTTTTCTTTGTGGAGTTTATTCTTGTGATGCTCAAAAGACCCTGTGACCTCAAACAAATTGTGGCAAAAGCTAGATAACTTTCATTTGTTACCTGCAGGCCAGAAAACTGTTAGGGGAAAACAGTTAAAGCAATTTCATCTTAATTCAGACTGGCATTCCCCATCCTCCCCCGCCCCAATTACCAGGAGGCCAAAATAGGGAGCGAAAGGACAGAAGGAAGGAGCACAGTACGTTCACCGCAGACAGCAGCACTTCCCTACCACACAGAGCGATCCTGCTGCAGAAAAACAGAGGAAAACCAACCTCAAAGCCGTGATCAGTTTACTGTAAGGAAAACGAAACAGGTAAAGCCCAAAGCTGGTTTAATGAGATACAGGGAAAAGCCATTCTTTCAGATTTGGCTCTTTGTAGGAACTAACAGATACATTCCTCCACACAGCAGGCCAGAGCACAAATAAATAAACGTAATGAGTGGGGGCTGTGTTCCAATAAAACGTCACTTAACGAAAACAGGCAGTCGGAGGCCACAGGAGTTTGTCAACTGATGAAGTTGATAGTAAACTGGAAAAGTTTAATACAGAAGTGCTAAGAGTTATTTAGCAGTGCTTTAAAGTCATCTAAAAGTATTCTTATCATGCCATTTTCAATTTTGATTTTCAGTTTCCAGGAAAAATAATGTAAATGAAATTTATAAAAGCAACAAGCAAATGAGCACATAGCAAGCACAAACAAAAATGTTAAAACTCCCTATACAGTCAGGTTCATAAAAACAGACACACAAATTAACAGCCATGTCCCAAACCTGATGCCATACACTAGTGGCCATTAAGTCAATTGTGAATGTGGGCAGTGTACAACAAGTAAATAAGTGATTTCCAGCACTGAAGCCAATTTCCCCTACTTGATAAGATACTATTGCCAAGAACCAAACTTAACATTGAAAAACTAAAATTAACCTCACTTATAAACACCACATCCGGGCTTCCCTGATAGCTCAGTTGGTAAGAATCCACCTGTAATGCAGGAGACCCTGGTTCGACTCCTGGGTCGGGAAGATCCCCTGGAGAAAGGATAGGCTAACCACTCCAGTACTCTTGGGCTTCCCTTGTGACTCAGCTGGTCAAGAATCCCCTGCAAAGCAGGAGACCTGGGCTGGATCCCTGGGTTGGGAAGATCCCCTGGGAAGGGAAAGGCTACCCACTCCAGCACTCTGGCCTAGAGAATTCCATGGACTATAGAGTCCATGGGGTCGCAAAGAGTCAAACATGACTAACTTTCACTTTCATAAAAACCACATATGAAAGACCACTCACAAGGATGCCAGTAACTTTTTATCAACTTAATCTTCTTCCTCTAAGGAAAAAAAAAAAAAAAAAAAACTGGAAAATAAAAACAGAAGTTATAAACTGCTGTTCTTACATGGGGGTATCTTGCAGTTAGTTTACTCAGATGCATCCCTGACAATGATAGGGATAAAACTGAGGGTACCTTAGATAAGGAATGGGCTTCCCTGGTGGCTCAGATGGTAAAGAATCTGCCTGCAATGCAGGAGACCTGGGTTTGATCCCTGGGACGGGGAAGATCCCCTGGAGAAGGGAATGGCTGCCCACTCCAGTATTCTTGCCTGGGGAATTCCATGGACAGAACAGCCCTCCATGGGGTCACAAAGAGTAGGACACGATAGCTCAGTTACAGGTAGGGCCGAGGGGACCTAATAAATGTGCCACGCCCCCCTCAGTGCTGGTTAATGTGAGCAAGGGAAGTCATTAGGCTTCAAGGCCTGGACATCCACATTCGTTCAACACACTTTGAGACTGTGTGATCTGACTCCCTACTTCTTGCTCAAACTTCCTAGTTATCTAGATACCAGAAAGGCTATGCCTTATTCCCAGAGAATTTCGGTAAGAAACAATTTTCCCTGGGTAAATAAAATAGCAACCTGCTTACAGTTTTATGGACTGTAGCCTACCAGGCTCCTCCGTCCATGGAATTTTCCAGGCAAGAGTACTGGAGTGGGTTGCCATTTCCTTCTCCAGGGGATCTTCCCAACCCAGGGATAGAACCCGAGTCTCCCGCATTGCAGGCAGACGCTTTTAAGGGCTTCCCTGATGGCTCAGAGGTTAAAGCATCTGCCTGCAATGTGGGAGACCAGGGTTTGATCCCTGGGTTGGGAAGATCCCCTGGAGAAGGAAATGGCAACCCACTCCAGTACTCTTGCCTGGAGAATCCCATGGACGGAGGAGCCTGGTAGGCTACAGTCCACGGTGTCGCAAAGAGTCGGGACACGACTGAGCGACTTCACTTTCACTTACAGTTTTAAAAAACCTTTTTTAAAGCAAAGGCAGGTATAACTTTTTAAAAAAATCAATTATATGGACAAGTACAAATTTAAAGTCCTTTGTAAGTTTAAATTTTTATAAGGAGCTATTTATTGAGGTATAATTCACATTTCATTCACTATGAGTGGAAGTGCTTGGTCATATGGTAACTGTTTAGTATTTTGAGTTAAGTGCTAGACAGTCTTCCAAAGCAGCTGTAACATCCTACGTTCCCACTGGCAGAATTCCAATTTCTTCACATCTTTATCAATACTTCCTAGTGGGTTAACTTGCATTTCCCTAATGACTAATGATGTTGAGCATCTTTTCATGAGCTTATTGGTCATTTGTGTCTTCTTTGGAGAACTGTCTATTCAGACTGTTGGTCCATTTTTATACTGAATTTCCTTTTTATGTAAGTTCTAACAGTTCTTCATACATTACAGACATGAGCCTTTTGTCATATACACGATGTACAACTATTTCCCCTCATTCTGTGGGTTGTCTGTTCACTTTCATGAGAGTGTCCCTTAAAGCAGAAAAGTTCTTAATTACAAGGAAGTCTAATTTACTTTTCTCCTTGGTTGCTTGGTTTTTGGTATTATATCTAAGATACCATTGCCTAAGCCAAAGTCAAGACCTGTAGCTATGTTTTCTTCTAAGAATTCTTAGTTTTAGCTCGTTTGGATCTTTGATCCACTGTGTATTAATTTCTGTACATGGTATGAAGAAGGGAGAGCCAAGAACTTCCAGATGTACAAGCTGGAACCAAGAACTTCCAGATGTACAGGCTGGATTTAGAAAAGGCAGAGGAACCAGAGATTAAATTGCCAACATCCATTGGATCATAGAAAAAGCAAGAGAATTCCAGAAAAAACATCTGTTTCTGCTTCACTGACTATGCTAAAGCCTTTGACTGTGTGGATCACAACAAACCATGGAAAATTCTTTAAGAGATGATAATACCATTCCACCTTACCTGCTTCCCGAGAAACCTGTGTGCAGGTCAAGAAGCAACAGTGAGAACTGGATGGAACAACAGACTGGTTCCAAAGTGGGAAGTACATCAAGGAGTACATCTAAGCTGTATACTGTCACCCTGTTTATTTAACTTATATGAAGAGTGCATCATGCAAAATGCGAGGCTGGAAGAAGCACAAGCTGGAATCAAGATCGCCAGGAGAAAATATCAACAACCTCAGACATTACCACTCTAAGAGAAGGAAGTGAAGAGGAATGGAAGGAATAAGGAATCAATCCTTATTGATGAGGATGAAAATGGGAGAGTGAAAAAGCTGGCTTAAAATTCAACATTCAAAAAACTAAGTTCATGGCATCTGGTCTTACCATTTCCATTTCATGACAAATAAAATAGGCTTGGAGGGTGGGGGAAGTGGAAGCAGTGAGAGATTTTCTTTTCTTGGGCTCCAAAACCACTGTGACTGAACAACAGCAAAGAAAGAATTCAGTTACATTGTTTTGCATATCGATATCCTGCTGTCCCAGGACCACTTGTTTAAAAATCATTTGTTCCTCACTGAACTAATTAATTAGCACATTGCTGTTGTTAGGTCGCTAAGTCGGGTCAGACTCTGTGACCCCATGGACTGCAGCACACCAGGCTCTTCCACTATCTTCCAGTATTTCCTGGAGGTTTCTCAAATTCATGTTCATTGAATCAGTGATGCTATCTAACCCATCTCATCCTGTGCTGCCCGTTCTTCTTTTGCCTTCGAACTATTTATATTATTAAAAATACATGTGTGTATATACATATACACTCAAATTTTATATATTTATTTAAAAAAATATGGTAGTATAAAACATATTAAACAAGATTAAATAATTTGCCTAAGATTAACTTACCAATAAGAGAAACACCCAGACCAGTACCTCTCCATGTGGCACCTTACCTGGTCTGCTCTCCCTGGGAGCCTCAAGCAATCAACCTTTTGCAATCAAAACTCCTCTTCTCTGAAGTGCATCATGCAAGCATTCTGCGTTACTTCAGGTGACAAAAATTTACATGGAATAAGGTATCTGTTCCTGTTCTCCAAGAGTCCAGTTACAAGCAACAGACATATAAACATAGAGAAAGAATTAACTGTCTCTAACAGGAAGAGGAAGGAAAGGATTTCATCAGAGAAGGACTCCTAGAAAAAAGCAAGTTGGCTCACCAAAATGGAGAACAGGAGGGCGCTCTGGGCCACAGATTAGATGACTCCGCAGCAGGAGCAGCCAGGTGAGTATAACTTTGCGCCTCCCCCCAACACACACACACACACACACACACACACACACACACACACACACACACACACACACACACACACACACACACACACACACACACACACACACACACACACACACACACACACACACACACACACACACACACACACACACACACACACACACACACCCACCTTTGAATTAAAAAGACAACAAAACATGAAATATTCAAAATACAAAACAATAATGCAGCCGAAGCAGAACACAAAGGAAAATCCATAGCTTTATATGAATTCACAAAAACCCCAAGACTAACCAAAAATGTCAGGTTTTAAATTCAAGACTAAAATAAATTCAAGGGAAAGTAAGAGAGATTTAAGATAGTATCACAAGTTAATTGAAACAAACGCATTTAATTTGATCAATAAAACCAGTTTCCAACTAGTAAAGAAAGTGAAAGAAAGTGAAGTCGTTCAGTCGTGTCCAACTCTTTGCAACCCGTGGACTGTAGCCCACCAAGCTCCGCTGTCCATGGGATTCTCCAGGCAAGAATACTGGAGTGGGTTGCCATTTCCTTCTCCAGGGGATCTTCCTGACCCAGGGATCGAACCCAGGTCTCCCACATTGCAGGCAGACGCTTTAACCTCTGCGCCACCAGGGAAGCCCCCAAAAACTTGAGAATAAATGAAATATATGATTTTGTGAGAAAATAAACATTTGCAAATCAGAAGTTTTTACAAAACAATAAACAGAGCTCTATTCTTAAAAGAGATACCACATCCAAATGGTTTTAGTTAGTTCTCCCAATTTTCAAGAAATAGATTTTTTATACATAAGCTATCTCTTTTGGATGCTCCATACGTTACCTAAATATTTATAAGGCTAGAATTCTCCAGACACCAAAACTGAACAGCCAGTAGTTACACAAGTCTCACACATTATATTTTATTTCACAAATGCTTACGTAGAGCTTACATATTATAGTGTGATAATGACAAAGGAACAAAGATATAGATTAGTAACAAAACGCAATATCCAAGAAAGGATCCATGTAAAATGCATGTAAAAAAGTTGGCATTTCAAATCAGTGAGGAAATGATGGGTTATTCAATATACTTGGGGATAACTGGTCAGGAACAGTGTATAAAAGATTGCTAAATTTGTAATAATATTTATTTAAACAAGTAAAATTTTTAAAAGAATTAAGTGAACATGTATAAACCTCACCCAGATTCTACATAAGTAGACAATCTACTATATTCATCTATCTATTCAATAATTACCATCTTTTTTTTATGCATTTCAAGTTGCAGATGTTTGTACACTTAACCCCTGAACACTTCAATATGCATATTAACTAAAACTGAGGGAAAAATTACATTCAGTGAAATATATGACTCTACAAAGTACTATGACATGGATTTTTGACAAATGCATTCACCTCTGTGATACAAACTGCTATCAAGATACACAACATTGTCATCACCCTATCAAGTTCTCTCATGCCCCTTCCCAGTCAATCCCCAGGCCCATCCTAGAGGCAAACACTGTTCTAGGCTTTTTTCCAGCATAGGTAAGTACCGCTTGATTTAGAATTTCAAAGAAATGAAATGACATAGTACATTCTCATCAGTAAAGCTTATTTTCTGCTTAGCCTAATAGTGGGATTCACTCAGGTTTTCCATTATCTGTAGTTTGTTCTTTTTTTTGGACTGTTGAGTAGTAGTCCACTATGTGGACACTGGTTTGTTTATCCATTCTACTGAACACCTGGGCTATTTCCAGTTTGAAGCTACTATGAATATTTTCATGTATTTCTGTGGACATATGTTTTCATTTCTCTTGGGTAAATATCTAGAACTGCTGGGGCATGGGGTACGTGTATATTTACTTTTATAGGAAACTGTCAGACTTTTATCCAAAGGGGATATGCCACATATGTTTTAAAAAGTATTACAGGTAGCAGTGATTACTCAGGGAAGAAACTGAGGATGGCAGTGGACTTACTGACTACTCACCGTAAAAATTCAAATAATGAGGTGACTTTTGTTACACGAAAAGAACAAAGCCAAGAGTTCTCACATTTAAGACCTCATTCAGTTTTCTTGGATTAGCCTATACTGACCACAAACTTCTAAAGCGCAGCTCAGCAAATCTCAGCTGCTGCCTGTTTTTGTAAATAAAATACTGAAACACAGTTAGGCCACTAGTTTGCATATTGTTTAAGGCCATTTCAAGCTACTAATAGCAGAGGTGAGTAGCTGCAACAGACACTGCCTGGCTGGCAGAGCCTAAAATATTACCTGGTCCTTTGAAGAAAAAGTTTACAGCCGCCAGTTCAAAAGGCTTTGTTTTTCATTCCAAAGTGACACCTGAAACTATCTCACGCAACTCTTCCCTTAAAGAAGAAACTGAGACCAAAAGATTTTTTTTAATGACTTATCTAAGCTTCAGATCAGATCAGATCAGTCGCTCAGTCGTGTCCGACTCTTTGCGACCCCATGAATCGCAGCCCGCCAGGCCTCCCTGTCCATCACCAACTCCCGGAGTTCACTCAGACTCACGTCCATCGAGTCAGTGATGCCATCCAGCCATCTCATCCTCTGTCGTCCCCTTCTCCTCCTGCCCCCAGTTCCTCCCAGCATCAGAGTCTTTTCCAGTGAGTCAGCTCTTCACATGAGGTGGCCAAAGGACTGGAGTTTCAGCTTTAGCATCATTCCTTCCAAAGAAATCCCAGGGCTGATCTCCTTCAGAATGGACTGGTTGTATCTCCTTACAGTCCAAGGGACTCTCAAGAGTCTTCTCTGACACCACAGTTCAAAAGCATCAATTCTTCGGTGCTCAGCCTTCTTCACAGTCCAACTCTCACATCCATACATGACCACAGGAAAAACCATAGCCTTGACTAGACGAACCTTTGTTGGCAAAGTAATGTCTCTGCTTTTCAATATGCTATCTAGGTTGGTCATAACTTTCCTTCCAAGGAATAAGCGTCTTTTAATTTAGAGATGTAGAATTCTAATGCAGGTCTACCTCAGTGAACTGGTAAACTTCTAAACTTATCAAGTAAAAATGCATATGCCCATAGGCTCACTTTGACTATAATGCCCTATCTGGAAACTCAAAATGAACTAGAAATTTAGTGGAATAGAAAGAATCATGGTGAGCTGAGGGGAATTATGAACAAGTTTCTCCACAAACAAGACTTTCACAGTATGGAGCTATGTCAATTAATCCATAATACTCTCAACTTCATTCAGCACAACGAACAGGTGAATCACAAGTGGACACTGACTAAACGACAATTTATCAGAAAAGCAGTTAAGTGTTTCCTATGTGCTGGATGCTGCAGGGCTATACATGCACCTGCAAGTCCTGCTCTGTGAGACCATCCGGTTAGAAGCAACATATAAACAACTCTGATCCAGGGCACAAAGTTTTTAGGTGTCACAGATGATAAATGTGGTATCCTTTTCACCTGGGCAAGTCAGAGAAGGCTTGTGGCAGAGCTGGCCCTCAATGCAGGAATCAGGGGAGAATTTACAATGCAGTGAATGGCACGGAGAGGGAATGAGCAGGGCACCCCAGGCCAAGGGGCCTTAGATATAGCCATTTGGCTATGACACAGTGGTATGTGGGGTGTACGGTACACAATGACAGATTATATAAGGTTGGAAATATAGTTCTAAGCCAACATGTAATACACCTGGAACACCAGGCTATCTGGAACTGATTTAAATCTGAAAGCAGTGGGGATCCAAATACTTTTGGGGTATGGGGAGTACCTTGATCAAAGCTGCAGCCTTAAAAATCAATCTGAAACAGGGAGGTTGTACACAATAATTCTAACTGATGCCCAGGATCTTTCTGGGACTGCACCAGAAGGTAAGAGCCTACCTTCCCCAGTCAACAGCACTACACTGTTTTTTCAGCAGCAGATAAAGGTTGGAAAGCCAATGGCCCCATTTAAACTTGGAACAATTTTAAAAGAAAGTTACAAAAAGACCTTCATCTGATCCTTCAAGTTTTTTTCATCAGAGAATTTACAAGAAAAGACACTACCAGATCCTTAAAAAGTGGGGCAGGATTGGTGGGAATGTTAAGGACTATGCAATTTGCAACAGGTGGTTAGCATTAAGAATGCCAGGAAAAACAAGCCCCCTGGGCTTCCTCTGAAAGTGCCTGTTCACAAGATACTTCAGGGTGGGGTGAGGTGAGTGAGTGGCGAGAAGGTCAGAGAAAATTCATTCCTGGATTAACTGCAGCAGTGGTAATGAGCTGTGGGTCACCAAGAGATTCTAAAAATGTTACGGAACTAGGACTATGCCTAGTGACAGTCTTCAAGAATTGCAAACAGAGAAGTAACTCAGAACTCCAATGGAAGAAGGGGAAAGAGTTGTTTATCAGCTGATTAATAAGGTAGTGGAGCTGTCTAAGCCTCACTCTCAGATTTATGGGATATGCAAGAAGCAACTGGAATCTGAGAGATATTAACCAAGAAGTAAAATTTGTCAGTAATTTTTGCAGTTGTTTTGAGATGAAGAAAATGAAGAGAAAACAAAGCCTAACACAGTGCCTGGGAAACATACTTTAGGAACCAAGAGAGTCAGAAAAAGACTGGTTAGAGAAGTATGGAGTGGGAGTAAGGACCACTTTTTAGGGGCCAGACACTGACAACAGTGACAACAGGCCAGAAACTGCCAAAAGAAAACTACCTCACTTCGTGGACAAGGGTCTGTTCCTTAGCATGGCATCAGCAAAATACTAGGAGTAAGTTGTACTTAAGCACCAGCTCTACCAATGGCTCAGTAAACAGATATGGGGAGGTTGTTGCTGCTACTAAGTTGCTTCAGTCCTGTCCGACTCTGTGCGACCCCATAGACGGAAGCCCACCAGGCTCCCCGGGGAGGTTGTTAAGTCAGAGAATTCTTTTCAAAACTATTACTGGTTAAATAGCATGTATAGGGAGAGGAAGACACTATTAACTAAACCCTCATTAAATCTGAGAGCAGATAAGTTTAAAAAGAAAAAGCCTCTATGAAGTTCTCATAAGAGCCATAAGAAGCCTTAAAGAGAGCAATAAAACAGGACCCAGGAGACGGGATAATAACCCTGGTTCTGTTATTCTAATCAGATGCACGACCTAGGCATGTCAAACTCAGCCGAGTCTCCCATGAGAAAGTTAAATGGAAACTTTTTCTGAACACTAAACTATGAAACCCAAGTGTGGCAGAAAAAAAAAGGAAAATGCTCAAATATCGGGTAAATCTTTATGCAATGACATACCAAAACCAAAGACACTAAAAAGTGTTGCAGAAGACTAATTACATTTAATTAGACTGGGAACATTTCACAATACTGCTCTTTCATTCAACCAACTTTTACTACATTCCCACCAAGTGCAAGCAATAGGTTAGGTGTTAGGGAATTCCAGAGTAAGACGTGAATAAGAAGCCTTCAGCCTAACAAATGCATTACGA
The DNA here is from genome assembly GCF_003369695.1 of Bos indicus x Bos taurus. NCBI lineage: Eukaryota > Metazoa > Chordata > Mammalia > Artiodactyla > Bovidae > Bos > Bos indicus x Bos taurus. The sequence continues at coordinate 126,506,771 of NC_040076.1, forward strand.
AAGCATAAATGCTCCACTAGAAAAAGGTATCACTGGATACACTGGAGGACTTGACACAGTCTCAAAGCAAAAAATGATTCAAAAATGTTTACCAGAAGAGATCAGGCTGTCAAAGCTGACATCCGAGTAACTAGGTCAAGGTGAAGGAAGAAGGGGTTCAGAATCTAGGAAACAGGCCCGAAAGTGATGGGAGAGAACTACGTAGAACAGTAGATGACGAGAGAGAAATATGCCAAGTCTGCAAATAGTCTGCACGTGATGCTAAGGAGTCGGAGGGCAACAGAGATTTACATGAAGAGGTGGCTGTGAAACAGCCCATAAAGATTTTCGACAGGCCATCTTTAAAGATTCCGACAGGTTATAAGAATGCAAAAAAGCCTTAGGGACCAGAAATGCAGTTTGTAAGCCCCAACACAGAAACGATACCTAAAGTCACCAGAAACCTAAGTTCTAGCAGTGTGTGTGGATGGTCCCCACAGAGGTGATAGAAAGTGCCAAGATACCCCCAACACATCAACCTCTAAGAAAGAGGTAGAGGAATAAAAAACACTCCCCTTAAATTTTAAGTGATAAAACCAGGTAGCTAACTGTACATTTTCACTTATTTATACATTTGAAAAAACTTTATACATAGGAAAATGTTAACAATGGTTATTCTATGTAGTCAAAGATGACAGATTTTACTTCAAAATCAATGTAATGAATGCCTAATTAGAAAATAATGAATTTATCTTCCAAAGTAAATTTTGTTCTTTTATGACACAATTTCTTTTTAAAAAATGCTAGCTTAGGAGAGGCTTCATCTTAATGGAAACGTTAGAAGTCTATAAAGGGGAAGGGGAATAGATATCCCCCAAGAGTAACCTTCACTTTTAAAAATTATTGTACACGTGACTTTTTTCCCCCTTTTCATACAGTTGTACTGCCAAGTACTTTGGCACACTGTAATAAAATTGTTTAGAAAATAAAAGCGTTAAATGGTCTTTAAATATGATGATACACCACAGTGAAGATGTTACTAAGGACAGAAGGATTTTTTTTAGCTGCTTTTAATACAACTAATTCTAAAGCTGCAAATCCAAAGTCAATTTCAAAGAAATCAAATTATTTTGGGGGTGAGGGGAGGCTGCTCTGTAACACAGTAAAGCACATACTATTGTCATCACATAGCCTGGTGGGCTACAGTCCTTGGGATCGCAGACTCAGACACGACTTAGTGACCGCATAGGCTGCTGCTGCTGCTGCTGCTAAGTCGCTTCAGTCATGTCTGACTCTGTGCGACCCCATAGACGGCAGCCCACCAGGCTCCCCCTTCCCTGGGATTCTCCAGGCAAGAACACTGGAGTGGGTTGCCATTTCCTTCTCCAATGCATGAAAGTGAAGTGACAGTCAAGTCGCTCAGTCGTGCCCGACTCTTAGCGACCCCATGGACTGCAGCCTACCAGGCTCCTCCATCCATGGGAGTTTCCAGGCAAGAGTACTGGAGTGGGGTGCCAGGGCCTTCTCCGCACCACACTATTATTACAGGTATCTGGACTACAATACACACACTTCCCCCTCCCTCCATCAACCCAGGAAGTGCTGCCTCCTGCCAGGTGATGGCTCAGTTAGCCTCAGCAGTTGCTGCTGCCACACCCACCACTTGACCTTCATTTACAGTCAGCCCACAGGGTAAGGCAAGGCCTGTTACTTTTCCAACAGTGCAAATTTTTGTAAAGTTTCTTTGATACAACATTCCACCAGAGAAAGAATACCTTACAAAACTGGGAAAATAAACACACTTGCCTTCTCCCTTACAGTCAAATACACAAGACTGGGATGGAGCCTGATCTCCAAAGCAGAACATTTACTGAGGCATGACCCAGAATGGGAGCAGGTGATCGAAAAAAACTGCAATTCGTGGGCCTACAATGAAAGAGAAGCATATGAACAAAATGTAGATGTTAGTAGTTTCAGTCCAGAATCCTGATCCTGCTTGGAATCAGTACCTTGAGTTTAAGATTATCATTAAAGCATCTACTGAGAGATAACCTTAAGATAACGAAGGCCAAAGAAGCCTACAGGCAGATGTCATTAAATGACATCATGTCATGGGTTTCCCTGGTAGCTCAGATGGTAAAGAATCTGCTTGCAATGCAGGAGATCCAGGTTCCATCCCTGGTTGGGGAAGATCCCTTGGAGAAGAGAATGGTCACTCACTCCAGTGTTCTTGCCTGTAGAATTCCATGGACAGAGGAGTCTGGTGGTCTGCAGTCCATGGGCTCGCAAAGAGCTGGACACAACTGAGCGACTAATACTTCCACTATTCCTGACTTGCCCTTACGTTCAGCCTGGATATCAGCTCTTAGGAACACTTTGATCACCTACACGGTATACATTAGAAAGCCGTGAAAATGGAATAAAGTACATGTATATAAACATTCTGAAACTGCTGAAACCAAGTGAAACACATTAGCCAAATATATAAGAACCTAGTCAAAATCCTCACACAGCTGTTTTAAAGACGGCAATGACATGGATCATGAGGTATTTTCACTTTATCCCAAATGTAAAGGGCAAGATTGCTTCTTAAATATTAATATGCAGTGCACTTAGAAAGGAACCTCACTTGGGACAAATGTGCTGAAGACTTGAATGTAAAAGATAAAATCAGAAAACATCTTAAATGAATGTCTTTACAGAACCCTTGAGGTAGAGAAAGGTTGTCTCTATATGCCAGCAGCCCAGCAAATCTACCCAGGTCAAAAAAGATGTAATAATCCCCTCCCTCATTAATTTCAAAAGCAAAACAAAACATCTGCACAAATGAGGTTTAAAAAGAAAAAAAACTATAACACACTTTCAGAATATAAAAGGTACACAGATTATCCGCAACCCAGAAATTCCACCAATAGAAACATATTTCAAGGAAATCAATTTACAAAAATGCACAAGGATAAAGGAATGGGGGGAGGAGGGCCCAGTACGTAAAATATGCACTAGTTTAAAAAAAATGAAGAATTACTTCTATTACCATAGGTATCTCCCATGTATACATAAGATACATGTTAAACTAAAAAAAACAAACATGTAACTATACAATGGAACAGCTATTAAAAATGATATAAATCTTTATTTAATAACACAGGAAGAGGCCCACAATATACTCAAAAGATTATAAAGCATAATTTACTGTATGATCTCTGTTAAAAAATTAATAACATTATATGCATTAAGTCTGCCCACACATGTACTGAAATACATAGTGTGGACTATAGTCCACTTCTCCACTGGGAAGTGGATAGTGGACTTCTCCAGTTGGGAAGATCCCCTGGAGAAAGGAATGGCTACCCACTCTGGTATCCTTGCCTGGAGAATTCCATGGACAGAGGAGCCCGATGGGCTACACTACATGGGGTTGCAAAGAGTCGGCACTACTGAGTGTCTAACAGGGGTAATGAGATCAGGCAACTCACTCATACACTACCTTTCTGATAAAGAAAGGCCAGAGGATACGCTTTCTCCAGGTGGACCCCATGCTTGAGGGTACACAGCGCTGATTCCAGCCTACAGGCACCACTCCCCAACATCTCCTTGGAGTGTCCTTATGCCTGCTGGGATAGGATTATGGACAGTTCTCACCTATTTATCCCATTCAGTGTTGCCTTACTATTATTACAATAAATGCAGAAATTTACTCTTTGCTGACAATTTCCATTTTGAAAATAAAGAGTCTTGCCTTCATTCTTCTAAATCTAATCCCAACTTCACCTGTACTCCTTCCACTGCCCTTACATAATCCCATTCTCTGATACCAAATAAAATCTCTATCCCAACAGCATGTAATACAAAGGTTAAAGAGCACACCCTGCATTAAGAAACGTCATTCAAAAAAAAAATGTCATTCTAACAAAGCGAAGACACTTAGTACTGGAACTGAGAAAGGTAGTCTACACAAATTCATCCCTCTTCACCACTCAAATATTTCTTCAGCAAAAAGTACACTCTAAAAACAAAAATAACTGTTTACAGCCCCCCCTCCACTTAATTCTAAATGCAAGATCTATTTCCTCATCACACTAGTGGGTTCCCCATAGACAGCCATTTGAATAAAAATCGTGATTACCATGCAGTAAGGCAAGGCATCTGTAAAATAATACAACCGCTGGACTAGGATTAAAGGACAACTGGGTTCTTTTCTTGGTTCTGTGGAATATATAATTTTACACAAACGAAATCACAACCTCTCTGGGGCTCATTTTCCTCATCTCTGAAGCAGGGTTTGAGCTTAAAAAAAAAAAACCCTCCAAGGCCCCCTTGCAACTTGTAATAGGGCTTTAAGCCGCCTTCCTATTCTAGAAGAGCCGATTTCAAGTAGCAGCAACAGTTTATTTCCTAAGTCAAAGCTAATTCACTCTCTTGATGCTTCTTTTCAAAGTGTCGTGCTCAAATAGTTCTCCAGTCTAGAAATACTCTCACGCAGAAAAGTCTGTCATGACCAACGAACAAAATATTTTTCAAAAGAAAAAAAATTGGTTTACTTAAGTTTAAAGGAGGGAAGCGCTAGTCGGGGGAGCACGAGTCCTTATTCAGACGTTAACAGTTTTTCCAAAAAAAAGAGGCACTCGAAAGCAGCACCACACTGGCGGATGGTTTAAATATTTCTTTTAAAACAAAGAACCCATGCAGAGGAAAACTGCTAGCAAATACAACCATCACACGTTTTGAAGGCACAGGGTAAAAAAACCAAACAAACAAAAAAACAAACCGTGCCTTTCAGACCGAATTTACTTTCCCCTAATAAAGTACGTTGGTAAGGAAGAAAACCTGTGTCACTAAAAAGGAATTAGGAAGGAAGCAACCTTTTTAAGGGTCTTTTCACTGGACAAATTCAACTGCATTTTCGGGTATCGTGTACTTGTGTGCTTAACACAGTCGTGCAGCCCACACACTGAACACTAGTTCACACTCTTCCGACCGGCTGGGGTGGCAGCGTGGACGAGTCACAAGATAGCGGCGGGAGTGGAAATTTCCTCTCCCCGGGCGTGGGGCAGGGTCTAGCTTCCCCGAACCGCTCGGCGCCGCCGGCCGCCTCCGCCAGGGCCTCTCGGGGCCGGCGCGCTCCGTACAAAGGAGGCCGGGCGCTCGGCCCCCACGCGCTCCGGGCTCCGGGCAGCGGTCCCCGGCTTCCGGCGCCTCAGGCCCCGGCAGCACGTGCGCCCGCTCCGGGCCGGGAGGAAGGAACCGACGCGGCCCGGCGGGGGCTGCCAGCGGGCCTCGCCGCCAAGCCCGCCCGCCAGCCCCGCGAGAAATGAATGGGGCCACGCTACTCCTCTGCCGCCGCTGCCGCTCGCGTTCCAGTCTGGCGGCCAAGACGAAGACCGCTGCGGGCGGCGGTGGCTCCTGGGGCCCCCACGCGGGGAGCCGCCTCCCGCCTTCCCTTCCCACCCGACCCCACCCGGCGTCCCCCCAGACCGCGGCCGGCCCGGGTGCCCAACCGTCGCCCGCTCACCCCAGCTCTTGGCGGTGCGCCCCAGGAACTCTCCGGTTGTCCGGTTGTAGATGAAGAGCTTCCACTCGGCCAGGCTCTGGTTGAAGGACTTCTTGTCTGTCTTCGTCATGGTGTGTGTGCCGACGGCGAGAGGAGCGGCGGCCGCGGGGGTGGAAGCGGCGAGGAGCCCGGAGGCGCGTCCCGGCACTAGCGGCGAAGCCCGGCGGCGGCGGCGGAAGGCGCGACGGCAGAGGAAACCTTCTCGCTGCGGTGAGCGCTCAAGCAGACTGCGCTGCGCCGCGCCGAGCCGGGGCCGCCGCTCCGGCCGCGGGAGCCTGACGTCTCCGCCCTCCGCAGCCAATCCCCGCGCTGTTCAGGCCCCGCCGCCACCGCCGCCACCGCCTCCCGCCCGCGGCTGGGCGCAGCCGGACGCGGCGAAGACGCCCCGCCCATTGCCCCGCCCCCACTCCCGCCCCTCCCCGCGGTACCCGGCAGGGCTCCGGGACGCTCTGAGTTCCCTTATCCCTGGCCGGAGGGAGCGAAAACTGTGCAAAGCAACTTAAAAAAAAAAAAAAGTCATGAGAGCTTAATAAAAAGCAGGTTTATAATGACAAGCAAAAGATGAGCGTCCCTGACCCACAGGTTTCTCGGAAGGAGGACTCTGGGGAGATGCTGCGGGCGACCGGGACCCGGGGTCCCCTCGCTTCTTGGCCTGCTGCGACGCGGGACAAGGAGAGCGCGGAAACTACTCCAGTCAGCTAAGTCGCCTTCACCGAGAAGGGGACCTCACCCCTCTCTCCGCAAACCGTTTCCAGGCGTTCTCCTCTGGGCTCTATGACGTGACTTAAAAGATAGTCGGCTGAAGTTTTTCGTGAAGGTGTTTGATGTACTACATACCGCTGCTCAGAGAACGCCCTGACTTGGCTCTTTTGAAGGAGTCAACTAGGAATCTTAGGTCAATGGGGATTTCATCCAAAGTTTGCCAGTGTTTAAGTAAGTTCAGTATAGTTTTCTCCAGCTTTAATTGAATTTATCAGTGAAACCAATACATATGTTTTCCTGAAGTTCCTATCAGCTGTTAAGATCTGCTTTTTCTCAAACACTCAGGCTGTACAGGAAATCAATTCTTCGTTTAGTGTTGATGCCTAAATAATGTTCCTGACTTTTCATCTTTTCCACTGCATGGTTGCTCCCTTTGGTCAGAGCTGAGGGTGCAGTCGTTGTTTTCCTACACGAGGTGGAGCTGAAGAGTACTGTGCTCTGAGACTTGTGACAGCATGAAAAAATTTAAATGGAAGTTTGGGCAGGAGGTGGGGGTTTGTTTTGTTTTGTTTTTAGAGAACAGAAATAGAGCACCGCCTCTGTTTTATCAGCAAATAAAAATTATGAATGAAGGAATGTAGCACACACCTTATTGTTTGAAATGATGCATTATAGTCCATCAGAGAGTTTAAACAGCTTGCAAATGCATTAAAGGAGTAAATGGATAACAAAATTCTGGTATTTCTCTTGTTTCCTCACTTTGTTTATCAAAGCAAGGAATTATGTCTTTCACAAATGGAAAAGGGATAGAAGAATATCTTATTATAAAGTGATTTCCCCCTGTGCTTAGGAAAGCTAAATTTATAATTATGACCAAATTCAGTTATTTTGTCGAACCAATGACAGCAAAAGAGTTGTAGAAGACTTTTGTAAAGTTTGGCATGAAAATGGTATTAGAAATAGCAAAATACTGTGCAAGCAAACTAGAATGCATCTCTACAGTTCCTAAATAAGGTTGAAAAGGAACTGAGGAATGGAAGTAGTTAAGTATTTTTGTCTCATTTAAAATCGAACTACGAATTAGAGGACAGCTAAAATATTGGTGGAGTTGGTAGCAGGCTTTCTAGTTTGGGCAACAGTAAAGATGCAGAGTCTGTTTGAAATAAAATATAAAACCATCTGCTTTATTGATACTGTGTGTGTGTTAACAAGCACACTTCGGGAAATAACCTGGCGCAAACAGAAACACGGTAAACAAGAACATTATGAAACAGCGTTTCAAAGATATTGAACGCTGCCAGAGATTGGTAGTTTGTATATTTTTAATGGTCATTAATATGCTTTTCGTACATAATGCTTTTCCAATTAGGTAAATAAAAATATAATTCAGTAAGTGTTTTCAAAATTCATGGCTAGCTTAGTGTAATAACTAATCTAACCGATTTCAGTTGGGGAAAAGTTTACATCCTAATTCAAAACACAGCAACTATTTGTTTCTCTGATACATGATTCTTGAGCATTACTTGGAAGAGAATATGCTAAGTGTATTGGGGGATATTGGCCCACCAGGTACGAGCAGATGAAATATCAAATTTAATTGCAGTATTATTCCCTCTAGATTTACTTTACCATACTTAAGTCTCCCTTGTGAAAGCAAAGTTATTTTGGATTTCCCTGGTGTTACAGTGGTAGTCAGGATGGCCCAGTGGCAGTCAGGGTGGCCAAGTTGGAGTAGTAAATGGCAACCCACTCCAGTATCCTTGCCTGGAATTTTCCATGTACAGAGGAATCTGGCGGGCTATAGTCCATGGGGTTGCAAACAGTTGGACATGACTAAGCGACCGAGCGGTTAGGGGACGCTGGTTTGATCCACAGGCAGCTAGGCCTGTGCACCACAACTAATGAGCCCACACGCTGCAACTGCTGAAGTCCGTGTGCCTAGACCCTGTGCTCCACAAGAAGAGAAGCCACTGCAAAGAGAAGCATATGCACTGCAACTCGAGAGCAGCTCCTGCTCTTCACAGCTAGAGAAAAGCCCGCACGGCAAAGAAGACCTAGCACAGCCAAAATAAATAAATTGATTTTTTTTTTAAAGTATCAGACAAGAGTGATTCAGTGTCCGTCTCTCCTCCACCACCCAATTACCGCCTCCACGGTGAATGATGACAAAGCTCTGGGGAAACTTCGCAAAGCTGGATGAGGCAGAATGCGGAAGAAGTAGTTGTGGACCACTGGCTCAGTCTGCTCTCCAGTCAGCAGAATTCATTTACTAGTTTCTAGTGGGCACAAGCAAGATATTTTGGCTCTCAATTTTTTTACTTTGCTAAAACTCTTCATTTATTTCTGAATTTTACAATTATGTATACAGAAAAAAGTATTCCAGTTCTTAAAACAGTGTCTTATTTATAACTTAGTGTTGTAACTAGGACTGTGGTACTAAATCACTGAAAGACCATTGTCCTTCAGAGAATAGATATTAAGATTTCCTTTCTTAATAAAAGTCCTTTCTTTCCCACAAGCGACAGCTATAATTGTGTTGGCGTTTTATTGTATCTGAGAAACACAGTCATGAATACATATTCCTCTTCACAGAAAATGTTCTTTTCCACACATTGATTCTAATTTTGAATGCTTTTACTAATCCTTTAACAAACAGCATCTCTACTTCCTTTGCAGGTTAAAGGGCAGATCTCGCATTGTTGATTATCTTGAATTAAATGAACCAGTGCTTTCGTAAACCATGAGCCCAGAAAGTGCTCTGTAAATGGTGGGGGAAGGCTGTTGGGTAATAATTTCTAATACTATCATACACGGTGTTCGATGTCTTATAAAACAGTGTATGATATGGTCTAACAAGGTTATTTACTAAATGAAATATAAATTCAAATGACCAACTCAATGTGAAAGATTATTTAATTAATAATTTGGCTATACAAATTAACAGGAGTAGGTGAAGTTGCATGTGAAACAATGGCAGAATACTGATGTTTTTTGAAACTGGATGATGGGTACATGAAGTTCATTATGCTTTGTTTACTTTGTATATCCTTGAAAGTTTCCAGAATAGAATGTTTGGGTTTTTTTTTTAAATGGGGGCAAAGGATAGGCAATTTTTTGATGCACATTCTTCTGATTCACTTAGTTGAAAAATAACCAGAAGAAGGTATAGATGTAATGTTTTCAAAAGAACTGTTTTTTTAATTTGAAAAGCTGAACCAATGGGAAACAGAGTTATGGGAACATAAGATAATATTATTGTATTCTAATTAGTAACCTTAGGTAAATTTGAGAAGCTATTTTATCTATAACAAGGACAAGTATATGTGTATATATACACATGTATATACATATACACATACACACACATATATAGGCCTAAAATAACAACTGTAAGCAGGCTAGGAGAGCAACTGGTTTTGAAGGGAGAAGAATATCTTCAAGCAGAAAGTATACTCCATGGCCACAAAGACTGGCATTAAGTTCCTAAACAAGTTTAGTCATATGGTGAAGACGTGCTTCTTTTGTTAAATGGAAATCAATTAAAACCAGCAGAAAACTCTTCCAAATATAAAGCAAACTAAAAGACAGTATTATTTTGAGCAGTTGTTGGAGGGTTTGAAAATATGATTATATAATCTCAGTGTTTGAGTATCCTTTCTAGTGGCACAGGGCTAGTGACATGGATTTAGTTTTTCTTTTTTAATTTAATTTTTCTTTTATATTGGGGTATAGTTGATTTGCAATGTTGTGTTAGTTTCAGGTGTACAGAAAAGAGCTTCAGTTATACATATTCATATATTCACTCTTTTTCAGATTCTTTTCCTATATAGGTTACTACAGAATTTCAAGTAGAGTTCCCTGTGCCATAGAGTAGGTCCTTGTTGATTGTCTAGTTTACGTATAGGTTTGCTTTTTTCTGGGCTTCCCAGGTGGCTCAGACAGTAAAGAATCTGCCTTTAATTCAGGAGAAAGTGAAAGACACTCAGTTGTGTCCGACTCTTTGCAACTCCACGGACTATATAGTCCATGGAATTCTCTAGGCCAGAATACTGGAGTGGGAATCCCTTCTCCAGGGGATCGTCCCAACCCAGGAATTGAATCCAGGCCTCCTGCACTGCAGGCGGATTCTTTACCAGTTGAGACACAGTGTAATGCAGGAGATCGGGGTTCAATCCATGGGTAGGGAAGATCCCCTGGGGAAGGGAATGGCTACCCAATCCAGTATTCTTGCCTGGAGAATCCCATGGACAGAGGAGCCTGGCAGGCTGCAGTTCATAGGGCCGCAGAGTCAGACACGACTGAAGATGACCTAGCACACATAAACTATGCATTTAGTTTTTTGTATTGATTTTTCTACTTAATTAAAAAATGTAAACCCCCCAGAGCTCTGTTAAAAACACAAAACAATTTTTAGTCATAGAAAGAGTAAGCCATCAATCTCCTGTGGATTTGGGTTTACTTTTGTGTTATATGTCTCTTACAAAGCAACTTACTAATTTAATTCAAATTTCAAACTAAAAGGATGTCACGTGAAGCCATCTATTAAATATTTAGGCCCCTTGGACATGTAATATGCTAAAGTAGTATACCCTATAATTTTTCTATTTATGGCTATCATGAAGAACTCTAACCAAAGAGGGGCCAGGAAAAATTTCCTTGTACAAGGGCAGAGCAGACTTAAGAACAATGTCTTATACTTTACTGTTTTTCAGTAAACCTTGATAGTATTAATAATCTGAAACTCAAAATTTAGGCCCAGGTTTTTTTTTAAAATAAAACTGTAATCTCCTACCAAATTTGAGGTATTTGATTCCCTAATCAAGCATCCTTCTGAGTATGTCATCCTATACCTGACAGTTTATTTCTGATTGCTTCTATGAAGACCTACAGGACCTTTTAGAACTAACATCCAAAAAAGATGTCCTTTTCATTATGCTGCTAAGTCGCTTCAGTCGTGTCCGAATCTGTGCGACCTCAAAGATGGCAGCCCACCAGGCTCCCCCATCCCTGGGATTCTCCAGGCAAGAACACTGGAGTGGGTTGCCATTTCCTTCTCCTTTTCATTATATGGGACTGGAATGCAAAAGTAGGAAGTCAAGAAACACCTGGAGTAACAGGCAAATTTGGCCTTGGAGTACAGAATGAAGCAGGGTAAGGCTAATAGAGTTTTGCCAAGAGAACGCACTGGTCATAGCAAACACCCTCTTCCAACAACACAAGAGAAGACTCTATACATGGACATCACCAGATGGCCAACATCGAAATCAGATTGATTGCATTCTTTGCAGCCAAAGATGGAGATCTGCTCTATACAGTCAGCAAAAACAAGACCAGAAGCTGACTGTGGCTCAGATCATGAACTCCTTATTGCCAAATTCAGACTTAAATTGAAGAAAGTGCAGAAAACCACTGGACCATTCTAATATGGCCTTAAATCAAATCCCTAACAATTATACAGTAGAAGTGAGAAATAGATTTAAGGATTAGGTCTGATAGACAGAGTGCCTGATGAACAATGGATGGAGGTTCCTGACATTGTACAGGAGACAGGGAGCAAGACAATCTCCAAGAAAAAGAAATGCAAAAAAGGCAAAATGGCTGTCTGAGGAGGCCTTACAAATAGCTATGAAAAGAAGAGAAGTGAAAAGCAAAGGAGAAAAGGAAAGATATAAGCATCTGAATGCAGAGTTCCAAAGAATAGGAAGGAGAGATAAGAAAGCCTTTCTCAGTGATCAATGCAAAGAAATAGAGGAAAACAATAGAATGGGAAAGCCTAGAGATCTCTTCAAGAAAATTAGAGATACCAAGGGAACATTTCATGTAAAGATGGGCTCAATAAGGACAGAAATTGTATGGACCTAACAGAAGCAGAAGATATTAAGAAGTGGCAAGAATACACGGAAGAACTGTACAAAAAAGATCTTCATGACCAAGATAATCACAATGATGTGATCAGTAACATAGAACCAGAAATCCTGGAATGTGAAGTCAAGTGGGCCTTAGAAAGCATCACTATGAACAAAGGTAGTGGAGGTGATGGAATTCCAGTTGAGCTATTTCAGATCTTGAAAGATGATGCTGTAAAAGTGCTACACTCAATATGCCAGCAAATTTGAAAAACTCAGCAGTGGCCACAGGACTGGAAACGGTCAGTTTTCATTCCAATCCCAAAGAGAGGCAATGCCAAAGAATGCTCAAACTACTGCAAATTGCACTCATCTCACACGCTAGTAAAGTAATGCTCAAAATTCTCCCAGCCAGGCTTCAACAGTACATGAACCATGAACTTCCAGATGTTCAAGCTGGTTTTAGGAAAGGCAGAGGAAGGATCATGGAAAAAGAAAGAGAGTTCCAGAAAAACATCTATTTCTGCTTTATTAACTATGCCAAAGCCTTTGACTGTGTGGATCACAATAAACTGTGGAAAATTCTGAAAGAGATGGGAATACCAGACCAGCTGACTTGCCTCTTGAGAAACCTGTATGCAGGTCCGGAAGCAACAGTTAGAACTGAACATGGAGCAGCAGACTGGTTCCAAATAGGAAAAGGAGTACGTCAAGGCTGTATATTGTCACCCTGCTTATTTAACTTCTATGCAGAGTACATCATGAGAAACGCTGGGCTGGAAGAAGCACAAGCTGGAATCAAGATTGCTGGGAAATATCAATAACTTCAGATATGTAGATGACACCGCCCTTATGGCAGAATATGACTAAGGAACATGAAGGAAGATTTAAATGTCACTTTAGGCAGCACTATTTCCTAAGAGCCTTGGTAATATCTCCAGGGCCATGGACATTCAAGTTCCTTGATTCTTAATTATTGTATTGCAATCAACTTCTGATAGGACCATAGCTACCATAGGTAATTACTTTTACACAAATTCATTATGTCTCATGCATTGTGTACAAGTATATAACTCTGCCTTATTGGGCATATTATGAGGAGAATGGTCTTTTGGTTAAATGACAGTTTGGGAGTTAGGAAATCCCCATAAATGCATATTGTGTTTCAACTTCCTGTAAATCACATAAGCTTATATCAGCTAATGATCTTTCCACAGAAAGAAACAGAAAGCAAGTTCAATGTGACCTAAACAATAAGGAAAATGTGCAGATGAACTTAGTGTAAAGTCCAACTTTGAGAAAAGTTTGACCCAGAGCTCAAATAAAATCAGTAAATCCTTGCTTTCCATTCATTGGTTCTATTACCTTAGGATTAGTTTCCAGAAGCTTCTGGGCCTACTTATTTCCAGGTATAAACTCAGCAGAAAAGAGAGAACCCTCAAAGCCACCCTCAAAGCTTAAATAAAACTCACAAATGTAGTCTTCTTGACCCCCCGGCACCGCCCTGACTTGGGTACTGTGTTCGTCCTAAACCAACTGTGAAGGCCAGGGAGAGAGCTGTAATATGCTGATTGGATGAAGCCCAGGAGGGTCCATTCTTGACCTGGTGGCGTGGTCAATCCCTCTCAATTGCATTGTTAAGAAATTTGGAATAGTGACAGTGGCAGACTTTATTTTTTTTGGCTCCAAAATCACTGCAGATGGTGATTGAAGCCATGGAATTAAAAGATGCTTACTCCTTGGAAGGAAAGTTATGACCAACCTAGACAGCATATTCAAAAGCAGAGACATTACTTTGCCAACAAAGGTCCGTCTAGTCAAGGCTATGGTTTTTTCTGTGGTCACGTATGGATGTGAGAGTTGGACTGTGAAGAAAGCTGAGCACCGAAGAATTGATGCTTTTGAACTGTGGTGTTGGAGTAGACTCTTGAGAGTCCCTTGGATTGCAAGGAGATCCAACCAGTCCGTCCGAAAGGAGATCAGTCCTGGGTGTTCTTTGGAAGAAATGATGCTACAGCTGAAACTCCAGTACTTTGGCCACCTCATGCGAAGAGTTGACTCATTGGAAAAGACTCTGATGCTGGGAGGGATTGGGGGCAGGAGGAGAAGGGGATGACAGAGGATGAGATGGCTGGATGGCATCACCGACTCGATGGATGTGAGTTGAGTGAACTCTGGGAGTTGGTGATGGACAGGGAGGCCTGGCATGCTGCGATTCATGGGGTCACAAAGAGTCAGACATGACTGAGCAACTGAACTGAACTGAACTGAACTAGGAAGAGGAATGGGGAGATAAATTCTACAGACTTCTATTTAATTAAATGCCTTAAAAAACTAACATTTCAGGGAATTCCCTGGCAGTTCAGTGGTTAGGGGTCTGCACTTCCACTGCAGGTGGCCCCTGGTTCAATACCTGGTTGGTGAAGTAAGATCCCACATGCTGCACAGTATGGTAAAAAAAAAAACAAAACACACACAACCAAACCACCCAGTAAACAGCAACAGCAACAAAGAACCCCAAAACAACAACTAACATTTCAACCTAGAGTCATTCTTGTGTTCGTTGATTCATTTAACATTTCTTCAGGGCTCCCTATATGTGAGATCTGGACATCACTCTTCTTGACTCCATCTCCAGGCCTCTTTTAAAAGAAAGCATCAAGGATTGGAGCTCAGACTGGAGGAAAAATTATGAGTCTAAGAAAACTGATCTCCCAAGAGCCTCCATTTTTGGGGGGCTTGTTCCTTACATTTTCAGATTTCTGAGAAAGAAAGAAATAGCCATCTCATTGTCTACGTAGCCTACCTGGCACAACGTCCACCTGTATATTCACACTTTGAGGGTTAATAGACTCCTCCAAGCCGGGGTCAAGAACCCTTAGGCTATATGATTGTCAAGATATATAAGTGATCCACCTCTATATATAAGATTTATAATGATACTGTGATTTGATAGTGACATTTAAAACAAAGTTTTGCTTTTCTGAGTGGCCAAGGAAAAATAAGCACATTCCACTTCTTGGAAGGCAACACCCCTTACCTAACTTGAGAGAAGGGGTAGATACAACCTATAGTGGTTGACTTAGGTTCCCAAATACCACCCAAATCCAGGTGGAGTTAGATCAGAAAACAATTTCTCTAGCATGTGAGTTCCTAAGCAAAATGGGAAGGGACAAAACTAAAAATTGTTCATATATTTCTGATGTTCCCATTGACTGTGTAGGAAGCAGCAAGAGAGAAAACAGAAAGGTCCTCTCCCCAGCCTCCCTTTGAGAAAGCAGCCTTTGGGAAAACACATGCAGAAAATGAGAAACAAGTGCAACTGAAATGTTTTCAACCCTGCTCTGGCTATACTGGCCCTGTTTACAGAGCTCTGTGAAATAACCAAATGAAACTGATACATGTCTAGGATATCATGAAAAGAAGAAGGCCCTGGTGACAGCTCGCTCTCTCTCGCTGTCTCAGCTCACTAAATCAGTGGTGCCTGAGGATTCATTTATGTTTTCATTCCCAGGGGGAAGACATGTTTCGGTGTTTAACAGGATGCTCTGATCCTCCTGGTGTAAACTCTGAGATTTATTTCCATGCCTTTGTTTGAGAGCAGGTGCACCTAACGTAAACTTGGAAGGTGGGAAAGGAAATGAAAATGAGAAGTCAAACTGAAAAAGCAGAGAAGGACAACAGCAGTCCTGCTGATCCAACTAGTAGAAAATAAGATGGCCTTTGATTCTCACCAAGATTTGACTCTGTGTCTTCAGTAAATATTATAGTGGGGACTTCCCTGGTGGTCCAGTGGTTAAGAATCTGTCTGCCAAAGTGGGGGACATGGGTTCGATCCCTGGCCTGGGAAGATTCCACCTGCCATGGAGCAACTAGGCCCATGGGCCACCACTACTGAGCCTGTGCTCCACAACAAGAAAAGCCACTGCAACAAGAAGCCCATACATTACAACTAGAGAAAACCTGCACACGGCAATGCAGACCCAGCACAACCAAACACACACACACACACACACACACACTAACACACACACACACATATATTAGTGGAAGTCCTGTGGGTGTTGCTGAGAGATAAAATGACAGAACATTAGAAAGATAGGATCTTAGTTCTAAGACAAATGTGCACGGACCAGGAGGAAACTAGATCCAAGCTTCAGTACCCACCTTTGCCCCATGTTCTTCTTCTGCAGGACATCCCCCTTCAAGAGCATGGCTTCTTGAGGGATGGATTCACTCACGCTAATCCCAGCAGAGATTAACTTCTTTTTATGTTCCCCAGATGAACAAATAGTAACTGATTCTCAGTTACTTTGGAAGTTAAGGCCAAGTGCTTACTTACAAAGTTTGTAAGAGGGGTTTAGTTAGGTGATAGCACGTGGGCACTTTGGACTTCTTGGATGGGCCAGCCTTCTGAAGTGAATGTGTTTTGATTTCTGAACGTGTTTTGATTTCTGGGTTTCAGTATTTATAAGACAGCTCATAGGATATGGTTCAGAATATTATCTATTGCCCTTGAGAAAGAACTACAGGTCCTTGACTGTGCTTAACTTGAGGGTTGGAGGAGGGTTTACACACATTGAACACAAGACATTGTCTTCATAGTTTTTTTTCCAAAGTCAGCTCCCTTTAGATCCTGGAAGTAAATAGGTCCTCTTCTTAGAGAAGCAGTTTGTCAGCCTTTTCAGACTGCAGCTCAGGTGCTGAGGGAGCAGTTCATTAGTTTAATATAATGAACTTGTCTTAGAACTCTTCCTTGACTCCTGATTCTTCCCAGCTCCCACCTCCAGGCTCAGGGTTGCATCTCATTCTAGGGATGATGCAATGGGCCAGAAGCTTCCAACTCTCAAGCTCTTGTTGGAAATTCATTGGCTCAGAATAGATTAGTCTTGCTCTTTCCTGCAACTGCCTTGACCTTGGTTTCTGGATTTCTAGTAACCAAGATCTGCCCATCTGCTTGTTCCTGACTGACCCTTGCTCTGTCCCTGAGTTCCTGATAACTGCATTTCCCTCCCAGTTTCACAGGAAGGTTATTGCCCTCTGTAATTGCCCTCTGTTCCCTCCAGTAACTAGATTTGTCTGACCTTGACTCCTAAACTCCTACACTTGAGTTATCTGCATGTATTTCACCTCTCCTTGTCCCGGAATCATTCACCTAACACAGGTGTAAGAGTGTTTTTTATTTATTGTTTTTTAATTGGGGCCATATATTTTACTTAGCTTTAATTTTTTTTAAATTTTATTTCCCTGACCAGGGATTGAATCTGTGCTCCCTGCAGTGGAAGTGCAGAGTCTTAACCCCTAGACCACCAGCGAAGTCCCAGAGCTTCTTCATTTTCTGAATGTCCTGAATCGCACTGAAAATAGCTCGTTAACTTGCTAGCATTGAATTACATCAGCTGACAGGAACACAAACAAGAAGGGCTAGGGAAAAAAAAAACAACCAAAAATTGGATGAACACCTAACACCTCACAATGTAAACAAGAGGAAGCTTAACTATCAGTGTGATATAGACAACAAACAGTGCAAACATTTCAGTAAAATCTGAACCAATTACAATGTTACCAAAAGTGTACTCTGGGTGCTTCCCCGCTTAAAAGGCAATAAAGGGTCCAGGTTGGTGGAAAGGAAAGTTTGCTTTATTTTGGATGCAGGCAACAGGTAGGAGGTAGAGCGGGGAGGGGGTGGGGGCAGACCACGCCTGTCCAAACACTGACTCCCCTCCCCTGACAGTCAGTGGGCAAGAACGTTTAAAGACAGAGCGAGGGGGCTACATGCAGAAACAGTAAGGTCAGCTCTGACAGTCATCCTGGAATTGGTCATCTATGGTCTCACCAGTGTCGTTTTGGTTGTTTTAGTTACAGTTAATCTTTAGTTCCAGGGTCAGTTTGTTTGCATCTCTTTGAGGCCAGTTCTTGCAATTGTGGTAGCTTATGTCATGGCTACAGTCTGGTCATCGTGTAATTAGCTTCTTCCACCTGGTGGGGGTTTCAGTATCTATAAGACAGCTCACAGGACATGGCTCAGAATATTATCTATTGTCCTTCAGAAGGAACTAAAGGTCCTTAACTATGCTTAATGACTGCATTATTATTATTTGGTCTCCTTTGACTGTTTTCTTTTGTTTTTATATTTTCTCACTTCCTAAACTTATTCATTGGCTAACATTTTCCCACAGACAAAAGGCAGGCTGAGGACATTGGGGTGGGGTGGGGCAAGGACCATAGGATCCTGCTCCATTTCAATAGCAGCCATCTGGTCATAAATCCCATTTTACTTTTTACAAGAGATCAAAGGCTTAAGAATTAAGAATCATAGTCATAACAACTTCCATAATCACCTCACTAGGTAAAAGAGGAGGAAAAAAGATTCAGTATACTGTGTTTTCTCTAAGGTATCTTGGCAGGAAAAAATGAAATGTGATTCAGTTTTGCAGGTAAGAATTTGTTTGGAGCATCTTTCTTAAAGACAATGGTTTCTGTAGACTCACAGATACAGAGAACAGACTTGCGGTTGCCAAGTGGTGGGGGTGGGGAGGACGGGAGGGGGATGGCCTGGGAATTTGGGGTTCAGTTCAGTCACTCAGTCATGTCCGACTCTTTGCAACCCCATGAACTGCAGCACACCAGGCTCCCTGTCCATCACCAACTCCTGGGGCTCACCCAAACCCATGTCCATTGAGTCAGTGATGCCATCCAACCATCTCATCCTCTGTCATCCCCTTCTCCTCCTGCCCTCAATCTTTCCCAGCATCAGGGTCTTTTCAAATGAGTCATCAGGTGGCCAAAGTATTGGAGTTTCAGCTTTAGCATCAGTTCTTCCAGTGAACACCCAGGACTGATCTCCTTCAGAATGGACTGGTTGGATCTCCTTGCAGTCCAAGGGACTCTCAAGAGTCTTCTCCAACACCACAGTTCAGGCAAACAACAACGTCCTGCTGTATAGCACAAGGAACTATATTCAGTATCTTGTGATAAACCATAATGGAAAAGAATATGAAAAAGAATGTATACATTTATATGTATGATTAAATCACTTTGTTGTATAGCAGAAATTAACACATTATAAATTAAGTCTACCTCAGCAACAACAATAAAAAAGAAAAGGATTTCTGTGTCTATTTCATCATGAAACAGTTCAATAGACCAACTGCACTATAGGATTAAAAGACAAATTTCTCTGCAGAAATGGTATATGAAAGTATTTAGTTGTACTTTCAAGATTATGCAAGACTATGCAAAATTAGTTGCAAAACTCTTAAACTTTTTCTGGGTTCTGAAACCACTGATATTATCAGGGGTGTTTGAGCTGTTTAAAAGTTTGATAGAGTGTTCTCAGCTGCCATTCCAATAAACAAATAAATAAAAGTGTTTATATGACAAGAGTATATTTTTCTCGTGAAGGAAGGCTCAGAGCTGGTTCAGTGCTCAACAGTATCATAGAGAATCCAAATTCTTCCCATCTCATTCTCAGTGGGTCAGCTGAGTGTTCCCTTGGGGTCACTGCTGTAGCTGCTCCACAGGGACACATCCCCAAGCAGGGGGCGGGGAGCAGGGTTTCCTCACAAATCTGACTCTCTTTATTGGAGAAGAAAACCTTTCCCCAAAGCACATACCTCTTTTTCCCCTTCTTTCATTGACCAGAAATTGATTCTACAGTACCTTTCACTGAAAAGTGAAAATCTGCTATTGGAAAGCTTTTCGCCTTTCACTAACCCATGGAACATGAGCTTCACAGGTTGGCACAGTGGTAAAGAATCCACCTGCCAGTGCAGAAGTTTCAGGAGACACTGGTTTGATCCCTGGGTTGGGAAGATCCCCTGGAGAAAGAAATGGCACCCCATTTCAGTATTCTTGCCTGGGAAATCCCATGGACAAAGGAGCCTGGCAGGTTACAGTTCATGGGGTCCCAAAGAGTTGGACATGACTGAGTACACCACACGTATGAGGAGGAACATTTCCTATTACACAGGGTTTATTTCCTTGAAGTCATGACAGTTTTCAACCTTATGGGCCATGTGGACTTGTTTTCTTTTTTAAAAATATTTACTCATTTGTTTAGCTGTGCCGGATCTTCATTGCACCACAGCATGTGGAATCTTTAGATGTGGCATGTGAGATCTAGTTCCCTGATCAGGGATTGTACCTGGACCTCCTGCATTGGGAAGGTGGAATCTTTGCCACCGGCCCACGATGGAAGTCCCTTGTTTTCTGTTTTGAAGGCAGACCTTTCACTTTTTTTTATGTTATTATTGGTGATTTCAGGGTTTCTCTTTATTTAGTCAAGTTTGGTAATTTATATTTTTCTAGAAAGTCATTCCCCGGTCTAGATTTTTGAAGTCACTGGAAGGAAGCTGTATGTAGCATTAAAAATTAAAAAAACAACAAAAAAAAATCTCTGCATCCTGTTTTTATTCCTAATGAACGTTATTGAGTCTTTTTGCTTTCTTTCTTTTCTGGAACATACTTGCCAAAGGCTTTCTATGTTTTGATCTTCTCAGAACTTAGAGGTTGAAGCTATTATTTTGGGTGTTCTATTTCATACTATCTACTTTATCTTTATTAATTCCTTCCTTCTGTCTTCTTTGGTTTATTTTTAAATTTCTAGTTTCTAGAGGTGAAGGCTAAGTTCATTTATTTTCAGCCTTTTTTGCTTTCTGACATCTGGATTTAACATTATAATTTGGTCCCTGAGAAACTATTCTGTTATTACTCAGGGCTGAGGTGCTTTGTCCCCTTTTGTCACTGATTTCTAAGTAATTCTACTGCCCCCACCCTGTGGGGGAATTATAATTCCTTATCCCATTGACGCTAGACTTGCCCATAAAAATTATACTTTAGCCAATAAAACATGAGTCCAAGTGAAGCCTACCTTTTACACATCACAGTGTGGTTCCTTCATCTTTCTTTTCATTTGACAAAAAGACCAGCAAAGTCCTAGATAGGGCTGCTCCTTCAGCCTGCACATCAGACTGAAGGCGATAAAAGACTGGCTACCCACCGGGATCGTGATGTAGTGTGAGTGAGAAATAAATATTTGCCGTTTTAAATTCCTGATACCACCTTAAATGCTTCAGCATGAATTTCTAAAGAATAAGAACATCTTCCTATATAGCCAAAATGACATTTCACATCTAAAAATATTGATGATCTCTTAATATTATCCAATACTTAAAACATATTTAGAACTCCTCTGGTGGTCCAGTGGTTAAGAGTCTGCCTGCCAATGCAGGGGACATAGTTCAATTCCTGGTCTGGAAAGATGCCACGTGTGACAGGGTAGCTAAACCTGTGTGCCGCTGCTACTGAAACCTGAGCGCTTAAAGGCCACACTCTGCGAAAAGAGAAGCCACCACAATGAGAAGCCCAAGAACCGCGCCTGGAGTGTAGCTCCCCACTCATGGCAACTAGAGAAAGAAAGACTGCAAGTAGTGACAAAGACCCAGCAAAGTCAATAGAAATAAATAAATACAATTTTAAAAATATTTGAATTTCTTCATTTGGCCTAAAATGTCCTTTATAGCTGGTTTGTACAAACCAGGAACCAATCCAGAGCCACCTGTTCCATATTGAGTGTTATGTTTTTCAACTCTCTTTTAACCTCCCTTTTTCTTATTACACTGATTTGTTAAAGATCCTGGGCCAGCTGTCCTAAAGAATGTGTTATCTTTACAATTTGCTTTTTCCCCATATTGTTGTTTAGCTTCTTCCTGTAGCCCCCATATTTCAGTAAATAAGTTAGATATAAGCATTTGGTTGGGCTTCCCGGGTGGCTCAGCAGTAAAGAATCCGCTTACCAATGCAGGAGACTCAGGTTCAATCCATGGTTAGGAAGATTCCCTAGAGAAGAAAATGGCAACCCACTCCAGTATTCTTGCCTGGAGAACCCCATGGACAGAGGAGCCTGGTGGTCTACAGTCACAGGATCGAAAAAGAGTCGAACATGACCTAGTGACTAACAACAACAAAAACATTTGGTTAGATTTGAGTTAAACATTTTTGGCTAGAGCACAATATACCTGATGTGGTATATTTTGTATTGTACCACATCAAAAGACACATACAGTGGATTATCTCACCATTAGTCATCGAATGGGACAGAGGACCATGAGGTTAAGGTGGGAGCAGTCTGATCCCTCCATTATCAGCTGTGTTTTTATCTCCTGTGATCAGAAAATAACCCAAATGTTACCACTTTGATACCATATGAATAACCACTAGCATCCATCCATAGAGGTTTTTTTAAACAATGAAAACTTAAAAAAAATGTCTCTACTATTTATTTTTATTTATTTATTTCGCCGTGCCAGGTCTTAGTTACCACATGTGGGAGCTCGTTTCCTGACCGGAGATTGAGGAATCTTAGCTATTGAACCACTAGGGAAGCCCCATGCATGGAGGTTTTACAACAGTCGATAATCCTTGCCTGAAAAATCAGTTCAGTTGGACCTATAAAGTGACTCCTCTGTAAAGTAGAGCTTCCCCTTCTCAATGGAGTCATTTGGTTTCTGCAGTAAAGTTGCTACTAGAAAGATAGGACAAACGTTTGATTCTTTCCTCTTTGTTATGTACTTCCAAAGCCAAGAGTTGGTTCAAATGTGACAAATGAGTGATTCCCTGGATTTACCGTGTCATAATGGGCTTCTGGATTCTCTGAGATTTGATATGTTTCAGTCAACTATTGTAGTCCTCTTTTGATGTTCTAATTGCTTCTAATACAATCCCTAATAAAATTATTGATTCTAGTAGAATCCTTCAGATGGAAAAACAGAAGCAAACAGACCCCAATCACTGGACTCAGTAAGTCAATGGAAAGTTCAGAAAGGGGAAAAATGGGATAGATGGCCAGGACACAGACATAGGTATCCATTTTCCTCAGAGAGGTTCACAGTGCATCACTGTGAATAAGATGGATCTGATTTGTTCCTCTATATAACAACCCAAAGAATGTTCTCAGAAAGAATCACTTTGATAGAACCAAGAATCACTATCACTTATCAGATATACCAAAATGGCCAAACTGTTTCCACCACCCTGGCTTGAGCCAGGGGTGATGGGTTTATCTCTGGAATGTAGATGGTGAACCCCATAGAGAAAATCAGATCAATCACATCCCCTTCAAACAGACACATTATTCTGGTGAAATAAAGAACTATACACACACCTCCAGTAATATACCATCCATTTGGGAATACTCATTCCATTAACAAATATTTACTGATGAGGTAAAATGATGGGGCAATAAATATTAGCTATCAAACCATCAACTGAGATTCAAAAGAGAGAGGAATCCTTTGTAGCTGTGGAAGTCAGGCGAGTTTCGCTGGAAGAGATAGGGTTGGAATGAGGCTTTGAAATCTGGGAAATAGTTGACAGTAAGAAGCTGTATGTTGGGAAGACTGTGAGCACCAGCTGTGAGAGGGCAGACAGCTTTATACCGGATTCTGCAGTGCCTAAGATTTCAGACACTGATGGAGAAAAGGGAACGTTCCTATACTGTTGGTGGGAATGTAAATTGGAACAGCCACTATGGAGAAAAGTACGAAAGCTCCTTCAAAAACTAAAAATAGTTACCATATGATTCAGCAATCCTACGGCTGGGAATATATCCAGAAAAGATGAAAACTCGAAAAGATATGTGCACTCCAGTGCTCACAGCAGCACTGTACACAATAGTCAAAACATGGAAAAAACCTAGACGTCCGTTGACAGATGAATGGAGATATATATATATAATGTACAGACACGACTGAGCGACTTCACTTTCACTTTTCACTTTCATGCATTGGAGAAGGAAATGGCAACCCACTCCAGTGTTCTTGCCTGGAGAATCCCAGGGACGGGGGAGCCTGGTGGGCTGCCGTCTATGGGGTCGCACAGAGTCGGACACGACTGAAGCGACTTAGCAGCAGCAATGTATATTATATATACATTATGTTATATATAATGTATATTATATATATTATAATTTATATATATAATGGAATATTATTCAGCCCTAAAAAAAGAATGAAATAATGCCATTTCGAGCAACATGGATGGACCTAGAGATTATCATACTAAAGTGATATAACCTGGACAGAGAATGACAAATATCATGTGATACCACTTATATGTGGAATCTAAAAAAATGATACAAATGAACTTATTTACAAAATAGAAATAGACTCACAGACATAGAAAACAAACTTATGGTTACTGAAGGGGGAAGGACGGTAGGAGGGATAAATTAGGAGTCTGAGATTCACAGATACACACTATTGTATATAAAATAGATAAACAATAGGAACTATTGTATAGTACAAGAAACTATATTCAGTATCTACAATGGAAAAGAATCTGGAAAAGGATAAATATGTATTTTATATATATATATATATATGAATCACTTTGCTGTATACCTGAGATTCACACAGCAGTGTAAATCAACTCTACTTCAATTAAAAAAGAAGACTTCAGACACTGAGAATATCTTGGAGTATGCAAGAGCCACTGCTGGTTGTGGCTGCTACCTTGTTGAGAAAAAGTGTACCATGTACTTTGAATCACTGGTCACAGTGATAAAATTAGCTACATGAGTAAGCAGTACTTAATTTCATTTTGGTTTAGTTTAGTTTTTAATCACAAGAGACTGTGGGCATTGTGCAAGAGGACAGGACTTTTCTTCAGAGGGCCACTTTGACTCAGCTTTTATCACCACGTGACCTTAGGAAAGATGGAGCCTCTCCAAGATTCAAGTCCCTTATCTGTAAAGTAAGGACAAGAGCCCTCATCCTTACAGGGCTCTGCTGAGAATTTACAGGAAGGTACTGAGAAGCCCCATGTAAATAAAACGTGTGAAACAATAAGTTAGAAATGTTTCAGGTTCTGGAAATGCCTGGAAGTTTTGGATTCAGTACTGATTTGTAAAATCAGGACTTGCCTGTGACTTCCTGGTACAGAGTGGTTAGAGTGGAAGGGCGGACCCAGCAGACCCACCCACTGAGTGCCTCAGCACGACAGTCTTGATGACTGGAAACTCACAAAACCATCACAAATGCTCAGAATCCTCTTCTAGAACAAGTAATGGATGAGAGATTTTTTTTCAGTTATTCACAGGTTGAAGCTTTCTGATAGGCTGGGTTTTGCTGCTCTCCTCTAGTTGTAGGGAACAAAGAATAGTGATTTATTGGAAAACAATACCTCTTTTCCTAGCCTTAATCTGGACCAGCAGCTGTTCCCTGCATGGTCACATTCATGGGTCCCCAACCTCTACTGATACAATAATAATATAAATAAAGAGAAAGAAAGAAAGTGAAATCGCCCAGTCATGTCCGACTCTTTGCAACCCCATGGACTGTAGCCTACCAGGCTCCTCCATCCACAGCATTTTCCAGGCAAGAGTACTGGAGTGGGTCGCCATTTCCTTCTCCACGGGATGTTCACGACCCAGCGATTGAACCCGGGTCTCCGGCATTGCAGGCAGACACTTTACCGTCTGTAATGCGCTTGATTCACCCGGAAACCATCCTCGCTTCCTGTCCATGGAAACCTTATCTTCCACATAATCTGTGCCTTGTGCCAAAAAACACTGGGGACCACTATGAGGACTGTCTAAAGAGCTCCTTACTTTCTGGTGTGAGATTTGAAGAGTGACCTGTGGGATGTCCCCTCTGGAAAGTAAGCAATACATACGACATAAACTTAACTCTTATGCCTGGAAAGTTCTGCTTAGATTATTTATTACAGACAATGTTAATGGAAGCCATTGATTCTGTGGGCCTGCTCTGGAAATGGTGTGAAACAAATGGAACACTGGAAAGACTGCCGAGTGTCTCCTCATTGTGCCATTTATATACAAGGCCTTATTAGGCAACGGGAAAAAAGCCTTTGTGCAATTTCATCAACTGTGATCTGGAAAGTATTAAGAGCCACACCCTCCTCTCAGAACTTCCCTCTTCCCACACAAAGCTTTTTCCTTTTGAAAAGGAGACCTTCGTTTATAAAAGAAACGTGTGCTCCTTTCTCCAATTATAGCCTACCACTAAATCAATTTTCCATCAGGTGAAAGTCAGTCCTTTGTTCTGAATGACAACATGAACGTTCATGGAACTGGTAATTTTTGCTAGTGAATCATGTCCCAGAACAAGGGTAGGATTGATGAATTGCTTTAAATCTGTCCCGGAGCAAGTCCAGATGAAGGTGCACACAGAGGAAATCAAATACACGAAGAAGACAGAAACGAAAATCAGCATGTGCTTAGTGCTATGTTAGGAGATTGTCTTATATATAGTCATTTCTACATGCTAAACACTTTACAGGTATTTTAGCATTTAATATAACAACCGCGTTAAGATAAATATTATTATTATCCCTATTTTAAAATAAGGAAACCTCAGAGTGATTAAATAGGGACTTCCCTGCTGGTCCAGTGGCTAAGACTCCACACTCCCAGTGCAGGGGGCCCAGGTTCAACCACAGGTCAGGGAACTAGATCCCACATATGGCAACTAAGACCTGGCACAATCAAATAAATAAGTGGATAAAAATAAATATTAAAAAAAAGAATGATTAAATAACTTGCTTATGGTCACAAACTGAACCCTAGTCTCAGACTCTATTTACTAAATATTCCTTTTTGTTGAATCAACTGTAGATCCTGGGGGTCTTGAAGATTCTCTGTCACTTTTTCCAAATTCATGGTAATCCAAAAACTCATATGCACAACCTTGCCAGTCCCTGTCTGCCAGCACCTCGGCCTCCTCTCTTCAGTGATTTTGTTCTTTCACCCTACCTATGCCAGAGGTCAGCTGTGGCTCCCCAAATATGTTTCCTCTCCTTCCTGGGCAGATGACATTTCCCCTACTCATCTGTAGTCAGATGTGGCATTGTGACTGAGTTCTGCATGAAGGAATATGGAAACTGGCCTCTGCTTGCTCCATTATCTACAGCCATGTGGAGAGTGTCCAAGGCCCTTGAACAGCACTGTCCAGTAGAAAGACCACGTGTGATTTTAAATTTTCTTGTGGTTGCTTTAAAACACACACACACACACACACACACAAAGAAACAGGGGAAACTAATTTTTTTTAATTAATTAATTTATTTTTGTCCATGTTAGGTCTTTGTTGTGACTCGTGGGTTTTCTCTAATGTGATGTGTGGGTTTCTCTTTGCGGCGGCTTTTCTTGTTGGGGAGCATGGGCTCTAGGCATGTGGGCTCAGTAGTTGTGGTACACAGGCTTAGCTGTCCCACAGTGTTTGGGATCTTCCTGGATCAGGGATCAAACCTGTATCCCTGCATTGACAGGTGGATTCTTAACCACTAGACCACCAGGGAAGCCCCTGATTTTAATAATATATTTTATTTAACCCAGTATGTCAAAAACATTATCATTTCAACATGTGATCACTATAAAAATTATTGGAGATATTTTGCATTCTTTTTTCATATTAAGTCTTTCAAAAATGGTAATTTACACTTTTCAGATCAGATCAGATCAGTCGCTCAGTTGTGTCCGACTCTTTGCGACCCCATGAATCGCAGCATGCCAGGCCTCCCTGTCCATCACCAACTCCCGGAGTTCACTCAGACTCAAGTCCATCGAGTCAGTGATGCCATCCAGCCATCTCATCCTCTGTCGTCCCCTTCTCCTCCTGCCCCCAATTCCTCCCAGCATCAGAGTCTTTTCCAATGAGTCAACTCTTCGCATGAGGTGGCCAAAGGACTGGAGTTTCAGCTTTAACATCATTCCTTCCAAAGAAATCCCAGGGCTGATCTCCTTCAGAATGGACTGGTTGGATCTCCTTGCAGTCCAGGGGACTCTCAAGAGTCTTCTTCAACACCACAGTTCAAAAGCATCAATTCTTCGGTGCTCAGCCTTCTTCACAGTCCAACTCTCACATCCATACATGACCAATGGAAAAACCATAGCCTTGACCAGACGAACCTTTGTTGGCAAAGCAATGTCTCTGCTTTTCAATTATGCTATCTAGGTTGGTCATAACTTTCCTTCCAAGGAGCAAGCATCTTCTAATTTCATGGCTGCAGTCACCATCTGTAGTGATTTTGGAGCCCCCCAAAATAAAGTCTGCCACTGTTGCCACTATTTCCCCATCTATTTCCCATGAAGTGGTGGGACCAGATGCCATGATCTTTGTTTTCTGAATGTTGAGCTTTAAGCCAACTTTTTCACTCTCCTCTTTCACTTTCATCAAGAGGCTTTTGAGTTCCTCTTCACTTTCTGCCATAAGGGTGGTGTCATCTGCATATCTGAGGTTATTGATATTTCTCCCGGCAATCTTGATTCCAGCTTGTGTTTCTTCCAATCAAGCATTTCTCATGATGTACTCTGCATATAAGTTAAATAAGCAGGGTGACAATATACAGCCTTGACGTACTCCTTTTCCTATTTGGAACCAGTCTGTTGTTCCATGTCCAGTTCTAACTGTTGCTTCCGGACCTGCATACAAATTTCTCAAGAGGCAGATCAGGTGGTCTGATATTCCCATCTCTTTCAGAATTTTCCACAGTTTATTGTGATCCACACAGTCAAAGGCTTTGGCATAGTCAATAAAGCAGAAATAGATGTTTTTCTGGAACTCTCTTGCTTTTCCCATGATCCAGCGGATGTTGGCAATTTGATCTCTGGTTCCTCTGCATTTTCTAAACCAGCTTGAACATCAGGAAGTTCACGGTTCACATATTGCTGAAGCCTGGCTTGGAGAATTTTGAGCATTACCTTACTAGCGTGTGAGATGAGTGCAACTGTGCGGTAGTTTGAGCATTCTTTGGCATTGCCTTTCTTTGGGATTGGAATGAAAACTGACCGTTTCCAGTCCTGTGGCCACTGCTGAGTTTTCCAAATTTGCTGGCACATTGAGTGCAGCACTTTCACAGCATCATCTTTTAGGATTTGGAATAGCTCAACTGGAATTCCATCACCTCCACTAGCTTTGTTCATAGTGATGCTTTCTAAGGCCCACTTGACTTCACATTCCAGGATGTCTGGTTCTAGGTCAGTGATCACACCATCATGATTATCTGGGTCGTGAAGATCTTTTTTGTACAGTTCTTCTGTGTATTCTTGCCATCTCTTCTTAATATCTTCTGCTTCTGTTAGGTCCATATCATTTCTGTCCTTTATCAAGCTCATCTTTACATGAAATGTTCCCTTGGTATCTCTAATTTTCTTGAAGAGATCCTTAGTCTTTCCCAGTCTGTTGTTTTCCTCTATTTCTTTGCATTGATTGCTGAAGAAGGCTTTCTTATCTCTTCTTGCTATTCTTTGGAACTCTGCATTCAGATGTTTATATCTTTCCTTTTCTCCTTTGCTTTTTGCTTCTCTTCTTTTCACAGCTATTTGTAAGGCCTCCCCAGACAGCCATTTTGCTTTTTTGCACTTCTTTTCTATGGGAATGGTCTTGATCCCTGTCTCCTGTACAATGTCACAAACCTCATTCCATAGTTCATCAGGCACTCTATCTATCATATCTAGGCCCTTAAATCTATTTCTCACTTCCACTGTATAATCATAAGGGATTTGATTTAGGTCATACCTGAATGGTCTAGTGGTTTTCCCTACTTTCTTCAATTTGAGTCTGAATTTGGCAATAAGGAGTTCATGGTCTGAGCCACAGTCAGCTCCTGGTCTTGTTTTTGCTGACTGTATAGAGCTTCTCCATCTTTGGCTGCAAAGAATAGAATCAATCTGATTTCGGTGTTGACCATCTGGTGATGTCCATGTGTAGAGTCTTCTCTTGTGTTGTTGGAAGAGGGTGTTTGTTATGACCAGAGCATTTTCTTGGCAAAACTCTATCAGTCTTCCCATAAAAAATATTTGATTAAAAAAAAAAAAAAAAAAACCCTTGATTTTAATTCAGTTTCTTTGTTGCACCACACACATTTCAGGTGCTCAGTACTGAAAAGTGTGGGCCTAGAATCTGAGCTGCTATGGAAAGAGCCTAGGACACAAAATGACTTTAGGGAATCACCTTTCACCCCCACCTCCTCCATAAGCATATGACTATGGTGTGAGCAAGAAGCAAACTTTGTGTGCCAAGCCACTAAGATTTAGGACTATTTGTTACAGCAGCTACTCTGACCAATACACAATAGCCACACCTGGTGTAACAATAGCTCTGCCTTCTCTTTAAGGGCCATTTCAATGTTCCTCCTCTTCTCACTTACTATATTTTCAGCTCCTTTTCTCTCATACCAAAACTCTAATAATTTGCCACCCCTACTTTCCTCCTCACCCAGGGACCCTCATCGTCTGGCTTATACTCCCTTGTATACACCCCCAGCTCCCGTGTCCCTGCCTTCTTCCACTGTGCTGTCCTAGCAAAACCACACTGGGGTGAAGTCTACTTCATTTCCTGCAGCCAGTGTATGTGGACACACAGAACCAAACTGCCTCTGCTAAAATTAAATGACCAAATACTTTAATAGAGCATTTAGTGCTACTAGAAAATCATCTGACATTTCCATTCTACACTACTCTATCCCAATTTTTCTTCTCTTCAACCCTGCACATCTCCTGCCATTCCCCTGTATCAGTGTCTGACAGGCTACCTATTTCCAGTGAGAAAACAGCAGCAGTCCAAAGAGCTGTAAGATCCAAGTTTTATTTACGCTTAATTCATTTAAAAATTTGAAAGAATGTTTGAGGGGAGATAGATAAATTAGGAGGTTGGGGTTAACATATACACTGTACATAAAATATAAATATATGTGCTTCCTTGGTGGCTTAGTGGTAAACAATCCACCTGTCAATGCAGGAGACTCAGTTTTGACCCCTGGGTCAGGAAGATCCCCTGGAGAAGGAAATAGCAACCCATTCCAATATTCTTGCCTGGACAGAGGAGCCAAGCAGGATAGAGTCCATGGGGTCGAAAAAGTCAGACACGACTTAGTGACTAAAAACAACCAGAAATATGTAAAACAGATAACCAACAAGGACCTACTGGGCGGCAAGGGAACTACACTCAATATTTGTAATAACCTATAAGGGAAAAGAATCTGAAAAAGAGTGCATACACATATATGTATGCACACATACGTGTGTGTGCATTTCTGCTCCATGCACTTGTACAACCACACCAGCCAGCCTATGCATGCATCCCATCCCCTCTTACCTTTCACACAAACTTCCAGTAACTCTTTTCTCTTTCTTGCATCATTTTGGTTTGCTTTAGATTTTAAAAAATGCATGTATACTTTTTTAAAATTATTTATTTATTTATTATTTTTGGCTGTGCACAGGCTTTCTCCAGCTGTGGCAAGTAGGGGCTACTCTCTAGTTGCGGTGTGCGGGCTTCTCATTGTGGTAGCTTCTCTTGTGGCGCACAGGCTCTTGGGTACGCCGGCTTCAGTAGTTGTGGCACATGGGCTTAGTTGCTCTGTGGCATGTGGCATCTCAGTTTCCAGACCAGGGAACAAATCTGTGTCCCCTGCATTGACAGGTGGATTCTCAACCACTGGACCACCCAGGAATGTTCCCAGTTTGCATATTTTAAAATATAGCAAAAAGCACCAATCTTAAATGTAATGCTTGATGCATTTTTATATATGTATATACCTCTCTGATTCGGAGAAGGCAATGGCACCCCACTCCAGTACTTTTGTCTGGAAAATCCCGTGGACAGAGGAGCCTGGTGGGCTGCAGTCCATGGGGTCACTAGAGTCGGACACAACTGAGCGACTTCACTTTCACTTTTCACTTTCATGCATTGGAGAAGGAAATGGCAACCCACTCCAGTGTTCTTGCCTGGAGAATCCCAGGGATGGGGAAGCCTAGTGGGCTGCCGTCTATGGGGTCACACAGAGTCGGACACGACTGAAGCAACTTAGCAGCAGCAGCAGCATAACTCTCTGATTACTATTCATGTCCAGATAAAGAACATTTCTATCACTCCTGAAGCCTTCCCCATACATTTCATCCAAGTAAGTACCTGCTCAAGGGTATCCACCATTCTAACCTCTGTCACCCTAATTGATTATGCAAATAAGACCTCATATAAATGGAATATGACAGAATGTAATCTTTTGTGCCTGACCATTTCATTTAACTTTATACCTGTGAGGTTAATTGCAAGCAGCAGGAATTCATCTTTTTTATTGCTGTGCAATATTCCATTTTATGAGTACACAACAATTTATTCACCTGTTTTACTGATTGTGGCAGATTTAAGATTGCTGCAAATTCCTTGACATTCCTCCCATTGAAAGATGGAGGGGTCTGTGTCCCCTTGAACTGGGCTGGTCTGTGACTGCGTTGACCAAGAGTATGGTGGCAGTGAGCTTAAGCTGCTTTCAGCCTAGCTTTTAAGAGGTTTGGCACCTCTTTCCTTTCTCTTGGAGCCCAGAACCACCATATAAGAAGACTGACTATTCTAAAGGCACTATGCTTCATGAAAGCCCATGTAAAGTGGCTGAGAGTAGAAACAGAGTTTTGGGGACTTCCCTGGTGGTCCAGGGAGAAGGCAATGGCACCCCACTCCAGTACTCTTGCCTGGAAAATCCCGTGGACAGAGGAGCCTGGTGGGCTGCAGTCCATGGGGTCGCTAGAGTCGGAGACGAGTGACTTCACTTTCACTTTTCACTTTCATGCATTGGAGAAGGAAATGGCAACCCACTCCAGTGTTCTTGCCTGGAGAATCCCAGGGATGGGGAAGCCTGGTGGGCTGCCGTCTATGGGGTCGCACAGAGTCAGACACGACTGAAGCGACTTAGCAGCAGCAGCAGCAGTAGCAGCAGCAGCAGCAGCTGATGGTCCAGTGGTTAAGAATCCACCTTCCAATGCAGGGGATGCAGGTTCAATCCCAATTAGGGATTGAACTAAGATCCCACATGCCTTGGGGCAACTACGCCTACACAACAGGACTAGAGAAGCCCAAGAAGCGATGAAGAGCCAGGGCAGCCAAAAAAGAAAAAGAGAGTTTCCTTGCCAGTCCCCATATGTTCAAATCATCCCACTGAGGCTCCAGAGATCGTAGAGCAAAGATGAGCTGTCTCTGTTGTGCCTTGTCTGATATCCTGACCCACAGAACCGTAAGACATAATAATACAGACATATTGTTATTTTAAGCCTCTAAGTTTGGGGATTGTTTGGTGCACAATAATCAATAACCAGGAAACTGCTGCTGCTACTGCTGCTAAGTCGTGTCAGTCGTGTCCAACTCTGTGCGACCCCACAGACGGCAGCCCACCAGGCTCCCCCGTCCCTGGGATTCTCCAGGCAAGAACACTGGAGTGGGTTGCCATTTCCTTCTCCAATGCATGAAAGTGAAAAGTGAAAGTGAAGTCGCTCAGTTGTGTCGGACTCCTAGCGACCCCATGGACTGCAGCCTACCAGGCCCCTCCGTCCATGGGATTTTCCAGGCAAGAGTACTGGAGTGGGTTACTGTCAGATATTTGGATTATTTCCTGTTTCTGGCTTCTAGGAGTAAGGTGGTTACAAACATTCTTGCACATGTCTTTTAGTAGTTATAAGCATCATTACTCTTTGGTATGGGCTTCCCTGGTGACTCAGACAGTAAAGAATCTGTCTGCAATGCAGGATACCTGGGTTTGATACCTGGGTCGGGAAGATCCCCTGGAGAAGGGAATGGCAACCCACGCCAGTATTCTTGCCTGGAGAATTCCATGAACAGAGGACCTGGTGGGCTGCAGTCCATAATGTTGTAAAGAGTCAGACACGACTAGGGGACTAACATTTTCACTCTTGAGTCTAAGCATTATCACCAGTTTTTCCCTTTTCTAAATCATTCTCATCAATATATAAGAACACTCCCATCTTAAAGAAACATATTCTGAACCCCAGCTGCTGCCCCATTTCTTTACTCCCCTTACAGCAATACTTCTTGAGTTGTCTACACTTCCTGTCTTCACTTCTCCCCTGCATCTACTCCAGCCACATTTTCGTCTCCTCTACTCCATAGAAAGAGCTCTTGTCAATGTCCCCAGGGCCTTTATGCTCCCAAATCCACTGGGTATTTATTGGTCGTCATTCTTACTCAACTTTTTCAGCAGCATTGGACACACAGGATCTCTCTCACCTTGTTGCAGCACTTCTTCATTTAATATCTGTATAGACTCCACTCTTGATTGTTCTTTCACTTTTTTGGCCATTTCTCTTTAGCCTCATCTCATCATTCCAAATCTCTAAAAGTTAATATCTCCCAGAGCACTAGCCACACTCAATCGATATTCACACACAGTATCAAGGCTTTAAGTACCATCTATTTGCTGCTCATTTCCAAATTTATATTTCCAGCCTGTACCTCTTCCTTGACTTGTACTCAATTGCCCACTCTGATGACTTTATCTTTTACCTCTCTTCTTCTCACCTTACCATGCTCCAGCTTCAGTGATCTCTTGCTTTCTCATGAACTCCCAAGCTTAACTGCACTTGGAGCCTTTGACTTTGCTGTTTCCGCTCTCTTGGAATGCTCTTTTCTACATCTGTGCATGGCCGGCTCATTATCTTTCAGGACTGAATGAGTGACCAAATGAATTATTTGAAAGATATGTTTCATAACTTTGTATTTTTCAATATTAGCTGTTTATTTAAATTATTTATTTGCTGTGGTGGGTCTTTGTTGCTGCACAGGCTTTTCTCCAGTTGCCGTGAGCAGGGGCTACTTTCCAGTTGCGGTGCATGGGCTTCTCACTGCAGTGGCTTCTCTTGTGGAGCATGGGCTCAGGCCTCGGTTGCTGAGGCTTCAGGGCTCAGTAGTTGTGGTTCCTAGGCTCTGGAGCACAGCCTCTATAGTTGTGGTGCACGGGTCCAGGATCTTCCTGGACCAGGGGTCAAACCCGTGTCTCCCACATTGGCAGATTGATTCTTTACCACTGAGCCCTCAGGAAAGCTCCTGTTTCATAACTTTAATAGTATTATTATTAGCATCTTTTTTATGAGCCTATATCTTGAATATAAAAATGAAGAGCATCTTTATATTCAAGATATAGGCTTGAGAGCATTTTAATGACCTATTTAATACAACACAGAAATATAAAGAATAGTACAACAAATGCGCAGGGACCTCCCATCCCTTATTAATTCAGGTGAACTCCCTTGGGCCCTACCCACAGTGGACAAATTGTATGACAGAATTTGCTTTCAGTGACTAATTTACATGGTTAATTAAAATCAAATCAACAAGGACAAGAGTCAATACATCACATATCCAGAAATAGTAACTGTATGGGAAAGGACATCTGATCCTTGCAGGTGTAAGTAGAAGAGAAGATTAAGGTGAGTCATGACTGGGGGAATGGTGAGTGCAAATATCTGGAGTGCTCTTATGTGGGAAAGCGAGTGAATTTCTGCGTCATTCCAGAATGTCTATGCAAGGGTAGATGTTGGATGCAGTCCAACACCAGCATGCTTGCCGTAACACTCAGGCAACTTCTGAATTTTTTTGTTTGTTTATTTAGGAAATTTCTTCAGCCTTCCCCCTACCCCAATTCACTTGACTCATTTTCTATTTTGGACCTAGAAACTGGCTTGCAAACTTGACCCTTGGTCCAAACTTTGGTCTAGCAACTTCTTCCTTCACCATGACTGCATTTTCCTCCAGAAGGCTACCTCCAACCCTCCGGGCAAATACCTTGCTGGGTTTGCCAGGACTTGCCATAGGACTTGGCCAAGGAAATCAAGTTGCAGCGGGTAGGTTTCAGCTCCATGAAGTGAAGGAAGTTGTCCTTCACTCTGTTCCTGGGTATGTGATTGAAGTGACTGGGAGCCACCTCTTCAAAGAAGCAAAGGGAACTCCTGAACTGGGTGTTCAGTGAGGCGACTGAAGGCCAGCAACTTTCCCAAATCTAATCTCCCAAGGGTCCAAGAACTGCTATTACAGAGAGGTCTAGGACTAACCAAGGATAGGATTCTTTATGTTGATGTCCATTTTGTATTCCAGAAAACAGTGAAGTATTCCAGATTTAATCATTTTGAGTCTCTGTTTCTTTAGCTCTAAAAATCAGAAACATATGGGACTTCCCTAAATGTACTGTGAAGAACTTGCCTGTCAGTGCTAGAGACACAGGAGACACAGGTTCGATCCCTGAATCAGGAAGATCCCCTGGAGGAGGGCATGGCAACCCACTCCAGAATTCTTGCCTGGAGAATCCCATGGACAGAGGAGCCTGGTGGGCTACATTCCATGGGCTCACAAAGAGTCAGATATGACTGGGCACACATGTATGCACTGTAGTTATATCCGTGTTTTATACATAAGTTAGTGGTCCAGGGACTTCCTTGGTAGTCCAGTGGCTAAGACTCTGCGCTCCCAATGCATGGGGCTTGAGTTCAATCCCT
Source organism: Bos indicus x Bos taurus (assembly GCF_003369695.1). NCBI lineage: Eukaryota > Metazoa > Chordata > Mammalia > Artiodactyla > Bovidae > Bos > Bos indicus x Bos taurus. Next base: position 126,543,147 of record NC_040076.1, read on the forward strand.
GGTCAGGGAACTAGATCCCACGTGCTAAAACTAAGCCCTAGTGCAGCCAAATAAATAATTTTTAAAAGAAAAAAAGTTAGTGGTCCAGTGGTTACAACCCCATGCTTCCAATGAGGGGGCCTGGTTTCAATCCCTAGTCCAGGAACTAAAATCCCCCAGTGCAGCGCCGTGCCCCACCCCCACCAAAATCAGGAAAAAATAAAAATACTATATACCATGGGAGTTATTGTAAAAATTAAGAGATGTTTGCTTTGTAAATTGTAAAGCACTTGAAAATTTAAACAGGTCTGACCAAATTGTTGACAGTGGTAACCTCCAAGGAGTGGCCGAGAATAAAAATCTTTGAATTTTTTTTCAATGAGCGTGTATTGTTTGTTATTCAGTTGCTCAGTTGTGTCCGACTCTCTGCAACCCCATCGACTGCGGTACACCAGGTTTCCTTTCACCATCTTCCGGAGCTTGCTCAAACTCGTGTTCATAGAGTTGGTGATGCCATCCAACCATCTTGTCCTCTGTCATCCCCTTCTCCTCCTGCCTTCAGTCTTTCCCAGCATCAGGGTCTTTTCTAATGAGTTGGCTCTGCATCAGGTGGCCAAAGTATTGGAGTTTCAGCATCAGTCCTTCCAATGAATATTCAGGATTGATTTCCTTTAGGTTTGATCTCCTTGCAGTTCAAGGGACTCTTAAGAATCTTCTCTGACACCACATGTATTGGAGAAGCATGTACTACATTTGCAATAAAAATTAAAGATTTTAAAATATTACATATAGTATATACTGATTATGTAATTACATAGGAACCCATAAATATGTTTCTATGAAGATATATATATCCTTTCAGTCCTTTTCTCCCTTTGGGATGATACTGATAGCCATCATGTTATAATATGAGTTAACATCACTTCATGCTATTAATTGAGGCTTCCTTGATGGCTCAGATAAGTGTCTGCCTGCAATGTGGGATACCCGGGTTCGATCCCTGGGTCGGGAAGATCCTCTGGAGGAGGAAATGGCAACCCATTGCAGTACCTGTGCCTGGAAAATCCCATGGATGGAGGAGCCTGGTATGCTACAGTCCATGGGGTCGCAAAGAGTCGGACACAACTGAGCGACTTCACTTTCCTTTCCTTTTCCATACTATTAAACATTCTTTAATAACATTCCTATAATGATGTCTGTAGATTTATTTAACTGGTTCCTTATTGTCTGAGTTGACTCCAGTTTTTCCATATTATAAACAATACTGTGATGAATATTCTTGTGTCTATTTCTGATTATTCCCTTAGGATGGCTTCTTTTGACTTCAAAAAATGTGCAATGTGAGTGTTGTGCATTAAGTTTTATCTGGGGCAAAATGGGGACTGCAGCCTGGGATAGAGCACCTCAGATACCTTTTAGAAACTGCTCCAAAGAGGCAGGGGAAGGTCAAGATATAGGTGATATGGCGAAGATGGAGTATGTACAATCAAGCACGTACTTTTTGCAGAAGGTTTCCGCTAGTCACAAAGAGCAGTCATCACCAGGAAGGATTTTAGTGTTCTTCTAGATGTGAGGAGATATAAGAATTGGGCTCATAAAAATCAGCTCCTGAAAATAACTATCTGAAGACCTGTTTTGCCAGTCCCCACCCCTACCCCAGTACAGAGTGCCTCATTTCTGCTCTCCACTTTAAACTCCTTTCAGGGTATGTTGAAAATCAATAGCTATAGCAGCACATGACCTAATCCTTGTAGAGGTAGATGGCAAGTGCCAATTTGCAGTTGACACCACTTTCTAGAAGTAGAATTGCAGGGTCAAAGGGAAAGCTTGTTTTCCAGGCTTCTGATCCTGTTATGAAAAAGCCTTCCAGAAAGATGGTACCAATTATGTTTCTGCCAGCAGTGCACTGTCCAACGAATTGAAACAATGAAAATGCAAGATAAGTGACAGCTGGATGGTTTTTCTGGTGTGTGACCCAGGAAACACTGAGTTGAGGAGGGAGATTCGTCGGCTGGTTCAGACCCTGTAGGGAAGTCTTACTCTACTAGAGCCTTGTCATTCATTAACTACTTGAAGCCTCTATGGTTCATTTCCCCAGTGAGAAGTCCATTGGGTCAGATACACCGTCTCCACTGTGGCACCAATTGGCATGATCAGGAGAGGAGACAGTCCCTCCAGTTCACCCAGGGCCACCTTCTCAGAGCCAAGTTGATAGAGTGAACTGGTGGCCTAGTCAGCCTGGCCAGCTTCCTGCATGGCCCGAGGATAGAATGAGCCTCTTTATTTCTGGCCTCACTGTCTTTCACCCTCAAACTGTCTGAAAACTGGGTGTAGATCAGGCCCTGCAAGGGAGAAGCAGCCTGGCCCTTTCCCCTTTCCTTGTGGATCCTCCCTAAACCCCAACCTCACTTGAGGTTTTTATGAACCTGGGCCCTGTTGGACTGGCAGTAGGAACAAGCTCAGCACTTTCTCTATTATTTCCATCCCCCCGCCCCCACCACCCAAGAGCCCAAGACCTGGAGGAAATGAATAAAAATTCTTCTCATGCTTTCAAGTATTTCTTGTTGTTGCTGTTGTTATCAGAAGTCAAATCTGAAGGGGAGGAAGGGAGGCCTTGGGAAGTTTTTGAACTCTTATTTCTTCAATAGGTTTTGGTTCTCAGCTTATACTCTAATGCTTTGACATTTCCAAGCTAAACAAGAGATAATGTGGTGGGAGTGGGGTGGCTTGTGTTGGGAAGAAAGTATCATTTCTGGATAAGAGAGAGATATAAAACATCTATGGGTTAGTGAAGAAGACCACAGGACTCAATATCTAGGGGTCTTCACCCTGTTATCCATTAATAGCCCCAAAGTGGAAGAATCCCTATGCCTATCCACAATAGAGCAGATAAATAAACTGTGGCATATTCATGTGGTGGAATACTATACAGCAACGAAAAAGAACACATTCTATGTACACAGAATACGGATGGCTCTCAAACACATAATGCCAGGTGAAAGAAGTCTGATCCAGAAGAATACATATCATATGACCCCATTTATACCGAATTAAACAATAAGCCAGATGTAACTGTAGTGTTTAGGAATGCCTATTGGGTAATACACTACTAAGAAAAGTAATAAGTGATTTTCATTAAAGTCAAGATAGTACTGACCTCCGGTAGAACAGAGGGAGATTGGGAGGGAGTATCAGGGGGCTTCTGGGTGCTGGTGATGAGCTATTAATGCTTTTTTTTTTCTATTGAGGTATAGTTGATATACAATATTTATGTTTCAGGTATACAACATAGTGATTCACAATTTTTAAAGGTTACATTTCACTTATAGTTATTATAAAACTTTGGCTATATTCTTCCTGTTGGATAATACATCCTTATAGCTTATTTATGACTTCCCTGGTGGCTCAGATGGTAAAGCATCTGTCTACAATGTGGGAGACTGGGGTTCAATCCCTGGGTTGGGAAGATCCCCTGGAGAAGGAAATGGCAATCCACTCCAGTACTATTGCCTGGAAAATCCCATGGACAGAGGAGCCTGGTAGGCTACAGTCCATGGGGTTGCAAAGAGTTGGACACGACTCAGCGATTTCACTTTTCATTTTCATAGCTTATTTATGGTGATAAGCTATTTCTCGACCTGTGGGGTAGTTTTATGGGTTTTTACTTTATAATAATTTTTTAGGCTTGCATTCTATGTTTTGCCCATTTTTAGGTATATCTGTTGTTTTTCACAATTTGGAAAGTGTGTTTGTTGGTTTTATGTCTGTGTATATTTAGAAAGATTCAGCCAGTTCAGTTCAGTTCAGTTGCTCAGTCGTGTCCAACTCTTTGCGACCCCATGAATCGCAGCACACCAGGCCTCCCTGTCCATCACCAAGTCCTGGAGTTCACTCAGACTCATGTGCATCGAGTCAGTGATGCCATCCAGCCATCTCATCCTCTGTCGTCCCCTTCTCCTCCTGCCCCCAATCCCTCCCAGCATCAGAGTCTTTTCCAATGAGTCAACTCTTCGCATGAGGTGGCCAAAGGACTGGAGTTTCAGCTTTAGCATCATTCCTTCCAAAGAAATCCCAGGGCTGATCTCTTTCAGAACGGACTGGTTGGATCTCCTTGCAGTCCAAGGGACTCTCAAGAGTCTTCTCCAACACCACAGTTCAAAAGCATCAATTCTTCGGCGCTCAGCCTTCTTCACAGTCCAACTCTCACATCCATACATGACCACAGGAAAAACCGTAGCCTTGACTAGACGGACCTTTGTTGGCAAAGTAATGTCTCTGCTTTTGAATATGCTGTCTAGGTTGGTCATAACTTTCCTTCCAAGGAGTAAGCATCTTTTAATTTCATGGCTGCAGTCACCATCTGTAGTGATTTTGGAGCCCAGAAAAATAAAGTCTGCCACTGTTTCCACTGTTTCCCCGTCTATTTCCCATGAGATCAAGGGTTGCTATTTACTGGGCTCAGGCACCAGTTGATGCAAACATTTTACGTGATGTATTTCAAGGACGCCTCTGAGGCCACACTTGTTAGACTGCTCTGTGAAGGACTATTAGGACTGTGTGATAAGGCAGAAAAAGGAGAGCAACACAACTGCTGAGTCACAAAGCTGTTGACATTCTCGTCTATTCTACCTTCTCAAAGACTAGTGCAGCGGGAATCACGAAAGAATTGTTCCCGTGTAAAAGGTGGAGGATAATCTATTAGAAAGACATGAAATCAAATAGACCAGAGTCACAACTTGTCCAAGCCTGAGAGATCTCTAAAACAGCGAAATAATCCCTTCTTTTAGGGCTTTAGGGAAGGATATGTGAGCTGATTGGTAGAGAGCCCGACACATGAAGATGATAAACGGTAGAAGTATTATCCTCATTTTATTCAAGGAGACACAGAGCCCAGGTCTGGCTGAGACTTGCCCAAGGTCACCCAGTAACAAGGGGAGGACTAGAGAGTCAAGCCTGGGCATTTCCCTTTTGGAGCCCAAGGCACAAACTCCCCCACCTCTCCCATCGATAGCTGTGTTGTAATAGATGTTTCCTCTGGGAACTCAGGGGAGGGAGCAGATACATGGGAAACCTTGTCACAGAGAACGTGACTTTTGAATTGACCCTTGAAGAAGACGAAGGATATGTCGGGCAGAAGAGAGAGCACAGATCAGTTTAGGAGACATGACAATTTGTAGAATCACAGGGAAATGGTGGGTGATTAAGTCGCTGAATTACCCTAAGTGTTAAATACTACACATATGAGGGTGAAGGTAAGAAGAGTTGCCTTGTTAATCAACAACAATCCAATATAAAATGAAAAGCTAAAAGAAAAAAAGAATAACTGCCCTGCTTATTTCAAAATGTTATTCCAATGATCGAAGGATAGCATATTTGAAAGTTCTTTATAAATTATTCAGAATTATGCAAATGTTAGGCTGTGTAAGCACACACCTGTGAGCATGTGTGTGCATGCACATGTATACTCCAGGGAAAATTTTAACTTGGCTCATGTCTGTGGGTAAAACAGAAATCATGACCTCACCTTTTGCCCTATGGAGACCGCTCCCAAGCCTGGAGCACGGGATGCTAAAGGAAATTTCCTGAAAGATATTTAGCACATCCAGTGAAGCCCATATATATATATATATATATATATATATATATATATATATGGGATGTGCTAAATATCTTTCATGTATATATATATATACGACCTTGGTCAGGTTACCTAAGATCTCGCCATTTGTAGGCCAGAGGTTGGTACTTAGAATCTATTGTTAATAAGCATTGTATTTAAAATACATATATTTTATTTTTGTTCATTTATGTCTTTGACTGCCTTGGGTCTTAGTTGTAGGGCTCAGGATCTTTAGTTACAGTATGGGAACTCTTAGTTGTAGCATGGAGGATATAGTTCCCTGACCAGGAATCGAACCCAGGCCCCCACATAGTCTGGGATCACATTGTCTTAGCCACTGGATCACCAGGGAAGTCCCAAGCATGGAATTGTTAACATAAACTCCAGGATGTCTAGTATCTGTTGGCAGCACATTTCAGAGGGCAAAGTTGAGCTCATATTCTATGGAAACTCTATGAACAAAGGATTGACTTCATTAGCAAAATCATCCACATGCTCCCTGGCATTTAGTGATCCTCTCAAAGTGTTGATAGCTAACACTTCTTCTGTGCTTACTATGTGTCAGATACTTTTATAAGTACTTTATGTAATTTCTTACTATTAAATTAATAATTATAAAAATATTGTTAATAATCACAACAATCCTGTAAGATATGCTACTTTGCTCACCTCCATTTTACAGATGGGGCGATCTTAGGTAATCTGACCAAGGTTACACAGCTAGGACAAGGTGGAGTTTGAACCCAGGCAGGTCTGATCCTAGAGTCCACGTGCTTATCCATGTCCCTCCACTATCTTCAGCCTGGTTAATTTATCAATAACAGAGACCGTTTATAGGAAGTGACTGATTATTTACTTTATCTTTTTCAAATTCACCCTAGAATCTCTACACGTCTTAAAGTCATTACCAATTGGTAAACTCATTACCAATTTTGAATTCAAGGCAACACAAAGAATACAGATGAACATCACCGGTATTTCTGAGAGGCACTTCCGAATGTTTATTTACTTGTTCAAAGTTTTGAGAGTTTCGAAAGGTATAAAAATGTGTTGACCTAAAAAAAATGCACAACATGAGAACTGTGAGTTAAGATTTATTTGGGGCAAAATGAGGACTGCAGCCCAGAAGACAGAAGCTCAGATAGCTCTGAGAAACTGCTACAAAGAGGTAGAGGTGAAGGTCAGTATATAGGTGATTTTGGTGAAGAGGAAACACATGCAATCAAGCACATATTTTTTTTTTGCAGAAGGTTTCTGCTACTCTCATGAAGGTTTCTGCTAGTGTCATGAAGTTTTCTCCAAGTCATGAGGAGCAGTCATCACCATGAAGGATTTCAGTGCTTTTCTAGATTTGAGGAGATACAAGAATTGGGCTCATAAAATTGCTTCCTGAAAATATCTCTCTGAAGACCTGTTCTGCCAGTCGTCCTCCCCACCCCGACCCTGCCCCTGAGCACAGGGTGCCTCATTTCTGATCTCCACCCTGAACTCCTTTCAGGAGATGTTGAAAATCAGCACATGAATTAATCCTTGTAGAAGTAGATGGTAAGTGCCAGTTTGTAGTTGGCAAACGGCTGACCCATGGTCAAGAACTTTGGGGAATAAAGGAGAGGGGAAACAGGTAAGAATGAATGAAGCTCTGTGATGATGGTGAATCAGAGAAGAGATTGGAGACAGAAGAATCTGAGAATGATGTAGAGTTGGAGTATCATGGGCCTCATCTGAACACAATTAACAGGCACAATTCCCGGTAACACTCAATGCTGAAGACGGCATGGTGGACTTCAACAGAAATAAAGATGTTTAATTAATATCCATCAGGTATGCCAGCACAGCCCACAAGTACACATGGATAGGTAAAGATAATTTAGTTTGTGTGCCCAGGCTACTCTATAACCTTTTTTATTTTTTATGTATTTATTTATTTATTTTGCTGCGCTGGGTCTTCACTATGGCATGGGATTTTTAGTTGTGGCATGTGGGATCTTAGTTCCTAGACCAGGGATAAAACTCGGGCCCCTGCTTGTGAGCTCTGAGTCTCAGCCACTGGACTACCAGGGAAGTCCCCCTAACCTTCCTTTCTAAATTGCCTTCTGAGCTTCAGCCAGAGTGGATGAATTGGCAACTGCTCCATGAGCTGTGCAGAGTCCAGAGCTGACTCTGATGATGCCCTAAAGAAAGGGAAAGGTGTCCAGGCTCTCTGTCCCCCAACTCACAGTCCCAGAAATCACAGAACCTGTAAACCATGGCTCTTTTCTGCTACAGATGATTAAAGACATATCTTATCTGGGTTGTGCTCCTGGCAGGCTTTGGCACCAGTGTATGTGTGTGTGTGTGTGTGAGCTCAGATGCTCAGTCTTGTCCGACTCTTTCTGACTCCATGGACTATAGCCAGCCAGGCTCTTCTGTCCATGGGATTTCCCAAGCAAGAACACTGCAGTGGGTTGTTATTTCCTTCTCCAGGGGATCTTTCTTACCCAGGGAGCAAACCCAGGAGGGATCCCAAGGATCGAACCTGTGTCTCTTTCGTCTCCTGCATTGGCAGGTGGATTCTTTACCACTGTTCCACCTTTGGTACCAGTGAGGTTTTTCTTCAATCAGAAAAAAAAAGGAAAAAAGAAAAAAAATTGGCAATTGACAGAGCTAAGTAAACAAGCTGAGAAGAGGCCAAAGAATAGCGGTTGGATGATTCATAAGGTGGGGTGCTCCTTTCTTGGCAAAAAAAAATATTATTATAAGATTGTAATCTGCTGGTGGCTGTCTTGTTCTTTAATGACTAGGCTCTCCTTCAGAATTCTAAGTGTAGGTTAGGTCTGGAAAAGAGAAAAAAGTTGAAACGAAGGACTTTTATTATGATCCGGTCTCTAGCCTCTGTCTTCCCTCTTTGTGAGCACTGTGGACATGACTGTGTTGCCCGTCTTACAGTTGAATCATGGTTGCACTTGTCCAGGTGATGTAGTTCATTCTATTTTGCCACCTTGGAAGACACAAGAAGGAAAGAGACTTTAAAGTTCTGCCTCGGTTTGCTCCAGAGAGACCTGGGGATTGTTTGTGGGTTACTTGATTTCCAGGTCCAGTAACTTTTTCCTCTGCTATTGTGAGCTCTTTCATTGTTTTCAGCAAATAATAGTCCAGGAGCAGCCAGAACTTTTTCTTTTTGACAGGAAGACCCCAGGAAGAGCTGTCAATTAGTAACCATTTACAAGGTACAATTGCTGGGTATCTGTCATCGTTTCCAGTACTGTTGAAGAACTGAAAGTTTGGACATCCAGCTCTATCTAGATTGAGGGGGAAATCGCACACATTGTTCTCTCAGGCTATTCCAGGAGAAGGTTTGCTTTAAAGAATAGTAGCTCCTATCAACAATCAGAAAAGAAGTTTAAGAAACATGAAGTTCCATAAAAATCCTTCCATTAAGAGGAAATGAGCAGTGACGAGAGCATGACCGGGGTGGGGTGCAGGTACGGAACAAAAGCCACAAGATTCCAGTCACACCTGTGCTCCTGGAAAATTGGGTGGGGACCAGCCTGGCCTGAAAGGACTTATTATTATTACTTTTAAAATACGTATTTGCTTATTTGGTTGTGCCGGCTCTTAGTTGCAGCATGAGGGATCTAGCTTTCTGACCAGAGATGGAACCCAGTCCCCCTTCATTTGGAGCACAGAGTCTCAGCCACTGGACCACCAGGGAAGTCCCCTGAAAGAAATTAATTTATTCAATTTCACTTCCAGGATTAAAAATAAGGCATGTGCTGATAATCTACGGTTAAATTGAGTTTTGGGGCATTATTTGCCTGGATTTAAACCTGAAATCTTTAATGTATTTGTCGTGTGTCTTTTGTCTAGTTATTTCACCTCCTTGTGCTTTTTTCTCTTCTTTGTCACTTCATTTTTTGTTTTTATTAAAGTGGTACATATCCACAATTTTTAAAAGTTGAATGGTTCTTCAAGGTCACTTGTAAAAAACATAGCTTTGTGGTCCATTTCTCCCTCTATTCCTATTTTCGTCTAGCTGCTTTTTTGAGTATATCCGTATTGCTAAATCATTTATAAATGATTTTTTTCCTGATTGAACATCTGTGTAAGGGATAAAGATTTTGTCCTCTTACTTGTTTGTTCCTTTAAACCACATGCATACATCTTTCCCCAATCCTCCTGTATATAATTTTTAGTTTGATCTATGTTTAGCTTTTAGATTATTGTGACCGTGGCAAGTGTCTTTTTAACTTAAATGTAACTTAACTTCTTAACTTAAATGTAACTTCTTAACTTAAAAGTAAAATGGGGAGGGATCAAATCATGAATTCATGAAGAGCCTGGAGTAAAGTGCTCAGCAGATGTTACAGAAATTCCAGAAAGTTTTCAATTAGCTATCCGACCTTGGGGCTGAATTTTCTCATCTGTAAAATTCAGGAGTTGGATCAGATAAGGTCTGAACTGACCTTAAAGGTCTTGATTTACAATTTACATTTTTTGCATTTTCCAAATGGAAATTCTGAGGCATACGGACAATAGTACCTGCTACTGATACAAGGCAACCTAGCAACAATCAGGTTGTGTAGTTTCCAATTATCTTACCAGAAGATGATTGCCCACAGTTCATAGGAGTACACTGGTATAACATTTCCAGAGGTCAATCTGGCAATACTTATCCAAAGTCTCAAAATTATGCCCCTAAATCCCATTTCTCAGAGTTTATCCTAGAACAAGAATAAGGAATAATTGAGGATGTTGCAAGATAGCTACAAGGATAGTCATTACAGGATTATTTCTAATAAGGAACTGAAAAAATATTGATAATCAAAACAGAGGATTGGTTAAATTATGGTACATATACCATATGAAAGGGCTTTCCTGGTGGCTCGGACGGTAAAGCGTCTGCCTACAATGAGGGAGACCCGGGTTTGATCCCTGGGTCAGGAAGATTCTCTGGAGGAGGAAACGACAACCCACTCCAGTACTCTTGCCTGGAAAATCCCATGGACGGAGGAGCCTGGTAGGCTACAGTCTATGGGGTCGAAAAGAGTCGGACACGACTGAGAGACTTCACTTTCTTTCTTTCTTTTTTTCTATACCGTATGAAATGAAATGCAGTTGTTATCATGATTAACAAGGAATGTTTCCACATGAGAAGAGCTTATAATACATTGTTTAATGAAAGACATATTCTCAATATAGACACTAAGACCCCAGAGTAGTTAAAAACCAACATATATATCCACACCAAATAGTCTACCAGATCCACCAAATATGAAACCAGTCCACTAAATGTATCCACCAGAATCTACCAAAATATAAATGGTTAGCTTAAGATAATGGTTCTTTTTTGGATTTAGTTTTTTTTTTAAACTAATTTTATCCAATGAATATGTTGTGCTTTTTTCTGGTCTTTTTGTTTTGGAAAAATTGAAACATAAACAAAAAGTAGAAAAAGTTATGATAACCCTCCTCTTCACCATCTACCCATCACTGAATTTCAGTAATTATCTATGACCAGTCTTGCTTCATCTTGTATTATTATTTTTAAAACAAGTTTTATTTACTTTTAGTTTTTTAAAGTCTGCATTGACAATATTGCTTCTGTTTTCTGTCTTGGTTTTTTAGCCAAGAGGCATGTGTGATCTTAGTTCCTTGACTAGGAATGGAACCCACACTACCTACATTGGAAGGTGGAGTCTTAACCACAGGACTGCTGGGGAAGTCCCATATTGCTTTTTAATAGGAAAGAAAAACATCTCTGGAAAAAATTTCCAAGACTCTCATCTTAGAAGAGGTATGGCTGTTCATTTCACTCCAACTACAGGATAAATAATAGGCTTCCCAGGTGGCACAGTGGTAAAGAATCTGCCTGCCAATCCAGGGTCAGGGAAGATCCCCTGGAGTAGGAAATGGCAGCCTGCTCCAGTACTCTTGCATGGAAAATTCCAAGGACAGAGGAGCCTGGAGGGCTACAGGCCATGGGGTTGAAAAGAGTCGAACATGACTGAGTGACTGAGCACACACACAGCCCACAGGACAAATAATAGACATTAGTTCAAAATTCATAGTGGTCCAGAGCATGGCATTTTTAATCATATCAAGAGCCGTTCTCCACAGACGGAAACACATCCCGGTCAAGACTGGCTTCTGGTACAAGTACAGAAACTCAGGGCTACCAAGTGAAGGTGGGAAGAGGTTGGCTTTTGTGATCTCACAGGGCTGGGGCTGGGGGTGGGGGAAAGAGGGCAGACAGAGGCAAAGGTCCCTAGGGCCTCAGGCCTAATCTACCGGAGTCACAGGAAGAGCAGCACACAGGCTCTCAGCAATGGGAATGTGAGTCCCACTGCTGTCAGTCACAGAAACTGGAGTGGCCTCTATATGATGGTCCTTGGCTCAAGTCACTTCTCTGTGACCAGGAGGCACAGAGCCAGGGCCATAATGAGATAGTTAGAGGTTGTAACAGTAATATTACAATAATATTAATAACAGCAACAGCTTGTAAACATACAGTATCTGTTCTGTGCCAGGTATTGTCCAAACACTATGTATATATGCACTCATCTCAGGCTATGGTTTTTCCAGTAGTCATGTATGGATGTGAGAGTTGGACTGTGAAGAAAGCTGAGCGCCGAAGAATTGATGCTTTTGAACTGTGGTGTTGGAGAAGACTCTTGAGAGTCCCTTGGACTGCAAGGAGATCCAACCAGTCCATCCTAAAGGAGATCAGTCCTGGGTGTTCTTTGGAAGGAATGATGCTAAAGCTGAAACTCCAGTCCTTTGGCCACCTCATGCGAAGAGTTGACTCATTGGAAAAGACTCTGATGCTAGGTGGGATTGGGGGCAGGAGGAGAAGGGGATGACAGAGGATGAGATGGCTGGATGGCATCACTGACTCCATGGACATGAGTTTGAGTGAACTCTGGGAGTTGGTGATGGACAGGGAGGCCTGGTGTGCTGCAATTTATGGGGTCGCAAAGAGTCGGACACGACTGAGCAACTGAACTGAAATGAATTCAACTGAAGCCTCACAACATCTCTAAAAGGTGGGTGCTAGTATTAGCATCATTACCCTATTTTAGAGATGGGGAAAAAAGGCAAAAAATTAAAAAAAACCCAAGGTCATATGATTAGCAAGTAACAGAATCAGGATTCAAGGTTCAGTGCAATGAACCCATCAGTGATTTCACTGCTTGAGATTCTGAGCATCAGAAATATTGCACCCCTGGGAAATTCCCTGACAATCCAGTGGTTAGGACTTGGCACTTTCATGCTGGGTCCCAGGTTCGATCCCTGGTCACAGAATTCCCATAAGCTATGTGCTGTGGTTAAAAAAAAAAAAAAAAATGCCTCTGAGCAAATATAATCCAAATCCAAAACACTAAATTCTGAAGTAGGATATGAAATTGTATACATTTAAAAACCTTTTCCTGTGATGACTCTGATTTTTCTATTGCATGCTTTTCTCATGGTTTTGGTGCTGGTAGCACTTTGTCTGCACTTGGATAACTAGTCCCAGGGTTTGGAAAGGGATTTGTGGTGCGAAAAGAGAGAGCAGATGTAGTTCTACAGCCAAAGGTGTGTTGGGTGCCTTAGGCCCCCACAGGGCGTTCTTCAGCCCACTTTGAGGACTCACTTTGGAAGTTCTGGCAGCAGCTGTAGATCTGACAGTCCACTTTTTTTTAAGGGTGATTCACAAGTTCAATATATTTATTGTGGTGGTGGTTACACAATTATATATCTAATACAAACTTCATCACACTGAACACTTACTGGTGAATTTTGGGATTTAATTTTTATTGACATCATATTGGTTTACAACATTATACAAGTTTCATGTGTACAGTATTATATTTTTACTTCTGGATAGCCTACAGTAAGCTCACCACAAAAAATTTAGTGTCCATCTGTCACCATCCAGTTGATCTCATTTACCTATTTCACCTTCTTCCCCACCTCCTGCCACTTCCTCTCTGGTAACCACTCCTCCGTTCTCTGTCTCTGTGCATTTGTTTTCTGACATCTCCTTCTGTAACGGCATGCTGTGTATCCCTCTGGCTTTTCTTCTTCCTTCTTTTATTCTTTAAGTATGTTTGGCAGCAAGCAATCAGAATCTCTACTATCAGTGCAAATCTAAACCTTAAGAGGTCTATTATCTTCTTCAGAAGTCTGAGGGTGGTAGGTTTGACAGCTCAGTAGTATCATCAAGAACCTAGGCCTGGGGAATTCCCTGGTGGTCCAGAAGTTTGAACCCTGTGCTCTTACTGCCAAGGGCCTGGAAAACAGCCAAAAAAAAAAAAAAATCCAGGCCTTTCCATCTTGCCACTCTGCCTCTTCATGTGTTAGCTCTTATCCTCAGGTTCCTACCCTATGGTCTCAAGATGGCCACCTCAGGGCAAAGCACCATTGTTCCTTTATCACTTAAACAGTAAAAAAAAGAAGAGGACAAAGGGATTTCTTTTTCCTGTGGTTCTTTTTATTCAGAACAAGGAAAAAAAATTCTGTCCAGAAAAACATCTCAAGAGGCATTTGCTTACTTCTCATTGGCCAGGGAGAGGTCACATGACCATGCCTAGACCAATTATTGGTAAAAGGGATGCTGGGCTGAGACCAATCAAGATTCATCTTCTAGGTAAAGTCATGCAGCTTCCCTGAGCAATATTTGGCATCTGTGTGCAAGGAAGGAGGAAAGATGGCTGTTGGGTAGGCTGCCTTTCTTTTTCTCTCATGTTCTTCCTCCCCAAAAGCCTTAAAAACAAAAACAAAAAAACACCAACCCTGCCCTCCCCTGGGTTAAGGTCCAGGTCAGGATTGGAGAATAGGGGACATGGTTTGCTAATTGATGCAGTTCATAGTTGTTTTTTTGCAGAATAATTGACCTTTGTATTTTCCTAATTCTCCTAAAGCCTCAGAAAATTCTCTAATTCCAATACCATAAAAAATACATCTGACCTTGTATTAGTTTCCTATGTCTGCTGTAACAAATTACCACAAACTTGGTGACTTAACACAAATTTATTCATTTACAGCTCTGGAGGCCAAAAATCCAAAATCTGTTTCACTGCGCTAAAAGTCATGGTGTTGGTTGGCCTGGTTGCTTCTTGAGAATCCAAGGAGAGTCCATTTCCTTGCTTTCTTCAACTTCTGGTGGCTTCCTGTCTTCCTTGGCTTATGGCCCCTTCCTCCATCTTAACATGGGTTAACTGTACCAACAGCATCTGCTTCTGTGTATCCCACAGTCTTCTCCTCTGACTGACTCCTGCATCCCTCTTAGAAGGAGGGATGTGATTATTAATTCAGGATAATCTCCATTTCTCAACATTTTTTTGGTTTTGTTTTGTTTTCACTTTGTCTCCAAGATCTGAAACTGAAAGCCTTCAGTCAGCCATTCACATGGTGCTGGAACTACTGTAGCTCTGGAATGGACCCCAACAGCCACAGGCAGACTCAATATTCTTTTTTTTTTTTTTAAACATATTTATTTATTTGGCTGCAACAAGTCTTAGCTGTGACACATGGAATCTTCATTGCATCATGCAGGAGTTCCTGCTGTGGCGCAGGGACTCTCTAGTTGTGGTGCATGGTCTTAGCTGCTCCTCAGCATGTGGGGTCTTACTTCCCCAACCAGGAATTGAACCCAAGTCCCCTGCATTTTGAGTCTTAAGTGCTAAACCACCAGAGAAGGCCTTTGAGATTCTTAAATTAATCATACCTGCAAAGATCCTTTTGCCATATAAGGTTAACATTTACCAGGAATTAGGGGGCCTGACTCGGAGAAGGCAATGGCACCCCACTCCAGTACTCTTGCCTGGAAAATCCCATGGACAGAGGAGCCTGGTAGGCTGCAGTCAATGGGGTCGCTAAGAGTTGGACATGACTGAGTGACTTCACTTTCACTTTTCACATTCATGCATTGGAGAAGGAAATGGCAACCCACTCCAGTGTTCTTGCCTGGAGAATCCCAGGGACGGGGGAGCCTGGTGGGCTGTCGTCTATGGGGTCGCATAGAGTTGGACACGACTGAAGCGACTTAGCAGCAGCAGCAGCAGGACCTGACTGTGTTTGGGGGCTATTAATCAGCCTACCACATACCCTAATACCTGATCCTTCAATCTCAAATGTTTCAGAAGGGGGAACTTACTAGGCAGGAGGGAGTTGTAATATTTTCTCAGTGACAGCTCAGCTGCTTGAAATTGTGATTTTGGGGTCTATGGCTTAGGTCTGTGGCTGATGCTTGCGGTGGTGATTTGTGCCTGAAGGACCAGAATGCCTAGCAGAAGGATGTCTTTCTTGGGAACCTGTTGGGGATGCTTTTAACTCTGTGTGTTTTGTATTTTTGTAGATGAATGAATCATGTTTGATTTAAACATGTTTATGGAAGTGTGTGATTTCCCTGGTGGCTCAGTTGATAGAGCCTCGACCTACAATGCAGGAGACCTGGGTTTGATCCTTGGGTCGGGAAGATCCTCTGGAGAAGGAAATGGCAACCCCCCCACCTCCCCCCAGTATTCTTGCCTGGAAAATCCCATGGATGGAGGAGCCTAGTAGGCTTCAGTCCATGGGGTCGCAAAGAGTTGGACATGACTGAATGACTTCACTCACTCACTCATGGAAGTGTATATGGAAGAGGTGGCAGATCCCAGTAACATGAAGTAACTTCCATCAAACCTCATGCCCACATTAGCTTCCTCACAATTTTAATGAGTCCTCCATGTGGAGAGATGATTCCATGGGACACCTCAGGACATTATGTAGAATTTTTGTAGTGAACTTACAGAGCTCTTGGCCCATTTTCCTCTCCCTGCCTTCCTTTCCTTCCTGGTTTTGGTGATTTCCCTTCTTTCACGTTCTCTTAGTGTCATCTTTCAGATATTCAAAGCCTCACATCCAGTTTCCCTTGCCATTTCTCAGCTCCTGCTGAGTGATCTCCCCTGGGCAGTGGCTTGTGACTCTAGCTAATGTCTCCCCTACAGCCTTGCCCTACCCCTTGCAAATAGAAGCAAAGTTTGAGGCAGAGCGTGTGGGGTCCCAGGCAGAGTCATACCTTAACTAGACATGGTATATGCCAGGGACAAGTCAGTGAAGAGCTGGTAAATGCTTAAAAACTCACTCGTCAGAAAAAAGATAAATCTGCTTTGTAGGATTTGCCAATTTTCATGATGCAGACACACCCACTGTGATCTAATCCAAGCTACAGAAGTGAGGTCACCCAGACCTTAGAGACGGGAAGAGGTGAGCATGCTGCAGGGCCAGTGCAGACATGGCCCTCATGATGCAATATTTTAATAGTCCATGTCTTCCAAAACAGAGTCAAACAATTTCTCTCTGGAATTTTTTCCAATGGAAATCTTCCATGCGCTCACAATCTCCCTGAGTCAGTATTTGGAGCAGGCAGGGGTATGATTAGAAGTCAGCTTTGATTTGAAATTGCATTTTGCTTTTCAGCTGTGCTGGGTCTTCATCGCAGTGCATGGGCTTTCTCTCGTTGTGACACGTGGGTTTTTAGCTACCCCAGAGCAGGTGGGATCTTAGTTCCCTAACCAGGGATCAGACCACTGTCCCCTGCATTGGAAGGTGGATTCTTAACCACTGGACCACCAGGGAAGTCCTGCATTTTGCTTTTAGTCTTTCCCATTGTCCTTCCTTCTTCCTTATACGAAGGCATGCTGGCTTATAGTCACTGGCAAGATGGTCACCAATTTGGGCTTCTCTGGTGGTCCAGTGGTTAAAAATCTGCCTGGCCAATGCAGGAGACATGGGTTCGATTCCTAGTCCAGGAATTAAGATCCCACATGCTGCAGAGCAGCTAAGCCAGTGTACCACAACTACTGAGCTCACGCTCTAGACCCTGCAAGTGGCAACTACTTAAGCCTGAGCACCCTAGAGCCGGTGCTTCACAGAAGCCACTGCATGGGAAACCTGTGGACTGCAACGAAGAGGAGCCCCCCTCTTGCCACAACTAGAGAAAGCCCACTCACAGCATTGAAAACCCAAGCGTAGCCAAAAATAAATAACTAAATACATAATAAATAAATCTTGAAAAAAAGAGAAAATTCCAACTTAATGTAACATCTGAGGTGAATGAGCTGAGCTATCTTTTCATCAAAGAAAGGGGGGTAGGAGATGTGAGCAGATAGAGCATGTCAGTATGTCACAGAGAATTCAGAATCCAGTGAATGGTTTTGGCCGTCTTCTTAAATACTTGTTCCCAAATCAAATGAATGGATTTATTTCTCTTCCTTTCTGCAGCCCCACACACAGGAAGGTAGGGCACAGTGAGTGACAGATTGCCCCAAAATGCTCTGCAGGAGGGAGAGGCAAGGTGGCCAGCAAATCTACAAACTGCATGGGAATCTTAAGTGACTTAGAATTGATTAAACACTCAACCGTGACAGGAAATGTGGCCGATAAAGTCGTAAAGTAATCACAGTCATGAAAACCCCACATGTCTGGGCCCAGTTCTGCCCTGTGGTATCTGCTGTGCTGTTTTTATGAGCCTGGCCCAGAACACAGCCAAGCAGAGGCGAGAGCCGGAGGGCACCCCGCTCCCTGGGAAGCGAGGCGCAGACAAGGGCATCCGCATGTTTGTTTGGTTGAGCTGCGGTCTCACCATTGTCTGCCTTGTTACCAGTTATGACATGTGCCAGGGCAGGCTTTGCGCCTTCATTCCGCTGGCATTTGTTAAAACAACATTTACCAAGATCTGATCTGGATCTGTCTTTTGGTCTGCCTGTAACTTTCCACTTTAGGGGAGATGTAATGAGGAGTTTACAAGTCTTAATTTCACAGCTTTGTAAGAACAAGGATTTTAAAGCATAAACCCAGGAGAAATTTTTTAATTTATTGATTTAAAAAAAGATTTTATTTTTTGGCCATGCAGTGCAGCCTGTGGCATCTTAGAAATTGAACCCACACCTCTTGGGGTGGAAGCCTGGGTTCATAACCACTGGACCACCAGGGAAGTCCTTGCAAGAAATTTTTTGAAGAGGAAAGGAAGAGGGGAAAGTGAGTTTCTGTTCTTAACTACCTACCTCCTGGGCATTATGCCTCTGGGTCCTTGACATCCACTAAAGGGTGACAAGAGGAGGAGGAAAAAAATTATTGATTGATATTGCCTAACAGAGATATCCAGCCAAATTCAGGACAAGTATGGTCTATCCTAGGTGGTATGCCTGTCTCCTACAACAGGCCTAGCACATGGTAAGTCCTAAACTAGAATTTGTTGTATGAATAAATGTAAATGATTGTTTTTGAAGATGCAAAGAAATAAATGTTTCAAAAGCATTTTTCTATGTTTCTGCACCTGAGCTGGCTAGGCCACAGGCCCAGAGTTAGGGCCGGCAGAAGGAAAGGTCTACAGAATTGACTGAGGTACTCTCTTCCATTTTGTGAGGGAGGCACTCATTTCGGTTTTGTGCAGGTTTCCAGGCTGCACCTGCTGGCATGATCCTGAGAGAGAGTGCTGTTCAAATGTTCTAAATATTGTGCTCCAGCTGCCTCATTCACCTCACTCCTAGTTCTCTCCCCACCCCAACTTGGTCCATTTAGAACCAATAAAATACATCTTTTAAAAAATTATTTCCTTCTTGGGCTTGGTCCATTGACTCTGCTCTGAGCCCCAGGGGAGATGTTTCAGGGAGTAGAACAGGGGCAGTTCCTACCTGGGAAACCAGTGACCACATAGACAAGAGCTATCAGGTAGACCTGGGTTTACTGAGCACTTACTCTGTACTTAGATAAGTCCATTAAATTCTGGAGCTTTCCTGCTTCCTCAATAAAATGCAGATAATACCAGCTTCACTGGCTATTGTGACCACTGGTAATAATACCCAAAAAGCGCTAAGTGCAGAGCCTGGCAAATTGTAGGTGCTCAATACATAGGACTTTTTGCTGTGTTATTATTATTGGCGATGCTGGCAATGCTGTCTGGCCAACTCTTTAGGTGAGTTAGAGATAGAGTTAGAGATAGTTAGAGCTCACATGTGGGCTTGTCAAAAAAAAAATAAAATTCACAGCAGCTGTGCAGGAGGAGAGAGGCCACAAGTTTGAGCAGCCCAGGTAGAGCCCTATCTGTCAGGTGCTGTGCTGGGAGTTTTCCTGTATTTTCTTTAGTCCTGACAGAATTGACTATCCTCAGTCAATTCTGTACATTTGTGGACAAGAGACTTCTAAAAAATATTTATTTATTTGAGACTTTTTAGTACAAGTATGTCCCACACAACATTTGGGATATACTTATACTAGCAAAAACACCAATTAATTGTTTACTAAAATTCAAATGTAACAGGACATCCTGGATTTGAACTGGCACACTTCAGAGGGGAATCTTTAGTCCAGGGACTCTGAAATGCGGCCCACCTCTGGGTGTGCCTCTGGAATGCACGTCTGCACTGTGGCCTCAGGCTCAGCGCCCCGCCCTAAGAGCAGGTGAAGTTGTGAAGCTGTCTTTGATTCTTGTGGCCCCTGGCTCTCTCCTCCCTGCTCCTCTTTCCTGAAAGCTTCCCCTACTGCATGCAGAAACAGCGGGCACGGCAGGAATGTGCCTGACAGCTGGCCATGCAGATGGGAGAGCCAGGATGAAGAGAATAGGCTTAAAAATATGGAATAGTCAGCTGGCCCCCTGCACCTCAACCAGACTTCCTGGGAAATGCTAGCAGCTTTCTGGGCTCACCACAGTTCCCACCAGCCCTCTGTCTAGGGGCTCTGCTCTCTGCTGTGTGTTTCATAAGAGAACAAAATGAGAGAGGGCTCTTGTTGAGAACTTTTGCTTATGGAAGTGGAATTTTCGAAATATGCCCCAGGTTTCTTAATGGCATTGTGACATTCTGCATTGTGTTAATGGATAATCCTCAAAACATAAAGGGGGAGTGTTAAAATTATGACTGTCATACAGAAACAAAAATGAACACATGTTAGACTTTAACTCTTTAAGAAGGAAACTGGCCTTATGACCAGTTCAAGAAGTAATAAAAGCCACAGATTTATATGGGGTAAAGAAATGTTGAAATGAGTGAGCAAATGGACATAAAATTAGCTTCAGGGGTGTTATAAAGTGAGTTGTATCTCCCCAAATGTTTAAGTCCTAACCCTGAGGTACCTTGAACTGTGACTGTATTTGGAGATAAGGTCTTTAAAAAGGTAATCAAGTTAAAATGAGGTCATCAGAGTGCCTTAATCCAATATGACTGTTGTCCTTATAAGGAGAAGAAATTAGGACACAGACCCACATAGAAGGAGAGCCCTGAGCCAAGGGATTGGGGGCAGGAGGAGAAGGGGATGACAGAGGATGAGATGGCTGGATGGCATCACTGACTCGATGGACGTGAGTCTGAGTGAACTCCGGGAGTTGGTGATGGACGGGGAGGCCCGGCGTGCTGCGATTCATGGGGTCGCAAAGAGTCGGACACGACTGAGCGACTGATCTGATCTGATCTGAGCCAAAAGGAGAAGGTGGCCATTTACAAGTCAAGCAAGGACAGAGGCCTCAAAAGAAACCAACCCCAATGACACCTTGATCTAAGACTTCCAGCTTTCAGAACTGAGATAAATGTCCCTTGTGTCAGCCACCCAGTTTATGGTGCTTCGTTATCATAGCCCTAACTAATTCAGTGGGAAAGGCTCATTTGAACATAGATAATCAAGAATTAATTTACACCCCAGTTAGCTATTTATAATGTATAGAATTGTAAAATAGCTCTGTTAGAGTCAGATAATCTAGTCAGTTTAATAAGACATTTATGACTACAATCAGTAAACCACAGCTTGTGGGTCGAATCCAGTTCCACCACCTGTTTTTGTAAATAAAGCTTTATTGGCACGCAGACATATTTACTCCTTTCCCTTGTCTGTAGCTGCTTTGCCACCACAAGGCAGAGTTAAGTAGTTCTCATCCCCAAAATCTAAAATATTTACTATCACGTCTTTTACAGAAAAAATTTGTAGATCTTCCTCTAGACAATGCATCATTTTGCACTGAAGCATAGTTTCCCTATAGTTGGAATGCCCTTCAAGGTCATCCAGTCCAGTGGGGTTCCAGATTTTGAAATCTCATGTGTCAGTAAAATTTCCAAAAAATACATGAGGGGTGGTCACTGGTCTACATTTTTTACTTCTGTCAAATATCAACTACTTCATAAAAGGAGACATTTTAGCTCCTTGATAAAAGACGATATTTTGAAGAGCATAATGCTTGAAAAACTTGCTACGTTCTCCATTCTTTTTTTTCTTTGAGGTTCTGTCAAAATTTTGCCACCAACCAGCTGCAGTTCATGGTCTGGATTGTGGAGCCAATAATCTGGCCCAACCTTAGGCACTAACTTCTGGCTCTGTTGAGAAAGACCCTCTAGCCTCAGACCAGGAGTCCTGGACTTAATCCTGGTACCCAGGCTAATTTATGCCTTTTGGCAGGCAAGGAGGTCCTTGTATGCTTAATTGGTTAGCTGTGTCCAACTCTTTGTGAGCCTTTGGACTGCAGCCTGCCAGGTTCCTCTGTCCATGGGATTCTCCAGGCAAGAATATTCGAGTGGGTTGCCATTTTTCTCCTCCAGGGGATATTCCCCATCCAGGGATCAAACCTGCACACCCTGTGTCTCCTATGTTGCAGGCAGATTCTTTACCTACTGAGCCATCAGGGAAGCCCCCAAGGAGGTCCTTTTAGTTCCGTTCAGTTGCTCAGTTGTGTGCGACTCTTTGTGACCCCATGGACTGCAGAATGCCAGGCCTCCCTGTCCATCACCAACTCCCAGAGTTTACCTAAACTCACGTCCACTGAGTCGATGATGCCATCCAACTATCTCATCCTCTATTGTTCCCTTCTCCTCCTGCCCTCAATCTTTCCCAGCATCAGGGTCTTTTCAAATGAGTCAGCTCTTTGCATCAGGTGGGGCCAAAGTATTGGAGTTTCAGCTTCAACATCAGTCCTTCCAATGAACACCCAGGATTGATATCCTTTAGGATGGACTGGTTGGATCTCCTTGCAGTCCAAGGGACTCTCAAGAGTCTTCTCCAACACCACAGTTCAAAAGCATCAATTCTTCTGCTCTCACCTTTCTTTACAGTCCAACTCATATCCATACATGACTACTGGAAAAACCATAGCCTTGACTAGATGGACCTTTGTTGACAAAATAATGTCTCTGCTTTTTAATATGCTGTCAAAGTTGGTCATAACTTTCCTTCCAAGGAATAAGCATTTTTTAATTTCATGGCTGCAGTCACCATTTGCAGTGATTTTTGGAGCCCCCAAAAATAACGTCAGCCACTGTTTCCACTGTTTCCCCATCTATTTGCCATGAAGGGATGGGACCAGATGCTATGATCTTAGTTTTCTGAATATTGAGCTTAAAGCCAACTTTTTCACTCTCCTCTTTCACTTTCATCAAGAGGCTCTTTAGCTCTTCTTTACTTTCTGCCATAAGGGTGGTATCATCTGCATATCTGAGGTTATTGATATTTCTCCCAGCAATCTTGATTCTAGCTTGTGCTTCATCCAGTCCAAAATTTCTCATGATTTACTCTGCATATAAGATAAATAAGCAAGGTGACAATATACAGCTTTGATGTTCTCCTTTCCCTATTTGGAACCAGTCTGTTTTCCCATGTCCAGTTCTAACTGTTGCTTCCTGACCTGCATACAGATTTCTCAAGAGGCAGGTCAGGTGGTCTGGTATT
This sequence comes from Bos indicus x Bos taurus, assembly GCF_003369695.1. NCBI lineage: Eukaryota > Metazoa > Chordata > Mammalia > Artiodactyla > Bovidae > Bos > Bos indicus x Bos taurus. The sequence goes on from NC_040076.1 coordinate 126,566,392, forward strand.
CCCATCTCTTGAAGAATTTTCCACAGTTTATTGTGATCCACACAGTCAAAGGCTTTGGCATCGTCAATAAAGCAGAAATAGATGTTTTTCTGGAACTCTCTTGCTTTTTCGATGATCCAGCAATGTTGGCAATTTGATCTCTGGTTCCTCTGCCTTTCCTAAAACCAGCTTGAACACCTGGAAGTTCATGGTTCACATATTGGTGAAGCCTGGCTTGGAGAATTTTGAGCATTACTTCGCTAGCGTGTGAGATGAGTGCAATTGTGCGGTAGTTTGAGCATTCTCTGGCATTGCCTTTCTTTGGGATTGGAGTGAAAACTGACCTTTTCCAGTCCTGTGGCCACTGCTGAGTTTTCCAAATTTGCTGGCATATTGAGTGTAGCACTTTCACAGCATCATCTTTTAGGAGTTGAAATAGCTCAACTGGAATTCCATCACCTCCACTAGCTTTGTTCGTAGTGATGCTTCCTAAAGCCCACCTGACTTCACATTCCAGGATGTCTGGCTCTAGGTGAGTGATCACACCATCATGATTATCTGGGTTGTGAAGATCTTTTTAGTACAGTTCTTCTGTGTTTTTGCCACCTCTTCTTAATATCTTCTGCTTTTGTTAGGTCCATATCGTTTCTGTCCTTTATTGAGCCCATCTTTGCATAAAATGTTCCCTTGGTATCTCTGATTTTCTTGAAGGGATCTCTAGTCTTTTCCATTCTATTGTTTTCCTCTATTTCTTTGCACTGATCACTGAGGAAGACTTTCTTATCTCTCCTTGCTATTCTTTGGAACTCTGCATTCAAATGGGTATATCTTTCCTTTTCTCCTTTGCAAAAGGAAGTCCTTGGGAGTTGGTTATTGCCAGAGCCAGCCTGGGCTCACACCCAGGTCCAATTATGTTTTGCTTTAAAATGTATACTTTTTCTTGATTTTTAAAAGGAAGTTTTAATTTTAAGTTCTAATGTTCAAGTTTAAGTTTAAATGTTCAGTGCAGAAAACTTAGGAAAAAATGAAGAAAACAAAATTCATCTTTCCCCAGAGAGGTATAAAGTTTTAGTGAAATACAAAGTGAATGAAAGCACCCTCCAATCTAAAAATTTTAAAGGGACAAACCCCAGAATATCTCCTCAAACTGAAACGGGGCCTAGAACATTACTGTAAGAATATTTATTGAAAGATGAAGCTTAAACAACTGCAATTATTTTTCCCAGATGATCCAAGAAAATTCAGTCTTTTTACATTTTTGATAATCAAAATGGCTAATATGGTAAGTCTTCTAGGCTCCCCTTTGCCACCCCCCAAAATCTTTTATCTATTTTTTTCCCTTTATGATTTTTTTTTCTCCTTAAGGTTTGTAACTGCCAAGAACAATCATTTAAGAAGGATTATATATTTTTCATTATTTTCATCATGTTTTACTGTCTAAAACTTAATGTATGTTAAATTGCCCCAATGATAAACACAATATAATAATAATGATCTTTTAAAATCGATGTAGAATTCTCTATGATTTCTTTTTTCTTTCTGCCTTTTTTTTTGGCGGCACCACATGGCCTGTGGGATCTTAGTTACCCAACCAGGGATTGAACCAAGGCCACTGCTGTGTGCAGTGAAAGTGCTGAATTCTAACTGCTGGACTGTCAGGGAACTTCCTCTATGTTTTCATATGAGCAATTCCCAAGAAGCAAAGCTTAAATTATTCAGTTATTTCACATTCATGCCTGGTCACCTAAATGAGAAACATCTTAAATTTGATATTCAAAGTAACCAATTGAGAATACTTTTTAAAAAAATGTATTAAATATTTACGTATTGATTTATGACTGTGCTGGGTCTTAGTTGCGGCATATAGGATCTTTATACGATCTCCTTTATAGGATCTCCTTCACTCTGATTTGGCCCAAGTGAATCCCCACCTGGCATATGATAGGCAGAAGGCCTAAGATGGGCTTCTGTGTCTCCACTTATTGCAGTTAGATTTTTCTTCTGTTGTGTGTAAAGAATACCTTCTCAACCACTCCCCAGGAACCATCTTTCTTGCCTCTCTTACCCACTCTGTAACTTTTAATGAAGATGTGGGTTCAGCTCTTGATACTTTGTTCCTCAACCTAGAGTCATTTGACCTGCTGCTACTTCCTGACCATGATCTTCAATTTGTTAGAAAGAGATGGCTGGATGGCATCACCGTTGCAATGGACATGAACTAGGGCAAACTTTGGGAGATGGTGAGGGACAGAGAGGCCTGGCATGCTGCAGTCCATGGGGTCACAAAGAGTCGGACACGACTGGGTACTGAACAACAACAACTCAGGCTATTTGCTTCCTATACATTATTTCTATTATTTCTACATCATGTCTTCTCAATAACACTGTAAAGCTGTGTGACCTTGGAAAAGCTATAAAACATTTATGAGTATCAGTTTCCTCTTTTAAAATGTGAGTAATATACCCACATACATCTGCATTCTACATGACACCACATGGCCTTTCTTAGATGGTTGTCTTATTTCTCTGCTGTGTCCCCAACACTACCCAGTATAGGGCTCAATGTAATTAAAGCTCAACACATACTTACTTGGCGACTGTTTAAATGTACTGCTGTGTTCAGTTGTGTCCAATTCTTTGTGGTCCCATGGACTGTAGCCCACCAAGCTGCTCTGCCCGTGAAATTTTCCAGACAAGAATGCTGGAGTGAGGTGCCAGGGGATCTTCCTGACCCAGGGATCAAACCTGCTTCTTTTGAGTCTCCTGTATTGGCAGGCGGATTCTTTGAACATGCTTATCTTACTCAATTATTTTCCTGAGTTACTTCTAAAAAGTGAAACAGATTTGCTTTTGAAGTTTATCAAAACCAGTAGGCATTCACTTGAAAAAAATGAATGCAAGTAGACTTCACTTTTAAAAAATGTTTAATGCTTATAAAGCTAAATCTTGAGATCTCTACTCTTGGAATGCTGTGGTTAATTAGGTTTCTGTTAACTGTTGATTAGTTTTTTTGTTAAACAGACATTTTATCAAGTTGTAATCTACTTTCTGGCCTTAGGAAGGAGAATCTGATGGACACACTTGTATTTCACTTGGGTGACTCAGGACTCTGTGGTGTCTCCAGGGTAGGGTTTGCAGCTTCAGGGAGCTCAGTGAGGATAGAGGGTGAGCAGGAGGGTGAATGGCAGGTGTTCTAACCCAGAGCTCAACTCCAAGGGCATTTCTTCCTCCTGGTTCCTGATATGGTTGATGTTGTAGTTGAGTCTCGTAGTTGAGGATTACTGTTAGGTGGATTCCAATTAACCAAAAGAATTTTTGCCAGTGTTTTTGTAATTTTTGGCTCCCTTACTCAAGGGACAAAACTTTTAAAATAAGTTCAGCCAAGTTTCTCACCTTTGGGACAAACAAGATTGCCTTATGCGCGCGCACATACACACACACACACAATCACTCCAGATATATTTATGTCAAATTTATATATCTCAGCCTTAAAATTCTTACTTTGGCTGTGCTTTAAAAATTTTTTTTTTGTTGTTCTATTTAGTTATTTGGCTATGCCAGGTCTCAACTGGGATCTTAGTTGCAGCATGTGGGATCTAGTTCCCTGACCACAGATAGAACCTGAGCATTGGGATCATAGAGTCTTAGTCACTGGACCACCAGGGAAATCCTGGCTGTGCTTTTGAGAAGTGCTAATTGGTGTGCTACTGGTAAAGAATCCACCTGCCAATGCAGGAGACACAAGAGATGCAGGTTCAATCCCTGGGTCGGGAAGATCCCCTAAAGAAGGAAATGGCAACCTGTTCCAGTATTCTTGCTTGGAAAATTCCATGGACAGAGAAACCTGGCAGGCTATAGTCCATGGGACCTCAAAGAATCAGACACGACTGAGTGATTAAGTACAATACTCCTATAGAGTGTTGGCTGGGCACCCACTTGAATTGAAAGCCACCATTTGTTCAAATTAGTTTCAAGGCCCATGTTTCTCCTTTAGGTCTTGAAACAGTCAAGAGATCTACTTTCCAAGATATGTGTGAAGAACTAAAGTGTGCCTGGGCAAGAAAATCTACAAGATGAATACAGATTATAATCGCTTCATTTAAGTGCAATTGCCCAAGTTATGCATTTTTTGGAGTATTTGGAAGATTGCTGTCAAAATGTCTGATTAGGGTTTTGAGTGACCCAAACAAGGATCCGTGTATAAACATTTAAATCTACAAGGCCGTAGATCCCAAACTTTGTTGCACACTGGTATCACCTGGAGAGCTTATGAAAATCTAGATGCCCAGGTTGTACCCCAGATCGATTAAAATCTGGCAGTGGGAGTTAACGCACTAGTATTTTAAAAGACTTCTGGGTGATTCCAAAGTTCAGCAAAAATTGGGAAGCAATGGAATATGGGAGTATACAAGTGAGCAATTTGTAGAATACTACTTAAAGAACTCAATTTACAGAATACTTTAATCCACAGACATCATGTGTATCTATATTTAACATGCTTCAGTCAAGGCTATGGTTTTTCCAGTAGTCATGTATGGATGTGAGAGTTGGACTGTGAAGAAAGCTGAGCGCTGAAGAATTGATGCTTTTGAACTGTAGTGTTGGAGAAGACTCTTGAGAGTCCCTTGGACTGCAAGGAGATCCAACCAGTCCATTCTAAAGGAGATCAGTTCTGGGTGTTCTTTGGAAGGAATGATGCTAAAGCTGAAACTCCAGTACTTTGGCCACTTTATGTGAAGAGTTGACTCATTGGAAAAGACTCTGATGCTGGGAGGGATTGGGGGCAGGAGGAGAAGGGGACGACAGAGGATGAGATGGCTGGATGAAATCACCGACTCGATGGACGTGAGTCTGAGTGAACTCTGGGAGTTGGTGATGGACAGGGAGGCGTGGCGTGCTGCGATTCATGCGGTCGCAAAGAGTCAAACACGACTGAGCGACTGAACTGAACTGAACATTATAATGGTAGAATATTTCAAAAATATGAAAAAGAGACATTCTGCAAATTAAAAATTATTTTGTGATCTGAAATATTTCCAAAATATTACAATCCACTCCCTTTTTTTTTTTTAAACAGGGGAGAAGGAAGTCAGAAATATTTATTTTCAGGTTTAAAATCCTTTTCATAAGTACAGAAGGGGAAGAAATACTGAAAGATGAAAGGAAGAAAAGATATAAACAAAGAAAAACTAAAATGATTATTTACTAAGAATTGAAAATGCTCATTTTTCTGAGCATACCCCAAAGCTCCATCCTCTGTTCCTAGGACTTGACGTCATTTTCAAGGGCATGATGGCGAAGGCTCAGGCTTTTACTTTATCAAAACAAATCTGAGGGCTCCTTTTCCCAGCACTCAGTGAAAACCGAGACTGTACTTTTCTTTGTGAAGGAAGAAAGAAAGAATAAAGAAGTAAGGTAGGGAGGAAAAGAAGAAGGGAGGAAAGGAGGGAAGGAAGGAGAGCAAATATGTCCTAGTGGTGAGTTCATTTGTCTTTTGAACTGTTCTGTAGTTGAGGTACCCCTCCTGATTGATCAGTCCTTCACAACAGATTTCATGTATTAAGAACATTCGAGGATTCTGTCAGCTGAGACTCCTGCTGCTGGTCTGGTAGAGACAACAACTTATAATAACAAACATACGCCAGACCTGGATGAACCCTCCCCACAACCTGCGGGCCTGTTGGGGTCATTCAATTCTGCAAACAGTCCCGTTTCTATAATCTCTTCCTGCCAAGCTATGGGGACAGCACCTGTTGCAAACCTTTGAAAGAACTGCTTATCGTTATCATCAAATTCAACTCCTCGAACCTCAGAGAAATCATCGATTTCATTGATGTCTTTGGCATAAACCACTGATGGGTCTGGCACAAATGGAGGTTCAACTAGGCCGGCTTCCAGGCGAGGAAAATTGATGGTTTTGAAGAAATGGTGTTTCCTGGGATCATCAGACTTTTCTCTGTGAAGAAAGGAGACGGTCAGCCTGAGACATAGTAACAAACCCAAAGAGGAACTCTTCTAGCAATACAAAGCATGTGGTATTCTTTTCCTAGAATTACATTTCATTCTCATTGCAAAGATGATATAAAAATAATAATTTAGAAAAATAACATCTTTAAAAATCACTCCACAATTCTACCATATGCATTCAGTAGCATTTTCATTGTTTGTAGACCACTTTCACTTTAGATGTAATTTTTAGAGTCAGGCAGTTTGGCATGACTTTTGTTCATGGTGTTTCACGGAAACACCAGCAAAATTCAGTGGGGCCAGAACCTGCTTGCCTACAACTTCCAGTCACATCCTCTTGCTTTGTCCTTCAGGGTTAGAGAGAACAAGTTAAGCATGTCTTTCCTCACCTGATCACCACTTACTTTTTAAAAGATAGCAGTCATATCTCCTTACTGTTCATATGACACAATTTCTAAGAACCCCACCTACCTCCCCCAACTGCCACAATAATATTTAAAGACTTTAAAATAACCCATTAGCAATTTTTAGTAGCATAAATGAGCATACATTTGATACTCATGACTTTCATTATTTGTTTTCAAGCCCTTCTTCCCAATGCTAGAAATTATTCTGGTATTTGCCTTATAATAAGGGGGGAAAGTGTGTTTCTAGTTGAGTAACCTTTTGTGTTAGTTATCTTTTGCTGTGTAACAGATAGCCCCAACACTTAGTGACTTAAAACAACAAACATTTGCTATTATCTCACAGTTTCTGTGGGGCAAGTATCTAGGCTCTGATAAACCAGGCAGGCACTTCTGGCTCAAGGTCTCTAGTGACATCACAGTAAAGCTATCGGTCAGGGCTGTGGTCTCATCTGAAGGTTTGACTAGGGGGTCAGTGACAGGGGTAATCTGCTTCCAAGCTCACTGACATGGTTACTGGAAAGTACCCCCCTCACCATGTGAGCCTCTTCTTGTTATTACCTAATCTTGGAAGTGACATCTCCTTACTTCTAGCCTATTCTATTTGGTAGAAGCAAGTCAGTCAGCTCAGCCCATCCTTAAGGGAAGGGGTTACTCAAGGGTGTGGACGGCAAGAGGTGGAGATCTTTGGGGATTATGTCAAGGGTGGTCTGCCATACACTTCTCTTGGTTCTTTTTTTTAAAGGAAGATATTTATTTGGCTGCACCATATTTTAGTTGTGGCATATGGGATATATTTTTTTAGTTGTGGTATGTGAGATCTAGTTCCGCAACCAGGAATTGAGTCTGGGCCCTATTCATTGTGAGTGAGAAGGGACCATCAGGGAAGTCCCCTCTTGATTTTCTTAAGTCCAAGTTTTCAAGAAATGTTTTAAAAAGTAGGGGAGCTGTTTTGCAGTATCAGGTTCAAACAATTTTTTTCTCTTTTTCTTTTGTTGTTGTTCAGTCAGTTTTATTGAAGTATATTCAAGGAATGGGGGTTGGAATCAGATAGATTTTAAATGTGTCAGAACTAGACTAGAGCTAAAATTCTATTCCAAGTATATCAGGAATGAACCTCAGGTCTGTGTGTCTTGAAGACAACAGAGGAGTTAGGATGGGACCAGGTGCCATGAGAAAGGAGCTTGTACCACCTTGATGGCTGCTGGCAGGTATGAACGCACTGTACCAGAGGTCAAGAGGGCACCTTTAAAGTCACTCTGAGCAGATTTAACTTGGATAAAGGAGAGCGCCCAGGAGCTCAGTAACCATGGGGAACTTGCCGAGCCAGTCTTCACATCAAGATGCAGAGTTTTCTTATGCAGGAAACAGAAAGAAACTCACAAATCTAGACAACAGACTTGTGGTTGCCAAGAGGTGGGGGTGGGTGGGTGGGGAGTTTGGGATTAGCAGATGCAAGCTGTTATATATAGAATGGATAAACAACACAGTCCTTTTGGGTAACATAGGGAACTATATTCAGTATCCTGTAATAAACCATCATGGGAAAGAATATGAAAAGGAATATGTTTATATATGTATAACTGACTTCCCTGGTGGCTCAGATGGTAAAGCGTCTGCCTACAATGTGGGAGACCTGGGTTTGAACCCTGGGTGGGGAAGATCCTCTGGAGAAGGAAATGGCAACCCACTCCAGTACTCTTGCCTGGAAAATCCCATGGATGGAGGAGCTTGATTAAGCTACAGCATGTGGTGTCGCATGAGCGACTTCACCTTACCTTATTTGAATCACTTTGCTGTATAGCAGACATTAACACCATGCATCAGTAGAATGATGTATAGTTTTAAAAATCGCGTATAATTTTAAAAATGCAGTTTTTTCATTGATGACTGTCTCTTTTTTAAAATATTTATTTAGTTTTTTCGGCTGCGTTGGTTCTTGGTTGCTTGTGGCACAGGCAATCTTGTTGCAGTGCACAGGCTCTAGAGTGCTCTGGCTTGGTTGCCCCATGGCATGTGAGCTCTTAATTCCCTGATCAGGGATCAAATCTGTGTCCCTTGCATTGGAAGGCAAATTCTTAGCCACTGAACCACCAGGGAAGTCCCCCCAAATGTACAGTTCTCAACTAACATCTCAACTAGGCCCAGATGGCCTTGGTTTGTCCATTAAGAAGGACCAACTGCTGCCTTTTTTGCAACTAGTCACAGACAGACAAGGACACAATGGGCCACGTTGAGGTTTCCCTCATGTTCCTCAACATCTCCCACCAGGTGCCCCTAGAGGGCAGGGCCCATGCCTTTTGCCCCTTTCCAATAAATGCCTCTGGTTGCTGATGCTAACAACAGAAGACTAGGCTCTCCAACTTCTGTTCTTTCCCTCTGTGTCTAGGCCACCATGGGGCTGCTCACTTGGTTCTTTGGCACGAGTGATGTTTAGCCTCAGTTGTGGAATTAGAAATTGTGTGAAGGTCAGTTGACTCTTAAACATTTCCCTGGCAGCTTTCTTTAGGGCTCTTTTAAAATTTATTTTATTTTTTAAGTTTTATTTATTTGGTTACACTGGGTCTTAGTTGCGGCACATGGGATCTTTAGTTGTCTCAGGGGAGCTCCAGGTTCCCTGACCAGGGATTGAACCCAGGCCCTCTGCAGTGGGAGTGGGAATCTTAACCCCTGAGCCACTAGGGAAGTCCCTGCTCAGGGTTCTTTTGACGCATCATCATGCTGTGCCCTTTGGACTAATAGAAGAGGCTATTGAAGGAAGCAGCACCTTTTCTAATAGCCAAATCAGCAGCTCCAGGGAGACTTCTGCTTATTAAATACATTTCAGAGCACTGACAGGGGCTCTTGTGTTACCAAGCCCCACACAGATTACAATGGATTTTTTGGTAACAATCATTGAAGAAAAGATACCAGCTGCCCATACACAAGGACCACACTGTGGGGTTTGGTCTGCCAAGAACCTGAATTGGCCCAAAATTGTGTCTTGGAGAAGCGCTTAAGTCAGAGACTTACATGGTTATTTGTCCTTGTCTGCACTATCTGATCAGAATAAATCCTGCAAAGTACTTGAGTCTTCACTTTTTATTTTATTGGAAAACACCATAGTTGACTCTATCTGGAGTCCCTGTGTCAAAAAGGTTTTTGGCCTCTCTGCAAAATTAACTCACAAACCCCACATAAAGGCAAAAGAGGAGATTCCCTTGAGTGATGTCTAAAAGAGCAGGGTTTTTAATTTCTTTCAAATGCTCGTGAATGCAACAGTGAGGGGGGCACTTGACCTCTCCGCTGTGTAACACTCTGTCTAGGCATTTGCTGTCTTTGCAGGATGCCCACGACAGTAATCAAACGTTATCTCGTCTGAATGAATGTTTAAAAAATACAAAGAGTTGAAATGAAAATGTTGGAAGGTTTTCTCTTTCACTGAACAGCTGGTTTTTATATGCCTTCGCTCTAATGTTGTAAACAGCTTTTATTCAAAACAGTCTCAACAACAGATGCTTTTTAAAAAGGTTTCGCTTGACAGAGCAGCTTCAGGCCATGATATGGTGCTTTAAGGTGGTGTTTTCCTAAAGAGGTTGGTCAATGTTTCATTTTATAGATTCAAAGTGTGCTTATAAAGTATTGAGATAGATTTTTATTCAAACACAACGAGTGGGTCGTGTTTCCTTCAGGGAGGTGATCTAAAGAGACTGTTCACTTCTTCCAGTGCCTTGGCCACTGTTGACACTCCACCCCCGCTTCCCACCCCCTGCATGTGCTTGAAATCCAGGATGGTAGAGATGATCAGTGGTCACCATATTCAGTTCTCCTCTCCTCCTTCCTGGGCAGATAGAAGGCAATACGAGACAGCCTCCTGGCTCTTAGGGCCCAAGGATTCTTTCTGGCTAACAGAAGTGTGTCTGAACTGACCTGTGAAGTGGGTCTGAGGCAGGACAAAGCTCCCAGGTGTTCTACATGCACTTGTGTTGCCATAGCAACCGAAACCCACAAGTTCCAGTGGAGCTGAAAGATGGAGGTAGCCTGGAGCTTTGAGTCACCGCTCTGAAAGGAAATACGCTGGAGAACCACTGGACATATAAAGGACTTCGTGTGAATGAGAAATAATACTTTAAAGTGGCTGAGACTTTGGGATTTGCCTGTTATCACAACATGGCCTATTCTGACCACATTAATACAACCATGTTGAAATCTACACAAGAAAATCACTTCCAGATTTTACTTCCCATCAATGTAGGGTTTCATCTCATTTCAAAATACTCCTCTGTAAGTTTGGTTATCTTTGAAATGTTTTGAAAGTCATTATAAATACATTTTGTTTCACTGTTTTAAAAAATCAGGTCAAAAATCAAAAGCTTGCCTCCATACAAAAGCATTGTACGCTAAGGCAGCCTTGTTCTAGAGCTTCCATGACAACTACTCAGAGGATTTTAATTTCGCCCCCCAAGTTTTGGTAATTTTAAAAATCAGTCATATTACTTTATGGTTGTAACTTTCTATTTGTTATATGTTTTTAGATTTTGAAAATTCAATCCAAGTAATTTAAGACACATAAACTCATAGGTGAGTTAAAACATTAGCTGATATCACTCTTAGGACTACTTAATAATTGCTATCATTTATTGAATGATTCCTAACATACATTATATCTAACCTCCCTGTAGGCTCAGATGGTAAAGAATCTAACCTTGCATGTATTATATCTAAGCCTCAAAATATCCCACTGAGTGAGTTAGGGTTCTTTAGAAAAACAGAACCAAAAGGATGTTGAAGGGGTCCAGAATGCACGCCAGTGACATAAAAACTGGGCTTCCCTGATAGCTCAGTTGGTAAAGAATCTGGCTGTAATGCAGGAGACCCCAGTTCAATTCCTGGGTTGGGAAGATCTGCTGGAGAAGTGATAGGCTACCCACACCAGTATTCTTGTGCTTCCCTGTGGCTCAGCTGGTGAAGAATCTGCCTGCAATGCGGGAGACCTGGGTTTGATCCCTGGGTTGGAAAGGCTACCCAACCCAGGTCCCCACTTCAGTATTCTGGCCTGGATAATTCCATGGACTATATAGATCATGGGGTCAAAAGCATCGGACACAACTGAGCTGTGCTGTAGGTATTTGAGAGTCAACAGATGCAGGTTTTGAAGTCCCCTTGTCTGCCTTTAAGATAAGCAGAGCCTTGGAAAAATACCTAACTCATAAATCCTCTCCCCAGGAGTTTCAGAGTTTTGAAATCAGGTAAGACTGACTCTTATCACCACTGAGAGAAGTCAGCACCACACATAAATAGACATTGTCACAAAGATATCATATCTCCCATCTAGTCTCCTAAGGGCCATTTATCTTTCCTAAAAGTCAACTGCTCTCCCATAAGTGCCCTTCCCCCACCATTTCAAAGAAATCATTTGTTTTCTGGTAAGTAACCTTCTCCCCATCCACCTTCCCTATTAGGATGGTGTGTAAGCCTGAAATTCTAACTGCCTCCTAGCCACAATTTTCTGTGAACTCCGGGTATGAATGTAAATAAAAATCTGTCTCTTGTTAATCATCTTCCGGCAGTTTAATTTTCAGGCCTCCATTCCTAAACCTAAGGAAGGTAGAAGAAAAGTTCTTTCCTCTCCCAGCAATATGTATATGATAAAGAGAGAGAGAGAGGTTTATTTTAAAGAACTGGCTCAGGCGACTGTGGAGGTTTGGCAAGTTCACATTCTGCAAGGTAGGCTGTGTGGCTGGAGACCCAGGGAAGAGGTGCAGTTCAAGTTTAAAGATAGTTTGCTGGCAGAATTCCCTCTTCTCCCAGGGAAGCCAGTTCTTTTCTATTAAGGCCTTCAAATGGATAGCAAGAGGCTCGTTCACATAATGAAGAATAACCTGCTTTACTCATGTGTTTATATATTAATCTTGCCTAAAAATACCTGCACAGAAACATCTGGAATAATGTTTGATCAAATATCTGAGTACTGTGGCCTAGTCAAGTTGAGACACAAAATTAACCATCACGCCCACAAAAATCTCATTTTATATATTAGGATATTGAGACTCAGAGAAAATAATTCAATTGCTGGGGATAAAATGACCAGTATGTAGCAGAGCTGGGATGTGAGTCTATCTCTGTGACTCGAAAAATCTTGGTTTTCCCCCTACGTAACACAATTACTTGCTGCCGAGGGTGCTATCACAGGTCAGCTTTTGTAATTTTTTTCTTCTAAAATATCTTGATCTTATTACTCCATTGTAAGCAATAAAACTTGACTTTTCTCAAAACTAATTTCAACTGTACTTAACATACCTGGCAACATCATATGTACTTATTAAATATCTATTGACTGATTGATGGTATTTTACAGAGATGTTTAAAAGGGGCAGAATTTCCCAGAACTATGGCTATCTGTACTGATGGCTTTTATTTTAAGTTTTACTCATTTTTGAGTAATAATTTATTCACATAGCTCAAAATTCAAGCAACCAGTCCATTCTGAAGGAGATCAGCCCTGGGATTTCTTTGGAAGGAATGATGCTAAAGCTGAAACTCCAGTACTTTGGCCACCTCATGCGAAGAGTTGACTCACTGGAAAGGACTCTGATGCTGGGAGGGATTGGGGGCAGGAGGAGAAGGGGACGACAGAGGATGAGATGGCTGGATGGCATCACCGACTCGATGGATGTGAGTCTGAGTGAACTCTGGGAGTTGGTGGTGGACAGGGAGGCCTGTCATGCTGCAATTCATGGGGTCGCAAAGAGTCGGACACAACTGAGCGACTGAACTGAACTGAACTGAATGAAAATTGTTATTTTGTATCCCTGTCGCCAGCTCTCTCAATTTCTCTCTTTTTAGGTCAGTTAATCCTGGGACTCCCCTGGCTATCCAGTGGTTAAGACTCCATGCCTCCATTGCAGAGGGCATGGGTTTGAGCCCTGGTTGGTGAACTAAGATCCCATATGACACACGGAGAAGGCAATGGCAAATCACTTCAGTATGCTTGCCTTGAGAATCGAAGGAACAGTATGAAAAGGCAAAAAGATACGACACTGAAAGATGAACTCCCCAGGTCAGTGGGTGCCCAATGTGCTACTGAAGAAGAGTGGAGAAATAACTCCAGAAAGAATGAAGAGATGGAGCCAAAGTGAAAAAAATGCCCAGTTATGGATGTGACTGGTGATGAAAATAAAGTTCAATGCTGCAAAGAGCAAAATTGCATAGGAACCTGGAATGTTAGTTCCATGAATCAGGGTAAATTAGAAGTGGTCAAATAGGAGATGGCAAGAGTGAACATCGACATTTTAGGAATCAGTGAACTAAAATGGACTGGAATGGGTGAATTTAATTCAGATGACCATTATATCTACTACTGTGGGCAAGAAGCCCATAGAAGAAATGGAGTAGCCCTTATAGTCAACAAAACAGTCCAAAATGCAGTACTTGGGTGCAATCTCAAAAATGACAGAATGATCTCTGTCTCTTTCCAAGGCAAACCATTCAGTATCACAGAAAACCAAGTCTATGCCCCGACCAGTAATGCTGAAGAAGCTGAAGCTGAATGGTTCTACGAAGACCTACAAGATCTTCTAGAACAAACACCTAAAAAAAGATATCATTTTCATCATCAGTCAGTTCAGTTCAGTTCAGTTGCTCAGTCGTGTCTGACTCTTTGCGACCCCATGAATCGCAGCACACCAGGCCTCCTTGTCCATCACCATCTCATAGGGGACTGGAATTCAAAAGTAGGAAGTCAAAAGATACCTGGAGTAACAGGCAAGTTTGGCCTTGGAATACGAAATGAAGCAGGGCAAAGGCTAACAGAGTTTTGCCAAGAGAACTCACCAGTCATAGCAAGCACCCTCTTCCAACAACATAAGAGAAGACTCTACACATGGACACCACCAGATGGTCAATACTGAAATCAGATTGATTATATTCTTTGCAGCCAAAGTGGAGAAGATCTATACAGTCAGCAAAAACAAGACTGGGAGCAGACAGTGGCACAGATCATGAACTATTTATTGCCAAATTCAGACTTAAATTGAAGAAAGTAGGGAAAACCACTAGACCATTCAGGTATGGCCTAAATCAAATCCCTAACAATTATACAGTGGAAGTGACAAATAGATTCAAGGGATTAGATCTGATAGAGTGCCTGATGAACTATGGACGGAGGTTCATGACATTGTACAGGAGGCAGTGATCAAGACTCAAGAAAAAGAAATGCAAAAAGGCAAAATGGTTGTCTGAGGAGGTCTTATAAATATCTGAGAAAAGAAGAGATGCTAAAGGCAAAGGAGAAAAGGAAAGATACACACATTCGAATACAGAGTTCCAAAGAATAGCAAGGAGAGATAAGAAAGCCTTCCTCAGCGATAGGTGCAAAGAAACAGAGGAAAGCAATAGAATGGGAAAGATGAGAGATCTCTTCAAGAAAATTAGAGATACCAAGGGAACATTTCATGCAAAGATGGGCACAATAAAGGACAGAAACGGTATGGACCTAACAGAAGCAGAAGATATTAAGAAGAGGTGGCAAGAATACACAGAAGAACTATACAAAAAAGATCTTCATGACCCAGATAACCATAATGATGTGATCACTCACCTAGAGCCAGACGTCCTGGAATGTGAAGTCAAGTGAGCCTTAGGAAGCATCACTACAAACAAAGCTAGTGGAGGTGATGGAATTCCAGTTGAGCTATTTCAAGTCCTAAAAGATGATGCTATGAAAGTGCTGCACTCAATATGCCAGCAAATTTGGAAAACTCAGCAGTGGCCACAGGACTAGAAAAGGTCAGTTTTCATTCCAATCCCAAAGGGCAATGCCAAAGAATGCTCAAACTATCACACAATTGCACTCATTCTCACACACTAGCAAAGCAATACTCAAAATTCTCCAAGCCAGTCTTCAACAGTATGTGAACCATGAGCTTCCAGATGTTCAAGCGGGATTTAGACAAGGCAGAGGAACCAGAGATTAAATTGCCAACATCTGTTGGATCATAGAAAAAGCAAGAGAATTCCAGAAAAACATCTACTTCTTCTTTATTGACTACACCAAAGCCTTTGACTGTGTGGATCACAACAAACTGTGGAATATTCTTCAAGGGATGGAAATACCAGACCACCTTACTTGCCTCCTGAGAAATCTGTATGCAGGTCAAGAAGCAACAGTTAGTACCGGACATGGAACAACAGACTGGTTCCAAATTGGGAAAGGAGTACGTCAAGGCTGTATATTGTCACCCTGCTTATTTAACTTATATGCAGAGTACATCATGAGAAATCCTGGACTGGATGAAGCACAAGCTGAAATCAAGATTGCAGGGAGAAATATCAATAACCTCAGATACACAGATGACACCACCCTTATGGCAGAAAGTGAAGAGGAACTAAACAGCCTCTTAATGAAAGTGAAAGAGGAGAGTGAAAAAGCTGGCTTAAAACTCAATGTTAAAAAAACGAAGATCATGGCATCCAGTCCATCACTTCATGGCAAATAGATGGGGAAACAATGGAAACAGTGAGAGACTTTATTTTCCTGGACTCCAAAATCACTGCAGATGGTTACTGCAGCCATGAAATTCAAAGGCTCTTATTCCTTGGAAGAAAAGCTATGATCACCCTCGACAGCATATTAAGAAACAGAGACATTCCTTTGCTGACAAAGGTCCAAGCCATGGTTTTTCCAGTGGTCATGTATGGATGTGAGAGTTGGACTGTGAAGA
Organism: Bos indicus x Bos taurus; assembly: GCF_003369695.1. Classification (NCBI taxonomy): domain Eukaryota; kingdom Metazoa; phylum Chordata; class Mammalia; order Artiodactyla; family Bovidae; genus Bos; species Bos indicus x Bos taurus. Next base: position 126,582,443 of record NC_040076.1, read on the forward strand.
AAGCTGAGTGCCGAAGAATTGATGCTTTTGAACTGTGGTTTGGAGAAGTCTCTTGAGAGTCCCTTGGACTGCAAGAAGATCCAACCAGTCCATCCTAAAGGAAATCAGTCATAAATATTCATTGGAAGGACTGATGCTGAAACTGAAACTCCAATACTTTGGCCACCTGATGCAAAGAACGGACTCATTGAAAAAGACCCTGATTTTGGGAAAGATTGAAGGCGGAAGGAGAAGGGGACAACAGAGGAGATGGTTGGATGGCATCACCAACTCGATGGACATGAGTCTAAGCAAGCTCTGGGAATTGGTGATAACAGGGAAGGCTGGTATGCTGCAGTCTGTGGGATCGCAAAGAATCAGACAGGACTGAGTGACTGATCTGAACTGATGACACACAGTGCAGGCAAAAGATAAAATAAAAGTAAATTCAATCAATCCTATATATTCCTTCTATACTCTGCTTGAAATAGTCAATGCAACTATTTGAATTATGTATTATTTTTCTTCTTTTTAATGTATGCTGCTTTGCACCTCACCTTTTCACTTTAAAATGTATTTTGGAGACTGTTGGACATCAAGTGTTTCTAGTATTTGAAAGTGTTGAAAATACTTAACCACACAATATGCAAATAATAAGAAAATACTGCTATTATTTAATACCAAGGCCTTATCATCAATCCAAAGTATTCTCCAAATCCCTGTGGCAATGCTGACAATAAATATTTATTTATAAGATAATATAAACATTATCTTTATATAATAGTTACCTGCTTCCTAAGCGTTGCTCTGGTGTCTTAGCCAAGAAGAGTCTGCAAATATCTTTTGCTTCCTCTGTGAAGTTACTGTGTTGGAATCTGACTTCCTCTTTCAGTGTTCTTTGCTTTAAATCCTCTTTACTGACTTTTTCCTTGTAATCTCTGAATGGTGTTCGTCCAGCAACCATTTCATAAATACTGCATCCCATTGCAAACCAGTCCACAGGATAGGAATAACTTGCTTTTTCCATTAGGATTTCAGGAGCCATATAACCATTAGTTCCAGCCTGTAATGCCCCAAGCAAAAAAACAAAACAAAAACACTAATGTGAGTGTAACAGACACGGCTGATGCCTTCCCAATGCCCATTCTCCTTCTCTTTCCTTATGAGGGAACCCTAATTTACTTGGAGTGGCCACGTGTCTAACCTGTTCTATTCCCCAACTTTCCCAATAGCCTCTGATGTAGTCAGGGCAAGCCACGCAATCCATTTTAGCCAATGAGACATTAAGAGGACTTGGCTGGAGTGCATTATGATGGAGAGAGATACTGTGACTCTTGAAGTGGGAAAATCAAGAGATTTTGGTCTCTTGATCAAAATCAAACCTAGACTCTTTTCAGAGAAGGCAATGGCACCCGACTCCAGTACTCTTGCCTGGAAAATCCCATGGATGGAGGAGCCTGGTAGGCTGCAGTCCATGGGGTTGCTAAGAGTCGGACACGACTGATCGACTTAGCACAGCAGCAAACTCTTTTAGTCTCCTCACTTCATCCTTAGGTGAAAAATTCACATGGCTGTTGCTAAGAGCCCCTAAATTGTGCTTCTGCTTTTCATTCAAAGATAATAGAAAATTAGATGCATGATTTTTTAAAAGGTAGAGCTCTTTAATGATAATATTGGATGCTCACATAGTAGTATCTGTATAAGAGTTTTTTAGTCTATTTGGCATGTGATGATATTATCATCAGCCATCTTTGCCTATTTGTCTCTGCACTGAAAAATTAACACAAATATTTTAAATCAGAAAATTCCACACATGAAACTTCATTTAACATGAATGACTATATATTATAGGCACACTGCCACTGATAATATATACCAAATGATCATTGGGTTTATATATATATATATATATATATATATATATATATATATATATATGTTTTTTTTTTTTTTTACAGGCTTCTCAGGTGACTCAGTGGTAAAAAAAAATCTGCCTGCCAATGTAGGAAATGTAGATTCGATCCCTGGGTCAGAAAGATCGCCTGGAGAGGGAAATGGCAACCCATCCCAGTATTTTTGTCTCAGAAATCCCATGGACAGCGGAGCCTGGCAGGCTACAGTCTATGGGATTGCAAAGAGTTGGATATTTCTGAGCAACTGAGCACACACAAAGACATACACACACACGCACACACATATATATATTACACATAATACACAATTTACCATCTTACCATTTTAAATGGTCAGTTCAACTAGTAAGTACATTCACATTGTGCAATGAATCTCCTAAATTCTTTTCATCTTTAAAAGCTGAAACTCTGTACCCATTAAACAACTCCCCATTGCCTCCACTCCCCAAGCCCTGGCAACTGCCATCTACTTTCTGTCTTTATGAATTTGACCATTCTAGGTACCTCATTTAAGTAGAATCACACAGCATCTCTCTTTGTAACTCAGCATAATTTCACTCATTCATTCAACAAATACTTAACGAATACCTGCAACAAATCTTATAATTATAATGTATATATTTACATTAGAATGTGTTTTCATAAAAACTAAGCTGCTTTTGTTTAAAGTATAATGTATATATATAATGTATAACCTCTGCAGCACTTAAAAATGCTAACAACATCCTAAATGACAATTCAGTTCAGTTCAGTTCAGTTCAGTCGCTCAGTTGTGTCCGATTCTTTGCGACCCCATGAATCGCAACACAATAAACACCTATTAATACAGAAAACATGAAAACATCAATTATTGACAGAGCTCTGAGAAACAGATGTGCTCTGTGATTTGACTCAGATTTTCAGGAGAGCGGTCAGACACAGACCAATAGGTAAGTAAGATGTATCTACCATTCTCGTTCCAGAACCAGATCACTTGGAGCAAGTAGCTCAAAGAATTGACTCAGAAGAAAGGGAAAGGAATCTACATCAAGATGTTCATAGTGCCATTATGGCCACAGGCTGGAAACACCCAATGCCTTTCAGTAAAGACAACAGACCAGAGTCACATGTTAATACCAAGAAGTGCATATATGTAATGGGTTTTGCATACTGTTTGTAAATGTGAATTTAGTACACCAGAAAAGGTTGAAAAACGTTTTTGTTGTTCATTGGGTGATTTTTTTTCTTTCTGGTTGCATAAGTATATATATATATTTTTTTCAATGTATTTTTGGCCGCATTGGGTCTTCATTGCTGTGCATAGGCTTTCTCTTATTGTAGATGGTGGGCTTCTAGTTGCAGTGTCTTCTCTTATTGCAGAACATGAGCTCCACGGTGTGCGGAGCTCATGGAGCTGTGGGCTCAGTCACTGTGGCACACAGCCTTAGCTTCTCCGTGGCATGTGGGATCTTCCCGGACCAGGTATCTAACCCATGTATCCTGCATTGCAAGGCGGATTCTTAACCACTGGGCCACCAGGGAAGCCCAAGTATATGTTTCTTTTATGTGCACAATGTATGTACTACCTTAGGAATATTAAATTTCATGGGTGATTTTTTTACATGGATAATAACAATGAAAAACACGAATAACCCAAGCACTGATTAGGAGTAATTGGCCCGTGCAAGAAAATTCTGGAAGTGACTGGTCTGACAGGCTGGTCATGAGTCAGCGTGGCACTGCTGTTTTCATAGACGTGGACATGTAATTTGGGTGACCTTATGTTCCGGTTTGCCCGGGACAGTACCAGTTTACATCTGTTGTCCTGGCATCTTGTCCAGTGTTACATCTGCCCAGAACGAAAGGGTGCTGGAGGTCCTCTGAGGCCCAGGATATAGTCTTACTCATCATTGTTTCAAACCAGGTATTTACTCCCAAGTCTCCTTTCCTGCATGCCCCAAAACATGTTTGGCAGGTAAACAATAGTAACAATGGTAACCAGACGTTTTCCATTCAATATCCAACAAATATTTGTGGAGCCACCCCTGCAGTGATTTCTAGGGATACCAAGATATACAAGGCCTGGCCCCTGCCTCTGAGGATTTACAGGTTGGTGGAGACAGATCAAAAGGTTAATTCAATAAAGGAGGGTCAATGCCAAAATGGGAGTGGAAAGCAAACAAAGGGAGGCCAGAGGGTGTGTGTGTGTGTTTGTGTGTTGGGGATATTTCACTGAAGGGTGACAGCTGAGTTGAATTAGGAGGAAAGAACCTGTCACACAGAGAAGGTTGTCCGGGTAAAGGATGAGTGTAAGAGTTGGAGTCCAGAAAAACGTGGGGTGCCCAGGGAACTTTAAGGAGTTTCGGATTTCTAGAATAAAAGATCTGTGAGATGCAATGGTGGGAGGGGAATCTGGAGGGGGAGATGTGGACGAAATTGAGAAATGCTGTCTGCCAAGGTAACAAAAATCCATTCCCAGGCTCCCTTTTCTCTTTGTCCCTCTGTGTAGAGCCAGAAGGCTAAGTACTCCATCTCCCAGCCCCTGTTGCTCCCAGGGTGGCCATGTGATAATGTGACATGAGTTGTATTGAAAGGTGTGCAAGGCAAAGGCAATGAGAGTTGTGGAAAGACTTAAAAAACCGGAAATACATAAAAGATATAAGATGGATTCATGGATCCATAGGGGGAAGGATAGATGGATGGACAGGTGATAAAGCACATATAAAATGTTAATAATATACAATGAAATACTATATAAAAAAGAATAAAGCATGGATAAATGTTACAACATGGATAAGCCTTAAAAACATTATGCTAAGTGAAAGAAACAAGTCACCAAAGACCACTTACTGTATGACTCCATTGATATGCAGTGTCTAAAATAGGTGATTCCATAGATTCAGAAAGTAGATTAGTGGTTGTTTAAGACTGGGAAAGGTGGCACAGCGGGCAAAGAATCTGCCTGCAATGCTGGAGACATAGGAGATGAGGATTGGATCTCTGGGTCAGGAAGGAGGTCGTAGCAACCCACTGCAGTATTCTTGCCTGGAGAATCCCATGGACGAGGAACCTGGCAGGCTACAGTCCATAAGGTTGCAAGAAGTCGGACACGACTGAGCAACTGGGCAGGAACGCATGCGTGCAAGGTTGGGAGAAGGGGAATGAGAGTGACTGTTAATTGACAGGTGGTTTCTTTTAGGGGTGAAGAGAATATTCTAAAACTGTGACAATGTTCACGTATCTGTGAATATACTAGAAACCACTGGATTGTACACTTTATATGGTCAATTTTATGTATTTAAATTATATCTCAGGACTTCCCTAGTGGTCCAATGGTTAAGAACTTGCTTGGGACGTGGGTTTGATTCCTGGTCAGGGAACTAAGACTGCAAGTGCCACAGGGCAAGTAAGCCCACAGGCCGCAGCTACTGAGCCCACGTGCCACAACAAAAGATCCCGCACATTGCAACTAAGAGCCAGTGCAGCCAAATGAATATTTAAAAAAGTAAGTTATATCTCAATAAAGCTGTTTATAAAGAAATCTGAGTGCTGAAGAACTGATGCTTTTGAACTGTGGTGTTGGAGAAGACTCTTGAGAGTCCCTTGGACTGCAAGGAGATCCAACCAGTCCATCCTAAAGGAAATCAGTCTTGAATATTCATTGGAAGGACTGATGCTGAAGCGGAAACTCCAATACTTGGGCCACCTGATGCGAAGAACTGACTCACTAGAAAAGACTCTGATGCTGGGAAAGATTGAAGGAGGGAGGAAAAGGGGACGACAGAAGATGACATGTTGGATGGCATCACTGACTTGATGGACATGGGTTTGAGTAAGCTCCGGGAATTAGTGATGGAAGGGGAAGCCTGGCGTGCTGCAGTCCATCAGGTCACAAAGAGTTGGACACAACTGAGCGACTGAACTGAACTGAAAGCTGTTTAAAATGTCTATGGTAAAATCTAGGTAATGGGTATACAGGCGCTCATTGTGAATTCTTTCAACTTCTCTATATGTTTGAAAGTTTTCATAATAGAATGTACAGGGAGGGCTTCCTTGGTGGCTCAGTGGTAAAGAATCTGCCTGCCAATGCAGGAGACACGGGTTCAGTCCCTGATCTGGGAAGATTCCGCATGCCGAGGAACAACTAAAACGGCTGCCACAACTACTGAGCCTGTGCCCTAGAACCCACACTTCACAAAAGAAGCTACCACAAGAGAAGCCCAGCCACTGCAGTGAAGAGCAGCCCACTCACCACAACTAGAGAAAAGCCCCCACAGCAACGAAGAGCCAGCACAGTCAAAAAGAAATAAAACTATATAGAAAAAAAAGAACGCACAGGGAAAAAAGGAAAGAGGGGCAGGGGGAATGTGATGTCAGATGTTACCACACTGGCTTCTAGTTTAATGGGTACATAACACTCTTCCAGAAGGGTCACAAGGAGGAACCATAGGAGAGGGGCATCTGTCTGCCCAGCTCCCTCTCATCTCCCATTGCCATTAGTCAATAGTAACCCTGTATGCTATAACTTATACGTGGAATCTAAAAAAATGCAACAAATCAGTGGCTATAACCACAGCAACCACAAAAAAGCAGACTCACAGATATAGAGAATAAAACAGTGGCTACCAGTGCCAGGGGGCAATATAGGGATAGGAGATTAAGAGGCACAAACTATTAAATATAAAATAAGCAAGGATATATTGTACAACACTGGGAATTATAGCCAATATTTTATAATAACTATAAATGGAGTATGTGTATGTGTTAGTTGCTTCAGTTCAGTTCAGTTTAGTCACTCAGTCGTGTCCGACTCTTTGCGACCCCATGAATCGCAGCACGCCAGGCCTCTCTGTCCATCACCAACTCCCAGAGTTCACTCAAATTCATGTCCATCGAGTCGGTGATGCCATCCAGCCATCTCATCCTCTGTCGTCCCCTTCTCCTCCTGCCCCCAATCCCTCCCAGCATCAGGGTCTTTTCCAATGAGTCAACTCTTCGCATGAGGTGGCCAGAGTACTGGAGTTTCAGCTTTAGCATCAGTCCTTCTAATGAACACCCAGGACTGATCTCCTTTAGGATGGACTGGTTGGATCTCCTTGCAGTCCAAGGGACTCTCAAGAGTCTTCTCCAACACCACAGTTCAAAAGCATCAGTTCTTCCGCGCTCAGCTTTCTTCACAGTCCAACTATCACATCCATACATGACCACTGGAAAAACCATAGCCTTGAGTAGACGGACCTTTGTTGGCAAAGTAATGTCTCTGCTTTTGAATATGCTATCTAGGTTGGTCATAACTTTCCTTCCAAGGAGTAAGTGTCTTTTAATTTCATGGCTGCAATCACCATCTGCAGTGATTTTGGAGCCCCCCAAAATAAAGTCAGCCACTGTTTCCACATCTATTTGCCATGAAGTGATGGGACCAGATGCCATGATCTTCGTTTTCTGAATGTTGAGCTTTAAGCCAACTTTTTCACTTTCCTCTTTCACTTTCATCAAGATGCTTTTTTAGTTCTTCTTCACTTTCTGCCATAAGGGTGTTGTCATCTGCATATCTGAGGTTATTGATATTTCTCCCGGGAATCTTGATTCTAGCTTGTGCTTCTTCCAGCCCAGCATTTCTCATGATGTACTCTGCATATAAGTTAAATAAGCAGGGTGACAATATACAGCCTTGACGTCCTCATTTTTCTATTTGGAACCAGTCTGTTGTTCCATGTCCAGTTCTAACTGTTGCTTCCTGACCTGTTAGTTGCTTATTCTTGTCCAGCTCTTTGCAACCCCATGGACTGTATCCTGCTAGGTTCCTCTGTCCATGGGATTCTCCAGGCAAGAATACTGGAGTAGGTTGCTGTTTCCTACTCCAGGGGGCCTTCCAGAACCAGGGATTGAACCCTCATCTACTTCACTGCAGGTAGATTCTTCATCATCTGTGCCATCAGGGAAGTCCATAAATGGAGCATAACATTTAAAAATTGAAAATCACTATATTGCATACCTATAACTTACATAATATTGTATATCAACTATATTTCATTTTTTAAAGAAATTTTATTTAAGTTTAATCTCTGCTAGGTCTTTATTGCTGTGTGTGGACTTTCTCTAGTTGTGATGCTCAGAGGCTACTCTCTCGTTGCAGCCCAAGGACTCAGTAGTCTGTGGCATGTGGGATCTTAGTTCCTATACCAGGGATCAAACCCGTGTACACTGCATTGGCAGGCGGTTCTTAACCACTGGCCCACGAGGGAAATTCCAACTATATTTCAATTTGAAAATGTTATTTTCAGGTAAATGTTTAATTGTATTTTGAAATTATATCATGACTAAATATAATAAAAAACAGAATTGTTAAAGCATGAAAGAAAAAGACAGTTACGCTGAAGCTAGCTTGTCTACCCAGATATGTTATCCAGACCCTCAGCAGTCGCGCTGAAAACCAGGTCCCGCATCATACCAAAGTATGATGTTTCATCCGCTTCTAAAAGTGGAGGAGCAACTTGGCCTCTACAAGTGGTGCCAACAGGGTACTGCCCAAGAGAGAGAGAAAAAGGAGGCATCAGTGAAGACTGTCGGTGTGTGAGGTTGTGAGCCGGTACACCAGCTTCATGAAATTTCTCTATGATGGGCTTTGGTGTGGGCTATTTTTCACCCCGTGTTGGCTACTGGCTGGCCTCTCAGTCTAGAAACTAATGGCTGTCAGTATCATAAAATTTGCTCGAATTATTTCTTTGATCATTTTCTTCTTTTCATTTTCTTTCTTCTCTCTCTCCTGCTCTCTCTCTCTCTCTCTTTAAATCTGAACTTATTGTGTTTCTTACCTTTTGCTTCTATTTTCCATCTCTTTGTCTTTTTCTTTCCTTCCTTTTTTAATCTGGGAGACTTCCTCAGTTTTTCTTCTAACTCTTCTATTTTTTTTAAAGTACTTTATTAATGGGAAATTTCAAACACACACAAAAGAAAAGACACTAGAATAATAAACCCAGTGTACTCTACTCCCAGCTTTAACAATTATCAACACATGATCAATCTTGTTTCTTTTGTCCTTACTCACTCTTATTGCCCTCCACTCTACTAACTCAGATATTACTTGAAGTATTTCACTATGAATCTTTAAAAGGTAAGGTCACTTTAAAAAAAAAAAAAAGCAAACAAACCCAAAGCACTACAAACACCATTATCTCACTTTAAAAATAACAATAATTCTTGAATATTATCAAATATCTGGACATGTTTCCCTATTGTTCAGTAAACTTGTCCTCTAAATTGTTTGTTTAAATTTAGATTCAAACAAGGTTCACACAATGTGATTGATTATATGTCTCTTAAATCTCTGTGACAATTAATTTTTTCTGTCTCTCCTCACCACCTCCCCTTGCAAGTTTTTATTAGAAAAAAAATTGGTTAAACTCTAGAGTTTCCCACAGTCAGACTTTGCTAATTGCATTCCTGTGATGTCATTTAACATGCTCCTCTGTTCTTTGTTTCCTGTAAGTTGATAGCTAGATCTAGAAACTTCTACTGAACTTTTCATTTCTGCAAATATGTTTTTATTAACATAATTAACACAGAATAATGTGCATAGATCTTATACTGTTGGTTCAGTAAATTTTGATAATTGACTACATCCACACAAATAGAACCCAAACCAGATAAAGAACATTTCCATTCACGTCGAAAGCTACTTTGTGCCCCTTCTGGTTCCTTCTCCTCCCTGCTTCCCAGGCAACCACTTCCTGATTTCTGTCACCATCAATTAGTCTTGCATTTCATATAGAAGGAATTGTAAGATAGATTCTCCTTTGTGTTTGACTTCTCTTTTTTTAAACATAGTGTTTTTTGAGATTTATCCATGCTGTTCTGCAGACATATTTACACATATTTTATTTCCAAATGTCCTTTTTCTTCTCTGAATGTTCTTTGTTTTACAGCATCTGTCCCTGTTTCATGGATGCAATATCTTCCCTTAAATCTCAAAGATAAGAATTGTAGGTTTTCAAAAATGTTCTTTTTTACTCCCTGAATTGTTCCTGTTTGCTCCAAGTTTCTTTCTTCTGTTTGTTTTGGCACTGCCTTTCATTTTGGATGATTTTTTTCAAGTGACAAACGATCTTTGTTTATGCTTAACAGTGTGACACCAAAAAGCTGACAAAAGCTTGGATTTCACTGTAGGGTGATTATGCCAAGCCATGTCATCAAGGATCTCACCTGTAGACCTTTTTTGTTAGGCTATTCAGTGTCCCCAGAGGGAGATTCTCTACTACTCCATAAGAGAGGTGTCAGTCTGCTTGCCCTCATTATGGGTGCTGAGATGGAAAGCTGCTAAAGGTCTCCTTGTGTGTGGTATTTCATCCTCTACAGCTCTGAGTTGGGCTGTAAGTTCCTGGGTCAGGCTTCTCTCTGTTGAATTTCTTGAGCTGGGGTGGGAGAGGCATAAAAAAAGACTATAAACCACATCCTACTGCATTTCAGATGGTGATGATGGGTAAATTCTACTTGGTTACATTTATTGTGAGCTTACTCTGTGTGTGGCAAGCTTCCAATGAGCAGATTTCAGAGGCAAGTGACTTGAAGGATTAAAATCACTAATCAGGACACTGGATAAACATCAGTTGATTGGTAGAAGCTTTAGGGTAAAAGTGGAGAGCATATGCCAGTCCGTCCTGAACAAAGGATTGTGAGACACACACTGGGAGAAAAATTGGAAATATTAATAATGGGAAATAGGTATTGAGTGTTTATTACACGCTAAATATTTTCTCCATTGCTTTCTATGAATTTCTTATTTACTCTTCATGATAACCCTATGAGATAGAGACTACTTTATCGCCCATTTTGCCGACTGGAAAACTAACCCACAGAGGTTAAATCTTGCCCAAGGTCACCCACCCAAGATTTACACACAGGCTTGCGTTGTGAATTACTACACTACATTGCCTCTGTGGAAATGGCTGAGGTAACTTTTTCTTACTCTTCCAAGTTCCCTTCAGGATTTCTTTTTCTCCCTCTAGAGTATCCTCCTTCCCTCTCCCCATCTGCCAAGTACTAAGTCTTCATTGTGGTCCATGCTTGCTTAAGCTACATCTCTTCCCCTTTTCCCAGCAAGTTCTCTGTTCCCTGCCTGCATTTCTGCTCACCAGGTTGGCTGGGCTGCTCCACACCAGAGGCTGCTAGGTGGTGGGAACCAGACCTTGAACCATGCCAGGACCACGTTGCTCCCTCTCCAGGAAATAAGGGAAGAATCGGCCAGCTGACACTATAGCCCCTTGGGGTTTTGAAGCATTAATAGTACAGAGGGTAACCTCAGACTCATTCCAAATAATTTTCAGCACTAAATTTACCTCTTGACTCTAAAGAGAAAATATCATCACTGACTCAATGGACATGAGTTTAAGCAAACTCTAGGAGATAATGAAGGACAGGGAAGCCTGGTGTGCTGCAGTCCATGGGGTTGCAAAGAGTCGGACATGACTTAGTGACTGAACAAAGAATTTACCTCTTGGCCCCAAAGGCAGAAAACATCAGTGATGGAATTTTGAAGGGCACCACCCCCTTGCAGAGTGGAGGTATTTCACAGAGGAGAAGAATGGAATTAGCAGTGCACGCCAGAGTCTAAGCACCCAAATTCCTTCACAGCCTCCAGCTGAAAAAATTAATTGCCTGCCCTTTACGCCATTTGTCTTCTGCATGTGAACTGCCTCCTCAGAACGGGGTGGGAGGAGAGACCGGGCCAAACAGCACCGGGCAGGGTCCAGCCACGCTGACCTCTCGCAGCTCAGTTTAACTCCTGCAGTTACAAAGGGCCCCCGCACATCAGTCTCTATGGCATCAAAACAATCTTTTTCAGTCCGTGTGACCAGAACTGCCATCGCAAGGGCTGTAGGGATCACCCAAGTATCAGCAGCAACAGGACTCAGTGGAGGTTTTTGTGTATAGTTTAACTTCTTTTGATTCATTTTGTTTTGTTTTGCCATGGTTTTCTAGTGCCCTTGGATGGGCTCACTCTGTCAACACCTGGTCAGGCAAAACACAGTATGCCCAGCATTCAGGATATCAAACATCAAACCTCGTAGGGTTTAGGAAGCCAGTTGTTGTTCTTGAGTTGCTAAGTCGTGTCCTACTCTTTTGCGACCCCGTGGACTGTAGCTCATCAGGCTCTTCTGTCCTTGGGATTTCCCATGCAAGAATACTGGAGAGGGTTGCCATTTCCTTCTCCAGGGGGTCTTTTCCACCCAGGGGTTAAACCAATTTCTCCTGTATTGGCAGGGAGATTCTTTACCACTGAGCCACCAGGGAAGCCAGATGGAGGTTCAAATCCCCACCCACCTGCAAGCGGGCAGCAGGAGGTGCATCTGCCACTGTCATCACACGTGGGTTGCTTAGTCCCATCAGGGCCACCTGTCACCTACAGGTATCCAGACTTGGAGGGAGGTGGACACCCCAGGCGAGCATCAGGATCCCAGCTAGCTTGTGGGGACCTGTGTGGACACCTCCTGCCTGCCTTGCTCTTGCTGTCAGATGCTGGCTTCCCCTGACCCTGCAGCTGTAGTCGCTCTCACCCCGGGCCCCTGAGAGCGAAGTGGCTGGGTCCAGGCTGGGCGGAATTTGCACACTGAGTTGTCCAAGGGTGGCTCTGGGCAGGAGTGAACTGTGACCTCAGCCGCGGTGATGAGAGCAGGGAGTGGACTTTCAGAGGGGCTGAGAGGGCATAGTTCGTCTCTTAATAGTTTTACACGTCCATAAAAAAAGTGTGTCCCCCGAGCATGCGTGCCGTGTGTACAGTGCAGGTCTTTCAAGGTCAAGGTCACTGCCAGTTCCCAGTGAACCTGCAAAGTTGGCAATCTTCAATTCATCAGGAAAAGAAATGCCTGTATCGCGGGCCCCGGGTGTGGCCAGGCCGGGCTGGATTTACTGAGTCGCGCGGGACAAAGAGGCGGTCAAAGAAGCTATCTCCGCGTCTCGCGATGGCCCAGCAAACTGGCCAGCGGAGCAAGAAACCGCCCGCGGATTCTCTTCCCCCCAGTTTATCACAGACCAGATCCACTCGACAGCACAATCCAAACAGAAGAGGGAATCAGAATGTACATCTTTTGTTTGCCGTGGCAGGAGAACTGTTGAGCAGAGGAAAAAAAACAAGCTGAGCTTAGCGCTATCAGCTGTTTCCTGGGGCTCGCTCCTTCCTTCCTCCGAGGGGGGCCCGGCCGCTTTGTTCTCGTTCCCAGCTGCTCCTCTGCGCCTTTAAGCGGTGGCCTTTGCAGACCTCAGAGGAATGCGGCCCGGGACCCCAGGGGACTTTGCTCCGAGGCCCCGCCCTATGTGCTTAGCGCCCCCGGCTGCAGCCTCCAGATCGCCGCCGGCCTAACTTTTGTTCCTCGTCCGCCTGCCTTGTTGCTTTCTGCCAGCCGGGGAAAGCAACTTCCTGGGCCGGGGCGGGAACCTCATCAGAGGGGCTTTGCTACTCTCCCTGACAGCCCTGGGAGAAGGGGATCCAGAAAAGGGGTCCCTGCAAGAACGAATCCTGCACCTATACAGTCTGGCGTCAGTCAGCTCTAGTGCACATCCCAGCTGTACTCATTATTAGCTGGTCACCCCCAGGCCAGTTACTCAACCTCTCTGAGCTTCACAGCTCTGATCTCATAGGATCGTGATGAATATTAAAACCATAAGACACACTGAGTGCTTTTTCAAAGTCTGGCATGTTTCACACCTTCAATAGGTGTTAGCCACGACCAAGCCAAAGCTGGTCCTGTAGGCAGGGCAGCTACACACACAAAAAACCCAGAAGCCTCTAAGACTCCATCAGATTGAAAGATGAGCCTGGTGCATCATCAGAGATCAATAGCAGTAGTTCTTCCTCTGGAGTGTGTCCTTGGGTGGATTCATGTTCTGTGAATCTGTCCAGTGGCAGGCTGATACCTGTTTTCCATGATGCCTCTAAAAGGCTCAGAATAAAATCACAAAGCTCCATGTGGCTGTGAGGAAGCAAGATGATGGTGTGTGCCTGCTGGGCTCAGCTAGCAGGTGAGCTGTGCCCTCATCCACTGCCCACCCCGCTGCAGCCTTGGAGTCCTGCTGGCTCTCTGCGTCCCTCAGAGAAAAAGCACAGCAGCCAAGGTCCCTGGAGCAGCTACAGTGCCTTTCCGGTGAGGCAGAAACAGTGCAATAGTGGGGATCACGACAAAGGGTTCGGTGCTGGGCTTCTTGTAGAATGACCATAGCAATCATTTTTTGAGTGCCTACCAAGTGGCTTATCTCTGCTAGGCATTTATCTACCTTAATCTTCTCATCAAGCCTAAGAGGCGAGCAGTATTAACCAAGCTCAGAGAAGAGGCATGACTTGCCTGGGGTTAAGTGCAGGGCTGAGACCAGCCTAAGTAGCAAGTCTGGGCCAATTAGGAGGCAGTCTGCCTGGCTTGGCTGGCTGTCAGTCCTCACTGTCCCCACAGCCAAGTGCCCCAGGTGTGGGGTCAGCCTGTGCTTCTATAAACAGCAGCCATAGTAAATGGCAGAACCGGATTGACAAACTCACTGTCCTCCCATCTCACTGATCCTGTAGACGGCATTTCATCAGCTGCACTTGATCTGAAAGGATGCTCTGAGCCTCCAACCCGTGTCTACCTTAAATTAGAAGATGCGGCAACTGGTTGTTCTCTGGATTGCATCATCTCGCAAGACAGCCCCCTCCTGCTGCAGACTGCAGACCTCACGGCTCTTCTTTCTCCTCACAGCCACAAATCAACAGACAATGTGCCAGCCTGCCCAGTCCCCAGGGAAGACCCAGGGCCAACCTGCTCTCCACACACCAAGCCGTGCAGACTGTCAAATTCTCTTTCCTCTCTCCTTTGGTAACTACAGGTTTGTTCTCTGTATCTCACTCTTTGTGATCCCATGAACTGCAGCCCGTCAGGCTCCTCTGTCCCTGGGATTCTCCAGGCAAGAATACTGGAGTGGGTTGCCATTCCCTTCTCCAGGGGATCTTCCCAACCCAGGGAGCAACCCAGGTCTCCCACATTGCAGGCAGATTCTTTACTGTCTGAGATATCAGGAAGCCCATATTATTTTTTACTTTCCCTATATAAGCAGGATTTCATTCTTTTGTATGGAGAAGTAATATTCTAATGTATGTGTGTATATATACATATATGTGTGTGTGTGTATATACACACATCACTTCTTAAACCGACTGTTGATGGGTATTTCCATGTCCTGGCTTTTGTAAATAGTACTACTATGAACACTGCATTCCCCTATTCTTTACCTTCAACTCCCTCTTCCTGACTGTTCTTCCAAGGCTGATTTGTCACTTTTCTGCCTGGAAATCTTCAATGGCTCCCCAGTACCCTTGGCACTGGGTTCGAATGCCTTTGTCCGACTCCTCCAGCCCTCTAGGGCCTGACATACGCCCATTTTCCAGTTGCACTTGCTGTCACCCCTCACGCCCTGTGACTTCACACTCGAGGCAGCTACAGAGTCAGTCTGTTCTGTGGCTGAGCCCTAAGCCTCTGATCAGGGCTGTCCACTGAAGCACTGTGGACATGGAGGGTGCTCTTTGGGCGGGGAGCGGGAGGGGGTGTCCTGCACATCGTAAGATGTTCACAGCCTCCCTGGACCCTATCCACTAGAAGCCAGTGGCAGTTCCCCCTTCATGACAAACGAAAAAGTCTCCAGACATTTTCATAATGCTCTGGGGGCCCAAACTGCTCTCGGTTGCAGACCACCACCCTATGCTGAGCCCTGTGCCAAGCCCACTTTCCTTTCGGTTCACCTGGCTCACCTCTGTTTGCCTTACAAGTCTGCCTTTGGTTGTCATTTCCTCCTGGAAGCCCTTCCTGACCCCATGCTGGGGTTGGTGACCTTCCTGCGCACCCAACTGGGACAGCTTGCCTGCTGTACTGTCACTGCCCTGTGGCTTGATGGTCTCTTCCCTGTCCGGGACTTCATGAAGACAGGCATTTGTCTGTACTCAGAGCCAAGTCAGTACCTGTGACATGACCTCACCTAGTAAATCACCTTGATCCCCTCTCCCTTAGCTCACATCCAAACCATTACTGAAGCCGGGTCATTCTGGAATCTCTTTCCAAATCAAACACTGTGCTCTGACTACCCCTCACACCCCCCACCATTCCCCAGCACATGTGGGCTGAGCTGCCATCATCTTTCACCGGGATTGCAAACAACCACAATCCACATGAATCCCCTCTGATCTGCTTTCGCTTCAGATGGAGTCATTTTGTTCCAAAATGGAATTCTAAACTCTTTGCCTGCTTTGGTTAAACACTTTCAAAGGCTTTCCAGGGACTTCCCTAGTGGTCCAGTGATTGAGAATCTGCCTGCCAATGCAGGGGATCCGGGTTCGATTCCTGCCCCAGGAAGATTCCACATGCCTCGGAGCAATAAGCCTGTGGGCCACAGCTAGTGAGTCTGCGCCCTAGAGCCAGTGCTCTGCAACAGGAGAAACCACTCCTATAAGAAGACCACACACCACAACTACAGAGTAGCCCGCTCACAGCAACGAAGACCCAGCGTTGCTATGAATAAATAATAAAAATTTGAAAATAGATAAATAAATCCTCCACATGGAAATCTGTTTCTGAGTCAGTTTCTAGTGACACCTACCAAGACACCACCCAAACTGCTTTGCCGAGTGAATTTCTATCTTCTTTCTGATGTCAGTGAGTTTTCCCCTATGGCTGATGCTCAGAGTCTCACATGCGAGTGGGCTCACTTCAGTCACGTCTGACTCTTTGTGACCCTATGTACTGTAGCCTGCCAGGCTCCTCTGTCCATGGGATTCTCCAGGCAAAAATACTGGAGTGGGTTGCCATGCCCTCCTCCAGAGAATCTTTCCAACCCAGAGATCGAAACTTTGTCTCCTGTGGCTCCCGCATTGTGGGCAGGTTCTTTACTATTGAGCCACCTGGGAAGCCCCAGAGTCTCACATGTTAACAAATCCTCCCTGAAGAGCCCCATGTACCACATCTTCACAGCACTTGTCATCATTGAAAGGTTACATTCATTGGGTGAAATGAAGTTCTGTCTCCTTCACTAGACTGTAAGCTCCATGAGGGCAAGAAATGTCTCTTTTTGCTCATGGCTCTATGCCTTATTTTATTTTATTGTTTTTTGAGGGAGTTTTGGTGGAGACCAGCATGTGACAATAAAGTAACCAGAATGCCTGTCCTGTGTGGTTCTCAGAAGTAAATTCTCAAAGAGAAAAATACTTGGAGCAGGGTCATAAGGGCTGTGATATATGTAGTTGTCAACCCAGCAATGCTGGGTCTTTCTTGCTGTTTCAAGTAATTAAAACACACTCAGAGATCTTTTAAAAATCACTTATTTAGTGTGTCCCTAGCATTTTATTCAACACAATAAGAGCTTCAAAATAAATATGATGGCTGGGACTTCCTTGGTGGTCCAGTGGTTTAGAATCCAGCTTACAATGCAGGGGACACAGGTTTGATCCCTGGTAGGGGAACTAAGATCCCACGTGCCACAGAGCAACTAAGCCCATGTACCACAACTACTGAACCTGCGTGCCACAACTAGAAAGTCCATGCACCTGAACAAAAGGTCTCACTGCTGCTAAGTCGCTTCAGTCTGTCCGACTCTGTGCAACCCCATAGACGGCAGCCCGCCAAGCTCCCCCGTCCCTGGGATTCTCCAGGCAAGAACACTGGAGTGGGGTGCCATTTCTTCTCCAATGCATGAAAGTGAAAAGTGAAAGTGAAGTTGCTCAGTCACGTCCGACTCTTAGCGACCCCATGGACTGCAGCCTACCAGGCTCCTCCGTCCATGGGATTTTCCAGGCAAGAGTACTAGAGTGGGGTGCCATTGCCTTCTCTGAAAGATCTCACATGACTCAATAAATATCTCATGCAGCAACTAAGACCCGATGCAGCCAAATAAATAAACATTCAGAAAATAAATGTAATGCTGGAGCTCTGTCACCCATCATCCTTCTGAGTGTGAAGAACTGATCAGAGGTAGGGCAAGGTAACCAAACATGTCATGAGCTCTTGGGTCACTGTGCTAATTTCATTCTGATTCCTGACAAAATAGCAAGTTTTAAGGATTGACTCATGTTCCTTAAAATCTGAAGGTCACTGCTCTCCACATAGAACATTGAACTTGAAAAGTCCTAGCACAAGCCCCACTGCCTGATTTTCCTATTATATTTACCTCATATCTCTAAAACTGCCAAGAGTTAGTTTTAATGTGTGCATGTGAATGTCAGCTGGAAAACAGGCTGGAGTGCTTATCACATTTATTATAGGTGAATACTGACGGTGGCTGGGACGACAGTTAATGATATTGTGTCGGGCTGTGGGAGGCTGACTCTGAAATATTAGTCACATGTTTCCCTGTAAAGGTTGGGCTCCTTTTCCAAAGTCTGAACTCCATCAGAGGTTCAACTAAGCCTGAGATTGGTGTACACATGTCAGACCAGACTTAGGAAGTTATGCGTCATCACACACACTCATTCTGAGTTTTATTCAGTGGAGGGTCTTTTACAGCATTATAAACCAGAGGCAACATTCTGCCCTGTGTGTGAATTTGAAAGTTCAGTTCAGTTCAGTTCAGTCGCTCAGTTGTGTCAAGGTGGAGTCAAAACTATAAGTGCTGTTGAATCTGGCATACCTGGGTTCATCTCACATATGAGCAACGTGACTTTGGATGGGTAACTTAACCTGAGTTTCAACTTCTCCATCTGTAAAATGGAGCTAATAATAGCCCCTACCTTGTAACATCTTTTTGTAAAGGCTCTATCTAGATGCTGTCATCACTTAAGTAAGAGGTCAGAAAGTTTCCAAACCATCGAGCAGTTATTAAGGGCATCCACTGTTTCTGTCTATCTGAATTCCATTCCCATTCTCTTCCATCCCTATTTTCTTGTTTCTTTTGGCCTTGTGGTGTGGCATTTTGGATCTCTGTTCCCCAACCAGCGATCAAACCCAAGGTCCCTGCATTGGAAGCGTAGAGTCTTAACCAATGGGCCACCAGGGAAGTCCCTCCATCTCTGTTTTCTATTGGAGAACACTTCCCCTGTCTCCGATATTTATATAGGACCGAACTCCCTAGTTCCTGAGAACAGAGACATAGTCCTGGCCGGTGGAGTTGGATATGATTGGGCATGTAACTTGAGTTGTCCATTGAGAGTCTTCCCTGGGAATTTGAAGGACCTTTTGTAAAGAACTGTTCCCTTTCCATGAAATTGTTTGGTTGCTAAGATATGCGTGGAGCTGCCGGTGGCCTCCACGTAGGAGCTCCTGAGAGTGAAAGTGAGGCTAATACCAAGGAGGGCAGAGCTGGGACACAGAGGGAGAGCTTTCAGCGACACTGCTCAGACCCTGGATCAGGCCAAACTGCTAGGCTTCTCAGTTATGAAAATCATTAATTTCATTTTCTTAAGTAACTTCGCTTTGTTCCTTAAGATCCATGATTGATAGCCCAGTAAATCATAGTAAAACGTAGGCCATATGTTCATCTTCTGAGTTTATGAGTCTTTTCCTATAAATAATTCAAAGACTATCTCATAGATTCATGAAATCTTATAGATTAAGGATGTCCTGGGGCCTGCCTGAGATGGCTGACTCCGTGAGTCAGGGATAGGTCTAGGACAGGAAGCCAGGGCCTCTGCATTCCAGCCAGTGCTCTTAAGCATCCTTGCCTCTCATTGTGTGTCTTCCTCAGTCTTTCTCAGACTAGGGCAGAACTACCCTCACCTTTCCTTCGTGAATCATTGTCCAACTACCCGCAACCAAGGAGACCCACTGGACAAAGGGCATCACCTTCTAGAAGTGGCTCCATTCCCCCAATAACCATGGCCTCTTCCACCGAAGACAGCCATGCTTTAAGAGAATTAGACACAGATGTGGGTCTTGGTGGAACTTAGGTGAAGCCAGAGAGCTGAACTCTGGAAGTAAGGCTGTTCAGAGCCCAGGGCCATACTTCAATTCTCATTACCTCGTGTGGGGATTATTACAGTAATTCATCATACTTCAATTCATCATATATGCTGTTAATCATCTTCTTAAAGAAGCACTCTGTATAGCCAGACAAAACTATAAGTTGAAAAGATACATGCCCCTATGTTCACAGCAGCACTATGTGCAATAGCCAAGACATGGAAGAAACCTAAATGCCCACTGACAGATGAATGGATAAAAAAGATGTGGTATAAATACACAATGGAATATTACTCAGCCATAAAAAAGAATGAAATAAGGCCGCCTGCAGCAACAGGAAGGGACCCAGAGATTACCATGTTAAGTGAAAAAGGTCAGAAAGAGAAAGATAGATACCATAGCATTTGATATCACTTATGTGTGGAATCTAAAATACGACATAAATGAATGTGTCTACAAAGCAGAAACAGACTCGCGGTCACAGAAAATAGACTTGTGTTTGCCACGGGGGTGAGGTGGAGGAAAAGAGGATTGGGAATTCCGATTACCAGATGCAAATTAGTACATATGCTGCTAAGTCGCTTCAGTTGTGTCCGACTCTGTGCGACCCCATAGACGGCAGCCCACCAGGCTCCCCTGTCCCTGGGATTCTCCAGGCAAGAACACTGGAGTGGGTTGCCATTTCCTTCTCCAATGCATGAAAGTGAAAAGTCAAAGTGAAGTAGCTCAGTCGTGTCCGACTCTTAGCGACCCCATGGACTGTAGCCTATGAGGCTCCTCCATCCATGGGATTTTCCAGGAAGAGTACTGGAGTGGGGTGCCATTGCCTTCTCCGATTAGTACATATAGGATGGATAAACTATAGCACAGGGAACTATACTCAGTATCTTATGATAAACCACACCGGAAATGAATATGAAAAAGAACACACACACACACACACACATCTTTGCTATATAGCAGAAATTAACAGAACATTGTAAATCAAATATACTTCAATAAAACTCTTTAAAAAAGAAGAATCACTCTGGTCATGCCATTTTCTTGTTGAAAAAAATCTTCAATACTAGGTGCATATCACATTCTTTTCTTGCCTTTAAGATATAGTGGCCTTCAGAGCATCTATATTGAACTTTATATTCAGAGACTGTCAAACATGGATAGCGTGATAACAAACTCGATGAATACAGATGGCAGCTAGTGTGATTAATCTCACTAGGATTTTGTTGTTGTTGGTTTATGGTTTGGGCTCATTTTGAATTAATTGTCCTCATTTTATTTATCTATTTTTAAAATTAATTAATTTATTTTAATTGGAGGCTAATTACTTTACAATATTGTAGTGGTTTTTGCCATACATTGACATGAATCCACTACGGGTGTACATGTGTTCCCCATCCTGAAACCCCCTCCCAGCCTCCCTCCCCATCCCATCCCTCTGAGTCATCCCAGTGCACTGGCCCAGAGCACCCTGTCTCATGCATCGAACCTGGACTGGCAATCTGTTTCACATATGATAATTTACATGTTCCAATGCTATTCTCTCAAATCATCCCACCTTCGCCTTCTCCCACAGAGTCCAAAAGACTGTTCTTTACATCTGTGTCTCTTTTGCTGTCTCGCGTATAGGGTCATCGTTACCATCTTTCTAAATTCCATATATATGCGTTAGTATAGTGTATTGGTGTTTTTCTTTCTGACTTACTTCACTGTGTATAATAGGCTCCAGTTTCAGCCACCTCATTAGAACTAATTCAAATGCATTCTTTTTAATGAATTGTCCTCATTTTAAAAGCAAGACACTTCTCAAAAATTCACAGGTGTCCGTTTCTGTTTTAAAAAGTCAGGGGACTTCTCTGGTGACCCAGTGGATGAGAACTCGCCTGCTAATGCAGGGGACACAGGTTCAATTCTTGGCCTGGGAACTAGGATCCCACATGCTGCAGGGCAGCTAAACCTGTGCACCGTGACTACTGAAGCCTGTGAGCCCAGAGCCCCTGCTTCACAACAAGAAAAGCCGCAGCAATGAGAAGTCTGAGCACCGCAACTAGAGACTGGCCTCCCTCGCTGCACCTAGAGAAAGCCTGTGTGCAGCAACGAAGACCCAGTGCAGCCAAAAATAATAAATGAATGAATAAATATTAAAGAAAAAAGAGCCAGAACTTTGGATCTCTGTTCTCACAGTGTGGTCACTGGACACGAGGAGTGGCTTCCCTCCTTAGATGGAAGTGCTCACTCTGTTCTGGGCTCCACGGCACTCGCTTCACTTCTTACACTGCATGCCATTTGGGTTTGCTCCTTCAGCTCTGCACAATTGTTGTTCAAAGTCTTTTTAATCCACGTTATAGAATTATCTCACAAATGCAATTTCCCTGTAAGGCAAAATGATACATGCTTTCCTTTGATAGGATCCAATCAGTATCGAAATATTCTAGTGGGTTTCCTTACATTTATGCAAAAATTTAGCAGGACTTTTCTTTACAGTTCTACCTTCATCCAGCTGATCATACTCTGGGAATATAGTGAGATCTGTACTTAAAATTTTGCTTTTATTTGGTTGCACCAGGTTCTAGTTGGGGCATGTGGGATCATCAATCTTCACTGTGGCATGCAGGATCTTCAGCTGTGGTATGTGGGATCTAGTTCCCTGGGTTCCCTGCATTGGGAGTGCAGAGTCTTAGCTACTGCACCACCAGGGAAGACCCAGTAATTCTTTATCATGGTTTCTTGACATCAAAACATTAGTTAGTTACAGAAGCTGTATAAAATATGTTCCTTTTTATTTCTTCTGTGAAATGGATTGTGAGTATAATGATTTAAAATCCACTTGGGGGCCCAGTTATTGTGTGGGAACTGCAGTAAGTACGATACTGAAGGGCTTCACTTAGATATGTAGACCAGTAAACAGTGAAGGAGGAACACATTTCTTTTTTCTTTCTTTCTGTGGCTTTCTAAACCTTCTCTCTGACCCCCTTTTTTCCCTCCATCCTTCCTGAAAATCTCCTGGGCTTCAGAGGCAGGTCCAAGGACCAGGGCATAAACTTTCTTGGATGGGGCAAGTGGTCTAAACCCAGAAATCTGGTCTCTTGGGACAAAGAGGGACTCAGAAAAGACAAAAGAGTGAGAGGCCTCTAGGCATTGTATGCACGCATGCTAAGTTGCTTCAGTTCTGTCTGACTCTGTGCAACCCTATGGATCACAGCCTGCCAGGCTTCTCTGTCCATGGGATTCTCCTAGCAATAATACTGGAGTTTCCATGCCCTCCTCCAGGGGATCTTCCTGACCCAGGGCTGAACCCGCATCTCTTATGTCTCCTGCGCTGGCAGGCAGGTTCTTTACCACTAATACCACCGGGGAAGCCCTAAACTCCACCAACTGCCCTTGTTATAGTGGACAATACTGAGGAGGCACCAAAAGCTTCCTGCAGGTTCCAAAAGAGCCAGAGAGCTGGATGCAGGAGGAACTGTCCCTAAATATTCTCTTGGCCCATGAACAGAGCTGGAGGAAGACTGAGAAGGGATTTACAAGAGACTGAGCTGTGTGTCTCCTCATCCTTCAGCAAGGTGGAGACGGTGCCACCGGTCAGCATGATGCACGCCCACGGGATGCTCAGAAGGAACACTTCCTCTCTGCATAATCAGCAATACAAATTCAAAATAATATACTGAAAGTAGTACACTTCTGATTTTGTGTGCATTGATAGACATGCATTCACGGTGTCTCTCTTTTCATAGTAAAGTCCCTGGGAGGCAAACACTCTGCTTCCTCCCCATCTTCTTGCTTCCTCCACCTCTACTTAGGAGATAGTTATACTGAAGTTCTCCATCCTTCTCCACCACTTTCTCGATTTCTCCACCTTCGTTCAGCCTCTTTCCTTTCTACACGACCAGCAATTTATCTCCTGAATCTTTTTTATTTTTCCCACTATTTTTGGTTTTAAGCCATAAGGTATGTAGAATCCTAGTTCCCTTACCAGGGATCAAACCCAGGCCCTGTTGTCCTTGGGAGTGCAGAGTCTTAACCACTGGACTGACAGGGAAGTCCTCTCTTCTGCTTCTAGCCTCAGCATCTAAATCTCCAGTCTCCCTACTTAAAACTCCATCCTGCTCCTTCCTTCATCTCACTCTTTACTTCCAGGTCAATCCAACCTCTGCTATCTGAGTTTTGACCTTGAAAACCTCTCTTCCTGAGGACACTGTGGTTTCCAGAATTGTCAAACCCTGCAGTCTGTGTGACCTCTTGGCAGTACTTAACAGTGCTGACCACACTCCTCACTTAAATCCTCTTTTTCTTTGGCTCCTGTGGCAGAGGCCGCCAGTTACTTGTTCCATATTCCTTAGTAGTTACTTGCTCTCCTTCCTTAGTAGCTAGAATTCCTCTCTCCCTCTCAAAAAAGCAAAAACAAAAAAAGTCATTTATCAGCTGCCCCTGCAGGTAGGGTGGCCAGATAAATGTCCTAGCCAATGAGATTTAAATGGAAGCTGTCAGATGGGCCTTCTAGGGAAGTTCCTTAGAGGGAGATATATTCAGTTGCTGTGGGCATCCCTATTTACTTCTGACCCTTCCTCCTTTCTCTGCCTAGACTTGATGGTTGGGGCTAGAGCAGCCATTTTGCAACACATGGAAAAGGACAAAATCACAGAGATGTGATTTCTGCCATTATCCCATAGCTGCGGAACTAATATCAGTCATCCTTATCTCTACACTACTTGTTACATAAGAAAAATAACCCTTTCTCTTGTTTAATCCACTGTTATTTGGGTTTTCTATTATTGCTAGTGAAATCAACACTTAACTGATACAGCTCCAATGACTCTGCCATTTTCATCCTACTTCTTTAATCTCTTCAAGATCCCTCTTCTTCCACACCCCTACACGTTGCTATTCCTTGGTCCTCTTCCTCCACTGTTTCTCTTTTTTTTCTTTGTGTCAGGCGTTTTTCTTTCTTTTTTTTTTTATTTTATTTTAATTTTAAGCTTTACAATATTGTATTGCTTCTGCCATATATCTCAATGAATCCGCCACAGGCATACATGTGTTCCCCATCCTGAACCCTCCTCCCTCCTCCCTCCCCATACCATCCCTCTGGGTCGTCCAGTGCACCAGCCCCAAGCATCCAGTATCGTGCATCAAATCTGGACTGGCAACTCGTTTCATATATGATATTATACATATTTCAATGCCATTCTCCCAAATCATCCCACCCTCTCCCTCTCCCACAGAGTTCAAAAGACTGTCCTCCACTGTTTCTCAAACAATCCCAGTAGTGTCTGCTGCTTCCCAAGCCATGATGACTCCAAATTCCAGTGTCTAACTCAGACCTTTCATCACAGCACCTGCCTGTCATAGAAGAGCCTTATATATACTATACTCACAATTAAACTTTCCAGCTTTCCCATAACTGTTTTCTTCCTTCTAGTCACTGGAGCTAGGGACCTTCCCAATTCCTCACCCTCATACTCAGCTGGTCCTGAAATCCCAACAAGTCTCTTTCCAACAGCTCTGATTTACTTCCCACTTCATCAGTCCTAATGTCTTACACAGGCGCCATCATTTCTTCCTGCACCACTGCATATGCTAGCTCCTCTGCTTCCCATCTACGATCAAACTGGTGTCTAAAAGAATGCAAATCTGATCATGTCATTCCTTTTTAAAAATTCCTTCAATAGCTTCTTGTCCCTCACAAGAAAAGAATTCCAATGTCTTTGCATGATCTGAGCCTTACACGTCTTGTCAACATTCCTTCCATTATAGCCACATAAAATCACCTTCAGTTTCCCAAACTTGCCATGATTTTTCTCACTTCCTTGCCTGATTGTCCTCTCTGCCTTGCAAGCTGGAAACTGTGCAGAAACAAAGTTTTAAGTGTATGTTTAGGAACCTGACTTGAGCCTTTATCTTCCTGGGACTTCTCCCATCTTTGTGCACAGAAACTCAATAGTAAAGACCTGTCAGAATTTGAGAGATTTTTGTATTGATCACTTAACATAATGTGATATAAGAATTAATCTTAACATATAAGAATTAATATTCTTATAATCCCTTTTTTAATCAAAGAATTCTCTGCAAGTCTCTTTGGACCAAACTGATCAAAATAAACATCAGTTGCTTTGTTGACTTGTATATATCTTTTCATTTAAAATTTCACCTTTGTCCAATGTAAAACATTTCTCCATTGTGCACTCAACAGGAAAGGAGATATTTAATGGGCTAAGTGTTGGGGTTTCTTCTATTTATTATCCTATTAAATTTTACCTTCTGTTGCTGCTGCTGCTGCGTCGCTTTAGTCGTGTCCAACTCTGTGTGACCCCATAGACGGCAGCCCACCAGGCTCCCCCGTCCCTGGGATTCTCCAAGCAAGAACACTGGAGTTGGTTACCATTTCCTTCTCCAATGCATGAAAGTGAAAAGTGAAAGTGAAGTTGCTCAGTCGTGTCCAACTCTAGCAACCCCATGGACTGCAGCCTACCAGGCTCCTCCATCCATGGGATTTTCTAGGCAAAAGTACTGGAGTGGGGTTAGAATTTTAGGGTCCAGCCCCTAAAATTTTCCCGAAGAGGAAATCAAAGCTCTACTGATGCAGGAACACAGCACCAGGGAGGTGGTCATGGGCAGGACATACCTAGCTCCTGGCTATGGATTCAGCTCTTGCTATCTATGGTGAAGGCACAGACCACCTCCAATTCACAAAGAAGGCTACCCTCTGCTTCCAATGAGAGGAGAACAAAGTAGACCTCAAAGAGCCAGTAAAGCTAATCCTCTTACACCACTTAAGGCAAATGACAGCACAAGGGGTTTAGGAACAAGAAAATTAGAAGCATTAAGTCCAAGGCTCTGTCTGCTCTGGGAAAGAACAGCTTTCTCCCTTCCTCTCTGACTCTGTGGCCCACCTTTGGGCCAGTGGAGGCTCACTCACCCTCTGGGTGATGGGTTTACCATCCTGGATCTGCACGGCCAGCCCCAGGTCAGACAGTCTGCAGTTGCCGAGGTCGTCCAGAAGCACGTTCTCGGGTTTCATGTCCCGATAGACGATGCCGAGGGAGTGGAGGTGCAGCACGCCACAGGTTATCTGGGCCGAGTAGAAGATCACCCTGCTCATGTCCAGGCCTGGTTCACCCACACTGTAGATGTGGAACTTGAGGTCTCCACCATTCATCAGGCTCATCACCAGGCAGAGATGGGACTTGCTCTCAAAGGCGTACGCCAGAGAGACAATGAACGGGCTGCTGACCCTCTCCAAGATTTCCTTTTCCAAGAGAGCCATTTTCTCACCATTTTTCTTCTTCAGTCGCTTCTTGTCCAGTTTCTTACAGGCATACATCTTACCGGTGTTTTTCACCTGGACAGCACATACCTTAAGGAGAGAAAGAAAGGGAAAACAAGAGGTAGAAATAGACAGCAGTGGAGAGAGGAAGGGAGTGGAGGATACAGAGGATGGAGGGGCAGAAACCAATCAAGGTGGCAAGATAGCAGGCTTACTGAGGAAAGAAAAGCTGTGAGTGAGAGGGTTCTTGGAGAAGGAGCTTCGACCACAGTGAGGTATCATGTGATGCATACTAAATGGGCCATTAAAAAAAGAAGGAATAACAAGTGTTGGCCAGAATGTGGAGAAACTGAAACACTCATGCATTGCTTGTTGTTTAGTTGCTAAGTTGTGCCCGACTCTTTGTGACACCATGGACTGTAGCTCACCAGATTCCTCTGTCCATGGGATTTTCCAGGCAAGAATACTGGAGTGCCTCTTCCTTCTCCAGGGGATCTTCCTGACCCAGGGATCAAACCCAAGTCTCTTGCAGTGGTAGACAGATTCTTTACTACTGAGCCACCAGGGAAGCCCTCATGCATTGCTGGAGGGAACTTAAAACATGAAGACTTTGGTGATTTCCCAAAAAGTTAAACACAGAATTGCCCTAAGACAAGACCCAGCAATTCCATTCCTCGCCACATATGAAACAGAAATGAAAGCAGGTATTCAAATAAATACTTGTACATAAATATTTACAGCAGCGCTATTCACGATAGCCAAAAGGCAGAAACAACCCAACTGTCCATCAATAGAGGAACGGATACATGAAATGTAGTATTCCCATACAGTGGAATGAAGTATTGATCCACGCTACAAGGTGAATGAACCTCCAATACACTACTCAGCAAAAGTACACTTTTCAGTGAAAGAATTCAGAGACAAAAGCTCACATATTGTATGACTCCATCTATATGAAACATCAGAATAGGCAAGTCCATAGAGGCAGAAAGTAGCCCAGAGGCTGCCAGGAGCTTGGGGGTTGGGGTGGGGAAGTAGCTGTTAATGGGCACAGGAGTATTGAAAATGGAACTAGAGATGATGGCTGCATAACATTGTAATGTATTAAATGCTATTAAATTGTACACCTGAAAATGGTTAATGGCTAATCTTATGCAAATTTCATCTCAAAGAATTTTTTTTTCTTCTTAAAAAAAAAAAAGCTGAACACAGCAGAGGTGCAAAACAGATTTATAGACTCTAATTCAAGATGATTGTTTTCTTAGATACCTGAAGTTTTTCTCAAATTACCTCCATGAGCACAAGTAAAGGGGAAGGGAACTCTCCCATTGTATTGATGTCTTGATATCATTCACCAAAGGGGCATTTCAGAGTGTTCCTGCCTCCTGGAAACCCCATGATCATGATTCCTGGCCAGTTCCACATCTTGTTTGTTTTTCCTATGGCATTCTCACTTTATTTCACCCAGCGACAAAAAGAAGAGGTGAGAGCAAGCTAGGAATGCTTTCTCCACATGTGGCACTGAAATTAGTTCTAAGATCCCTTAAGATTAAAAAGAAGACAAAAAGAAGACAAACAGAACTCTATTATGCCGTCTATCTCCTCTTTCAGCCTGGCTCCTCGCAGACACCTACCTCCCCGAAACCACCTTTCCCCAGCACCCGGAACTCTTCAAAGTACTTGTCTGACACTGGCTGCATCTCGAAGACTTTCCATTGCAGAAACTTGTCATAGAAGGGACTGGCTAGGAACTCCCGGAAGGGCTGGTCCTGCAGGAAGGCCATGACCTCGGCCTTGGCCAGCTCCACCAGGGATGCTCGATCGTCGTCGGTGGTGGCTGCTTGGCACTTGGTGACCAGAGCTGGGCTGAAGAAGGGGTGTGGGCGCCCCGGGACAGGGGCGGCGGCACAAGTGGTCACCAGCCCCTGCAGCGCGCTGCCCTTGGCGGGGCCCTCTTCGGCCAGCTCCCAGCTCTGCACCTCCTCCAGAAAGCCCCTGGCCTCCTGGTATGCAGGCACCGTGGCCAGGAAGTCCCGGAAGAGGCGGCGGCCGATAGGCTGCTGCTCGCACAGACTATGGAAGTCGGTGGCCAGGGCCTGGCGGAGCTGCTCGCAGCTCTGCGGCCCGGGCAGCATCAGGCTCCGGCGCCGGCGCTGCAGCTCCTTGCTGTCGGCGTCCGAGGACTTCCGAGCCTGCAGGTAGGCCGTGTTGGCGATCAGGTTGTCCAGGCCCCCCATGTCGACCATGGCTGAGCACCGATCGTGCTCCCCTGGTACAGACAAGGAAGGATGGAGAGCGGCGGCGGTGGAGACGCGGTCAGGCCCGGGGCCAGCTGGCAGCTCTCTGATCCGAGACGCAGTGACTTCCAGGGGATTTACAGCGAATCTTTGGGGTGACGGATGGGACTGGTGGAGGGTGAGGAAAGAGGTTTCTCTAGTAAGAAGCTTTGCTGGCTATGTATAGCTGGCCAGGGACGGGCGCATCACGGATCACCCAGCAACCTGGAACACCTGCAGGGTCTACCTGTTCATCCCCTGGCCATGTTCCTCACACCTGCTTCCTGCATCCAGTGACCAATCACCAAAGGAAAAGACTCATTCTACGGTGATGCGCTGTTTGCTGTTGACAGCAGTGTTTGCAACTGTGTCTGATTTTACATTTCCCAGCAAGTGCAAGCTCTGTAAACCTCTAGGAGAGACGGGTCAGGAAGAGGAGCTGTGAGAAGCTGGAGAGGTTTTCCTTCCCCCGGTCTAGCAGCCTGATACAGAGCAGGTTACAGAAGGGGATGCTCTGAGCTGCGAGTCACTGGACATGTTCCCAGAGGCCCAGGTCGTGACTCTCAGGGCAGGGGCTGTGGCTCTCCCATGGCCGGTGGCACCCTCAAGTGCCTGTGGAGATCAAGACATGGCTGCCTTAGTTCTGAGGAGTCTGTGACCTACAGTACCCTGTTAAAAGGGGAGGGTCACCCTGACCCGGAACATCCCGTGAAATGACATCAGCAGGGAAGTCGCCCACTTCACGGCAGGTGGCCCAGAATCTCCCAAGGGCACAAGCCTAATGAAGGGGACCTGAGAGTGAAGGGGCTGTGTGTGGAGACCCCAAGCAGGGATGTTCCAGGCATGGCCCCTGGACACCTCGGCCCAGGCTGCTTCATGAAACCAGGAAGCTTCCCTCCACGGAGATGACTCTGAGCTGCCCCAGACCACGACCTCACAAAGAACAGAAATTGGTTTAGACAGAGATCAGGCTAAGAATCTCTGCTCCAAAAATAACACTTGCGTCCTACAGGGAGAGAATTCTCGGGCTTTTTCTTCACAAAGCAAGGCTAAGGCAGCTTAAAAACAAAGTCATTCAGTATTATGCCAGAGTGTTTAAAAGGGGAAAAAGAGAGAGAGGAAGGAGGACGGAGGGAAAAAAAAGAGCTGGTCAGTCTTTTTCCAAACAAACAACCTCTAGCACACTCTCTGTCAAAACATCACTGTGATGGCCATGGTGGGCCTGAGCAGAGCCTGCCACCTGGCCCCCGGAGCAGATATGCGCTTGGCCTCACGCTACCAAGAATTATGTAATGAACTCGTGGGTGCCCTTTGGCTCTGCACTGCTGCGCTGTAAACCATCGGACCAGTGCAGAGGTGGAGGATCTGCATGAGTGACCACTGTTCAGAACCATCATCTGCTTTGCAACCCACACTAAAAATGTTGATACTTTTTTTTTTTTTTTTGTCTTTGACAGGTCATCCCAGGCTCACATTTCTGAGTAGAGAAAAATCAATCGGAGACTCTCCCCTAAGTGGGAAATGACTTTCCTGTTTTTTTTTTTTTTTTAAGAGTAAGGTTCTTTTGTTTATTTTAAATGTTTATTTACTTATTTGTCTGTGTTGTGTCTTAGTCACGGCATGTGGGATCTAGTTCCCTGACCAGGAATCAAACCTGGGTCCCCTTTGGGAGCTTGGGATCTTAGTCCCTGGACCACCAGGGAAGTCCTTATGAATATAGTGGCAATCCAGCAGGGCAGAACTTTGAGAAAATGGTATGGCTGTCATCACATCACTATTTAACCTCACTGAAAAAAAGATGTTTTTCACTGATGCCTGTATCTGCTATGAGCTGCTTGATCCCACTGGCACGGATACTTACTTTAAATCACCAAGTGATCACTTAACCCTGCACTGTCCAACACATAAATGCAAGGCCACAGGTGTAATTTCAGATTTTCTAGCAACCACATTAAAGAAACAAGTGAAATTAACCTTAATAAGATATTTTACTTGGTCCAATATGTGCAAATTATTATCATTTCAACTTATATTTGATATAAACATTGCTAATGGGATATTTTACATCTTTTTTCGTGTCCTGAGTTTTCAGAATTGACTTTGTATTTTACACTTACCAATTCAAGTCAGTCACATTTCAAATGGTCAGTAGCCACATGTGGTCAGTGGCCACCTTGTTGGACAGTATGGACAAATTTTCTTCATGTAGCTTTGTCATTCATAAGTAAGAGAAAGTTTTTCTTATTTTTTTTTCTAATTAGTAATACTATAGACCATCTGGGTAAAAAAACTCTCTTAGTAATTAAACATGATCTGACTGATGAGAATGGAATTTAAATAGTATGTTACAAAGTTTAGAATTTATAAAATGATTATACATCAACTACTGCAATTTTAAAGAGTACCATTATTTTTAAAATTTTACCCACTTGAAACAAAAGAAAGGTCTAGTTAAAAATGGAACACTTGGTGTGATGACTAACAATTAGGATTCAGGGGTTTTCCCAAATTGATGAAACAGTAATTGTAGATCAGTTAAAGAACAGCACTAAATCCTTAGCTTAGAAGCAGAGCCAAGTGCTGGGCACATTCAAGGTACACTGCACCAGTGGAGGAAATCATCAGAGATCTTGGACTGGAGATGTGGCCCTATGGTTATAAGCAGCCCAGCACAGCTTGGGAGAGCTGAGTCCTGGTTTTAGCAAGTCCTAGCTGTGTGACCTTCTGCAAGTTAGTTAACTTCTCTGAGTTTCAATCTAATTATGAGAAAAGAGAGATGATCTATGTTTATGCTTTTAAAAAATTATAGTTGGTATACAATATTATATTTTGCAGGTATACAATATAATGATTCCCAATTTTTAAAGATTATACTCCATTTATATCAATGTTGATTTTTGAGTAAGTTCTTGAGAGAATTAAATACCAAACAGTTACTGGCACAAAGTTGACAACAAAGGTCCGTCTAATCAAAGCTTTGGTTTTTCCAGAAATGGTATGGACCTAACAGAAGCAAAAGATATTAAGAAGAGGTGGCAAGAATGAGGTGGCAAGAATACACAGAAGAACTGTACAAAAAGATCTTCATGACTCAGATAATCACGATGGCCTGATCACTCACCTAGAGCCAGACATTTTGGAATGTGAAGTCAAGTGGGCCTTAGGAAGTATCACTACGAACAAAGCTAGTGGAGGTGATGGAATTCCAGTTGAGCTACTTCAAATCCTAAAAGATGATGCTCTGAAAGTGCTTCACTCAGTATGTCAGCAAATTTGGAAAACTCAGCAGTGGCCACAGGACTGGAAAAGGTCAGTTTTCATTTCAGTCCCAAAGAAAGGCAATGCCAAAGAATGCTCAAACTACCGCACAATTGCACTCATCTCACACACTAGCAAAGTAATACACAAAATTCTCCAAGCCAGGCTTCAACAGTATGTGAACCGTGAACTTCCAGATGTTAAGGTGGATTTAGAAAAGGCAGAGGAACCAGAGATCAAATTGCCAACATCCGTTGGATCATCGAAAAAGCAAGAGAGTTTCAAAGAAACATCTACTTCTGCTTTATTGACTATGCCAAAGCCTTTGACTGTGTGGGTCACAACAAACCGTAGAAAATTCTTAAAGAGATGAGAATACCAGACCACCTTACCTGCCTCCTGAGAAACCTGTATGCAGGTCAAGAAGCAACAGTTAGAACCAGACGTGGAACAACAGACTGGTTCCAAATCAAGGCTGTATATTGTCACCCTGCTTATTTAACTTATAGGCAGAGTACATCATGAGAAATCCTGGACTGGATGAAGCACAAGCTGAAATCAAGATTGCAGGGAGAAATATCAATAACGTCAGATATGCAGATGATACCATCCTTATGGCAGAAAGTGAAGAACAAAAGAGCCTCTTGATGAAAGTGAAAGAGGAGAGTGAAAAAGTTGGCTTAAAACTCAACATTCAGAAAACAAAGATCATGGCATCTGGTCCTATCACTTCATGGCAAATAGATGGGGAAACAATGGAAACAGTGAGAGATTTTATTTTTGGTGGCTCCAAAATCACTGCTGATGGTGACTGCAGCCATGAAATTAAAAGACGCTTACTCCTTGGAAGAAAAGCTATGATCAACCTAGACAGCATATTAAAAAGTAGAGACATTACTTTGCCAACAAAGGTCTGTCTAGTTAAGGCTATGGTTTTTCCAGTAGTCATGTGTGGATGTGAGAGTTGCACTATAAGGAAAGCTGAACCCAGAAGAATTGATGCTTTTTTTTTTTGAATTTTTATTTAATTTTTAAACTTTACATAATTGTATTAGTTTTGCCAAATATCAAAATGAATCCACCACAGGTATACATGTGTTCCCCATCCTGAACCCTCCTCCCTCCTCCCTCCCCATACTATCCCTCTGGGTCGTCCCAGTGCACTAGCCCCAAGCATCCAGTATCGTGATACTTTTGAACTGTGATGTTGGAGAGGACTCTTGAGAGTCCCTTGGACTGCAAGGGATCCAACCAGTCCATCCTAAAGGAAATCAGTCCTGAATATTCATTGGAAGGACTGATGGTGAAGCCGAAACTCCAATCCTTTGGCCACCTGATGGGAAGAGCTGACTTGTTTGAAAAGACCCTGATTCTGGGAAAGATTGAAGGTGGGAGGAGAAGGGTATGATAGAGGATGAGATGGTTGGATGGCATCACCGTTGCAATGGACATGAGTTTGAGTAGGCTCCAGGAGTTGGTGATCGACAGGGAGGCCTGGCGTGCTGTAGTCCAAGAGGTCACAAAAAGTCAGACATGACTGAGCGACTGGACTGGAACTGAATCAAACAAAGTCCACAGTTTACACTAGGATTTCCTCCACCACTCCCCCCCTTTTTTGCTGGAATATTTTAAAGAAAATCCCATCTGTAAATACTTTGGTATTATGTATATATATACTGGGTACATATATGTACACAAATATTACATACCTTGTGCAATACAGACAAGTAGGATTTGGTGAAGCAGCTCAGAGATGAGCTTGAGCAGAAAGCTACTCCCAACCCAGGTGCTGGGGAAGTGTGTTCCTAAACCTTAGGGCCACAGACACCCAGTGATGGGGTTGTAGGAAGTTGAATGAAGCATTCAAGTCCTAAACCCCAGTATGTGTGAATGTGACTTTATTAGGAAATAGGGATTTTCACAGATGCACTCAAGTCAAGATGAGGTCACACTAGATTTGGGTGGGTCTTAAGTCTGGTGACTGGTGTCTTTTAAAAAAAGGAGAGATCTGGATACAGAGACACAGAGGAGATATACAGAAAAAAAAAAAAAAAACAAAGACAGAGATTGGAGTAATGTGCCTATAAACCAAGGAACATGAAGGATTGCTGACACCCACCAGAAGTCAGGAGATAAGCATAGAACATGTTCTTACTCAGAGGCTTCAGAAAGAACCAACTCTGCTGACAGCTTGATCTTGGACCTCTGGTCTCCTGAGCTGTGAGAGAATGAATTTCAGTTGCTTAAGCTTCTTTAGTCTATAGAATTTTGTCAGCAGCCCTAGCAGGTTGATACAACAAGGGAGGCTGGGAGGTGAGTCATCTGAGATGTAGATCAGAGAAGGGCAAAGTTAGAGGACATATCTGAGAATAAGCAGATGGATAGTCAGCGTAAGTACCATGCCATTATCCCCCAATCACTGTTACCAACAATTCCTTAATATAATCTCATATCCAGAATAAACCTATATGTATTAAGTGTTGAGATTTGGACGTTTTGTTTCCTATCAAAATGGCAGACTTTCTAGTTGTCAGGCTTCTGTGGTATTGTGGTATAGCACCAAGAATTTCATTCAGCTCTATTGCAATTGATAATGAAACAGTCACTGTGCATCTGAAGGAACAATCCTTTCATTGGCAGGAATCCTGACCTTCTTTAAAAGCTATAACAGATTTCCTTAGTGGTCCAATGGGTTGAGACTCCATGTTTCCACTGCAGGGAGCATGGGTTCGATCCCTGACAGAGGAAGTTCCACATACTATGCATGTGGCAAAAAAATAAAATAAAAGCCATACCAAGAAATTTTGGTTTTGAGGCTACTTAGACTAGAAGATTGGAGAAGGTAATGGCACCCCACTCCAGTACTCTTGCCTGGAAAATCCCATGAACGGAGGAGCCTGGTAGGCTGCAGTCCATGAGGTCGCTAAGAGTCGGACACGACTGAGTGACTTCACTTTCACTTTTCACTTTCATGCATTGGAGAAGGAAAGGGCAACCCACTCCAGTATTCTTGCCTGGAGAATCCCAGGGACGGGGGAGCCTGGTGGGCTGCCGTCTATGGGGTTGCACAGAGTTGGACAGGACTGAAGTGACTTAGCAGCAGCAGCAGCAGCAGACTAGAAGATTCACTGGAAAAGACCTTGATGCTGGGGAAAGCAGAAGGCAGGAGGAGAAGGGGGCAACAGAAGATGAGATGGTTGGATTGCATCACTGACTCAATGGACATGAGTTTGAGCAGCTCCAGGCGATGGTGAAGGACAAGGGAAGCCTGGTGTGCGGTAGTCCATGGAGTTGCAAAGAGTCAGACATGACTGAGCGACTGAACAACAACAATAAGACTAGAAGAGGTTGCAACAACCCAAAGAATCTGTGGACATTGTTTAAATTCATAAATATTGATTCTTAAGAGCCATAATCTGGTATTATATAAACATCTTCCTCTCTAAATAAGACTCTGATTGTTCTAATAATGACTACACACCCATAACAGAAGATATTCTTCTTAAACAAGGAGTCATAAGAGCTGAAAGAGAAAATTAAGTAATTGGTATATTTGAAGGAAATAGAAAATACTTCCTGATAGAGGTTTAGTTTGAAAGTGGATCATGACAGACGCACAAAAGAAAATGAACTGTGTATATGTTTGCACAATGACACTTTAAACATTTATAAACAATTCTCCAGAGAGTAAGATATTTTATTAAAGAAGGCTAAGAGATTATTAGAGAAGACCAAACAATATAATGTTAACAAAGAAAAAGCAAAATAAAGTCTACTAAAAATATTACTATATATTTGATATATGGGGGAAATGTGAGAAACAGCAAGAACAAGTTCTTGTGGTTACGATGAAGAGTAAAACCAAGTTTTGGTAGAACATAAAAGACTATTGTGGAAGTATAAACTATCAGGTTGAAGATAAGCTACAAAGATATAGCAGACATAAGGCTTCCCTGGTGGCTCAGTGGTAAAGAATCTGCCTGACAATTCAGGACACATGGGTTCAATTCCTGGATTGAGAAGATCCCCTGGAGAAGGAAATGTCAGCCCACTCCAGTATTCTTGCCTGGGAAATCCCATGAACAGAGACTGGTGGGCTACAGTCCATGAGGTCAAGAGTCAGACACGATTTAGCCACCAAACAACAGCAAGTATATTGTACAACACGGAATATGGCCGATATTTTATAATAACTATAAATAGAGCATAACTTAAAAAATTGTAATTCACTGTATTATATACCTGTAACTTTTATAATATTGTACATCAACTATACTTCAATTTAAAAAATCAGTTGTAGTGAGTCCCAGTTTAAAAGAAAGACTATATTGTGGAATGGAATGGAGAAGTGTTAAGTGTTTGCCACAAATCTTGGTAAGTCTGCTTCTAAAATATTTTCTTTTTTCATATTCAGCAAAGAATAAAATATTAATAATTATGAGTTGAGAAAATAAGAGAATTATAAGGAGAAGTGAACCAGCCAAGCATTTGATCCCAGCTCAGGGTCATCTCGGAGAAGGCAATGGCACCCCACTCCAGTACTCTTGCCTGGAAAATCCATGGACGGAGGAGCCTGGTAGGCTGCAGTCCATGGGGTCGCTAAGAGTCAGACATGACTGAGCGACTTCACTTTCACTTTTCACTTTCATGCATTGAAGAAGGAAATGGCAACCCACTCCAGTGTTCTTGCCTGGAGAACCCCGGGGCGGGGAAGTCTGGTGGGCTGCCGTCTATGGGGTTGCACAGAGTCGGACATGACTGAAGCGACTTAGCAGCAGCAGCAGCAGCAGCAGCAGGGTCATCTGGTGGGGAGGGGAAGTTATATTAAAAATATTTTCAAGTATATAAATACTGTCATGTTTGATTAACAGTGGTAACACTGGGGTCATTTGGTAATAGCAAACAAGATGAAAGCTTTATTTCCATATACAGTGCATGCATGCTCAGTCCTGTCAGACTCTTTGCAACCCCATAGACTGTAGCCAGCCAGGCTCCTCTGTTCATGGAATTCTCCAGGCAAGAATATTGGAGTGGGCTGCCATTTCCTCATCCAGGGTATCTTCCCAATCCAGGGATGGAACCCGAGTCTCCTCTGGCTCGTACATTGGCAGGCAGATTCTTTACCACTGAGTTACCTGGGAAGACTTCCATATACGGTAGGGGCCGTAATAGAAGGCTGGCTCTGGCATGGGGTAGCCTAAAGACAATGCAACATGATTCAGCCGGTGAGACTTAAGCATCTCAAATCTGATCTTCCATTGCAATAATGACCTTGATGTAAAAAAGGGGGATTAGGAAAGGTGGAACTGAGGACTAAGTCATGCATATCAACTAAAATCCTTATATCACTCTCCTGACATCTTTTCATTTGTTTGTTCTGTGTATTCATTCATCCCACTGGTAGAGATAGATAGATACATAGACAGGAGACTTTTCTGGCGGTTCAGTGATTAAGAATCTGCTTTCCTTGCAGGGGACAAGGGTTTGATCCCTGTAGGGGAACTAAAATCCCACGTGATGCAGGGCAATTAAGCTAGCACACAGCAAGTACTGAGCCCACACACTGCAACTAGAGAGAAGCCCCAAGCACCACAGCTAAGACCCAGTGCCACCAAGTAAATGAAAAATAAATTGAAAAAAAAATAGACAGATAAATAAAACATATTATGTCAGATATTGTTCTAGGCACTGGGTGTGCAACAGTAAACAAAAGAGAAAAAAAAATCCCTGTCTTTATGGAGATTACATTGAGTGGATGAGAATATCAACAAACAAAATAAGTAAAATGTATAATGCATTAAATGGTGGCATTACAAACTACCCCAAAATATCATAACCTAAAATAATGATTTATACCTTCTCAGGACTTGGTGTTTCATTGGGCAACTCTCTTCGAGTTTCACTCAGTGGGCTCATTTACCCGGTCAGTTGGCAGATGGCTGAGCTCGGCTGGGACATCTGGAAGCCACTGGAAGTTTTCAGCAGAGGAATGCTCTGCGTGGATGGACATTTTAACAGGAGCACAAGCTGAAGGGGCCAAGGCTAGAAACAAAATCAATTTGGAGTCTGTGGTAGTAACTCTGATGAGAGGTCAGTGGAGGGGGTAGGAGGGTTTGCTCCTGAGTTGAATGTGGGGTGTGGCAGGAAAAAGATCAACTCTGGGGTTTGGGGCCTGAGTAACTGGATGGATGAATTTCCTATAAATGCAGCTGGAAATCCTCCAGAAGGATGGGTTTCAGGAAAGATGAAGAACTCCGCCTTGCACCTGTTAAATCCGAACTGCCTGCGGGGCAACTGAATGGAGATCTTAATTCATCTGCTGGGTCTGTGAGTCTGGAGTATAGGGGAGAGACCTGGACTGGACATGTTCGCTGTCACCAAGCATATAAATGGCATTTAAAGCTGTAGGACAGGATTGCGACACAGTGGGGTGAGAGCAGAGAAGGTTAAGGACTGAGCCCTAGAGGTCAGAGGGCAGAAGGGCAGAGGATGCTAGCCTAGAAAGGATGTCCAGGAAGAGTGATGACAGATGCTGCTGATAGACCAAGCAGGATAAGCATTGAAGAACTGATCATCGTTGACAGTTTTATTGGCTTCCTTGTGTTGGAGAAGACTCTTGAGAGTCCCTTGGACTGCAAGGAGATCCAACCAGTCCATTCTTAAGGAGATCAGCCCTGGGATTTCTTTGGAAGGACTGATGCTAAAGCTGAAACTCCAGTACTTTGGCCACCTCATGCAAAGAGTTGACTCATTGGAAAAGACTCTGATGCTGGGAGGGATTGGGGGCAGGAGGAGAAGGGGATGACAGAGGATGAAATGGCTGGATGGCATCACTGACTCAATGGATGTGAGTCTGGGTGAACTCCGGGGGTTGGTGATGGACAGGGAGGCCTGGTGTGCTGTGATTAATGGGGTCGCAAAGAGTCGGACACAACTGAGCGACTGAACTGAACTGAACTGAGCTGTGAAACTGAAAAGGAATATCAAATGGGATAAAAAAAATGCTAATTTTACTTATAAAAGTGGGTACTTATAAATGAGAGGTTATGCTATGTATAAAGGAAAGCCAACCAACTAGCGTTGTAGTATTTTCAGAGTGGCACACCAGCATTTACTATTTGGGCAGATAAATGAACTCTGTTTGACACTTTTAATTCAGAATTTTTCCAAGGTGTTTTTAGTAGCAAACTTGACTGAACTATTTCTGTTGGTCACCGTAATCAAGGGTATTGACATCACTACTATGTCATACTGCCTATTTTGGCAGGGTAAGGCGGTGGCAGGCAAGACAAAGTTCATATAGTTTCGATGAACAGTGATTAAGTATGTTATTTTAATAAGATACTGAAACAAGAA
The DNA here is from genome assembly GCF_003369695.1 of Bos indicus x Bos taurus. NCBI lineage: Eukaryota > Metazoa > Chordata > Mammalia > Artiodactyla > Bovidae > Bos > Bos indicus x Bos taurus. Next base: position 126,622,368 of record NC_040076.1, read on the forward strand.
ATTTGCAATTTAAAGCTCACTGGGGAACTTGGCAAGAGCAGTTTCAATGGAGTGATGTGAGGAAACACTTATTAGACTCAGTTAATAGGGAATGGAAGGAGAAAGTTGGAACCAGGCAGTATAAGCTTCTCTTTTAAAAAAAAAAAAAAAGTTATTTATTGATTTATGGTTGGGCTGGGTCTTCGTTGCTGCTCAGGCTTTCTCTAGTTTTGGCCATGGGGGCTTGTGTCTAGTTGGGGTACATGGGCCTCTCATTGCCGTATTGTCTCTTATTTCAAGCTCCAGGGTGTTGGGGCTTCAGCAGCTGTGTCACGTGGGCTCAGTAGTTTTGGCTCCTGGGCTCTAGAGCAAAGGCTCAGTAGTTGTGGCACACTGGCTTAGTTGCTCTACAACCTGTGGGATCTTCCCAGACCAGGGGTCAAACCCACGTCTCTTGCATTGGCAGTCAGATTCTTTACCACTGAGCCACTAGGGAAGCCCAGTGTTAGCTTTTCTTTTAAGGAGTTTTGCTCTTGGGTGTGACCACTGGAGTGAGTGTCCAAGGTAGGGGTGGAGAGCACACGATCACTGGAGGAGAAGAGGTCAGGGGTTGAGAAACCAGGGTATTCGTAGTATCATTTATGTGAATGTTGAAGTTACTAAGAACGACCCAAAGAGTAGTGATGAAGAGATACACAGAGAGCCAGGAGCTAGAGTCTTCATCCAACAAAGGGGAGTGATTATGAGGCCATTAGTGAGAGGTGGAGTCTAATGATATAAGCATCAAAGCTGGGTGGTTTTAGGGAGGGAAGCAGCAACAGAGAGAAATTAAGACATCCCACATATTACCAGGCCCATCCATATGAACGAGCAGAAGGGTTGAGAGGAAGCAGTGTTCTCGGGGGAGAAGAAGGCTTGAGAGAGAAGAAGAAAGTGAAGTGGAGAAGGATGAAGATGGAGGAAACTTTTTAAAATAAATTTAGCTTTATTTTATTTTTTTTGGTTGTACTGGGTCTTAGAGCATGCAGGATCGTCAGTCTTCGTTTTGGGTTGTGGGATCTTTAGTTGTGGCATGCAAACTCTTAGCTGTGGCATGTGAGATCTAGTTCCCCAACAAGGGTTGGATGCTTACTCCTTGGAAGAAAAGTTATGACCAACCTAGACAGCATATTAAAAAGCAGAGACATTACTTTGCCAACAAAGGTCTGTCTAGTCAAGGCTATGGTTTTTCCAGTGGTCATGTATGGGTGTGACAGTCAGACTACAAAGAAAGCTGAGCGCTGAAGAATTGATGCTTTTGAACTGTGGCGTTGGAGAAGACTCTTGAGAGTCCCTTGGACTGCAAGGAGATTCAACCAGCCCATCCTAAAGGAGAGCAGTCCTGAATATTCATTGGAAGGACTGATGTTGAAGCTGAGACTCCAATACTTTGGCCACCTGATGTGAAGAGCTGACTCATTTGAAAAGACCCTGATGCTGGGAAAGATTGAGGGCAGGAGGAGAAGGGGACGACAGAGAATGAGATGGTTGGATGACATCACTGACTCAATGGACATGAGTTTGGGTAAACTCAGGGAGTAGGTGATGGACAGGGAGGTCTGGTGTGCGGCAGTCCACAGGGTTGCAAAGAGTCAGACATGACTGAGTGACTGAACTGAGGGATGGAACCTAGGCCCCATGCATCGGGAGCTTGGAGTCTTAGCCACTGGACCACCAGGAAGTTCCAAGACAGAGGATGTTTCATTAGTATGAATATCAGAGGTCACAGAGGAAGAGTTTCAGAAATTGAGGAGGAGTGGGACTGTGTGTGTGTTTAATTGCTCAGTCGTGTCTGACTCTTTGCAACCTCGTGGACTGGAGCCAGCCAAGCTCCTCTGTACGTGGAATTCTCCAGGCCAAAGAGTGGGTTGGCATTCCTTTCTCCAGGGAGTCTTCCTGACCCAGGGATTGAACCCAGGGTTCCACCTCCTGAGCTGCAGGAGGATTCTTTACTGTCTGAGCTACCAGGGAAGCCCCAGGAGTGGAGATGAAGGAATAAAAGGGAATGTAAAAGACTACTTCGGATTAGATTTAAGAGAATGGGAGGTAAGTTGGAAAGCCTGGGTTTCTTCAAGGGCAGGGTGGTCTCAAAGCAGAGGGTGGTACCCAGACCCTGAGTTTTCCAGGCGGGGAGGGGTGCACACAGAGTGCTGGAGCTCCCACTGGAACGATATGGCTGGAGTCAAGGGAGGTCTTATGTGCAGCACTTGGGCCCCTCCACCTGGTCTATGTAGGCAGAGCTCGCAGAGGTTTGGTCTGACCTAAGCTGGGAGGACCTGGTGTATTCACATGGTTAGATGATGGGTTTGAGAGCAGCCTGTGAGGACCTCATAAGGGCTTGAAGAGTAACTTCTTGACTTTACATCTGCCTTAAGGACCAAATGGCAGGGCTGTGGAGGAATTGGAGGGACTTCAGCACTCCTAAACTTCAGTAGGTATCTGTATGCACTCATAAAACTCCAATTCTGGACCATCAGTCAGACAGAAACTCAACACTACCAGCCTCAGGGCTGTTGAGGGCTATTTTAAGCCCAAGGTCTGGAAAAGATACATATCCATATCTTTATCCTTAAGAAGATTTAAGCCTATTATAAAAATTCAGTGTTAGTGTGTTCAATTTAGAGTTCAGTGAAGAATTTCAGGCTACCCTAAAATCTCCATCTTATAATTGGGGGAAGCTGCAAGATTTTGTATGTTTAAAACCCTGAAAAACATACTAGAAGAGAGTTGGAATGAATAAAATGTCTGCTCTTTTAAAAAGTCACTTCTTCCTTTACTTATTTCTTCTGTATTTTGATAAACTTCTTGAAAATGTAGCCCTTCTAATGAACTCCAAGGAGCTTTCTCAAATTACCTCCGCAGGGGACCAGAACAAGATGAGAAACACAATTATTTTGATTTGAGTGCTTTCTTGAAGAGTTGAACAATAAGACAAATGGAACAACCATTAGTGAATTTTCTTGTATTTTCCACTTAGTAACAAATGTAAAAAGGTGTTGGTTATGATCTTAAATAATAATATCCATTTCTGTTTTTAAATGCAGGTTTATTTTATATAGATTGAAATGCATAGCTCTTAAGTGTACAGTCTAAGAATTTTGACAAGTATGTAAACGCATGTAGCCATTACCCAAGTCAATTTATAGAACTTTTCTTTCATCATTGAAAGATTTCTTGTGCCTTTTCCAGTCAATAGCCCCTCTGAAAGGCTACCATTCTTCTGATTTTTTATCACTATAGTTTAGTTCTACTTTTTATTGAACTTTGTAGAAATAGAATCATACAGTTAAATACTCTTTTATGCCTGGCTGCTTTTGCTCAACAAAATGTTTTGAGATTCATTCATGTTGCACCATGTATCACTTTTTCCTTTTATTTTTTTAGACTGCTACTCTATTCATTCCATTCTATGAATAGAATGTTATTCTTCTATTGATGGACATTTGGGTTGTTTCCAGTTTGGGGTTAGTATAAGTACGAAAAGTGCCTTTAAAGATTCATCGACATTTTTTTGTGGTCAAATGTTTTCATTTTTCTTGGGCAAATACCCAGGAATAGAATTGCTGGATCATAGGGTAGATGCATACTTAACTTTTTATGACCCTGCCTTTTATTTTCCAAAATGGCTGTTTCATTTCTTATTCCCACCAGCAAAGAAGGAGAATTCCAGAGCTTCTGCATCTTCACCAAGACTTGGTGTTATCAGTCTTTTAAACTGGAGCTATTCTCTGGGGTGCATAGAGGCATTTCATGGCAATTTTAACTTACATTTCTGATGGGGAAAGTTAGGCATATTTTCATATGCTGACTGTCTATTTGTATATCTGCTTTTGTGAAGTATCTTTTTAATTCTTTCGCCTGACATCTAGTTCTTTAATTAAGCTTTTGTTGACAATATGGCCTCATCAGGCAGTATTCTGTTGACTGACCACGTTCTTTAGTAGAGAAGCTGAATGTTTTATAGACCTTGAGGCAGTGAAGGCAGCAATAAGATAGTTAGATAAGAGCTTTAGGTTTATATCTTTCTAAACAGTTTACATTTCTCAGGAAAATTATAGAAGCAATCAATTTTATCTGTGAAAGATTTCATGCACTATTTCAGTTCAAAGTTTCAAAATATAAAGACTAATTACTCTACAATCTCTGCATAAAAATAGAGTCAGGAAAAATATCTAAAAGTGGTATTACAGCCTGGATGATATGATTTTTATAGAGTTATATTTTTGAGACATATAATTTTATTCAAGAACTATCCAAATTCGTGTCATAAGGAACATGTACTCAGGCTCATTAGAGTTTTTTGCTTTCCAAGTCAGCATATTAAAAAATACAAACACAAAGCTGTCATTTCAGAGAGAAAATGAGCTCTAAGATCCTTTCCAGTTCTAGGAATCTATAAAAAGAAAGTGCATGTGTTACAAAATCAGGCTGGTTTGCCTGATGCATAGCAAGCCAAACCCTGAGATGCCAAGGGTTTGCAGCAGAGAAAGTATTGACGAGGCAGCCAAGTGAGAAAATGGGAGAACAAGTCTCAGATCTGCCTTTCTGAAGGCAAGGGACCTGAGACATTTATGGGATAAATGAGTAGAGTGGTCTCAGGAGTGGAGAAAGGTGATTGGAGGTAGGGAAAGAGTGAGGTGATCGGTGTTCTGTACAGGTGTATCATGCTTCTTGGGAGACGCATGGTCAAAAATAGAGGTGCTTAGCATGTTCCAAAGGTGGAGTTTTTGACCCTCTGACATCTAAAAGAGTCATTCATGGACACCTATACAGGCCCAGTTTTGTTTTGTTTTTTTTCAGTTGCAGCGTGTGGAATCTAGCTCCCTGACCACGGGTTGAATCCAGGCTCCCTGCATTGGGAGCTCAGAGCCCTAGCCACTGGACCGCCAGGAAAAGTCCCAGGCCCAGTTATAAGATCAGTGGTTCCAACCAGTCTTAGCTGGCTTGAACTGGACAAGAGCTGACTCTAATTTCCTAAAAAACAACTTATGCTCCAGTTACTAGCAAGCCATAGGTCAGAGGTGTCATCTATAAAGGTGGTTTATGACTCTTGTGATAGATTACCTAGGCTATGTGAAGATCGGAGGTAGACAATTAAGGAAGAAAAAAAAAAACTAAAGCAAGCTTTACTTTGGCCACCTAATGCAAAGAACTGATTCATTGGAAAAGACCCTGATGCTGGGAAAGATTGAGGGCAGGAGGAGAAGGGGATGACAGAGGATGAGATGGCTGGATGGCATCACCGACTTGATGGACATGAGTTTGAGTAAGCTCTGGGAGTTGGTGATGGACAGGGAAGCCTGGTGTGCTGTAGTCCATGGGGTTGCAAAGTGTTGGACACAACTGAGTGACTGAACTAAAATGAAAGCAAGCTTAACCAGTAAGGGCAGGTTACAAGCAGAGGGGTTTTAACAAGTTGTTCCCTTATTTATTGTTTCATAAGACAAGCTCAAGAATTTCTGTTAGTCACCAGCTTCGTGGGGCATGGTTTCACATGTAACAACTCCCCAAGTATAAACAATTGTTAAGTTACTTGCTAACATGAATTGTGGCAGATGATATAGGTTGATTCATCCAACACCTGTTCCCAATGACTTTTCCTTTTTTATTCCTCTACTGTAAAAGTTGGTAAGTCAAACTTTTTTTAGTATAAATGTATTTATTTTAATTGGAGGCTAATTGGAAAATCAAACTTTATCTCCCTTTCCCTTTGCTTTAGAAGGGGCTGTGTGACAAAATTCTGGCCACTGAGAAATAGACTAAAGACAGTGGGAAGGGTGGCCCTTCCCAAGTAAAAGTCCAAGTCTCCTTAAGGAAAAAAAAATCCTTCCCCCACACCTCCTCACTTTTCCCCAAGAATGTGAATATGAGGCATGCAGAACAGCAGCAATCCTGGGACCGTGGGGGAGAGGGCGTGAGAATGAGATTTTAAGATAAAGATGTCAAGGGCAGAAAGGAGAGAGTCTGGCTCCTGATAGTGCCACCGACCATTGTATTAGCCCTGCTTCCTACCCCGGCCTTCTCATTGTGAGACAATTACCCCCCATCTTTTAAAGCAAATGTGCTCAGGTTTTCTGATATTTGCTGCCAAATGTATTGCCAGCTGGTTCACTAGTGTTTAAAAGATACCAGAACAAACATGCAATTAACTCTACATTATGCACCATTATCTATTTGTTAAACCTGACTTATTAAGGATATAACTAGGTTTTCCAGGAACTCCAAGTCTTGAGACATAAATATACTTTTACATGGGAAGAAGGGCTTAACATTTTTCAGCATATTATTTGCCCCAGAACTTCCAGATGTACAAGCTGGATTTAGAAAAGGCAGAGAAGCCAGAGATCGAATTGCCAACATCCACTGGATCATATAAAAAGTGAGAGAATTAAAAAAAAAAAACACAAAAACCTGCTTCATTGACTATCCTAAAACCTTTGAGTGTGTGGATCACAGCAAACTGTGGAAAATTCTTAAAGAGATGAGAATACCAGACCACCAGACCTGCCTCCTGAGAAACCTGTATACAGTTCAAGAAGCAATAGTTAGAACCGGACATGGAACAACAGACTGGTTCCAAATTGGGAAAGAAGTACATCAAGGCTGTATTTTGTCACCCTGCTTATTTAACTTATACGCAAAGTACATCATGCGAAACGCCGGGCTTGATGAAGTACAAGTTGGAATCAAGATTGCTGGGAGAAATACCAATAATCTCAGGTATGTAAATGACACCACCCTATGGCAGAAAGGAAACGGGAACTAAAGAGACTCTTGATGAAGGTGAAAGAGGAGAGTGAAAAAGCTGGCTTACACCTCAGAATTCAAAAAATGAAGATAATGGTATCTGATCCCATCACTTCCTGGTAAATAGATGGGGAAACAATGGGATGACAGACTTTATTTTCTTGGCTCCAAAATCACTGTGGATGGTGACTGCAGCCATGAAATTAAAAGACGCTTGCTCCTTGGAAGAAAAGCTATGACCAACCTAGACAGCATATTAAAAAGCAGAGACATTACTTTGCTGACAAAGGTCCATACAGTCAAAACTATGGTTTTTCCAGTAGTCACGTATGGATGTGAGAGTTGAACCATAAAGAAGGCTGAATGCCAAAGAACTGATGCTTTCAAACTGTGGTGTTGGAGAAGACTTTTGAGAGTCTCTTGGACTGCAAGGAGATCAAACCAGTCAATCCTAAAGGAAATCAACCCTGAAAGTTCATTGGGAGGACTGATGCTGAAGCTGAAGCTCCAATACTTTGGCCACCTGATGCGAAGAGCTGACTCACTGGAAAAGCCCAGGATGCTGGGAAAGATTGAAGGCAGGAGGAGAGGGTGACGACAGAGGATGAGATGGTTGGATGGCATCACTAACTCAATGGACATGAGTTTGAGCAAACTCCGGGAGATGGTGAAGGACAGGGAAAACTGGGGTGCTGCTGGCTTACAACTCGACATTCAAAAAATGAAGATCATGGTATCCGGTCCCATCACTTCATGGGTGGCAAAGAGTCGGACATGACTGAGTAACTGAACAGCAACAAAATAAACTTTTGGGCTTCCCTGTGGCTCAGTGGCTAAGAATTTGCCTGCCAACGCAGGAGACAAGGGTTCAATCCCTGGGTTGGGAAGATCCCCTGAAAAAGGAAATGGCAACCCATTCCAGTATTCTTGCCTGGGAAATCCCATGAACAGAGGAGCCTAGTGGGCTACAGTCCATGGGGTTGTGACTAAACAACAAACCAAATTTTAAAACACTGATAAATCTAGTACTAATAATAACCTGCTTCAGTATTATTTGACCATTTATGAAAAATGTACCACTTTAATATATTACTTTTTTTTAAGCCAAAGATTTTGTCATAAGCACCTACTCTTTTTAAGTAAACATAAACTCCCTTTTCAGCATATGAACCTCTGAATTTATTTTTTTCACTTTTATTGAAGTATAGTTGATATACCATATTATATGTTACAGGTGTATGATATAGTGATTTTTAAAGGTTATATACTCCAGTTACAGTTACTATAAAATATTGGCTATATTCCTTGTGTTGTACAATATGTCTTTGGGTTTATTTTATACATAATAGTTTGTACCTCTTTTGAGTGTTTGAATTTAGGTCATATATGGCAGCAGTATGCTAGGGCACAATAAAATGATGCAGGACACAATAAAATGGTAGAGAACACAATGAAATGGCTTGGCCAATATACCACAGAATATACTGCTCTAAAACACAGTTATAAATCGAGAAGTATCTTCACAGAATTGAAAACAGAAATGTGTGAACAAACTTTAGAAAAGCAATTTTGGAGAAAAATATGTTCAAATAAGGTATTCTATTAGGATAATATAAAGTGAAAAGTGTTAGCCACTAATTCATGTCCGACTCCTTGCAACCCCATGGTCCATAGCCTGCCAGGCTCCTCTGTCCATAGAATTTTCCTGGCAACAATACTGTAGTTGCCATTTCCTTCTCCAGGGAATCTTCCTGACCAAGGGATTGAAGCCACTTCTCCAGCATTGGCAGGTGGATTCTTTACCGCTGAGCCACCAGGGAAGCCCACTGGGATAATACGGGCTAGTGATAAAAACACAGATTCTGGAACCAGTCTGCCTGGATTTTCATCCTGCTTTTCATTCCCTGGTGTTTTAAAGTTGGGCAGGTGTCTTAGCTCAGGCTGCCTTAACAACATACCATAGATTGAGTAGCTTAAACAACAGGAATGCATTTTCTCAGTATCTCAGAAATGTATTTCTACAGTTCTGAAGGCTGGAAATTCTAAGACATCAGCGTCAGTGTCTGGTGAGGGCTTTCGTGGGGTTGCAGATGACTACAGACACTGTGTCCTCACATGGCCTTTTCTCAGCACATATAGGAGTGCCAGGGTAGGAGGAGACACACACACACACACACACACACACACACAGAGATGTCTTTCCCTTCTTAAAAGTTCATCATTTCCATAGGATAGAACATATACATTAATTTTGGGGGAACACAATTTAGTCCATAGCAATACTTAGCCTCTTATGTCTATGTTTCCTCAGCTTAAAAAAAAAGAGTTAATGATAACAGAGAAGGGTTTTGTGAGGATTAAATGAGTTAATACACGTAAAGCTCTTAGAAGAGAATTTGGCACATAGTGTTATACAAAGTTTATCATGGTTACTGACCATGTTTCAGCAGGCTTCTAATAGGGAATTCTACCTTCTCAAAAAAATGATCAAAATGTATATAAATTAGCATTAACCAGGATTTCTCAACCCCAGTGCTATGGGGCCCCATAATCCTCTGTTGTAAGGGACTGTCCTGTGCTCTGTTGAGTGGTTAGCAGCATCCCTGGCTTCTACCCACTACATCCCAGTAGCATCCCTGATCCTAGCTGTGACAACTGCAAATGTCTCCGGACATTGACAAATGTCCCATTGCTATAAATCTATCAAGGACATAGAAGCAGGTACTTGAATTTACAGTTATATATATATATATATATGACCAGGAATAGGACTGCAGGATCACATGACAACTATATGGGGCTTCCCGTGTGGTGCAAGTGGTAAAAAACCTGCCTGCCAATGAAGGAGATGGAAGAGATGTGGGTCAGGAAGATCCTCTGGAGGAGGGCATGGCAACCCACTCCAGTGTTCTTGCCTGAAGAATCCCACGGACAGAGGAGCCTGGTGGGCTACAGCTCTTTGGTCGCAAAGAGTCAGAGATGACTGAAGCAATTTGGCAGCATAAAATAAATAAATATATATATATATATATATGCTGCTAAGTCGCTTCAGTCGTGTCCGACTCTGTGCGACCCCAGAGACAGCAGCCCACCAGGCTCCCCCGTCCCTGGGATTCTCCAGGCAAGAACTGGAGTGGGTTGCCATTTCCTTCTCCAATGCATGAAAGTGAAAAGTGAAAGTGAAGTCGCTCAGTCGTGTCCAACTCCTAGCGACCCCATGGACTGCAGCCCACCAGGCTCCTCCATCCATGGGATTTTCCAGGCAAGAGTACTGGAGTGGGGTGCCATTGCCTTCTCCAATATATATATATATAATGGACTATTGCTGAACCATAAAAAGAATAAAATCGTGCCATTTACAGCAACATGGGTGGACCTAGAGACTATCATGTTAAGTGAAGTCAATCAGAAAGAAAAAAGCAAATACTATACAATATTACTTATATGTATTAATAGAATCTAAAATACAGCACAAATGAATGTATCTATGAAACAGAAACTGGCTCACAGACATAGAGAACAGGCTTGTGCTTGCCAAGGGTAGGTGGGGTGGGGAAGGAATGGAGTGGGAGTTTGGCATTGGCAGACGCAAACTATTATACATAGAATGGATAAACAACAAGCTCCTACTGTATAGCACAGTAAAATACATATGATTTACGTGAGAAACCATAATGGAAAAGTATATAAGCATATCATCTTAGTCGCTCGGTCATGTCCGACTCTTTCCTACCCCATGAACTGCAGCCTGCCGTGTTCCTCTGTCCATGGAATTTTCCAGGCAAGAATACTGGAGTGGGTTGCCATTTCCTTCTCCCAGGGCTCTTCCTGACTCAGGGATCGAACCTAGGTCTCCTGCACTGTAGGCAGACTCTTTACCATCTGAGCCACCTGAGCCACCTTTACCGTCTGAGCCACCTTTCATGCATGCGTGCGTGCGTGCGTGTGTGTGTGTGTGTGTGTGTGTGTATGACTGAATCATTTTGCTATAATAGTAGAAATTATCACAACACAGTAAATCAACTATACTTCAAAAAGAACATATTTTTAAAATGTTTAATTCTTTCTTTTTTGCCAAGGATAATATTTATTAGTAAAATAAGGCTCATGTTCAACATTCTAGTTTCCAGAGATAATCTTTTAAAGGTAAGGTGGAAGGACACTTAAAACAGAATTGAATATACCTAAGGCTCCCATGGAAAGACCTAATGGAAAGACCCATTCTGATGGAAAGACCTTATAAAATGGATGGTCTACACCACCACTGTCCAACAGAACTTTCTTGCATGAGGGAAATGTTCTGTTTGTGATATCCGGTATGGAAGCCATCATCTACATGTGACTGCTGGGTGCTTGAAATGTGGCTGGTATAACTAAAGGACTGAATTTAAAGTTTTACTTTAATTATTTAAATTTATTGGCTAGCAGCTACATTATTTTTTTTTACAGCCTTTTATTTTTAATTGGGGGATCATTACTTTACAATATTGTGATGGCTTTCTGCCATGCACCAACACGAATCAGTCATAGGTATATATGTGTCCCCTCCCTCCTGAACGTCTCGCCCACCTCCCTCCCCATCCCACCTCTCTAGGTTGTCACAGGGCACTGGCTTTGGGCTCCCTTTGTCATACAGCCAATTCACACAGGCTATCTACTTTACATATGGTAGTATGTATGTTTCAATGCTACTCTCTCAATCATCCCACCTTCTTTCTCCCTAGCTGTATCCAAAAGCCTGTTCTTTGCATCTCCACTGCTGCCCTGTGGATAGGCTCATCAGTACCATCTTTCTTGATTTCATACATATGCATTAATATACAATATTTGTCTTTCTTTCTGACTTCACATTGTATAATAGGCTCTAAGTTCCTCCACCTCATTAGAACCAACTCAAATGCATTCCTTTTTATAGCTGAATAATATTGTATTGTATATATGTAACATAACTTCCCTATCCATTCATCTGTCAATGGACATCTAGGCTGCTTCCATGTCTTAGCTATTGTAAATAATGCTGCAGTGAACATGTGTCTTATTCAATTATGAAAAAGACATAATTGGTTACAAGGTAAGGTTATAAGGCCAGTAGTGGGGTTGCTGCATCATATGGTTGTTTTACTCCTAGTGTTTTAAGGAATAGCCATACCGTTCTGCATTGTGGCTGTATCAGTTTGCATTCCCACCAACAGTGCAAAAGGGTTCTCTTTTCTCCACGCCCTCTCCAGCATTGATTGTGGACTTTCTGATGATGGCCACTCTGACAGATAATACCTCATTGTAGTTTTGATTTGTATTTCTCTGATAACGAGCAATGCTGAGCATCTTTTCTGCTTATTGGCCATCCGTATGTCTTTGGAGAAACGTCTGTTTAGGTCTTCTGCCCACTTTTGATTGGTTGTTTGTTTTTCTGGTATTGAACTTCATGAGCTGCTTATATATTCTGGAGTTTACGTATTTGTCAATTGTTTCATTTGCTATTATTTTCTCCCGTTCTGAGGTTTGCCTTTTCACCTTGCTTATAGTTTCCTTCACTGTGCAAAAGCTTTTAAGTATAATTGGGTCCCCTTACACTAGTATGTGTATTGCTGTGGTTTATGTCAGAGTGTTTTGCCTATGTTTTCCCTGAAGTTTTATAGTTTCTGGTCCTACATTTAGGTCGTTAATCCATCTTGAATTTATTTTTGTGTATAGTGTTAGGAAGTGTTCTAATTTCATTCTTTTACATGTAGCTGCCTAGTTTTCCCCGGAGAAGGCAATGGCACCCCACTCCAGTACTCTTGCCTGGAGAATCCCAGGGACGGCGGAGCCTGGTGGGCTGCCGTCTATGGGGTCGCACAGAGTCGGACATGACTGACGCGACTTAGCAGCAGCAGCAGCCTAGTTTTCCCAGCACCACTTATTGAAGAGACTGTCTTTCTGCAGTGTATATTTTTGCCTCATTTGTCAAAGATAAGGAGACCATAGGTGCGTGGATCTATCTCTGGAATTTCTATCTTGTTCCATTGTTCTATATTTCTATTTTTGTGCTAGTATCATACTGTCTTGATGACTGTAGTAGCGACACTACTAAACAGCGCAGATCTATACCTTCAAGAAAGAAATGATTTCACATGCTTTCTTCCTTAAGGGAGTCTGATTCGCCCATGGGCAGGCCCCCCTTCTCCCCTTACCTTACATAGAAGGATACTACCAGGCAAATATGAGGGTGTGTGCAGTGTTGATAGAACCGAAGGCGATGTCTTTTTGGAGATTTTTTTGTGTGTGTGACTGAAAACTATAGACTGCTTCATGTATTGGCATGTCATTCTTGCTCAGTGGCCATACTAATCTTCTCTGTATCATTTTTTGGAATCCTGGATGTAGGAACTGAAGATATGGACGGCTGACTGTACTGTATATGTTGCGAGAGAATGTGTTCTGTCCCTTCTAATTCCTAGAGCACTGAGTGTCTCTTAGACGGTACATTACATTCTACTACACAATGCTGTTGTAAATCTAACATTCCCTAACAGACCTGCCACCTCTGAGAGAGAAAATTTTGTATTTGTATTTGTATTCAAATTCCATTGGTATGCCAAGCAAGAAATAATAAAATTTTATTATAAATATATAATGTTATTCCCAAGTGGAACAGTGGTAAAGAATCTGCCTACCAATGCAGGAGATGCAAGAGACTGGGTTGGGAAGATCCCCTGGAGGAGGAAATGGCAACCCATTCCAGTATTCTTGCCTGGAAAATTACATGGACAGAGGAGCCTGGCAGGCTACAGTCCATGGGGTCGAAAAGAGTTGGACACGACTGAGTGCGCACACACATTTACAATGTTATATATAACTTTTTATAAAAGTAGAGAAATAGCAGAGTAGGAATTAGCATTGTAGGGTTTAATGTACAATAAAGGTCTAAGAATTGCTATTATAACAACCACACAAAGCTTGTTTTATGCTATGTATTATTTGGATTTATAAAGTCACATCCATGGTGGTCTGGCAAGAATTATGATTATTCTATTACACTAAAATTTTGGGATAAAGAATTTAGTTATATTTTCTTTGTAAGTCCCAATAAGTTAAGACAGTAGGCATCTTCTTACAGGCTAGGATAAAATTCAACTGGCATAGAACATTTCATCTGTGCTAAAATAGTTACATTTTTTTTTTTTCTTGGCCGAGGTGAGTTAGTAGCATGCGGGATCTTAGTTCCCCAATCAGGGATGATACTCGAGCCCCTCAGATTGGAAGCTCGGAGTCTTAACATTGGACAACCAGGGAAGTCCCAGTTCCAAAATTTTTACCTAAGATTGTCATCTGGGTATTTTTTCCTAACTCTTCTCCCTGCCCATCTGCTACACACATCCTATTTTGAGAATCTTTCTGGGAGATCCCATTGTTACTGATGAAATGTGCTTTTCAGATGTGTTGAGGTGGTTAAAAAATAAAAGGTTGAAAACCATTCTTCTAAAAACCCATGTTGACAGTTCCTTACACGTTGTAGGGACATGCAAATGTCAGGATTCTTACAAGAAGCAAACAATAAACCTTTCTGAAAGGCCATTCTCTGATTAAGGCAGAGATCGGCAATGGCAGTAGTGACCTACTGGGTTGGCTAAAATTTCCTTCAGGTTTTTCGTAACATCTTGCAGAAAAATCTGAAGGAAGCTTTTGGCCAATCCAATACAAAGATGGCTACCATTTATTGAGTGTGTACTCTGTTTCAGGCATTGTTCTAGGCAGTTAACATCACTAATTCATTTAATCTTCATAGCGGCTCTATGAGGTAGATAATATTGTTATTCTATTTTAGGTGAGGAAATAGGCACAAAGAAGTTAAGGACTTTGTGCAATATCACACAGATGCAGCTACAATTCCAAGCCAGGCTGAGTGGCTTCAAAACAGGCGGTCTTACTACTATGCTGCGTGGCAGCTACAGCCACTCAGGAAGGCGTTTCCAGCCAACCTAGGAAAAGCAGCTTGAGTTTCAACCGTTGACTCAGGTTTAACAAGTGCATGGGCAAGAGAAAGTATCAGATTGATCGTAAAGCTTATTCCTAGAAAATCTAGGAAGATGAAAACTGAGAGCAATCAAAAAAGATACATTTTTCTAAATGTGTGGATACGCCCCAAATCAAGTGGTTGAAAAATATACTGCTTGATAACAGAGAACAGATTTGTGGTTGCCAAGGGGGAGATGTGAGGAGGGAGGGATGAACTGGGAGTTCCGGATTAGCAGATGCAAATTATTAAACATAGAATGGATAAACAACAAGGTCCTATGCATCACAGGGAACTTTATATGGGCTTCCCTGGTGGCCCAGAGGTAATCTGCCTGCAATGCAGGAGACCTGAGTTTGATCCCTGGGTTGGGAATAACCCCTGGAGAAGGGAATGGCAACACTCTATTATTTTTGCCTGGAGAATTCCAAGGACAGTGGTGCCTGGTGGGCTACAGTCCACTGGGTTGCAGAGTCCGACACAACTGAGTGACTACTACTTTCATACACAAAACTGAATCACTTTCCTGTACAGCAGAAATTAACTGCTGCTACTGCTACTGCTAAGTCGCTTCAGTCGTGTCCGACTCTGTGCGACCTCATAGACGGCAGCCCACCAGGCTCCTGTCTCTGGGATTCTCCAGGCAAGAACACTGGAGTGGGTTGCCAATTCCTTCTCCAATGCATGAAAGTGAAAAATGAAAGTGAAGTTGCTCAGTCATGTCCGACTCCTAGTGACCCCATGGAGCCTACCAGGCTCCTCTGTCCATGGGATTTTTCAGGCAAGAGTACTAGAGTGGGGTGCCATCGGACAACATTGTAAATCAACTGTAATTCAATAAAAAAATTTTAAATGTACTGCTATATTCATATCTGTAAGGTCTGATGAAATATTTCTGAGATGGGAAACCTAAAATTAAAGAGAGCTCAACATTTACAAAACCTTTTAATATAAAATCTAGAAATCTTGACGTGAATGATTAGAAAAAAATTTAACAGGCAAGTCATGAAGGTCTCATTACCATCCTCCACAAAAACTCACAGCGCTACAAGAAATCTGTTTATGACAATTTTTCCTCAGAATACTTTTATTCAGAAGTTAGGAATGTTTTGCCCCATAACTAAAAGCACAGTATTTTTTAAAGTTCCACTTCTGTTAAAGCATCTTCCAGAAATCACTAAAATGAAGTAACAGCAGCACTTACCATGCACTAGGAGCTGTTTTCAGTTTTACATTTGTATTAACACATTTGGTCTTCAGTCCTCAAAACGATCTGGTGAGGGAGGTATCGTTATTGTTATCTACATTGTACATGAGGAAACTTAAGTAAAGGGAGAAGCAACTTGTTCAAGGTCATACAAGAAAATGTTGGCACTGGGATGCAAATCCAGGTGTTCTGGCACTAGAGTTTCAGCTCTCAGGCTTTAAACTCAATATCAACATGTAGAGAAAAGACTTCCTGAAGGCATATTTTTGCTGAACAAAACCTGACCGTGGTAGAAATGGAATGACATAAAGATGGCTATAGAGGAACCATTATGTAAGCTTTTCTCATGTATTTTGTTATACCATTCAAACATCCAATACAGAAATAACTTACATTTATTTGTATTTAATTCTAGTTTTCCTTACATCCAAATCAGTGATATTTTTAAAAATAAGGATTCACTAAAGTAAACATGGAATTTTTCTTTCTTTTCAGAGTATTACTCAAAGATAGCCCTTGGCAATATTCTAAAAAGCAACAAAGCATTGTTTTAATATTTCCTTTCTTATCAGATGTCTACTAAACTTCTAAAGGAACACTTAAAACACTTTTCTCTGATTCTAAAAGCTTTCTATATTAGTGTCACTTAAATAATTTAAGGCTTATTCTTTAAGCCTAAAGTGAATATTCACCATCACATGTATCCTAGGTATTGCACACTAATTTAATAGTGGTTCACACCTTTAGAGATGAGGGCACGGATCAGTAAGATTTGGCTCTATGTAGAATAGCAGCTATCCAAGATTCTGAATCCTATATATTTAAAACAATGTATTTTCTGTGTCATATTAGCATGTTTCTCCAAAATAGTGGCAGCAAAGTATACATCGCAATCGCCGGTACAAGCACTGAAACCAGTGTCCCCCCAAACAGCCACTGCTACCTCTAGAGGGGATGGTTTGGAAATGTTTTCTTTGGATGGCACCACTGGTGTTTGGTGAGTGGAGGCCAGAGAAGTGTGGTACCTTGTAATGTAGAGTCTCACAGGAAGAAACATAGTTCAACATCCTACATGACTTTCAAATGTCCACTCATGTAGTTGAAAAATCTGATTATCTGTGGCTAGAACCTGATTTCTTTCTACATGTAGACACAAAGCACAGTTCTGCCTAGCTTTAAAATCCACTGAAGTTACCAAATATGCAGTTAAAATGTAAATCAAGATTGTACATTGGTTTTGTTCAGAACTTTACTAGCACAATCCACCATTTTGGGAGGAAAACGTCTTATCAGTGGAAAAGCTCCTCACCTTTCTGAGTAACAGCGGTCTACATTGTTGCTGTCTTCCTGCAGCGATTACACACACACACACCACACACACACACCACACACACACACACTCACCAGCCTACTTCATTACGTCTTCTGGTGTAATTGTGTCTAAGAATTTACATACTGAAAAAGAAATGAATTATACTTTCATTTCTACTTTATATTACAATTCAATTATTACTATATACATTTTAATTATGTGTGGAGACATTTACGTTAGTTTACTGCAGGAGAGTAAAGAGGACATATTTTATTAAAAAGCAAGTAATAGGTTTGGTAGGATGATATCTTCTTAGATGTCAGCTGTAATACAAGAATACAACTTGCAGAGATAGAAAATTAAATAGCCCAAGCTCACAGATGTGTTTCCAATACACTGCTGCTGCTAAGTCACTTCAGTCGTGTCCGACTGTGTGACCCCAGAGACGGCGTCCCTTAGTGAAGTAAAATTCAACATTGTTTAACCAAATGGAAAGAAAAACCTGTTCACTGCTTAACTTCTGCACTGGAACTCATGTCACAGTGTGCCCTTTCTGATGAAACAACGTATATTCAACCTTCAGATGGCTATGCAGATGAGCTGGTATCACCCCAGATGGGTAGGATCAGGGCTGCATTGTCCCAGTCCCTCCTCCTCTTCTACCCTCAGATGCTGATGTGGAATAGAAACAGAGCTTTGTTAGGAGGTGGGCTGAGGTTTTGCTGTATGGAAAATCAACTTATTACCACCATTCTCCAGATTTCATTTACATACTGTCATACAGACTGAAATAACTCAACATTCTTACTAAACATTCTTACTATTTCTCTCTTCATTGCAGAGCCAAATATTTGGTTCACATTTTATAGACACCACCTTTTAAGAAGGGAAAAGAGAAGCTAAAATAGCTTACTGCACAATAAGAAACACATTCAATTGGTCCAAACATCAACAAAGTACAAACATAGTTGTATATTGTAATTAATTCTTTCAGTAGCTAATTGTGAAAAAAATAATAAAGCAAAATTTACAAGAAATCTAATACATAGTAAGTAAGTTGAAAGCATACAGAATTCTAATTTTTAATTATTATACTTTTAATATTCTTTTATGTATCCACATTCCTTAGACTCAAAAAGATTCAGACTGGCAAACTCCACAACTGCACAAGTGAATGATTAAGATTTCAAGATTTTAGTTGGCTAAATGCATAGCAATAGCCTATGTTATGAAAAAGTTCAAAATGAACTTGTGGCTTCTAAATTATCCTAAGATATTTCCATTGAATGTGAATTGATAAAATTTAAGTATTTTCTTACATTTATGTTTGTAGGTAATAAAGTTATTAATAATTTTATTATTACCAAAGAAAGAACAAATGAATATTTTTTCAAATTAACCAAAAGCATTCACTTGCCAAATTAGTTTAAGTTGAAAGTTGAGCATAAACTTGCAATAATGACAATTCAAATGAGGTAAACAGAATAAACCATTTATTAAAACATCATGTGGTAAAGTTAACTTTTTGACCCAATGTGACAATGGTAAACATTTCCCCCTAAAACACAGTTAAATTATAACACAATACAACCAGAAGCTGAAAAGACTTCTGTCCTTTACCACTCCCTAGGTGAGTGCAGATCTGGGTTTTCTTGAAGAGTCAAGAGAGAGGATTATAAAGACACTCGAAATCCCATATACCCAAAGGTTAAATTTTATTTACCCTGTTCCCTGGTCCAAACTTAAAATTATATCAAATAAAAATTTCATTAATTATCCTCCCCCCTGCCAAAAATAAATATTAGGAACACATTAAGGATAAGAACTGGGTTTTAAACTGTACTTTATTTGTTACTATAACATTGTCTTTTAAAAAAATTGATCAACCATAAGCATGCAAAAAATTCTCTTCTGAACGGAACCGCTTCAATAACTCCTTGGATATCGGTAAGTAAATTATGAAGGTTGTTCAATTTATAGTCCTCTCCTTTATAGCACTTCTAAGCAGTGTGTGAGACACATACCACAGAGGTAGGAAAGACCATCCTTAATAAATTATCTTAATTGTAGAGAATTTCTGAAAATAAAACTGAAAAAGGCCAAACCATGCCTTTGATGAGTCCCAGAAGACCACAGATCCATCTCCTATTCGAAGACTTAGACCCCTGGAGAGTTCTAGCCTCTGTAGGGCACCTGATAACAAGATCCACCAGGGCTCCAAACAACTGACTGCTTGAAGAACACCTTCGGCTGCTCTCACTTCCCGATTCTCTGGACCACCCAGTCCTGCTGGCAGAGAGGGCAGCGATTGTTCTGTTTCACCCACAAGGACATGCAGCAGTTGTGGAAGGAATGATTACATTCTCCCCAGACCACTTGGAAAAAAGAAAAAAGAATATCTGACATTACATATTTCAATTTAACTTACTGAACTCAAAATTCTATTTTGTTATGTAATAATTATGGTTCATAATCTTAAAGATGGTTAACTGGCCAAAATAAATTTTTTTTAGTCATAAAGAAAAAGAACCTTACATATAGAAATTACACTTTAAAAAATGAGGTAAGGGAACTTCCCTGGTGGTCCAGTGGCTAAGACTCTGCGCTCCCAATGTAGGGGGCCGGGGGTTCAATCCCTGTTCAGGGAACTAGATTCCGCATGCCACAACGGTGCAGTCAAATGAAAAAAACAAGGAGGTTAAGGCACCATGCTCGGAAACCTGACATCACTGTTGGAATCTGAGGATGCTGTGGTGGCTTCCCACTCCTACATAGCTCCACATGCTTTCTCATGTTGGGAGATTAAAAGACCTGTGTACGTGTACTAAGTCGGTTCACTTATATTTGACTCCTTGCAACCCTATGGACTGTAGCCTGCCAAGCTCCTCTGTCCATGGGATTCTCCAGGCAAGAATAGTGGAGTGGATTTCCAGGCCCTTATCCAAGGGATCTTTCAGACTCAGGGATGGAACCCACATCTCTTGTGCCTCCTGCACTGGCAGGCAGGTTCTTTACTAGCACCACCAGGGAAGCCCTAAAAGATGAGTCTTCCTTAGATCCCAAACCACTCCACTCATGCACTGACCTTGGAGACCTTTTGGGCCTTTAAGTTAGTTTATTGAAAAATGTCCTCCTGATTTTTAAATTTTCTTTCTTTATTTTTGGTTGTGCTGGGTCTTTGTTGCTGCTTGGGCTTTTTCTCTAATTGTGTCGAGCAAAGGCTACTCTCTAGTTGCGATGCGTGGGCTTCTCATTGCCATGGTTTCTCTTGTTACAGAGCACGGGCTCTAGGTGTTCGGGCTTCCGTATCTGCAGTTCCCAGGCTCCAGAGCACAGGCTCAGTAGTTGTGGCACATGGGCTTAGTTGCTCCACGGCACGTGGGATCCTGCCGGACCAGGGATCAAACATTGTCTTCTGCACTGGCAGGGGGATTTCTTACCACTGAGCCACCAGGGAAGACCCTCCTGAGTTTTATCTACTAAGATATAATGAGTTTTAAATGTTTTCAGCTCATAGCAGGCTATTATAAATAGGTGGCATGCTTCTAAAAAACATTATTAGTGGTACCTCTGAACTGTTTCTTTCCTTGGACTGCAAGGAGATCCAACCAGTCCATTCTAAAGGAGATCAGCCCTGGGATTTCTTTGGAAGGAATGATGCTAAAGCTGAAACTCCAGTCCTTTGGCCACCTCATGCGAAGAGTTGACTCATTGGAAAAGACTCTGATGCTGGGAGGGATTGGGGGCAGGAGGAGAAGGGGACGACAGAGGATGAGATGGCTGGATGCCATCACTGACTCGATGGACGTGAGTCTGAGTGAACTCTGGGAGTTGGTAATGGACAGGGAGGCCTGGTGTGCTGCGATTCATGGGGTCGCAAAGAGTCGGACACGACTGAGCGACTGATCTGATCTGAACTGTTTTCTGGAAGTGGTGATGATCTGTGTTAAGTCATTCATAGGCAGTGCAGTTCCTCATGTGACAAACAGAATGGAATTTTCAAAGTGGTTGGCTTTGAAAGACAGGGCTGTTTCAAGAAAAGAAGGGCCTCTCTATGATCAAAGAAAGCTGGCCTACCCCTCACAATCCTCAATTAAATTAATATTTTTAAAACAGCATCAAAGAAAAAATTTAAATCAAGGGAAATCACCCATAATACGGAATACAACCTCAAACATGGGCTTCATTTGTCCCTTGCTTGACCAACTTAGCTATATAACAGAACAATGAAAAAGAAAAAAAAAACCTTTTAATGAAAATTGGTTGTGGGGGTTGGAAGCTAGGGGGACTCATTTTAAGTCTTTCAGAAGAAAGAAACAGGATTTGATTAAAACTACATGAATCATTCAGAAGCTGTATGTAAACCATATAAACAAAAGTACAAAGTTAATCTTTCATTCCAGGAAAATCTTTATATACTTTTATATAGCAATCTTAGAAGTGATGACCTCAAGAGCTAGAGCATAAAAATCTGAGTTGCTTACAATATTTAACCTAAGACAACTTTTTTTTTTCCCCTAAGACAACTACTGTAGTACCACATGTAAGTAAAATTTAACAGATTTCTATCTATAAACTACATCCAAAGGAATCTGGAGATTTAGAACTGTTTTCACCTTAGTAGAAAAGTTAAATACTGGATCATAAAAGAGTACTGAAAACTGAAATGCTTTGTTAGAATAAAATCCTGACTGACCAAAACTAACCTGTAACATACTCAAAATTTAAAGGATGTTTTGGCAAATTCCTTATTTTATATTTTTCTTAATAGAAGAAAATATATTTCTTTTTTGATTATTAAAACATTTACCATGCCCATGTCTACAATATATAATCAATTCTTCTGAATTACAAGCAATTAAAGGACTTACAGATAATCCTATTAAAACCCTTTGAGAACCAACACATTTTATATTAATAATGAATCGCTGCTTTACAGTTTATTTTTGTGTATTGATAAAGCCAATCTTAATTGCAAATTCAAACATCCCCACTGAGAGAAAACCTTCAGTTGAAAAAGCAGGAGAACAAAATTACAACATACCAACACAATCCTCTTGTTTGTTTTCAGCTTGACATCTAAGACAGGCATCTGAAAGCAAACAAACAGCAATTCTCATTCTGATGCTCAGAATGCAATTTTTAAAACCCCACATACTTTAAAGTCAAATAAAAGGCCCAAAGGGTTAGAGATGTAGATTAAAAGACTCATACTATTAATTTCTCATCTGAACATAACTGCTTAAAGATGAGTCAAGTACAAGGCACTCTACTAATTTACTTATGACCAGGAGCAATTTCACAAGGGTTACTGACCCTCTATTTTTACAAGCGCTAATGAAAAGATGTCCTGACAGTGGATGTAACCTCTAGAGAAAAATATGCTATATTCCGCTATATTACTCACTGGACACATGCACACGTATCAATTTTACGCATAGTTTATTTTCAAGACATCCTTTAAAATAAGCCACACATATATATTGGTATTTGCTTACATATATATAGAAACTCTAGAAGGATATTCAAGAAACTAATAATAAAGTTCACCTGGGAGGAGATGGACTGGGAAGGGGTTTTTCACTGCATACTTTCTCAAGTTTTTAAGTTGTGACTGTACAACCTACATAAAAATCAAATTTAAAAAACCCCTAAATATTAGGTTTCTCTCTTATTTTTTCTTTTTTAAGGAAATGCTCCCTTTACAAATAATCTGAGCCTAATGCATTTACCCAACAACGGTAAAGTATTTTAATAAATTACCTGGGAGTAAATATGAGGAATGGGAACCAAAAGGATATACTAGACATTTTCAAAATTCAGGCTGTACTACCATTTGCTTGATGAAGAAGGTAATATAGAATATTTCAGGAACCAAAGAAATGGACTCATTCACTAGCTGACAGCAGTCAAAGTTGGGTGAAAGGAAGTTCAAACTAACAGAAAAAAAATAGATTTTAATATAAATTAGAGAAAAATTCTATAAAAATAGAAACAGGATAGAGTTGAAGCCTGCTTCTTTTCTTCCACTGGATATAGCTCAGGCATTTGTTTGGTCCTCTCTGCATGCTCTTACCCTTAAAAAAACACACCACCCTGGCCTCTTCAGTGTGGATTAAAAACAACCACTGCCTCCTGAGGCTTTCTTCAATTTCACAGTTACTGAGTACCTACCCTGTGCAAAGAGTAATGCCCGGGGGGCCACCAAAATGACCAAGTCTGGGTCCCTGGTCTCACCAGTAAATGGGAAAGCAGATAGGTAAACAATTAAATATCGCAAGGATCATGATATAAGGGGGAAGACATGCCTCTGGTTCTGTGCAGTCACAGAATTAGAGTTCATGATCCCAACTGTCTCTTTTACAAGTTAGGAAAACAAGGCTCCAGAAGGTTATGTCAAACGTCCAAGTTAACGGATAGCTGTGGAAGGTTACTCTGGCTCTTTATCCCTTCACAGTGCAAGCAAACCTAGTCCCCTCTTCCTCACTGGTGCTTGCTAGCTGCTCCTTTCACAATAAAGTCGGCAGAGTGGAAACCAAGGAAGAGTGTGTTAACTATATTAGAATGGGCTGACTGGCAACTCTTAGATCAAGAAGTTATAACAAATCATTTAGGTGTATGAGATGAATTCAAATATCAAGGACACGGGATTAAGTGGGCTTTTTATAGAATCTAGAAGTCTCTGAATTATGCCTACAGCTTTGATTTAGATTCACTATCAACAACTGACCTGAACAGATAAAAATTCCTAAAGTTTCAGATGAAAGAAAACATTTTTTTTTGATGATGTTCTTAATATCTAGAACAGCGCATTTCTAAGGAGTACAGTAACACCTTTTAGAATGATGCCAGAAAACAAACTTCCTTCTGCTGTCACCTGACCACTAAATGGATTTTAACACCTCATAAACAAAATAGAGAGGTCTAGCCCAGAATACTTTCCTGAACCCAAAGTACAGCTGTTGTAAATCTGAAACATTAATCCACAGTAGCCAAATACTTGTTATAATTAGAAAGTTAATGTGAGAAGTGAGTCATTTATAGCCCATACTTTGACTTACCTTAAATATCCCAGTAAAGTTTATTTCTTGCAAACTTTCAACCATTATATTTTGCATTTCTACCTAATTTAAAAGTTTTCTTTGGGGAGAAAAATAAAATGCTCTTTTAGGAAAATTATTTTAAACTAAAAAAGAAAAAAATCCCACAAACTGGAAGTTATGATTCTAGCTTTCAAGAAAGGGTTAGGGCAAGGGGGCTGTATTGCAGGCCCATAAACTAAGTACCTAAAAACCCGATACACAAAATAAGTGGATCACATCTGAAATCTAGTTCTTTTAAAAAGTAAAAAAAATTTGAATCCCATAGTTGCAAATTCTCTTTATAACAAATTCCTACGAATACATAACATAAGCACATACCACAGAGAGAGTAAATTGTGAAATCTCTTATTTCTGCTAGGTCTGAATTTTCAATGCTCAAGAAGGGAAAGCAACTTCTAAGTTATTTTCTCCAACTGTCTCATTTTTCAGTGCAAGACACAAAGTTTTCAAACTACAGAAGCCTCAGTTTTCTCCAACTACCTTCAAGAAATGACATTTAAGACGCTCTTAAATGCTGTAGTTTTAAATGCCCTATTTAAAAATATAACGTGCATTTAAACAGCAACTCTGTTTTAAGGTCGTCTAAGATCTTAAAACAGAGACCATATAAAACACAACGAGATGAAGCTGTTCTGAAATGCTTCATTTGGTCCAATATTTTTATTAAAAATATCATAGAAAGAAGTAACAAGTCTGCAAAAGAGGGCTTTCCATAAAGGCCGGACTTGAGGACACTACCCTTCTCCAGGAAATGGCATGCTAGGATGGGGAGTGGCCAGTAAAGAGATGAAGCTTCATGTCTCTGAATAAAAGGGTTTACATTCTTCTAGTTCAAGCGAACCGAGCGCTATCTGACCAATCTTGAATCATCCAGGTTTAAAAGCCAGCAGAACAGTAGCCAATCCAGAAAGGGGACGGCTAGGAACTCTCTTCTTCCCTGAGCCTCTCCAGAGCACGACTAGTGGTCATTTTGGGGGAAGATGACTCCAGAGCATCACTTTGATGTGTGACCAGAACCATCAGACTGACCCGCTGACTCAGGGCCTTGACCTTGACCTCTGTGTGGTTTGCTTTCGGCAAAGGGTGCCGTCGCTGGCCACACAAACCGAAGTGGTTCCTCTCAGCTCCCGTTAAATCATCTACTTTTATTGTCGTGATCACACCGATCACTACTGGAAATGACCTTGTTTAATCGTCCTGCCTGCTACTCCTTTTTTGCCCCCAGAATACCCGTCCCCGGCACAGGTCGCCTGCTGAACGACCCCTCGGCCCCTGGCAGCGGCCGCAGCCCTCGGATCAGCGGCAGCTCGGCGTGGCCCGCGGTCTCCCGGGGCCGGGGCAGGGCGATCCCGCCCTTACTCCTCCCGGAACGGTCTCTCGGAGGCTTGGTCCTTCAAGCCCCTACGCCCGATGCCGGGCCTGCGGAGGCCGCAGCACAGCCGGGGCCTCGCGTGCTGCGCTTACCCATCACCTGGACCCTGCAGATGGCGCACGTATCGCACTCCACGTCCCAGCTCCACATGGCCACCGCGTTCCACTTCTTGAGAGAGAACATTTTGTCGCCGCCCGACTTGGATCCTGCGCTCCCCGAGTGAGAGGACAGGGCGCAGGGTTCCTCACCGTCTTCCACGTCGGCCATAGCGGCGGCGCGGAGCCGGCGACGGAGACGTTGAGTCGTGGGAGGCGGGCGGCTATGGCGGCTCCGTGGGGCCGTCCGACGGGCCACAGCGCCGCCCGCAGGCCGCGGGTCGCCGCGGGGGTCTAGGACGGGGGAGCGCCCGCGATTGGCTGGCGCGGCCCAGTGACATCACCGTACGCCGGCACCAGCGGCTTCCCGGTGTGCTGGTTCCCGGTACTCGCGTCCCCATCGCCCGGCCAGCTCAGCGGGCTGAGAGACCCCGGGCCGACCCTGCGCGGTGGAAACACGTGTCCTGTTTTATGTCTTCATGACACCGCTTTTAGAAGTTGTCTTGTTGATATATTCGTCCCTCTCAAATGTAAACGCCCTGGGAGCGGGGACTATTTCTTGATCATCGCCTTCGTTTAAGAAATGCAGCCTCGGGAAGGGACAGTTATTTGTTGAGTGAATGAATGACGAGCTAGAAATCTGGTTCAACGGTTCTCAAATATTTTGGTCTCGGGACCCCTTTACACTTAAAAATTACTTAAGGACATTTAAGAACTTTTGTTTGTGTAGGATGGATGTGTACATATACACGCTTATACATATGTATTTCCTTTTTAAGAAAACGGGAAAAATTTGAATATATTAATTCACTTCAAAACAGTAAGAAATCCATTACAAGTTATCCTTAGAATACCAATATTGTACACTCACAAGAGAGAATGAAGAAAAATAGCTATGAGTGCTGTGCTGTGCTTAGTCTCTCAGTCGTGTCCGACTCTTTGCAGATCCCATGGACTGTGTAGCCCGTCAGGCTTATCTGTCCATAGGATTCTCCAGGGAAGAATACTGGAGTGGGTAGCCATTCCCTTCTCCAGGGGATCTTCCCAACCCAGGAATTGAACCGGGGTCTTCTGCATTACAGGCTGATTGTTTACCAGCTGAGCTACCAGGGAACCTCATAGCTATGAATACTGTTATGTAAATAGTTTTGACGTTGTTGGTCCCCTGAAAGGATTCCAGGAACCCAGGAGACCACACTCTAAGAAACTTAAAGCTAGTTTAACTTTTTATATGCAGGAATAATGAAGTCCCAAAAAGTAATTGATAGTAATTCTGCTATATTTATAAAAGTAATTTATAGTAATTCAGAAAAGTAATTCTGCTATTCTGAGAAGGGGACAGTGGAAACTAGGGTTCTTCTATTACTACCAGCCCAGGGTCATGTTATTATGTTTTCCCAAGCAAAGCAGGTAACATCTTCATTTAAAAGATACCGAAGCTGAGGCAGGGAGACCGGAAGATGCTTGGTCACCACTACCACCTAGTGGTGGCCACCTGCTGTGTCAGGATTAGGACTCAGAGCTTCCCACTTCTTTTTATTGGGCCTCATCATTCCCTCACCTCCTGAGGTCAGGCCTGGTGCCCCTGGGTCTAGGCTAACCAAACTCCAGAAATCTGGCAGAGGAGTCAAGGATGCATTAAAATGTAAGATTACAAATATGGACACAGGGTCACATTTGTGCTGTTTGTTGAGTGGTGCATTAAGTGCTGTAAGAGACAGATGGTAGATAGTGAAGTTGCTCAGTCCTGTCCAACTCTTGGCGACCCCATCTTTGCGACCCCATGGACAGTAGCCAACCAGGCTCCTCCGTCCATGAGATTTTCCAGGCAAGAATACAGGAGTGGATTGCCATTTCCTTCTCCAGAATACTGGAGTGGGTTGCCATTTCCTTCTCCAAGGGATACTGGGTTGCCATTTCCTTCTCCAAGGGATCTTCCCGACCCAAGGATCGAACCCGGGTCTCCCGCATTGTGGGCAGATGCTTTACCATCTGAGCCACTGAGGAAGTCCAGTTGGGTAAGAGACAGAAACCTTCCTCAAGACAGATGGAGTGAGGGAAAGCCTCATAGAAGAGGTAAAGTTTGAACTGGGGGGGAGATGGGGGGCCTTGGAGGCCAGGAAGTAAATGGTGAAAGCAAACGGACAGAGCAGTAGTAGTGGTAGCAGATGTAAATTTGACCACCGTAACTTCATGAGCCAGACAAAAATGTCTGTAAACAAACCCAGATGAACCATCCAGAACATGTTTCATTCACATTAAGCTACCGCATATCTGACTATAAATGATTATAAATGCTAGATAATTAATTAAAAAAAAAAAAAAAAGACTGGAACCAGAAGAGGATAAAAATGCCCCAATTGGTGGGAACTGGGCAGTTTGAAAGAGAAAAAGAGGGACCTTAGATGAAAGGCCAGAGGATGATTAAGAAGGAGTGGTACCTGTTGGTGTTGAGTCTGAACCTCACCTCCCCACCCCTGGATTATTGTGTCCTGACTTCCTTCCTATCTCTGCTCCCCACTCTAGCATTCAATCTAAAGTGCCTGTTTAATTTTCCTATACTCCTTTTCCACCCAGCACTCTCCTATTCAAAATGTTCCACAGCTCTGCATTATCATTACAGCAAAATCTAAATGTGCCAGTTGGTCCCTTAAATCCTGCCGCAATATAGCACCAATCCACTTTTCCAGTGTCATTTCCTAAACACTCCTCACTGGGACCCTCATCAGATTAATTAGCTCAGGCATCCAAACACACCGAGGACTGTCTTTTTCCCCGCCTCACATTTTAACATTTCTGAAATTGGTCAGAACTTCTCTCTACCTGTTCCAGCTACATTGCTTCTGCATTGAGGAAAAACTCACTTATCTTGTTGTCCTTAGTGAGCATCCTTTGCCACTATTCGTTCCTCCCAGAAAAATCATGACACGTGGCACTTACTGTGTTTCTTCCTCTCTTTTGGCACCAGGTCATATAACAACCCCAAAGTGCTGTTACTGATGTTCATCAAACAATTGTAAGGTGTTTTTTTTTTTAATTGACAGCTCATAAATGATAAAAACCTTAAAATAGTAAATTGAGTATCCAATGGGAAAAAAGCAAGTACTATTAATAGACTCTTCAGAAACTGCTACATATATACTAGCAGACATGTAACACATCAACTCATTTAAAAACTTAAATTGTGGTAAAATATATATAACGTAGAGTTTACCATCCTAAAGATTTAAACTTTATTTACTTACTTATTTTTGGCTGTGCCGGGTCTTCTTTGCAGGCGGGGGCTCTTCCAGTTGCAGTGCCGGGCTTCTCACTGCAGTGGCTTCTCTTGCTGTGTGGCACAGACTCTAGGGTGCAAGGGCTTCAGTAGTTGTGACTCCTGGACTCTAGAACATAGGTTCAGTAGTTGGGGTGCATGGGCTTAGTTGCTCCACGGCATATGGGATATTCCTGGATCAGGGATGGAACCATTGTCTCTTTCATTGGTGGGTGGATTCTTTTTCCCATGAGCCACCAGGGAAACCCCCATCCTAACCATTTTTAAGTGTATATAGTTCAGTAGCATTAAGTATATTCACATTGTTAGCAACCAATCTCTAGAACTTTTTCATCTTCCCAAACTGAAACTGTATTCCATACCCATTAAACAACTCTGCATTTCGCCCTTGTCCCTCTGGCACCCACCATTTTCCTTTCTGTTTCTGAGTTTGAATAATCTAGGTACCTCACATAATTGGAATTATACAGTGTTTGTCTTTTTGTAACTGGTGTACACAGCATAAAGTCCTCCAGGTTCATCCATGCTATAGCATGTGTCAGAATTTCCTTCCTTTTTAAAAGTGAATACTATGCCATTGTATGTATCGACCACATTTTGCTGATCTATTCATCCATCAGTGGATACATGGGTTGCTTCTATCATTTAATTATTATGAATAACACTTTATGAACATAGGTGTACAATTATCTCTTCGTGATCTTGCTTTCAATTTTTTTGGATATATAAACCCAGAGATGAAATTGCCAACTCATATTATACCAGTTCATTTTAATGTGAAATTTTCACATTCACTATTCTCCAGGCTGCTCTTTTTGTTTAATAGTATGACTAGCGCGTCTCTCCACATAAGCTTTTTCATATGCACGTTGTTCTTCCTAATGACCGCACAGTATTCCACTATATACATTTCCTGTGATTTATGTCTCTGAGAACCAGTTGAGAGACATTTAGTTGTTTCCAATGTATAATTAATAGTGCTGCTGTAAACATCTTAATACATATTTCCTTAGATATTTCTATATACATGGAGAAGGCAATGGCACCCCACTCCAGTACTCTTGCCTGGAAAATCCCATGGATGGAGGAGCCTGGTAGGCTGCAGTCCATGGGGTCTCAAAGAGTCAGACACGACTGAGCGACTTCACTTTCACGCACTGAAGGAAATGGCAACCCACTCCAGTGTTCTTGCCTGGAGAATCCCAGGGACGGGGGAGCCTGGTGGGCTGCCATCTATGGGGTCGCACAGAGTCGGACACGACTGAAGCGACTTAGCAGCAGCAGCAGCAGCATATACATATTTCTATAGATAGATATACTCCAGACATGTGCAAGGAAATATGTATGTATGCCTAAGTCAAGGCTATGTTGTTTTTTTTTTTTTTTTCATTTTGATAGACATTGTCAAAAGACCCCTAAATGTATGCATGCCTGAGTCAAGGCTATAGGTTGTTTGTTTGTTTTCATTTTGATAGACATTGTCAAAATACACCTAAATGAACACACAGATTTTACACTCCCATCCCGTGGATGTCAGTGGCAAATCTTTAAAAAGTTCTATTTTTTTTTTTTAGCAGAAACAATTTACCAGGAAGCCTCACACATCTTAACATCAGATATATAAGTTCTGGAGATTTGTTAAGTTGCTGTCACTATTCCATAGGCTTGCTTACCCTGACTATTTCAACTCATGCCCTAATGTTTACTTTTAATGAATGAGGATCCTGACTTCCTTGCTAGGAGCTAAGATCCTCAAGAGAGGACATAATTTACCATAACCATCCTCACCTCCACAATTAGATTTTTGCCCAGAACATACCAGAACTTGTTACATTATACATAGAATCAATGGCAGTTTCTAAGTGCTAAATGAAGAGATCTTAAGCCTTTTTTTTTTTTTTCTATTTTTCTTGTGTAGCTATTGTAAGTGAAATAACTGGAATCACTCAATTCTAACATCAGCAATAATACCAGTCATTAATATTAATTTTTGAAAACATACAATGAAACAGGTATTATCTTAAAATACTTGACATGTGTCACCTCATTCAATGCTCACCAAATGACTATGTGCTCTTCTTATCTGTATCTTATGTAAGGAGAAACTGAGGCACAGTGAGGTTAACTGACCTGCCCAAGGTCACCTGAAAAGCAGCAGGTTTCCACAGAGAATTCTGGTTTCATTTTAATTGCCCAATCTATGCTTTTTATCCCTGCAACATGTACAATTTAACAAACCCAATTTATCATCAATATATTGATCCATGACACCTCTTCCATTGCCCATGGAGCTGTCTGAAACTTTAATGCGGGTATAGGTTGCAGTAAGCGGAGGTTTCCTCATTTGGGGTAAGATCCCTATTTTTAGAGATGTTGTCTTTCAGAAAGTGGTTGTTATTTCCCAAATTCCTGTTGCTCCCAACCATAGATACATTTATGAAAGAAGATTTTTTTCTTTTCTAGATAAAGATCATAACTTCCTTCAAATTATAAACTTGACATGCACAAGAGCCCCAAAGAAGAATTCCACTTATTTTTACTAAGACATGTTTGTGAAACCCACATTTTAGAAAATGATAAACATGATAAGACTAACACTATTCTGAACTTTCATAAAAGAGGCTTATCAAATTTTAGAACTTGAAAGGGGCTTGGTTACAGTGATACTTGGTTACAAGCCACTTGGTTACAAGCAATATTTTTCCAGGCGCATCTAGTTGTCCATGGAAATAGATAGAATCCATATGGATACATGGCATTCGTATTCAGTTTTTAGCCTGTGAAAAAATGGACAGGAAATCATAATTAGAAAAAAAGAAAAAGGAAGTTCAACTTCATACAGTAGAAAGGAAGCATATGTAAATCATTACCCGCCCTAAGAGGCAGAATACGGAAGACTGAAGAATTGGTGCTTTTGAACTGTGGTGCTGGAGAAGACGCTTGAGAGTCCCTTGGACAGCAAGGTGATCAAACCAGTCAGTCCTAAAGGAAATAACCCTGAATATTTGTTGGAAGGACTGATGTTGAAGCTGAAGCCCCAGTATTTTGGCCATCTGATGTGAAAAGCCAACTCACTGGAAAAGATCCTAATGTTGGGAAAGATTGAAGGCAGGAGGAGAGGGGGTGACAGAGGATGAGATAGTTGGATGACATCATCATCTCAATGGGCACGAGTCTGAGCAAACTCTGGGAGATGGTGAAGGACGGGGAAGTTTGGCGTGCTGCAGTCCATGGGGTCACAAAGAGTCAGATACAACTTACTGACTGAACAACAAAAAGAGGCAACACAGCACAGCTTCATAAAGAATTGATATAAATTCACCGTTGCAGACCCACAGTAGGCTAACAGGAACCAGAATGTGTGTGTGTGTGTGTGTGTGTGTGTGTGTGTGTTGGGGTTGGTGGGGAAAGTTCAAAGAGAGGCGGCAGAGTTTGCACTAATCTTTGAGAGAACTGTGCTGTTCTCTTCCTGCTTGTCCCTTGGTATAGTCATCATCCATCAGAGTGCAATGATGGTTTAGGGGAGTGTGACTTCGAACTCAAATGCTCATGCTCTCACCAAGCCCATGTGCTACCCATGGTACCATCTACCCCAACAGAGTACCCAGGCTCCATTCAGTGGAGCTGCTACTCACATGCATAGATAGCCAAGAGCATACCTTTTTCTTCTTTTTATGAGTACTACTAGATTTCTTGCTGTTTTTCCAAATAGATCTGAAGGTGTCTGAAGAGATCTGGGGAGTGACTGTAATTTTTAAAACTGGCAGTTTACCTGAGAGGAGGAAGAACATAATAGTGATGGGTAGGCTATTTCACAATTCCATGGTGGACTGAGTCTTAGCATTCTGAGCAGGGCATTCTCCCACATTTTATTAACTGGGCAACTTTCCTTTTACCTAATATCTTTTCCTTATATCTCCTTGATGTGAGTGATCATAATAATTTCTGTAATAACTTCTTGTACTAGTCCTTTCTTTTTCTATTCCACTGTCATATCCTTTACCTGGATCAATCTAGTTGCCTTCTAACTAGTCCTCCTAACCTCAGACTTCCACAATCCCAAGTCCATCCTGGACCCAGGTTCCAGATTAATCATCCAAAAGCAAAATTCTGATCTTTTAGTTCATCAGCTCTGATAACATTATTGACTCTCCATCTTTAGCAGGTATCTCTGGTTTGTGCTTGCCAAGCCTCCACTGTGGCTTCTTGCTGGAACAGAACATTGAGTTTCCTTTGGGGTTCCACTCCCTGCCCTCCAGGGTTGGGTATATAACTCAGACCTGGCTGATTCACGCATTTCTTCTCCCTGGCAGTGACTGGTCAATGGGTGTCCATGTAACTTGTGCTGGTCCAATGAATGTGAAGAGAAAGGATCTTTCTTAAGATTAAACAGGCAGAATGTAAACTCCTAGCTTGTGCTTCCCTACTTGCCACTGTGCAGAAAGAATCTGCCTAAGAATAAAGTCAACCTAGAAGCAGGACTTTCAGGAGGTGGGAGTAGACGGCATCATTTGAATCCCTGATTCTAAGGGAAACTGTTCAGTTCAGTTCAGTTCAGTCGCTCAGTCGTGTCTGACTCTTTGCGACCCCATGAATCGCAGCACACCAGGCCTCCCTGTCCATCACCAACTCCTGGAGTTCACTCAGACTCACGTCCATTGAGTCAGTGATGCCATCCAGCCATCTCATCCTCTGTCGTCCCCTTCTCCTCCTGCCCCCAATCCCTCCCAGCATCAGAGTCTTTTACAATGAGTCAACTCTTCGCATGAGGTGGCCAAAGTACTGGAATTTCAGCTTTAGCATCATTCCTTCCAAAGAAATCCCAGGGCTGATCTCCTTCAGAATGGACTGGTTGGATCTCCTTGCAGTCCAGGGGACTCTCAAGAGTCTTCTCCAGCACCACAATTCAAAAGCATCAATTCTTCGGCGCTCAGCCTTCTTCACAATCCAACTCTCACATCCATTACATGACCACTGGAAAAACCATAGCCTTGACTAGACAGACCTTTGTTGGCAAAGTAATGTCTCTGCTTTTGAATATGCTATCTCGGTTGGTCATAACTTTCCTTCTAAGGAGTAAGCGTCTTTTAATTTCATGGCTGCAGTCACCATCTGCAGTGATTTTGGAGCCCCAAAAATAAAGTCGGACACTGTTTCCACTGTTTCCCCATCTATTTCCCATGAAGTGATGGGACCGGATGCCATGATCTTCGTTTTCTGAATGTTGAGCTTTAAGCCAACTTTTTCACTCTCCTCGTTCATCTTCTTCAAGAGGCTTTTTAGTTCCTCTTCACTTTCTGCCATAAGGGTGGTGTCATCTGCATATCTGAGGTGATTGATATTTCTCCCGGCAATCTTGATTCCAGCTTGTGCTTCTTCCAGCCCAGCGTTTCTCATGATGTACTCTGCATAGAAGTTAAATAAGCAGGGTGACAATATACAGCCTTGACATACTCCTTTTCCTATTTGGAACCAATCTGTTGTTCCATATCCAGTTGTAACTGTTGCTTCCTGACCTGCATACAGATTTCCCAAGAGGCAGGTCAGGTGGTCTGGTATTTCCATCTCTTTCAAAATTTCCCACAGTTTATTGTGATCCACACAGTCAAAGGCTTTGGCATAGTCAATAATGCAGAAATAGATGTTTTTCTGGAATTCTCTTGCTTTTTCAATGATCTTTTTATTCATAACAAGCCCCTTCTTACCACGGGCTGGGGCTATGTTAATAAAGTGACTTTCAGAAATTCCCTAAAGAGTGGGACTGCTTGCCAAGGGAACCAACCTGGAATGGAGGTTTGGAACTTTCAGTCTCTGATTTCCAGGGAGGGGAGAGAGGCTGGCACTTAATGGCCAATGACTGGCCATTGGTTAATGGCCACCAACAGCCAACGATTTAACCAACCATGCCTATGTGATTCGGAGAAGCAATGGCACCCCACTCCAGTACTCTTGCTTGGAAAACCCCATGGGTGGAGGAGCCTGGTAGGCTGCAGTCCATGGGGTTGTGAAGAGTCGGACACGACTGAAATGACTTAGCAGCAGCAGCAGCAGCCTGTGTGATGAAGCCTTCGTAAGAACCAAAAGGATGAGGTTCAGAGAGTGTCTAAGTTGGGGAAACAATGCTTCCATGTGTCTCTGTGCTGGGTCCCAGACTCCAGGAGGACAGAAGCTCCTTTGGGACCTCACCCTGTGTACATCTTCAGCTGGCTGAAGATTCATAGCCTTTAATGTCCTTTGCAATAAACTGACAATTGGTGAGTAAACTGGTTTCCTGTATCCTAATTGAACCTAAGGAGGGGCTCGTGAGAGACTCTGATTTATAGTCAGTTGGTCAGAAGTACAAGTAACAAGGGGCTTCCCAGGTGGCACTAGTGGTAAAGAACCCGCCTGCCAATGCAGGAGACATAAGAGACAAGGGTTCTATCCTTGGGTCGGGACGATCCCCTGGAGGAGGACACGGCAACCCACTCCGGTATTCTTGCCTGGAGAATCCCCATGGACAGAGGAGCCTGGCAGGCTACAGTCCACAGGGTCACAAAGAGTTGGACACAACTGAAGTGAATTAGCATGGCAGCACGGCACACAAGTAACCACCTGGATATGAACTGAGGTTGAAACTTGAAGCTGGCTGTAAAAGTGTGGGATGAGGTCAGGCTGGGTACAGTAAAGGGTGGTGGAGGGCAAGGGGCTTGGAGCTGTAAGACAATATGGTTTATAATTTCAGGACTTGGAAAGGGCCAGAACCTGGGTCACTGAGGGTCTGGGTGGTAAAAATGTGGCTGGGAGAGAAAGGAGTCAGTATCCTAGCTGGATGATTTCCCCTGGTGATCGATGGTTATCAGTACTTGGTGTGCTAGGGAGTCCTTTCATCCCATGGCTCATACAAAAAATCAGGGTGTGTGTTAATGTGGTGGAGGTCTGCTCTGATGCTCCACAGTGGGGTTGGTCCAGGACAAAATCTAAGGTAATCATCTTTCAGGGGCATGCCTATATTGGGAGAGCATGCAGTAGCCCCTTGTTTTTCCTAGGTCTATTTTAAAATTAAATTAATTGATTTAAACTGAGTAATTTAAAAATTAAAGTCAATTTAAAATTTAATTATTAAAAGATTAATTAATTTTGCTGTGTTGAGTTTTAGTTGTGGCTTTCGGGGTCTTCCTTGTGCCAAGTGGGATCTTTTGTTGCGGTGCACAGACCCTCTAGTTGTGGCATGGGGTCTTGGTTGCACTGTGGCACGTGGGATCATAGTTCCCCAACCAGGGATCCAACCTGAGTCCCCTGTATTGGAAGGTAGATTCTTATCCATGGGACCACCAGGGAAGTCCCTTCTTGGGTCCACTTTTGGCCCAGGTGTGTGTCTTCTACGTTCCCTCGTAGAGCAGCAGGTTATACAGATGCAAGTCTGCTAGTTGACTCAAGGGGCCATGCCGAATGTCTAATAAAGAGCCTGGTTTCTCTCACTTGGGCCACTCTGAAGGGGTCACTGGCTTCAAAGGCCTTTGACAAAGGACTGGCTGACTGATCTATAGCAATCTAAAAGAGTGAGGCAAAGACAGCCACCTCCCTGCTTGATCTCTTTTCTCCTCTTCTAAAAGAACTCATTTTTTTTTTAAGTGTAACAATGTGCCCAGCTATAAAAAAAATCTATTTTCCAGTCCTCCTTGGCATTAAGGGTGGGCATGTGACATACTTCTCACCAACTAAACATAAGCCAAACTATCCTGGGAATTTCAGAGATTTTCCTCATATAGGTGCCCACAATTTTTCCTTGTCCTTTCCTTCTTCTGTTGTGGGATAGAAATGGGAGGCTACTGGTGAAGCAGCCACTTTGCAACCATGAGGATAAACCATGAGGATAACCTTGCTGAGGTTAATGGTGACAAAAGAGAGGGAACCTGGGATGTGAATGACATGGTGGAGTGTCTCTTACCTCCCCAGTCTTCCTCTACCTTATTAGACCACTGTAGCTGGTTCTTTTCCACACAGCCAAGTATCATCTCAATAGGTGTGAATCATAGTCATGGAGAGAAACAAAGCTCAGAGTTGAAAAGAAAGAAACAGGATAGGTCCAAAGTAGAGGAAAACAAGGTCTTCAATAGGAAAAAAGGTCCAAAGTCTTGATCACTGAGAAAGGCAGGAAGAGTGTGGGATTCGTGGCTCTGGCTGAAAGGAGTTTCGGGGGTTGGAGACCATTTAAAATGGGGCCAACAGTATGGTTTGGGGGCCAGCCTGAAGCCTCAGAATGTTGGTGTAGCAACCAAACCCACAAGACTGTCATGTTCCCTGAACATACTTTCGGTCATCAATTTCTTCTCCTTGTAAAGTTCTACCCATTCTTCAATGCTCAAAGTCCTTAGCAGAAGCTGAGATGACTTAAGATAGTATTAGATACTGAGATGGAATTATATAATGGTGACTGGCATGGTGAGAAAGCTATGCCCTGCTCAATTCTCTAAAAATATTTCAATCAAAATAATGCATGCTGCTGCTAAGTCGCTTCAGTCGTGTCCGACTCTGTGCGACCCCTGGCAGCCCACCAGGCTCCCCCGTCCCTGGGATTCTCCAGGCAAGAACACTGGAGTGGGTTGCCATTTCCTTCTCCAATGCATGAAAGGGAAAAGTGAAAGTGAAGTCGCTCAGTCGTGTCCGACTCTTAGCGATCCCATGGACTGCAGCCCACCAGGCTCCTCCATCCATGGGATTCTCCAGGCAAGAGTACTGGAGTGGGGCGCCATTGCCTATTTGAAATAGTCCCCTTAATTTCTTTTATTTCTCACATAACTATCATTATTTCTTTCAAAATACTTAAGCATTTTCAATCCCCTATTAATTCAGTTTTTAATGCAATATTCCCCCTTTTTAAAGTCCTCCATTTTTCTGACCTAAACCATCATCTGGGACTCCCTTTTCTACACTTCTTCTGATTTCTGGATTCTGTATTCTTTGTCTATGTGAATTCCCTCACTTTGCTCAAGTATATTCTCTGGAAGCTTTCTGAGAATGGATACAGAGGAGGTACAGAGTTTGAGTCCTTTCAAGCTACAGACATCTCTAGTTTCCACTCACACTTGGTAAGGAGTTAGGAATGTGTAGAGTTCTCACAGAGTCGTCATGGCAGGGCTCCTTTGCCTCTAGTTTTCAGTTACGAAGTCTATGATTTTCCTGACTTCCAGTCCTTTGTATGCAATCTTTCTTTCTCTTTTTATATACTGTTGTGTGTGCTAGTCGCTCAGTCGTGTCCAACTCTTTGCGACCCCATGGTCTGTCCATGGAGTTCTCTAGGCAAGGATACTGAAGTGGGTTGCCATTCCCTTCTCCAGGAGATCTTCCTGACCCAGGGATTGAACCTGGGTCTCCTGCACTACAGGCAGATTCTTTACCAGCTGAGCTAGCAGGGAAGCCCCGTACGTTGTTAGGATCTACCTTTTATTCCTAGCATTCTGAAAGCCATGATTGTCATGCACTGTGCTGAGCACTCAGTGGGCTTTTTCAATATGCAGATTTATGTACCTTGGTTCTGGGAAAGTTCTTGGTTTATTCCTTTGATAATTCCCTTCCCTCACTTCTTTCTTTTCTTTTTGAAATTATGAGTTAGCTACTGGTGCTCTTAGACTGATCCTCTTGCTCATATTTTCTCACCAATTTTTCATCTCCCTATCTTTTGTTCTACTTTTGAAGACTTTCTTGACTTCGTTTTTCAACATTTGTTTGAAGTTTTTATTTTCACTTCTAATAACCTAATTTTTTTCCTAATCTTTTTTCATAGCATCCTGTTCTTGTTTTATAGATGCATGATCTTCTGTTTAACTGAGAGTGTTTTAACTTATTTCTTTTTAAAGTTTTTCACATAGTCTCTATATCTTCAGGGCTCTTTTATTCTCTTTGTTTCAGGCACGGTTTCCTGTGTTGGAGAATTGCTTCATGTCTCTGGAGATTCTGAGATTTCTGTTCACAGTGAAGCAAGAGGCATCCAAAGGCTGATGGGAAGCTCCTGTGTATGTGCAGGGCTGCTTTGAATGGTGAGGGAGTGGCCAGCTCTCAGCATCTGGAGTTCCTTTCTCTGGGGCTGTTCAGTTTTTCAAAGAATACCCCAGTCTTCTACATGACTATCAGCCTTCTGGAAGCAAGGCAGACAAAGATATCTTGGGTGAAAAGAAAGGCTGAATCCAAGATGTTCAATGTGTAGAATTTTCCTTACTCCTCCTATTTCTAGCTTCTCATCTAAAGCTCATTGCTGGGTGTCCTGGGTCTGCTGAAAGGCTGTTTCATTTTTCCAGAGAAAACTCCCTAAGTGTTTTCTTTGCTTCTACTCTTGCCTCCCCCGGAATCTGTTTCAATTTAGAGCTGGAATGATCCTGTTAAAACTCAGCTTAAAATTCTCAGGTGCTTTTCCGTCTCAACAGAGTTAAAAAAAAAGTTCTCGTAATTGTCTAGAAGGCCCCCCACCCTCCACACTTACTTCTTGGAATTTTTACCTTATTACCTTCCTGTTCTCTCTCACCCCATTCCAGCCCTGCTGGCTGCCTTTCTGGCACTGGAACACACCAGGTAGCCTCCTGCTTTATGACCACTGTGCTTGCTATTCATTTACCTGGAATGCGCATCTCACAGATACTTACATGGCTGGCTCCCTTCCTCCTTTGGGTCTTTATTCAAATGTCCCTTTTCCCTGGCAGCCTCCAGCCCCTGACATATACACACTATCTCCTTTTCTTGCTTTATTTTTCTTTGAAATATAATCTCTATATGATACACAATCATATGTATTTTCC
The DNA here is from genome assembly GCF_003369695.1 of Bos indicus x Bos taurus. Taxonomy (NCBI): domain Eukaryota; kingdom Metazoa; phylum Chordata; class Mammalia; order Artiodactyla; family Bovidae; genus Bos; species Bos indicus x Bos taurus. Next base: position 126,662,267 of record NC_040076.1, read on the forward strand.
TTCTTTGTGAAGTAGCTGATTTAATGTCTGTTATTCTCCACTAGGAAGTAAGCCTCATGGAGGCAGGAATTCATTGCTCAATTACCAGCATTTAGAATAGGGCCTGGCACACAAAAAGCATTTAATAAATGTATGTGAAAGAAATAAGTATGAATAAATAAACAAAGTGATCCTGAAGTATTCTTTTCAGGATTAGTCAAAAAACAGTGCTGTAAGATGTGGATTGAGACTTGTCTTTCTGTTAAATTTTTTTTTTAAACACATAAAGTTGATGTTTCTGAGGAAACATCATTATTGTGTATATTCCATCGTTAAAATAGGTCATTAAAAACTCCTTGGCTGGTAAATAAATAGCCTTAGGCTATTAATTTGGATTTCATGAGAGAAGGAGAATTAGAATTAAAAATTAGCGTAATAACTTATTAATTATAAGAACACAGAAGCAATCAGAAGAACATTAGTTCTCTAACCAGTAATATTACTAATTGCTTTTAATGTTTAAAATGATGTCATATTAGGGCTAAATGTCAAGATATTTTCCCTGTAGAATCCAACCAAGTAACCTTGGTTTGAAGGGTCTTTTCTGGTATTCAAACTAACAAATCTGATTGAACTGCTCCAGCAGAAATATCTCATAATTATTTGGTTCAAAATATGAATGCATTCAAACTATTCATATGTATTACCACATTTGGGAAAAGCGGATTTCTTGAACTAGAAGGGACATTTTAACGCTTTCTAAATGACTATTTTCAGGCAGGTATTTCATGATCATCTTCCTACTTATGCAAATTGAACCATTTACCAGGCAAGCACCATGTTTTGCAGCTCCAAATACGCGCTCAGTGATAATTATTTGCCATCAGCCATCTGAGACCACCCATCATGAGCACCCACTGCAGCCTTATAATGTCTCTGGTGCAGTGTGGAATGAGAAAGCTGCTACAGTGCCAAGAAAAACCAAATGAAATCATTGACCTGCCTTCTGTTTATTGAGCCTAAATTAAAGTTAAATTTAAGTTAATTTTAACAGAATAAATCTGTTTAGTTTAAATTCAACTTAAATGGACTAGGAAGTAGATGTTCTGTTTCTCTAAAAATAAAGGGAGGATCTTAAAATCCTGGAATCATTTGATTGTTAAATGGCAATGCAGTAATTTCAGTTTAAAGATGACAGTGGGAAAAAAAAGTGACAGTGAAGTAAACAGTAATATTATAATTCTCTCTAAAGCTGCCAGTGTTAAAAAAAAAAAAATCTGCAGTGTGAAATTATGTCATGCCTCTAATAAGACTTTTACTATAGAAATGATAGAAGACTGGATGCTTATATCATTTCATTCTCTCCACATAATCTACCAGATAGTGTACCAAGATGTGTCTCGTGTTTTACTAACACTGAGTTTGGATTTTCAAATGTGTCTATGCTGTCTTTCATTGAGCTTTATTGAAAACGACCTTTCTTTGTACACACTGCTATTTTTACAATGGATAACCAATAAAAACCTACTGTATAGCACATGGAACTCTGCTCAATGTTATGTGCCAGCCTGGATGGGAGGGGGCTTTGGGGGAGAATGGACACATATACATGTATGGCTGAGTCCCTTCACTGTTCATCTGAAGCTATCACAACATTGCTAATAGGCTATACCCCAGTACAAAATGTTTTGGTGTTACAAAATAAATAGATAAATAAAATTTAAAAATAAAATAAAATGACCTTTCCTCATTTTTCCACCAGCAGTAAGAGTGGCTATCATTAATTCTGGACATGGGTATTGTGAAGGAGAGGACAGGTGTGGCCAGTACTAAACAGCTGGTTCCATATGTGAGCCTCTCACTTTCAAAGGATTTTGGTTGTTGCTTAGTGGCCCAGTCACGTCCAACTCTTTGTGACTCTATGGACTGCAGCCCACCAGGCCTCCCTGTCCCTTACCATATCCCGAAATTTGCCTAAGTTCATGTCCATTGCATTGGTGATGCCATCCAGCCATCTCATCCTCTGATGCCCTCTTCTCTTTTTGCCTTCAATCTTCCCCAGCATCAGGGACTTTTCCAATGAATCAGCTGTTTGCAGCAGATGACCAAAATATTGGAGTTTCAGCTTCAGCATCAGTTCTTCCAATGAGTATTCAGGGTTGATTTCCCTTAAGACTAACTGGTTTGATCTCCATGCCATCCAAGGAGCCCTCAGGAGTCTTCTCCAGCACCATAGTTCAAAGGCATCAATTCTTTGGCATTCTGCCTTCTTTATGGTCCAGTTCTCACAACTGTACATGACCACTGGGAAGACCATAGCCTTGACTATACAGACCTTTGTCGGTAGAGTAACGTGTCTGCTTTTCAATATACTGTCTAGGTTTTTCATAGCTATCCTGCCAAGAAGCAAATGTCTTCTGATTTCATGGCTGCAGTCAGCATCTGCAGTGATTTTAGAGCCCAAGAAGAGGAAATCTGTCACTACTTCCACCTTTTCCCCCTCTATTTGCCATGAAGTAACCGGGCTGGATGCCATGATCTTAGTTTTTTTCATATTTAGTTTTAAGCTGGCTCTTTCACTTTCCTCCTTCACCCTCATCAAGGGCTCTTTAGTCCCTCCTTGTTTTCTGCCATTAGAGTGGTATCATCCGCATATCTGAAGTTGTTGATGTTTCTCCTGTCTGTCTTGATCAGATCAGATCAGATCAGTCGCTCAGTCGTGTCCGACTCTTCTCGATCCCATGAATCGCAGCACGCCAGGCCTCCCTGTCCATCACCAACTCCCAGAGTTCACTCAAATTCATGTCCATCGAGTCAGTGATGCCATCCAGCCATCTTATCCTCTGTCGTCCCCTTCTCCTCCTGCCCCCAATCCCTCCCAGCATCAGGGTCTTTTCCAATGAGTCAATTCTTCGCATGAGGTGGCCAAAGGACTGGAGTTTAAGCTTTAGCATCATTCCTTCCAAAGAAATCCCAGGGCTGATCTCCTTTAGAATGGACTGGATGGATCTCCTTGCAGTCCAGGGGACTCTAAAGAGTCTTCTCCAACACCACAGTTCAAAAGCATCAGTTCTTCGGTGCTCAGCCTTCTTCACAGTCCAACTCTCACATCCATACATGACCACTGGAAAAACCATAGCCTTGACTAGATGGACCTTTGTTGGCAAAGTAATGTCTCTGCTTTTGAATATGCTGTCTAGGTTGGTCATAACTTTCCTTCCAAGGAGTAAGTGTCTTTTAATTTCATGGCTGCAATCACCATCTGCAGTGATTTTGGAGGCCAAAAAAATAAAGTCAGCCACTGTTTCCACTGTTTCCCCATCTATTTCCCATGAAGTGGTGGGACTGGATGCCATGATCTTCGTTTTCTGAATGTTCAGCTTTAAGCCAACTTTTTCACTCTCCACTTTCACTTTCATCAAGAGGCTTTTGAGTTCCTCTTCACTTTCTGCCATAAGGGTGGTGTCATCTGCATGTCTGAGATTATTGATATTTCTCCCGGCAATCTTGATTCCAGCTTGTGTTTCTTCCAGTCCAGCGTTTCTCATGATGTACTCTGCATATAAGTTAAATAAACAGGGTGACAATATACAGCCTTGACAAACTCCTTTTCCTATTTGGAACCAGTCTGTTGTTCCATATCCAGTTGTAACTGTTGCTTCCTGACCTGCATACAGATTTCTCAAGAGGCAGGTCAGGTGGTCTGGTATTCCCATCTCTTGAAGAATTTTCCACAGTTTATTGTGATCCACACAGTCAAAGGCTTTGGCATAGTCAATAAAGCAGAAATAGATGTTTTTCTGGAACTCTCTTGCTTTTTCTATGATCCAGTGGATGTTGGCAATTTGATCTCTGGTTCCTCTGCCTTTTCTAAATCCACCTTAACATCTGGAAGTTCACGGTTCACATATTGCTGAAGCCTGCCTTGGAGAATTTTGAGCATTACTTTACTAGCGTGTGAGATGAGTGCAATTGTGTGGTAGTTTGAGCATTCTTTGGCATTGCCTTTCTTTGGGACTGGAATGAAAACTGACCTTTTCCAGTCCTGTGGCCACTGCTGAGTTTTCCAAATTTGCTGGCACATTGAGTGCAGCACTTTCACAGCATCATCTTTCAGGATTTGGAATAGCTCAACTGGAATTCCATCACCTCCACTAGCTTTGTTTGTAGTGATGCTTTCTAAGGCCCACTTGACTTCACATTCCAGGATGTCTGGCTCTAGGTCAGTGATCACACCACCGTGATTATCTGGGTCATGAAGATCTTTTTTGTACAGTTCTTCTGCGTATTCTTGCCATCTCTTCTTAATATCTTCTGCTTCTGTTAGGTCCATACCATTTCTGTCCTTTATCAAGCTCATTTTTGCATGAAATATTCCTTTGGTATCTCTGGTTTTCTTGAAGAGATCCCTAGTCTTTCCTATTCTGTTGTTTTCCTCTATTTCTTCGCATTGATTGCTGTTCTTCAGCTTTCTTATCTGTTCTTGCTATTCTTTGGAACTCTGCATTCAGATGTTTATATCTTTCCTTTTCTCCTTTGCTTTTTGCTTCTCTTCTTTTCACAGCTATTTGTAAGGCCTCCCCAGACAGCCATTTTGCTTTTTTGCATTTCTTTTCTATGGGAATGGTCTTGATTCCTGTCTCCTGTACAATGTCACGAACCTCATTCCATAGTTCATCAGGCACTCTATCTATCAGATCTAGGCCCTTAAATCTATTTCTCACTTCCACTGTATAATCATAAGGGATTTGATTTAGGTCATACCTGAATGGTCTAGTGGTTTTCCCTACTTTCTTCAATTTAAGTCTGAATTTGGCAATAAGGAGTTCATGGTCTGAGCCACAGTCAGCTCCTGGTCTTGTTTTTGCTGACTGTATAGGGCTTCTCCATCTTTGGCTGCGAAGAATAGAATCAATCTGATTTCGGTGTTGACCATCTGGTGATGTCCATGTATAGAGTCTTCTCTTGTGTTGTTGGAAGAGGGTGTTTGTTATGACCAGTGCATTTTCTTGGCAAAACTCTATTAGTCTTTGCCCTGCTTCATTGCGTATTCCAAGGCCAAATTTGCCTGTTACTCCAGGTGTTTCTTGACTTCCTACTTTTGCATTCCAGTCCCCTATAATGAAAAGGACATCTTTTTTGGGTGTTAGTTCTAAAAGGTCTTGTAGGTCTTCATAGAACCATTCAACTTCAGCTTCTTCAGTGTTACTGGTTGGGGCATAGACTTGGATTACTGTGATATTGAATGGTTTGCCTTGGAAACGAACAGAGACCATGAACAGTATGAAAAGGCAAAATGATAGGATACTGAAAGAGAAACTCCCTAGGTCAGTAGGTGCCCAATATGCTACTGGAGATCAGTGGAGAAATAACTCCAGAAAGAATGAAGGGATGGAGCCAAAGCAAAAACAATACCCAGCTGTGGATGTGACTGGTGATAGAAGCAAGGTCCGATGCTGTAAAGAGCAATATTGCATAGGAACCTGGAATGTCAGGTCCATGAATCAAGGCAAATTGGAAGTGGTCAAACAAGAGATGGCAAGAGTAAATGTCGACATTCTAGGAATCAGCGAACTGAAATGGACTGGAATGGGTGAATTTAACTCAGATGACCATTATATCTACTACTGTGGTCAGGAATCCCTCAGAAGAAATGGAGTGGCCATCATGGTCAACAAAAGAGTCCGAAATGCAGTACTTGGATGCAATCTCAAAAATGACAGAATGATCTCTGTTCGTTTCCAAGGCAAACCATTCAATATCACAATAATCCAAGTCTATGCCCCAACCAGTAACGCTGAAGAAGCTGAAGTTGAACGGTCCAGCCTAGCATTTCTCATGATGTGCTCAGCATATAGGTTAAATAAACAGGGTGACAGCAGACAGCTCTGTCATACTCGTTTCTCAGTCTTGAACCAGTCAGTTGTTCCAACAGGGTTCTAACTGTTGCTTGTTGACTCCCATACAGGTTTCTCAGGAGATGGGTGAGGTGGTCTGATATTCCCATCTTTTATAGAGCTTTCCACAGTTTATTATGATCCACACAGTTAAAGGCTTTGGCATAGTCAATGACAGAGACGCAGATGTTTTTCTGGAATTCCCTAGCTTTCTTTCTCTATGATCCAGCAAATGTTGGCAATTTGATCTCTGGTTCCTCTGCCTTTTCTAAACCTTGTTTGGACATCTGGAATTTCTTGGTTTGCATAAAGCTGAAGCCTAGCATGCAAGATTTTAAACACAACCTTACTAGCATGGGAGATGAGTGCAATTGTCTGATGGTTAGAACATTCGTTAGTACTACCCTTCTTGGGAAATTGGGATAAAGATTAACCTTTTCCAGTCCTTTTCCAGGTCAGACCCAGTAGCCAATGCTGGGTCTTCCAGATTTGCTAACATAATGAATGCAACACCTTGATGACATCATCCATTAGGGTTTTGAAGAGTTCTGCTGGAATTTCATTGCATCCACTAGCTTTATCAACAGCAATGCTTCCTAAGGCCTACTTGACTTCACTCTCCACAATGTCTGGCTCTGGATTACAAAAGGATTACATGATAAAAAAATACCCTTAATGCTCTCTCTGTACCTATCACACTTGAGCCATTCTTTGATGATCCAGGAAGCATATCAGAATCTTATGAGGGCTGTTACTTTAGTTTTCCAGTTGATACCTGGAGAAATCTTTGCAGGTCGGGTTGGGAGAAAGAATAGAGAACAGGAGACAGGTCCTTAGAGAATAGGTGAGGATAAGAGTTCAGGGCTTCCCTGATGACTCAGTTGGTAAAGAATCTGTCGGCAATGCGGGAGACCCAGGTTCGATCCCTGGGGAAGATCCTCTTTGGTATTCTTGTCTGGAGAATTCATGAACAGAGAAGCCTGGTGGGCTACAGTACATGGGGTCGCAAAGAGTCAGACACGACTGAGTGACTAACACTTTGACTTTTCAAGAGCACAGGAGAAAAGAAAGAGCAACAGCAAAAATTTCATTTCAACAACATTTATCACCTAGATCAAAGACTACATATCACATCCTAAGAGCACTAGAACTTAATGCAAATCACAGGCCACACAATGGTGGCCAGCCTGTGACAGTGATCCTGGTCATCACTTAGCTCCAGCCAGTTGTTCAGTGGAAAAAGTGGAGCAAGTTGTGAGTAGTGCAGCATTTGGGAAGGAGTGGATGTGGACAGGTGAAGGGGAACACAAACTGAAAACACCTACCTGTCTTTCTGGCTCTCAGTGCTTCAAGTAGGTCAACAGCAGCCTTTTCTCCCAGGACATTGTTTCCAAGGTCAATCTCCTTTAAGTGGACAGAGTATTTGATCAGGCTGACCAGAGAAAGTGACAAAACAAAATGGTGTTGTACCAAGCATGGTTACGCAAAGAAACGCAATCCAGTTATTTTGGAGTATGCTCTTTTTTCTTTTTTTTTTAAGGTCCTCTCCACCGCCCCTCCCCTCCCTCCCAAAGATGCGGCACTGACCCAATTTGAAACTGAAGACATCCTGAATACAGTTTCCCCCCCAGTTTAATCTCTCTAGTTTGGGTGCCTCTCCTAAGTAAGCTGGTACGATAAGGATTTTAGCTGCCTTAAATATTCCATGCATTTATTTATTCAAAAGATATGGCGTGTTATTGCACAGTGCTTCTCAGTCTTTTAGATTTTACACACCAGTAAAACGTCAGATAACTGGGGGGTGGGGAGACAGACAAACGTCACTTGGGCAACTTTTGGTAGGTCTAATAACTTTCACCTAGTAACACTATAGAAGAACATATATTTTTATATAAAATTAGGAAGAGTACAGTCTCACAATAAAGGATTTTTAAATTGAGTTTTAAAAAACGTTTATTGATTTGGTTGCGTTGGGTCTTAGTTGAGGCATGCAGGGTCTTCCGTTGAGGCACAGAGGCCCTAGTTGTGGTGCGTGGGTTCGGTCCTTGCAGCGCGTGGGCTCTCTGGTTGTGGAACGTGGGCTCCAGAGCACATGGCTCAGTAGCTGCAGCGCATGGCTTTAGCTGCTGTGTAGCCTGTGGGATCTTAGCTCTCCCACCAGGGGCTGAACCTGTATCCCCAGCATTGCAAGGTGGATTCCTAACCACTGGACCACCAGGGAAGCCCCCAAGGTTAGCTTTTTAAATGAAGTAAGTTTAGCTTTATGGAAAATGAACACTCTACCTATCTTTATTTTTCTAGTTTCTTTGAGGATCATTGAAACTTCATTCATTTTCTGGCCTTGGCCTGCCAAATGGACTTAGGGAGTCTCTGGCATTGTAAGGGGCATGGAATCTGGGTGAGGTCCTAGGTTCTGAAGTCCTAGGCTCTGGATCAGCTTTTATGTTTTGTCAACTCTGTGATCATGGGCAGGCCACAAGCCATGTTGGGTCTTATCTTCCTCATCTGTAAATTTGGCCTCAAAAGGGTGAGTTTGCCTATTTCACAAGGTTGTGGAAAAATAGAACGAAGCCATTTTTATGAAAGCATTTGCAAAATGCAATACCAATGATGCTATTAATTCTGAGTGTATAGTTACTAAGTGCACATTAAGTGCCTGACATTGCAGGGACTAAAAGCAATTTAACACACGTTCTTGGGACTTCCCTGGTATTCTGGTGAATAGGAATCCCCTTCAGCTGCCAACGCAGGGAACACAGGTTTGACCCCTGGTCCAGGAAGATTCCACACACCATGGAGCAACTAAACCCATGTGCCACAACTACTGAGCCTGTGCTCTGCAACAACAGAAGCCACCATGGGGAGAAGCCTGCACGCTCCAACCAGAGAGTAGTTCCCGCTTGCTGTAACCTGAGAAAGCAGGAAGGAAGACCCAGGGCAGCCAAACATAAATAAATAAGTAAATAAATAAAATAAAAACAACCCATGGCCTGTGCTCTGAAAGAAATTATCATAACTATCAATAAAACAATTTTAAGCCTTTACCATGTGCTGGGGATATGAAATTTCAGTTAGGGTCAGTAGTGAATACAAGGCCATTCTCTTGCTACCCACAATTTCTATTGATTGAGGAGCCAGAATTCAAAGCCAGGACTGAATGGTCTTGCCAGACTCTGCCTCTCGATCTCACTCCCAAGGAAACAGTCTGCCTAATCAGGACTTGACAAGCTTTGGCTTCCTGAACTGCCTGACTGTGTCCAATTCCTTCAGAGAAGATGAGGGAGAGCTGGGATGCTTCAAGGAGGAAACGGAGAAAGAGAAGCACCAAAGGAGAATGGAGGGTGTTGAAGACAAATTTTACAACTCAACCATTCTATATCTAGGTCTGATTCCGGATGCCATGGATTTAACCACTATGCTTTGGATTTACGGAGCATTCACTATGCATCAGATATGATCATGGCCACCCACATGTTTAAGTACTGTGCTTGGCACAATGGGGCGTTCCAAGGGTATGAGTGGGGCTGAAAGCCAGCCAAGGTCTGTTTGCCAAGTCCTGGGCATGAAGCATAGACCTGGAAGGGATAACTTCTTCTGACTCACTGGTGAGAGGAAGTGCCTTTTAATTCCTCTACCCAAAGGGGCACTTTTTCTAACTCATATAGAGGTGCTAGTTGGAGCCTTAGGCACTACATTTAGCACCTCATATATGATCTCATTTACCCTACAACAATCTCTTTAGTTAGAGATTGTTATTATCCCCGATTTTACAAATGAGGGACTGAAATACAGAGAAGTTATTTAACTTGCCTGAGATTAAATTGTGACACAGGGATGTGAACGTAGGCAGTTTGCCTGAAAATAACCATGAAGTATGATTCAAATATACCAAGGAAATGTTTGAATTTTCATTAGTTCTTAATATTTACAGTTTGATTAAATATTAAAAATAATAACCATGAAGTATGATTCAAATATACCAAGAAAATGTTTTAATTTTCAGTAGCTCTTAATATTTGCAGTTTAAAAAAGAGAACAAAGAGATCTAAGTATTTAGTGTCAGAACTAAAAAAAACAAAAAGATGCAAAAGGAATTCCTGGTCCTGGTGCACATTGTTAAGTTGTATTTATAACCCTGTCACACACGGCCAGCAGCTGCACAGGACCCTGTGCTCAGAAGGGCTCCTCACTTGGTTAAGTGCTCTGTCATCCTCTTGAAATGCTTAATAATATTTGAACAAGGGCCCATGAGTTTCCATTTGCACGGGGTCCCTACAAATTCTGTAGTCAGTTCCTGTTGTCACGTTTAGTGTGGTCAGAGAAGAAGGTAAAATCTGACAGTCAGCGTTAAGTAATTATATTGTTCTGTCAGCCCTATAGACCACTGTTAGAGGAATCCTGGTCAGAGGGAGGTGTGGTTCATGAGATGGGGAACCAGCAGGGTTCCTGCACCCAAACCAGCATTTGAGTTTCTGCCTTGAAGTCAAATCCTCTGATACTGCCTTTTGGGGTAGGCTTAAGCAGCAGAGTTAGGTAAAGACTCATCACACACAAAAGGCATATCTCTTGACCCTGGATCAGCTAATCTGAAGGTGAGGCTAGACCCAGGTGCTACCAAGGGTGCATAGTGCCAGGAGGCAGGCAGTTGGTTAGTGCCCCACGATCTCCATCACCAAATCTTACCCCAACATAAATGCATATGCATAAGCCACCCCAAGTAAACATTTAATTAAGCAGACCCATGGAGCTGATTTTGCTAGCAGGCACCCTCACAAGTCCCTTGCCTCCTCATTCATCCACTGAGCTCCTCCTTTGTAAATCCTCAGGACATTCAATGATAAAAGGTGAGGAGCTATAAATCTGTTCTCCAAAGTGCTCCTGGAGCCTGTTTGCTCATCCTCCAACTTGGTCTACAGCTGGCCCAGAACTGGACTTGCCAGAGTGCGGGTGGAGGGTTGTGAAGATGGTGCTTCTACTTCCAGGGCATCAGCCTGTCAGAACTCATAGAGGTGAAGAAGGAAAATGAGTGTTAGACCTGCAGATGTAGAAATATGGAGGGGAGCTATCCTTGAGGTGAATATGCAGCTCATTTCAGAAGTCACACCAGAAAATAACCCATGAGATAGAGTGAGACTAAAAAACCCCAGAGAAGATGAATGATACAAAGGCCATGGATATTAAGTTTGGGCTAAGCTGTCTTTGTGAGTTTATGTTGTAGGTCACTAGAGCAGTAAAGAGAAAGTCTTAAAAGCAGCCAAAGAAAAAGACAAATTATGTTCAAAAGAAAAAAGATAAAAGTAACTGCAGACTTCTTTTCAGAAACAATGTAAGCAGAAGACAGTGGAGCAACATCTTGAAAGTATTAACTGTCAGCCAAGTATTCTATATCCAGGAAAAAAATCTTAAAAAATGAAGGCAAACATACCACACATACTAAAACTCAGAGAAGTCATCACAAGTAGGTCAGGACTATAATAAATCTATAAAGAAAGTCCTTCAGATCAAAGGAAAATGATACTAGTGTTGTCTTTGGCAACACATATACTAAAATTGGAACAACAGAGATTAGCATGGCCCCTGAACAAAGATGAGGCACAAATACATAAAATGTTAAAAAAAGGGAAAATGATACTAGAGAGAAATTTGGATACATCCAAAGGAATGAAGAAGACTAGAAATGGTAAATGTGTGAATAGGTATAAAAGACTTACCCTTCTTTTTAAGAAAATATTAACTGCTTAAAACAAGTATAATGATAATATGTTTGGGGATTTATAACAGTAAAATATATGATAACAGTAAAACAAAGAATGAGAGGGAATGGAAATGTAAGATTTTTAAACTATAAGTGAAATAGTATATTATTTGAAGGTAAATTGTGATAAACTAAAATGAATAGTGTGCAATCACTAAAAAAAAAGTATAGCTAATGGAACAATAAAAGAGATAAAAATGGAATTATAAATATTATTCAATCCAAAAACAGAAATATACTTTAAATTGAACAGAAAAAAAAACCACATACGACAAAGAAAACAAATAACATGATGGTATGTTAAAATCCAGTCATATTGATAATCATATTAAATATAGCTGTCTAGATAAAAAACAGTTAAAAGACAAAGATTGTCCAAATAGGTTTTTAAAAAAATAAGATCTCAACTATCTGCTGTTTATAAGAATTTAGATAAAAAAATATAGATAGGCTAAAAGTAAAACGACAGATTCAGATATATCATGCTAATATCAATCTAAAGAAGATTGGAGTGGATATATTAATATTAGTCAAGTTAGATTTCAGAGACGGGAATAAGACCAGAGATAAGAGAAAAATATTACTAGGGATTTCATAATGATAATAAGGGTCAATTCTGCAAGAGACTTAAGAACCCTAAAAGTTCATGCAGCTAATAACAGTGCTTCAAAATACATGAAGTAAAATTGATTAAACTGCAAGGAGATATTTGTTGTTGTTGTTCAGTCTCTAAGTCATGTCCGACTCTTTGCAATCTCATAGACTGCAGCATGCCAGGCTCCTCTGTCCTCCGCTATCTCCTGGAGTTTGCCCAAATTCATGTTCATTGAGTAAGTGATGCTATCTAACCATCTTATCCTCTGCTGTTCTAGTCTCCTTTTGCCTTCAATGTTTCCCAGCATCAGGGGCTTTTCCAATGAATCAGCTCTTTGTATCGGGTGGCCAAAGTACTGGAACTTCAGCATCAGTCTTTCCAATGAATATTCAGGGTTGATTTCCTAGAGGATTGACTGGTCTGACCTCCTTGAAGTCCAAGGGACTCTTAAGAGTCCTCCAGCACCACAATTCGAAAGCATTAATTCTTTGGCACTCAGCCTTCTTTATGATCCAGCTCATACATCCATACATAACTACTGGAAAAACCATGGCTTTAACTATATGGACCTTTGTTGGCAAAGTGATGTCTCTGCTTTTTAATATGCTGTCTAGGTTTGTCACAGCTTTCCTTTCAAGGAACAAGTGTCTTTTAACTTTGTGGCTGTAGTCACTGTCTGCAGTGATTTTGGAGCCCAAGAGAAAAAAATCTCACTGTTTCCACTTTTCTCCCTTCTGTTTGCCATAAAGTGATGGGACCAGATGACCAAATCTTAGCTTTTATTAATGTTGAGTTTCAAGCCATCTTTTTCACTGTCCTCTTTCAGCCTCATCAAGAGGCTCTTCAGTTCCTCTTCACTTTCTACCATTAAAGTGTATCATCTGCATATCTAAGATTGTTGATATTTCTTACAGTAATCTTGATTCCACCTTGTGATTCATCCAGCCTGGTATTTTGCATGATGTTCTCTGCAAATAAGTTAAATGAACAAGGTGACATTATACAACCTTGTTGTACTCCTTTCCCATTTTAAACCAGTAAGTTGTTTCATGTCCAGTTCTTTTTTTTTTTTTTAAGAAAAATGATACAAGTAAATTTATTTACAAAACAGAAATAGACTTACAGACATAGAAAATAAACCTATGTTTACCAAACAGGGAAGTGGAGAAAGGGATAAATTAGGAGTTTGAGATTAACATATAAACACTGCTGCTACTAAGTCACTTCAGTCGTGTCCGACTCTGTGTGACCCCATAGACGGCAGCCCACCAGGCTCCACCGTCCCTGGGATTCTCCAGGCAAGAACACTGGAGTGGGTTGCCATTTCCTTCTCCAATGCAGGAAAGTGAAAAGTGAAAGGGAAGTCGCTCAGTTGTGTCCGACTCTTAGTGACCCCGTGGACTGCAGCCTACCAGGCTCCTCCGTCCATGGGATTTTCCAGGCAAGAGTACTGGAGTGGGGTGCCATCGCCTTCTCCGTCATGTCCAGTTCTAACTGTTCCTTCTTGACCCACATATAGGTTTCTCACAAGACAGATAAGGTGGTCTGGTACTCCCATGTCTTTAAGAATTCTCCAGTTTGTTGTGATCCACATAGTCAAAGGCTTATCACAGTCAATTGAGGCAGAAGTAGATGTTTTTTTTCTGGAACTTCCTTGCTTTCTTAATGATCCAAGGAATGTTGGCAATTTGATCTCTGATTCCTCTGCCACTTTGAAACCCAGCTTGTACATCTGGAAGTTCTTGGTTCACACACTGCTCAAGCCTAGCTTGAAGGATTTTGAGCATAACCTTGCTAGCATATGAAATGAGCACAATTGTATGGTAGTATGAACATTCTTTGACATTGTCCTTCTTTGGGATTGGAATGAAAACTGACCTTTTTCAGTCCTGTGGCCAGTGCCGAGCTTTCCAAATTTGATGATATATTGATACTTTTAAAATTACAATTATCTCTATCTCAATAATTGATAGAGCAAGTTAACAGAAAATTTGTAAAGATATAGCAGATGTTACAACACTTGAGCAACACTGCTGACCAGCTTGACCTAACTGACATTTATGGAATATTTTCCTCCAATAATAGCAGAATACACATTCTTTTCAAGTGCACATGGAAGATTTACCAAAATTGATCATAAATTTTGATCAGTTGGGTCATAAAACTGGTATGTTTTCCACCCACAGCAGAATTTACTTAGAAATCAACCAAAAAAAAAAAATGAAAATTTAACAAATATGTGAAAACTAAACAGCCCTCTTCTAATAATCCATAGGTCAAAGAAGAAATCAAGAGGGCAATTAGAAAATAGCTTGAGTTGAATAACAATAAAGATACAATATATCAAAATTTGTAGGATGCAACAAAAGAATACATCAGTTCAGTTCAGTTCATTTCAGTCACTCAGTCATGTCTGACTCTTTGTGACCCCATGAATCGCAGCACGCCAGACCTCCCTGTCCATCACCAACTCCCGGAGTTTACCCAAACTCATGTCGATTGAGTTGGTGATGCCATTCAACCATCTCATCCTCCGTCGTCCCCTTCTCCTCCTGCCCTCAATCTTTCCCAGCATCAAGGTCTTTTCAAATGAGTCAGCTCTTCGCATCAGGTGGCCAAAGTATTGGAGTTTCAGCTTCAACATCAGTTCTTCCAATGAACACCCAAGATTGGTCTCCTTTAGGATGGACTGGTTGGATCTCCTTGCAGTCCAAGGGACTCTCAAGAGTCTTCTCCAATACCTCAGTTCAAAAGCATCAATTTTTCGGTGCTCAGCTTTCTTTATAGTCCAACTCTCACATCCATACATGACTACTGGAAAAACCATAGCCTTGACTAGATAGACCATTGTTGGCAAAGTAATGTTTGCTTTTTAATATGCTGTCTAGGTTGGTCATAACTTTCCTTCCAAGGAATAAGTGTCTTTTAATTTCATGGCTGCAGTCACTATCTGCAGTGATTTTGTAGCCCAAAAAAATAAAGTCTGACACTGTTTCCACTGTTTCCCCATCTATTTGCCATGAAGTGATGGGACTGGATGCCATGATCTTAGTTTTCTGAATGTTGAGCTTTAAGCCAACTTTTTCACTCTCTTTCACTTTCATCAAGAGGCTCTTTAGTTCTTCTTCACTTTCTGCCATAAGGGTGGTGTCATCTGTGTATCTGAGGTTACTGATATTTCTCCTGGCAATCTTGATTCCAGCTTGTGCTTCTTCCAGCCCAGTGTTTCTCATGATGTACTCTGCACATAAGTTAAATACGCAGGGTGACAATATACAGCCTTGACATACTCCTTTCCCGATTTGGAACCAATCTGTTGTTCCATATCTAGTTGTAACTGTTGCTTCCTGACCTGCATACAGATTTCTCAAGAGGCAGGTCAGGTGGTCTGGTATTTCCATCTCTTGAAGAATTTTCCACAGTTTATTGTGATCCACACAGTCAAAGGCTTTGGCATAGTCAATAAAGCAGAAATAGATGTTTTTCTAGAACTTTCTTGCTTTTTCAATGATCCAGCAGATGTTGGCAATTTGATCTCTGGTTCCTCTGCCTTTTCTAAATCCAGCTTGAACATCTGGAAGTTTACAGTTCACGTATTGCTGAAGCCTGGCTTGGAGAATTTTGAGCATTACTTTGCTAGCATGCAGATGAGTGCAATTGTGCAGTAGTTTGAGCACTCTTTGGCTTGCCTTTCTTTGGGTTTGGAATGAAAACTGACCTTTTCCAATCCTGTGGCCACTGCTGAGTTTTCCAAATTTGCTGGCATATTGAGTATACTTAGCATTAACATAAATATTTATATTTGAATTAAAAAGGTTTAAAGTCAATAACTTAAACCTCTACCTTAATAAACTAGAAAGAGAGGAGAGCATATTATACCCAAGGTAAGCAGGATAAAAGAAATGATAAAAAAGAATAGATCAAGGAAATTGAATAAAGATTAACATTAGAAAAAGCCAGAAGTTGTTTTTTTGTAAAGATCAATAAAACTGACAAATTTCCAATCAGATTAATTGGAAAGGAGAAAACAAATCAAGAATTTCAAACATGGAAGAAGCGATATCACTACAGATCCCACATGAAAAAGATTATAAGAAAATATATGAATAACTTGATACCAATACATTTGAAAAGTTAAATGACATGAACAAATTTCTTGAAAAGACACAAAGTTTTACTCAAAAAAAAAAAAAGCCAGAACAGCCATCTGTCGATTAAAAAATTGAAGTTGTAGTTTAAATATCTTTCCATAAAGAAAACTCTAAGTCCAGATATCTTCATCATTGAATTTTAGCAAATATTTAGAGATGAAATAATGTGAATTCTACACGACTTATTTCATTAAGTAGAAGAGGAGGAAACACTTCCTAACTCATTCTGTGAGGCCAGAATTACCCTGATCCCCAATACCAGCTGAAGACATTACAAGAGAAGTATAGACTAACATTCTTCATGAACATAGACACAAAAGTTATTTTCTTTTTTTAATTAAAAAAATATTTTCATTGCTGTGCATGGGCTTTTTCCTAGTTGTGGTGAGCAGGGGCTAGTCTCTGCTGCAGCATAAGGGCTTCTCATCATGGTGGCTTCTCTTTTTGTGGAGTACATGCTCTAGAGTGTGGGCGCAGTAGTTATGGCACATGGGCTTAGCTGCCCCATAGTACATGGAGTCTTCCCAGATGAGGGATTGAACCTGTTGTCTCCTGATTCTTAACCACTGGACCACCAGGGAAGTCCAATGCAAAAATGCTTAACAAAATGTTAGCAATATACTAAAAGGATAATACATTAGAATATAGTAAATCTAGTGTTGTACTATGGGTTAACAAAATTAAGTTTACTAATATATTTACTATAAAAAATACCAGCAAAGTTATCCAAGTTGTAAATCTCATCCTTCCTGAATAAGGAAATACATTAGAGAAGGAATTTATTACTTTATAAATAGGGACTTCCCTGGTGATTCAGTGGTTAAGAATTAGCCTTCCAACACAGCGGATGTGGGTTGGATCCTTCGTCTGGGAACTAATATCCCATGGGGCAACTAAACCCCTGCACCACAACCACTGAGGCTGAGCTCCAGAGCCTGCAGATCACAACTATTGAAGCCTGTGCACAGCAACGAAGAACGACTGCAGACAAAAATAAATAAATATACAAATAATTATTTTTTAAAAATAGTCTTCAATCAAGCCCTCAAGCCCCAAATCTTGGCTATGCTCTATTGCCCTTGATTGCCCCAAGATGCTATAACTACTGATGTCCTAAGATGGACAATTGTCCTAAGAGCCAATCCAGAAAGCTTTCTCACAGGGCTACCCCTGCTCACTTATGGCTTGGCCTACTGGGCATGCATTTTCAGGAGAGTGGACAGGGAGACAATCAAGGGTGGGAAGATAAAAGCGGCAAGGAAATATTCTGTTTTCTAGAAGCTTCCAAGAATAGCTCTTTCTCCTTTTAAGGAGATTGGGACAATTTTGTAATCAAACACAAAGGAGTGTTCACTCTTGAGTAGGCTGCCTTTCTTCCTCACGTCACATTGCTTAGATTTACATTATATCCTGACCATAGGGAAGAAAAATCTGGAAGTCATACCTCTTGCCTTGCCTTAGTTGTCAATTTTTTTAAATGGGGCTTCTAATGAGGTCTTCAAGACCCATTTGTGGGCTAACATACAACTATCTGCCATGCCATTTTCATGATTTCAGGCCTTCCCACAGATCAGGTACCAATGACAGGATGGATCACTGCTTTCCTCTCAGCTGAAAATCTCACTTGGCACGACTCACAAGCTGCAATTAAATGATTGTCCCCATGATTTAACCCAAGCACCTCATTTTGGAAGGTGAACAAATAAACCATTTTAGTTTTCTACTCACCATGTTAATATTTGAGTTAATTCCAACAAGTCATTTTCTCCTTCTTTTCCCTTTCCATCTATACCATTATCTGCTAAATACAACTTCACCAACCAAGGACCAGTTTCAATCAAATCTTTAATTTTTTTCTTGATTCCTGTAGAAAGACCAGAGTATTTGATTATTTTTAGACAATAGTTCTCCCATTTCACCACCTTAATTGATTTTAATTTTTAAGATTATACTGATCTAACTTGTGTCGGAGAAGGCAATGGCACCTCACTTTAGTACTCTTGCCTGGAAAATCCCATGAACAGAGGAGCCTGGTAGGCTGCAGTCCATGAGGTCGCTAAGAGTCAGACACAACTGAGCGACTTCACTTTCACTTTTCACTTTCCTGCATTGGAGAAGGAAATGGCAACCCACTCCAGTGTTCTTGCCTGGAGAATCCCAGGGACGGGGGAGCCTGGTGGGCTGCCATCTATGGGGTCGCACCAAGTCGGACAGGACTGATGCGACTTAGCAGCAGCAGCAGTGGATCAGACAGGCAGCAGACCACCAAACAGTGACCATGACTGTTTTTGGGGTGCAAGTTTGATTTTGGCAAGTGCTTTGGAGCTTCTTCTTGGTCCAGCCACTGAGGTAGTCATTGCTGATTGTTGTATACAATCCACTTTTTGTCACACATCACAATCCCATTGAGAAATGGTTCATTATTGTGTAGAATAAGTGATGACTCTTCAAAACGATGACTTTTTGATTTGTGGTCAGTTCATGAGGCATCAACTTAATAAGCTTTTTCACTTTTCAAATTTGCTTCAAATGCTGAATGACTGTAGAATGGGTGACGCTGAGTTCTTTGACAATTTCTCATGTAGTTGTAAGAGGATCAGCTTCGATGGTCCTCTCAGTTGGTCGCTGTCAATTTCCAACGGCCAGCCACTATGTTCCTCATCTTTAAGGCTCTCGTCACCTTTGCAGAAGTTCTTGAATACTGTATGTTAGCAGTTCCTGAGCCAAATGCATTGTTGATGTTGTGACTTGTCTCTGCTACTTTATGACTCATTTTGAACTCGAATAAGAAAATTGTTCAGATTTGCTTTTTGTCTAACATAATTTCCATAGTCTAAAATAAATATAAAATGAACAGCTAGTAATAAGTCATTGGCAAATAAACAAAAAGAAAGAAATACACATTAAAATGATGTATAACACTTATTTAACTGTGAAGAAAGCTGAGCGCTGAAGAATTGATGCTTTTGAACTGTGGTGTTGGAGAAGACTCTTGAGAGTCCCTAGGACTGCAAGGAGATCCAACCAGTCCATTCTAAAGGAGATCAATCCTGGGTGTTCTTTGGAAGGAATGATGCTAAAGCTGAAACTCCAGTACTTTGGCCACCTCATGCAAAGAGTTGACTCATTGGAAAAGACTCTGATGCTGGGAGGGATTGGGGGCAGGAGGAGAAGGGGACGACAGAGGATGAGATGGCTGGATGGCATCACCGACTTGATGGACGTGAGTCTGAGTGAACTCCAGGAGTTAGTGATGGACAGGGAGGCCTGGCATGCTGCAATTCATGGGGTCACAAAGAGTCGGACATGACTGAGTGACTGAACTGAACTGAACTGAACATAACCACATTTATTTAAGAATGTATTCCAATATGAAATGGCAAATTTCAATAATGCAAAACTGCAATTACTTTTGCACCAACTTAATACAAGGATTCAGCCCTCTAAAAGAGCTTGCAAAATTATCATGTTTTTTGAGTTCTAGAAGGACAAATTTGAAGAAAGAACCATCCTGCCTGAGTTCAGTGGTCCTGGAGCCTGGTTCACCCTCGTTCTATACAGCTTTCACAAAATTCACATTTTGGGGGGGTATTTAATTTTTATTGGAGTGCAGTTGATTCACAGTATCATATTCACATTTGATTTATAAGTTTAGGAGTTTGGCAAAGGAAAAAAAAAAAACAGGAAGGAGATAGAGAAAGAGAAAAGAGTTATGGATATAATGCTGGTTTATCCACTCATAAGTGTGAGATGAGAGAGCTAAATCTCCAGTTAGGAAGCTGATCGCTTCCCCTGGGGCCTCCAAGAGTTTGTAGGTAAATGCTTTGTGTGCACTGACCCTGGGAATCACAGCCAACTACTTCACGAGAGGCTTGACTGAACACCAGTGACCTGTTCCAAAGTCAGGAAGAAAATGCATGGAACTTAGAGATAACATATATCTATACACCGTCTTGTGTTGGCGATTCAAAGGATTATAAAGGCTCATTTAGGGACTTTCCTGGTGGTCTGGTGGTTAAGACTCTGCACTTCCAATGCAGGGGGTGTGGGTTGGATCCTGGTGGGGAAACTAAGATTCCCACATGCCGCCTGACCAAAAGAAAAAGAAGGAATGAAGAAATGAAAAGGGAGATTTTAAAGGCTTATTTAAGGAATTTCCTGGCACTCTAGTGGTTAGGACTCAGTGTTTTTATTGCCATGGCCTGGGGTTCAATTCCTAGTCAGGAACTAAGATCCCACAAGCTGTGCATCCAGAAAAAAAAAAAAAAAGCTCATACTAATTTTGCCTGAGGTACTGACTTGAGAATCTAACCCCAGGGCTGGATGGGACTCTTCTGTTCTTGAATTCATTCAGCATTCAACAAATATTTTTGAGCTCTTATTATGGGCCAGCCACAGTTCTAGCTGCTGGGAATTTAACAGGGAGCAAAAGAGACAGAACTTCCTGCCCTCATGAAGCTGAGGGAGTACATTACCTAGTGTGTGGGATGAGCGAAGAAGAGACGAGAGTGGATGATAACTCAGGGTATGTTTTCAAGTCATGAAAGATAACTGACTTTTTAGGGAAACATGACAAATCTGGACATTGGATCATTCTAGCTTGCCAATTTAAAAATAAAAGCATGCTTTTAGAAAAGATCCAATTGGTTTATTTGGATATAAATGTAATCTGCTGAGTTACTAAAGGAAATAGGATTTATTTTCCTTCAAGACATAGTTGGAGGGATGACAACTAGCCTATCCTTTAGTTTTACTGAAGATAAGCCTAACTGGTCCACCCCTCATTTGTCCTTACATTCAGGGTATGAGAATGATAGCTAATGACAGCCGTTATGAATTATATAACAGTACCAATGTCCTAGCACAGCATCTGGCACACCATAGGTATTTAATAACTGTTTCTTGAATAAATGAGTGAATCAATGAATAAGTGTAATCATGTTGTAGAAAATTTTATCTCACCATTCATTGTATTTCCAAGCCTGGTATAGTTAATAATGCCTTGAGACACACAACTCATGAACATGAAGAAAGTATGATTTTTCTGTTTTTGACATCTCTTCACAAATACAAATGCCTTTGAGAAGTTGACTACCCAGAATGATTAACAATGTGGATACTGATTGCAGGTGGCACTCATTTCTGTTTGCCCCCTCCTAGCATGCCAGAAAGCAGCAGTGAGGAAGCATGAGGCCAAGGAGGCCAAGGCCAAAGGCCAAATTCCTGTGCAGCTGCTCAGCTTTGCAAGGAAAGAAACAAAATGGTCTCAGTCAGTCATCATCCTGCACTGAGCCAGCGTGGCATTAACGTGTGCAACTGGAGAGGAAGGAGGCTCCCCAGCTTGTTATTGTCCTGGTCCAGCTTGCATTCCCATGGATAAAACAATCCAAATCTCACTCCAACTGGTAAGAGAGGTAATAATGTCATCTGGGCCCATGAAAAATAACCAGTTTAGAAAGTGCTAGTCCAAGGCACTCTCCAGAATTTAGACCTCTAGGGAGTCCCACATGCCCTGTTAGAGGGTAGGAAGGCTAATGCTGCCTTAGGTCAGGGGACTTCCTGCTCCAAGACCCTAACTAAATTTCAAGCAGAATCAAATTCTCTTCTTTGAATGGGAAACAAATTTCTTGGAGTAAGAGTGAGTCCATGCTCAGCTCCTGGTAATACTTGATCCACCCCAGCTGTATTCACTCCAGCCTAGTTTTACCTAATCTTACACTTCTTTAAACAAAAACAAGCTCACCAACAATGAGCACTTTAATTGACCCTCCTCTGTCTCAGAGACCTTAGTAGTGGAATAGCAATGCCTGCTGTGCCTGCGACAGAATGGTGTACTGAAATGAGAAGAATCTCCAGGTTTGAAACCTCTCTGAAAAATGCTGCGTGACTCCCCAGAAAGTCACTTAACTTCTCTGAACCTAAATGTCCCCAATGCTGACATATAGATCATAATACTCATATCCTGGGCTTCCCAGTTGGCACTAGTGGTAAAGAACCTGCCTGCCAATGCAGGAGACATAGAGACGTAGGTTCGATCCCTGGGTCAGGAAGATCCCTTAGAGGAGGGCATGACAACCCACTCCGGTATTCTTCCTGGAGAATCCCATGGACAGAGGAGCCTGGCGGGCTACAGTCCATAGGGTTGCAAAGAGACACAGCCGAAGTGACTTGGAACACACACATGCACTCATATCCTAAATGCACTGTGAAGACTGACTGGGAAGCACGGTGGAATAAAGATTGCAGAGTCATGTAGTGCACAGCAAATATTACTGCCTAACTTTCCAGCTTCATTTCTGGATTGTGTGTCATTGAAATCCTGGGATGGGTCCAACCTGATGGAGAACCTCCAGGTATAAAATGTCCCCACTTCTGCCAGTGCCTCCCTGAGGATCAGATACATGTTTCTGACAACTGCATGCCTCACCAGGGAGCCATACCACAGATCCAATGTAGACTTGCCCTACCTTGAGCTTCCTCCCATTTTCTCTTCAATTAATCTCTGAGATTCCCCAGCTATTCCTGATTTCAGAACCTTTCTTACCACCCTCACTAGGTCCTGTCAATTCTCCTTCCTAAATATATCTAGACTCTATATTTCCATCACTGCAGTCTCAGTTCTGCCCTCTATCTTCTTTTGCCTGATCTGTAAAAACCTCTAAACTAGTCTCCCATTGTCCTGATGTCCATCTCTAAAACAAGTGCTGCAAAGCTGCTGGAGGTTCTTTTTAAAAATCCAGCTCTTATTATGTCACTGTCTTGTTCCAAATGCATCATGGCTCCCCCTCTGCACACAGAAGAAAGTCCTGTTCCTTAACAACATTTGTGGCTTTTGGCCATATGTGTCCACTGGCCTCCAGCCCTCTCCCCATAATCACTCTGCAGTGAATGTCACACTTTCCAGATGCTGAACACTCCAGGCACCTTCACCCCGAGCCTTTTCTCACCTGGTTCCCTTTGCCTTGGAGAAGGAAATAGCAACCCACTCAAGTACTCTTGCCTGGAAAATCTCATGGATGGAGAAGCCTGGTAGGTTACAGTCCATGGGGTCGCAAAGAGTCGGACACGACTGAGCGACTCCACTTCACTTCACTTCCCTTCCCTTTGCCTAGAATGCTCTCTCTTTCACAGCTGATGAACCTCTTCTCATTCCTTCCAGCTGCTGTGCTGTGCTGTGCTAAATCGCTTCAGCTGTGTCCGACTCTTTGTGACCCTGTGGACTGTAGCCTGCCAGGCTCCTCTGTCTGTGGAATTATCCAGGCAAGAATACTAGAGTGGGCTTCCATGCCCTCCTCCAGGGCATCTTCCCCACCCAGGGATCAAACCTGTGTCTCTTTCTCCTCCTGCATTGGCAGGCAGGTTCTTTACCACTAGCCCCACCTGGGAAGCCCCATTCCTTCCAGAGAGAGCTGTTTCCCATATGAGCCCACATCCAAAGATCAAGTGTAAATTTTTATGGAGCCAGAAATTCCCATCTAGCCTCTTCTGAGACCAACAGATGGGTATCACTCATTCCGGTGGGCATCAGAATGCGAACCATTACTCAGTGTTCATCTGTGGATGCCAGGTCCCGGTAGGACCTTCTTCTTGAAGTTGGCTTTTGTCTTTTTAAACTTATTAAAACAGCTTATTTCCATCAGCAAGGAGCATGTGCGATTTTCTGTGTGATTACCAGAGGTTTATCAGCCAGAATATAAATCCTATTGATTGCAGGACTTAAGGAAGCAAAGTGTAATTAGTGTTGGGTGATTCACACCTTGGACCTTGGAACCTGTCCACAAAGATTCCATTGTCTAGCTATCACTCAGGATAAAATCTTGAGTAAAACAATTTCTGGATTATAACCAGTAATTTCCTGACTTGGAACTAATAAAGCTGTTTTGAAGATTACATCTTGACTTTTGAACTTGACCCTTGCATTCCTTAAAGCCACTAGCATTCCTATGGTCTGTGGCAATGATATAAACACGAATAGTTTATTTGGGGAAGTGAATTTGCCACCTGAGTGACTTTAGTACTGTAGCAACGGTCTGTCTGGAATAGAAAATGGCAACCTACTCCAGTATTCTTGCCTGGAAAATTTCATGGATAGAGGAGCCTGGTAGGCTTCAGTCCACAGGGGTGCAAAGAATCGGATACAATTGAAAGCACATGCAAGCTTGGGGACTGAGCATGTGTCAGATTTTGCTCTCTGAACACATCTAAGCCATATGTTTGGGGCTCCCAGTTCTAAATCCTTGAGAGTTAGGACAATCCTGGAAACTATGGTGTGGGGCTTGGGCTGGGAAATGGAGCAGACCCAGGGGACAGAGCACTCCTAAGTCCTTGCTGGGTCTTCTGAACTTGGAGGGCCTTGAGGTGACATGACAAGTCAAGCTGAATGGGGCACAGGGAGCTGTCTTATCTGCAGATGACTATTTCTGAGGACCTCTCAGTGATTTTCAGTGTTCATCCATCCTCTGGCTCCTTATGGACCTGACAAGCGTGTGACTAAGGTAGGCCAAGCCAGACCTCACCCACGTGAGTGCTGATGTTGTCAAGTTCCTGTAATTCATTTGGAAGGAATAGAAAGGGTGTCAGGCTTCTGAATAGGGGTATAGTAGAGTTCAACTTTCCAAGCAGCAGACCAAAAGCCTCTTGTCCACAAAGGGGCGAGCATAAAAATAGTTTGGCTGTTTCCAATTGGGACCAAATGGAAACCATCTGGACTCCTCACCCAGGAGGTTGATGTAAATCAGCTCTATCTGAATCTTATTTTGAAACATGTAGAACTCTTCTACCAAAGACCAACCTCATCCTCAGACAAATAAACACCTTATGACTGTGAAAGTAACTATCCAGTATAGGAAGCTGTTTTTTAATTTGCTTTGTGAAGTCTGGATAGCATGAAAATGCTCTACTTTGACAAGAGGCTACAAAGTAAATAAATATTAGATACAAAGTGGTTTCTATTGATTCCAGGCACAGAATTCCTTGGGAGACAAAAGACTTTAATGCTCCCATTGTCTATTGGATTAAGTCCAAACTTTTGGCCTGGCATGCAATCCTCCTTAATGTGACGCACCCCTCTTGCCATGTCTACCCTCCCATGTACTCTTGTTCCAGCTAAGATTATAGGCTTGTGGCTTGCATTGCCTTTTTTTTTTTTTTTTAATGTATTTATTTATGTCTGTGCTGAGTCTTCATCCCTGCTGTATGGACTTTTCTCTAGTTGTGGTGAGCGGGGGCTACTCCCTAGTTTCAGCGCGTGGGCTTCTCATTGCCGGAGCTTCTCTTGTCGCTGAGCACGGGCCATAGAACGCGAGGGCTTCAGTTGTGGTTCCCGGGCTCCAAAGCACAGGCTCAGTAGCTGTGGTGCACAGGTTTAGTTCTTTCTCCGAATATGGGATCTTCCTGCATCAGGGATTGAACCCATGTCTCCTGTATCGGCAGGTGGATTCTTTACCCCTGTGAGCTGCCAGGGAAGTCCTGCATTGTTTTTTAATTAAAAATTTTTTTTAAATAGTGCTAGTGGATTTTGGAAAATCTACTAAAGGGGGAAAGAGGAAGGAGGAAGAGGAGGAGGAAGAGCACCATACTAGGTTATCGTTTGTTTTAGACAGTTGCCATTTGGGAATATTTTCAACCAAAAATGCTCTCAGAGGAGTTGGCTGGGGTTCCTCTGGGGATGAGGAGGATCAGTGTGTCCAAGCCAGGTTGCCGTACAGAGGACAGTCCTTACACTGGGCTGGATGACATCTGAGGGGATAGGACTGTTGAGTCACTATTCAGCAGAAAGACTATTCACATCAGACAACAGCCAGGGCCTGATAAATGTTCTCACTTTACCTTTTCATCTGGCTTTTTTAGATCACTAAATTATATTTTTTTCAAATTCAGTGAGATTTCACAGAAAAGAAACAAGAATAATTCAAGGACAGAAAAAAGACCACGTAAGAACAGATTAAAATTGGGGACGAGAAAGCCAAAGGGTGAAAAGCTTCATTATAAGGGCCTACTACCACAAATTACAAAACAAAAAAAAAGTGGACTAAAACAGAATAACAGAAAGTTAGGCTAGCCTCCACGAGGAATTTCCCAAAGACTGCTCATGACACATCCAGTGATCAATCATCTTGTGCTGTCTCTTCGTAACTTCAAAATGTTAAAGCTAGAGTGGAATTTAGGAAGCTGTGAGCACAAGTCCTTGACTTGCAAAACAGGAGGCTGAGACCATCAGGGCGAGTACTGGGAATGGAATCCTGGTTCCCTACCATTTAGTGCAAACCTTTAATACTTGGACAGCTTCTCTCTTAGTTTAATCTTGCTCAGAGGTTATGGAGCTGGTGACTTCTTAAAATTCCCTCTAAATTACCCTGTTTCTACCTTTTTTAAACTGGAGCATAATTGCTTTACAATGTTGTGATGGTCTCTGATGTGCAGCAATTCGAATCAGTCATGATTTTACATACGTTCCCTCTCTCTTGAGTCTCCCTCCTCCCCTCATCCCATCCCTCTAGGTCGTCACAGAGTGCCAGGCTGGGCTCCCTGTGTTAATCAGCAGCTTCCTGCTAGTTGTCTAGCCTTCACATGGCAGTGTATATATGTCGATGCTACTCTCAATTTGCCCTATCCACGCCTTCCCCTGCCATGTCCAGCAGACTGTTTTTCTAGATTCCACATACATGTGTGTGTGCGTGTGTGTTAATATACAATATTTGCTTTTCTCTTTCTGACTTACTTCACTCTGGATAAAAGGCTCTAGGTTCATCCACCTCACTACAACTGACTCAAATTTGTTCCTTTTTATGGCCGAGTAATATTCCATTGTATATATGTATGACAGCCTCTTTATCCATTCATCTGTCGATGGACATCTAGGTTGCTTCTGTGTCCTGGCTATTGCAAATAGCATTGCAATAAACATTGGGGTGCATGTGTCTTTTTGGATTGTGGTTTTCTCAAGGTATATGCTCCATTTCTACCTCTAAGGAATGACCAGAGGAAAAGAGTTTCCAAGCTGAATTTATCAGGCCTTCTGTTTATTGCAGAGTGTTCCTGTAATTTTTTTTTTTTTTTGGACTTGTTGAATGTGGCAGAGTCATATTCCTCTGGTGGTTATAGTTCCCGTGGGTATGGCTAAGCTGGTCAGTACTAGGTTTATATGAAGCCATCAGACACTGAGTCTTTTTCTGCACTTGAGTTTTTCTCTCTGTTTCGGGTAATTACTTTAGTAATTACACACAGGCTATGAAAGGAGGAAGTGATTTACAAGATGAATGAAGTAAGAGGAACAGTTTAAATAACCAAAAATACCTTTTTTTCTCTTCTTCCCTGAGGTATGTTTCACTGTTACAGCCCTGGATGACTCTGCAATCTGGTTCAGAGGTGAACTTCCTCTCTGTCTGGCTGTATGAAAAAAATTAAAAGGTTAAAAAAAATAATAATTCAAAGTTGCATGCATGGATTTTTGACACTCTCTAATATCATTTATTGCCTTCATTTTATGTATACTTTGGGCAGAGGTATTTCTCATAAAAAAGAATTATCTGACCCACTGACTTCACTTCTGTCTTGTCTTTTTCATGTTTCTCCCCTCAAAGGCTTGAAGAAAGCATGCAGCCAGGCAGCACCTGAAGAACCAACCTGAGGTCCGTGTGTAAACCCTTCTTTCAGTTCCACAGTTGCCCTCTATACCAGTGGCTCCATTCTCAGGAATTAGTAAGAATGTAGCAGAGAAGAAAACATTTTTGGCACATTTAAATATATATATTGGAGACAACCCTAGTGGCCCAGTAGTTAAGAATCCACTTTCCAAAGCCAGGGACACAGGTTCGATTCCTGGTCCAGAAAGATTCCACATGCCTTGGAGAAACTAAGCCCATGCACTGCAACTACTGAGCCTGAGCACCCTAGAGCTCCACAACTTCTCAAGAGAAGCCACCATTGCAACTAGAGAGTAACCACTGCTTGCTGCAACTAGAGAAAGCCTACATGCAGCAGCAGAGACCTGGCGCAGTCAAAAATAAAAATAAATAAATAGGTAAAATTATAAAATAAATAAGTATACATTCTGATATATTATCACACTAGGGTCGCTCTGGACCCTCTTTCCCTCTCTCTCACACCCCACATCCCATCGACCAGGAAGCAGTGTAGATGTAGAGTGTCCTCTGCTGCCGTCTCGTCTCACCTGGGTGGAACCCTCTCACCTCTCACCACCACTGCTCATCCGAGTGACAACAGCCTCCCAGAAGGTCTCTGTGCCCCCCACCCACACTGAGTCTGTTTGCCACACAGACTGAGTGGTCCTTCTCAAACCTAAGTCCCGACTCAGTCCTGATTCCTCTGTGCTTTCCTAACTAACAAGGAAGGCACGTGACTCCTGGCCCCGGGACTGCCCAGGCACCCGCTGCTCCTTGTGTGCAGGCCTTGGGGTGTTCCTGGAACACTCCTCATTTATCTGCAGGCTTGATCCCTCCCCTCCTGTGTCTGTGCACAAATGCCACCTCTTCAAGGAAGCCTATACTCAACCATCTATTTAAAGTCACTCTAGGGACTTCCCTGGTGGTCCAGGGGTTAAGAATCTGCCTTGCAACGCAGGTGATGCCGGTTCGATTCCTGGTGAGGAAACTAAGATCCCACATGCCAGGGGTTAACTAAGCTCCTGTGTTACAACTACTGAGCCCATGCACTCTGAAGCCTATGTGCAACAATGAAAGATCACACAACAAAGATCCTGAGTTCTGCAACCAAGACCCAACATAGCCAAATAAATAAATGCTAAGATAAAAATAAAGTCACTAAATTCACATGCCTTTTGGCCCTATAATTCTACTTCTAAGAATTTTCCGTATTGCTATATTTGCACCTGACCATGTGTGTGTGTGTGTGTGTGTGTGTGTGTATTAGCAAACTATAAAGCTATTTGTATTTGAGGATAAAAATAAAATAAAATCACACCCCAACCATTTTTTCCTTCCCCAGGTTCCCAAACTTACATACCTTGATTGTTTTTTCCTTTTTTCCACAGCAGTTATCATCTTATAGTAAACTATAGCTGGTATATATTTGTTATGCTTTTTAAAAGTTGTCTGACTCCCCCCACCACTCACACACACACACGTACACAAGCACACTGTGTTCCCAGCCCTCTCCTCGGGGCAGGGATCTTTGTTTTATGCTCTAACATGTGTGTAAGAAAAGACACAGGTAAACACACACACACATACATATGATAAAGGAAGGAAGGAGCGTTATTCCCAAAATTGCATTTTATACATTATAACAAGTAATTAAGAAAGCAAACTTGTCATTGGATAGTGAGGCATTCATGCCTCCTTGGTGGTCGGCAGCAGAAAGCTTCTGTGCCCACCTCTGGCAAGAAGCTACCAGGAGCCTCAAGTAGCTCACAGAGCAGGAAAGGAAATCAAACATTTGGGCCTTATGAAGCATTGGCCTCAAGACATTTTTGCCTTCAATAACATCCTAGAAGGAAATGGAAAAGTTATAAACAATCTTGTAACTTTTTAGTTTGGTATCTACACTTGTTCATCATAAGTTTTAAAATTTCAAAGGATGACATTTCTAACATATAGAAAATATTGACATTTAAAAATAAAATCTAGGGTGAGGAGAGGGATAAATTAGGAGTTTGGGATTAACATATACACACTGCTGCTGCTGCTGCTGCTAAGTTGCTTCCGTCGTGTCCGACTCTGTGCGACCCCATAGACGGCAGCCCACCAGGCTCCCCCATCCCTGGGATTCTCCAGGCAAGAACACTGGAGTGGGGTGCCATTTCCTTCTCCAATGCATGAAAGGGAAAAGTGAAAGTGAAGTCGCTCAGTCGTGTCCAACTCTTAGCGATCCAATGGACTGCAGCCTACTAGGCTCCCCCATCCATGGGATTTTACAGGCAAGAGTACTGGAGTGGGTGCCATTGCCTTCCTTGATATACACACTGCTATATATAAAATAGATAACCAACAAGGACCTCTTGTATAGTATAGGAAACTATAATAAATATTTTGTAATGACCTATAAGGGAAAAAAATCTGAAAAAAGTTATATATGTATATGTAACTGAATCACTTTACATGATTCCCTTTTTTCCTGTGTTTTTACTAGTATTTTCATTTTAATAACTCTATAGAATTTTATATTTGAAAGTCATTTATGGGTCATCCTATAATACTTCTCTGTAAAAAAAAATGCTTCACTTACAAGTATTTAAATTTTAAAAATTTGTTGCGATCATAAGCCTCAAAAGTATTAAACAGTCTTCTGTAGTTATTACTCAATGATTAGACATATGCAATTGATAAATACAATATAGTTTATATATTTTGATAAATCCTAATTAAATAGAAAAATAAAATTTTATTGACCACCTCTCCCAAAGAGATGGATGGTGCTGTTTTATTTATTTTTATAATTAATTCATGTATTTATTAAAGAATATCACTGCTAAAATGAAGCAGACTTCAGCATCAGTGCTTTTTCTCTTTTTTATTGCTATAGTCGTAACTGCTGAGAAATCTTATTCATATGGATGGGAATGGGATAATAGCTTCAGCAGGTTTACTCTCTCTTGTCCTCCAAATACAGGATACCCAGTTCAATTTGAATGTCAGATAAACAAAGAATAATCATTTTAAGTGTATCCCAAACATTGCATGGAACATACTTATAATTAATTAATGGCACCCCACTCCAGTACTCTTGCCTGGAGAATCCCAGGGACGGGGGAGCCTGGTGGGCTGCCGCTTATGGGGTTGCACAGAGTCGGACACGACTGAAGTGACTTAGCAGCAGCATCTAAAATTCAAATAAATCCCAGGAGTTTTATCACAGCAGTATTATTCAATTCTTTGAACTCTTGTGTGTGTGCCAATCGCTCAGTCATTTCTGACTCTTTGCAACCCCATGGACTGTAGCCCATCAGGCTCCTCTGTCCACAGGGTTTTTCAGGCAAGCATACTGGAGTGGGTTGCCATTTCCCTCCACCAGGTGATCTTCTCAACCAAGGGATGGAACCCGCATCCCCTGTGTCTCCTGCATTGCAGGGGAATTCTTTACCTGCTGAGCCATCAGGGAAGCCCTTGAACTCCTGAGTTATGGGCTAAAAACTATATAGTGATTGACCAAAAAAAAAAGTGTGTGTGTGTGTGTAATAAAGTTTTATTAAAGTATAAAAGAGATAGAGAAAGCTTCCAACATAGACATCAAAAGGGGGCAGAAGTAGTACCCTCCTGCTAGTCTTTAGTAGGAAGTTATATACCTACTAGCAGGCTGCTAATTAGAGAAAGGAAATATCTGAGAACTCAGAGACTGGCACCAGGCCCCTCACCTCAACATATATTTTGAGATAACACTGGCACAAGGTGAGTTGTCCTGGATCATAAAACAATTGACATGAATCTTGAAGAAAGGCAGTTTTCCAAGCAAAGACGTAGTCTCATTAACATGGCTTAAGATAACATTTGCATGAGTAAAACATACTGGTTTGTAATGTCATTTCTGAGTCTTAGGCTAACCGGAACTGGAACCAGTTTAAAGAAAGACAGAATCTAGGGTAAACACATAGTTCATTAACATAGTTTAAGAAAAACATTTCCATGAGAAAAATGCACTGGTTAGTTCAAGGTTTGAGAAAAGTTAAGTTTAGGTGGAACCAGGCATCATCATGGCAACACAAAATTTTATTTTATTTTTTTTATTAAAAAATTTTTTTAATGATCTATTTATAACTTAATTCCTCCTTCAATTTTGTTAAAAGCAAAAATTCGAAGCCATGTGACCTGTAAAACATGATTTATTGCTGAGTTATTAGAGTCATTCATTTTTTTTTTAAACACACTCATATTTTGAACTATCTCTTTGTTTCTGAACCCTAGGGGAGATACTCTGCTCAGATACTTGATGGGGGACAGGTGTGCCTTTCTTTCACAAAGTAGAATGATGATTGTGACCAATGATACCAACCACAGGTACTGGGTCATTATGAAAGGTGAGAATCTGGACATTTTAAGAAACCATCCACATTCCCACAAATGTTGCTACTGGGAAGTTTGTGTGTACTCTTTGTCTTAATGTGTTTGGGCTGTTATAACAAAACATCATAGACTGGGTGGCTTATAAACAATAATTATTTTTCACAGTTCAGAAGAGGTTGGCAAGTCCAAGATCCAGGTACCAGCAGATTCAGTGTCTGGTGAGAGCCTGCATCCTGGTTCACAGATGGCTGTCTTCTTGCTATAATCCCACAAGGTGAAACAGTAAGGGAACTCTGGGGTCTCTCTATTTTTGGCTGTGCTGGGTCTTCAGTGTTCTTCCCTCTGGCTTAGCTGGTAAAGAATCTGCCTGCAATGCGGAAGACCTGAGCTTGATCCCTGGGTTGGGAAGATCCCTGGAGAAGGGAAAGGCTACCCACTCCAGTATTCTGGCCTGGAGAACTCCATGGACTGGGTTTGTGCACAGGTCTTCTCTAGTTGCAGAGAGCGGGGGCTACTCTCTGGTTGCAATGCTTTGGCTTCTCATCGTGGTTGCTTCTCTTGTTATGGAGCATGGACTCTAGAGCACACGGGCTTCATTAATTGCAGCTCATGGGCTCAGTTGCCCTGCAGCATGTGGAATCTTTCCATGTCTCCCGCATTGGCAGGTGGATTCTTAACCACTGGGCCACCAAGGAAGCCCAAGATTAGTGTTCTTGTCAGAAACCAGAGAGCTTGCTCTGTCTGCCTTCACATACCTAGGAAAGACCCTGTGAGGACAAAGCAAGAGGGGGGCCATCAGCTGGCCAGGAAGAGAGCTCTTATCAGGAACCAAAGCAGTTGTAACAGAGACCACAAACTTAGTGGCTTAAAATAGTACACGTATATCATTTTACAGCTCTGGGGGTCAGAGTCCAAAAGGGCTCCTATAGGCAAAAGTCAAGGTGTCAGTGGACCCGCATTCCTTTTGGAGGCTCTGAAAAGAACTTGTTTCCTTGTCCCTTCTAGCTCCTACAGGCCACCATGGCTTATGAACACTACCTCACGTCACTCCAACCTCTCCTTCTATTCTAACACTTCCTTCTCTCTGACTCTAACTGCCTGCCTCCTTCTTACAATGATCTTTTTGCCATGTGAGCAAAGATAGTCACAGGATCTGAAGATTAGGACAAAGACATCTTTGGGGACCTGTTATTCTGTCCCTACACATTCTCAGGAAGAAGAATCTCCTTGAATCACTGGGAAGGTCACCTTTAATTGCAAAACAAAGGTTCCGTCTTTTAGGCGGCCCCAGTGAGCCTAGGAGAATCCCAGGGACGGGGGAGCCTGGTGGGCTGCCGCCTGTGGGGTCGGGCAGAGTCGGACACGACTGCAGCGACTTAGCGACTTAGTGAATGAGCCTAGGACCAAGTTTCCCACAGCTTACCTTGGAGCAGCGGAGGGGGGTTCCTGGTGTCTGGTGGGGAAATGGCCAGTTGGTCTTTCCCCTGCATCTCTGCATACTCTGCCAGGGGTCTGAGGAGACCCAGAGCTCCAGAACATTGCAAGTAATTGCCACCGAGGTGCAGCTCACTGGGGAAGGGGCGAAATACACTATTCATTAGATATTTTTTCCCCTCTGTCAAATTTAGATTTAAGGTCTTCAACTCATAAAATAATAGGCCTAGTTACAAAATAATACATAAATAATCATAATAAATAATAATAGGCCATGTCATAAAAAATAGACCTAGTAACTGCATCAGCCGGCCAAAACAGGCATTTAGCACAACACCCTTGATTCTCAAATATAACTAAAGGATCTTTCTATTATAATTAAGAAAAGAGAAACAAAATAACTAGAGGAGGAAAACATGATGAGAAACGTAATAAAAAATCTAAGAACTCATGGGTTAGCAGGCTCTGTAAGTAAGTGTTTATATAACTCAAGACGCAACAGTGCCAAGATGTGACGGGGCGGGGGTGGCGGGGAGCAGGGGACCCTCTCACCGAATGGCACTGTGGCATACGATGGAGCCCAGCCTCGGTCCATTCTGTGGCCCCAGACCACAGTAGCGCAGACTGAGGCTCTGAAGCCTTTGGTTGTTCTCCAGGCCTGAGAGAATACTCTCAATTTCTTCATGTGTAAATCTAAAAAGAAAGGATAGGAACTTTAAAATTTATGCTACCCATTGGATTATTAATGTTAAGTACTTCCAAGGCAGTGAGCAGCACTTCTGCTGGTCTCAGTTTAGGCTTCCAGGGCTAGGGCTGCCTGTGGGGGTCGGCTGGGATGAATGAGGTGGGCAGCCTGCCTGTGGAGGAAAGGGGACCCGGAGTCTGCCTCCTGGGCAAAGAGAGCAGAGAACTGTTTGAAGTACCCATTCAAGGGAGCAGATGGAGAGCAAGTTGTGAATCCTGAAGACGAGAGAGGTGGCCCAGTTGGTAGTCTGGGAAGACTCATTGGTACCAGGACTCTGTAAGGAGAATCCTCTTACGCCATGTCCACAGCAGGTTCAGGAAAGTTAAACCTCTCAGCCCTCCTTGGCCCTGAGGTCCTCTTGCCCTAATCTGCACAATCCCTAGAGTTTCAAAGTGAAATCACACCCATCATCTCATTCATGCCAGCAACAGCCTCTGTGGGTAGGTAGGGATTAGGTCAAGAAACTGAGGCCCAGCAACATGTTTGGGGAATTTGCAGAGTCAAGGCTTGAACTTTAAAAAAAAATGAGAACTTGCCTGGTGGCACAGGGCTTCCCAGGTGGCTCAGATGGTTAAGAATCTGCCTGCAACACGGGAGACCTGGGTTGGATCCCTGGGCTGGGAAGACCCCCTGGTGGAGAGCATGGCGACCCACTCCAGTATTCTTGCCTGGAGTATCCCATGGACAGAGGAGCCTGGCAGGCTACAGTCCATGGGATCACAAAGAGTCAGACACGACTGAATGACTAAACTCATATATACTCCCTGGTGGCACAGTGGATAAGAATCCACCTGCCAATGCAGGGGACACAGGTTCGATCCCTGGTCCAGAAAGATCCTACATGCCACAGAATAACTAATCCTGTGTACCACAACTAGTGAAGCCCACACGCCCAGAACCCATGCTCTGCAGCCACTGTAATGAGAAGCCCATGCCCATCAATGAAGAGTAGCCCCTGCTCTCCACAACTAGAGACAGCCCTCACAAAAGAAACGAAGACCTAGCACAGCCAAGAATAAAAATAAATAAAAATTTAAAAAATGAAGTGAACAGTACTGACAGAAATAACTTTAAAATTTATAAATGTATTCAACAAGTAATTATTGAGGACCACAGTGGCTGAGGGGATGCAGCTGTGTATGAGAAAGAGGGGTGTCCTGCCTGCAGGACTTCATAGTCTATCAGGGAAAACGCTGAGGACAGAGCTCCAGTCCCCAGAGGGCAGTGACCTGCAATCTGTCCATGTTGAGGTCTCAGTGCAGACTCCCAGCTACCCAACCCTGACAGCTCTAGGTGTCAGCAGCAGCAGTATTTCCACTGACAATTAAAACAAGCCGTTTCTTAAAGACGGGAATTCCTTCTTTCTTCCCCGCAGTGCAGGTCTCTGGGTACAGCACAGCAACTGGAGTCTAGAGGGTCTCCTAGCAGTGGGGTTGGTTCTACTTGGTCCATTTGGGGAACTCTGTGGCTGCTCCTGAATCACTGCACGGTGTCCCGAGGACCCTGTCCTTCTGCTGCCCTGAATTAAGAGACCCTAAGGCTCCTGGTGGCTCAGCGGTAAAGAATCCGCCTACAATGCAGGAGACATAAGAGATGCAGGTTTGATCCCTGGGTCAGGAAGGTCCCCTGGAGGAGGGCATGGTAGCCCACTCCTGTATTCTTGCCTGGAGAATCCCACGGACAGAGAAGCCTTGGCAGGCTTCAGTCTGTAGGTTCACACAGAGTCAGACATGACTGAAGTAACAGCATAAGGCTCCTCCCAGCATTTCAGAAACGCGGAGAATCTCCACAGAATATTGACTTTCCCCAGTTGTGCTGATGGACTTGTTCTCTGTCACCACCAGGGCCCTAATAAGATCCCAGTCCTTTAGTGGGGTCTTTGTGTCACTGAGCTACCACTTCTCAGGCATGACTTCACAGCCCACTGGCCTTTTGAGTACAGGGCACCACCTGGCTCCGTGGCAAGAGTCATAGAATCATAGACTTGGGAAATGGAAGAGATCAGCTCATAGATCAGAGAGGTGGCACGACCAACCCCAGATCACATAAGCAGTTTGAAATCTTTTATGGATTGTAAATTAAGACCCCAGCAGTCTAGTATCATTGATTAAAGGTGGACTCTGAATCAGACACCTGAATTCACATCTAGTCTCCATCCCTAAGAACCAAATGGCCTTGAACAAGCCAGTTAATCCCCCTGAGTTTTTCCTTACCTATAGTCAAGGGTTAGAAACGGTACATATCTATCATTATAATCATACATCTCTATGTAATGGTATATATTGATACATATCTACTGTAATGAGAAAATCCACGTCCTGTGCTTGGCACGCAGTAATAACCATTAGCAAATATTGTCATTATTAGTATTATTGACTTTGACCTCCCCTGACCACTCGGAGCCCAGCCCTCTGAAGGACTTGCTCTGCTCTTGTCTGGCACCATACCTTTCCTCCCACCTTCTTTCCTAGTGAACACTGACCATGTCTATGGAACTGCAATTCCCCTTATCCAAACTACTGCTAAAATGTATATCAACAACTTTTGTGATATTCAGACTTTCCGCCTTGTGCTTTACATAATCAAGAGCGTGTCTCCTCCCTCTGTACACTGAGGACTCCCTTGGACAGTGGCAGTGCCTTAAGTACACTTATATCTTCCTTAGCAACAAGCACCATGCCTTGGACAAACTAGCCTTCGACAAATGTTTGTTAAAAGAATAAACAAATGACTAGAGACTCTTTTTGAGAACCCTAACATTTACTAGGAACATGAACTCTAAGGAAGTTTTAGGGTGTCCTTTGCAGCAATGACTTGATTAGACACAAGGAACTAGGATATTTCCCTCCCCTGCCTTTGCCTCCCCCAGCTGCCAGCGGGGGCGGGCGTAGGCATGGGGAACTTTGAAGGATCTGCATTCCAGCCTTACCTGCAGTAGTCGAGGACAAGAACATGCAGACTGCTGAGATGCAAAGCCTGCCCAAGCCTCCCCAGAGACCATGGATCCATCTTGCAGTCAATGAGTTCCAGGGTGGTAAACGGGCAGCGGGTGTGCCCCTTCGATTCTAGAAGCAAAGCCTGAGAATGCAAGGTTAAAA
Source organism: Bos indicus x Bos taurus (assembly GCF_003369695.1). Classification (NCBI taxonomy): domain Eukaryota; kingdom Metazoa; phylum Chordata; class Mammalia; order Artiodactyla; family Bovidae; genus Bos; species Bos indicus x Bos taurus. The sequence goes on from NC_040076.1 coordinate 126,699,898, forward strand.
GTGCAGACACAATGAAAACAAACATGATCTGTGTTTGGTTTTTTATATTCGAGTTTATTCTTCATTTAACTTTTAAACACTACTATGGTTGAATATCGGAGAAGGCAATGGCACCCCACTCCTGTACTCTTGCCTGGGAAATCCCATGGATGGAGGAGCCTCATAGGCTACAGTCCATGGGGTCGCTAAGAGTTGGACACGACTGAGCAACTTTACTTTCACGTTTCACTTTCATGCATTGGAGAAGGAAATGGCAACCCACTCCAGTGTTCTTGCCTGGAGAATCCCAGGGATGGGGGAGCCTGGTGGGCTGCCGTCTATGGGGTCACACAGAGTCAGACATGACTGACGTGACTTAGCAGCAGCAGCAGCAGCATGGTTGAATATGATCTGTGTTTTTATAAATTACTTCAAAGTCACTTATGTTAATTATTCAACATTTTGGCCTCTAAGATAACTTTCTAGTTACCCAAAGAGAAAGTGGCACAAAAACAAAATAATTTCCCTTTAAAATGAAGACTCACTAGGAATTCCCTGGCTGTCCAGTGGTTAGGACTCCATGCTTTCACTGCCAAGGGCCAGGTTTCGATCCCTGGTTAGGGGACTAAGATCCCACAGCTGCTTGGCATGGCAAAATAAATAAAAATTTAAAATAAAAGATAAAATGAAGACTCATTGAAGAATTGTTCAGGAAACATCAAGCTTTATGATGAGAGAAAATATACGGTAGCACAATATAAGCACAAGTCTAAGGCAAGGTCATTTCTTGCTGTAACAAAGGATCCCAATGACAGTGAAATTCCAACCTGATAGGAAAAAGTATTTAAAGCTAAAAAAACACGAAAGCTGCCTTTTTAGCAATTAGAATCACCATGACCTGAGGATTCCCTCAGTACAGAATTTAAGCCTGAAAGTGACTTTGGTAGGGTTTGGAGGATGTAGGGTTTTGTGAGGTAATGACATGTGGGTCAGAGACAGGATTCCAAATTACAGCTTGGTTGAGAATAAAAAAGCCCTTGCAATCTTAACTACAGAGCTGGTGCCTGAGGCTTCTTTAATGAGAGAAAGTCTAGTTTGAGTGCTGGATCAGATTTCTCAAGCTGTATTTCTGACAGAGGAGGCCATGTGGCACATCCCTGCTGATGTTAACGTTGGTCTGTGCAAAATAAACTCTGGACCAGGTCCTAAAGATCTCAACCAGTGGTTTGCAGGGTTACCCGCCCTGCTGTGGGCAAGACCACGGCCGTCTGATAGAATTTCTCAGCAGCCTTCAGCTGACCGAGAAAGTGAAAAAGTAAAAGTGTTAGTTGCTCAGCTGTGTTCGATTCTTTGTGACCCCATGGACTATAGCCCACCAGGCTCCTCTGTCCATGGGATTCTCCAGGCAAGAATACTGAAATGGGTAGGCATTCTCTTCTCCAGGGTATCTTCCCCACTCAGGGATCAAACTCAGAAATCTCCTGCATTGTAGGCAGATCCTTTACCATCTGAGCCACCAGAGAAGCCTGTAGATTACCAAGAGGGCTACATTTTAAGGAACTGTTAAGGATCACTTTTAACATGCATGAATAGCATTCTCTTTCCAATTTGAATGAACTGAGTACCTGACTGAGCCTCTGAATAAAAAAAAATTAAAAATTCTGTTTATATATTTAAAATACCTTTTTAAAGATTCATTTTAAAATTAAAGTCAAAAACATATAAAATTTACCATTTTAATAACTTTTAAGTGTACATCTCTGTGGCTTTAAGTGTATTCACACTGTTGTGCAAGCCCCATCACCATTCCTCTCCTGAATGTTTTCCATTGGTCAAAACTGAACCTCTGTACCCATTCAACAAACGCTCCCATTGTCCTCAGCCCCCAGCCCCTGGCAACTGCCAATTCTACTGTCTGCTCTATGAATTTGACTACTCTAGGTACCTCATATACACTATCCTTTTGTTTCTGACTTATTTCACTCACTTCAAGGTTCATCCATGTTGTAGCATGTGTCAGAATTTCCTTCAAGTTATGTCCAACCTAGATAGCATATTCAAAAGCAGAGACATTACTTTGCCAACAAAGGTCTGTCTAGTCAAGGCTATGGTTTTTCCTGTGGTCATGTATGGATGTGAGAGTTGGACTGTGAAGAAGGCTGAGCACCGAAGAATTGATGCTTTTGAACTGTGGTGTTGGAGAAGACTCTTGAGAGTCACCTGGACTGCAAGGAGAGCCAACCAGTCCATTCTGAAGGAGATCAGCCCTGGGATTTCTTTGGAAGGAATGATGCTAAAGCTGAAATTCCAGTCCTTTGGCCACCTCATTCGAAGAGTTGACTCATTGGAAAAGACTCTGATGCTGGGAGGGATTGGAGGCAGGAGGAGAAGGGGACGACAGAGGATGAGATGGCTGGATGGCATCACTGACTCGATGGACGTGAGTCTGAGTGAACTCTGGGAATTGGTGATGGACAGGGAGGCCTGGCGTGCTGTGATTCATGGGGTCACAAAGAGTCGGACACGACTGAGCGCCTGAACTGAACTGAATATCCGACTGTATGTATATACCATATTTTGTTTACCCATTGGTCTGTCAGTAGATACTCGGTTTGCTTCCATCTATGGCTATTGTGAATAATGCTGGTATGAACATGAATGTATAAATATCTCTTTGAGACCCTTCTTTCAATTCTCTTGGGTATGTACTCAGAAGTGGAATTGCTGGATGATATAGCAGTTCTCTATTTTTAATGTTTGGAGGAGCCACCATACTATTTTCCATAGTGGCACCATTTTACATTTCCACCAATAGCGCACAAGGGTTCCAATTTCTCTGCATCCTCATCAACACTTTATTTTCTGCTTTTTTGAATAGTAACCATCTTAGTTAACATGGGGTGGTATCTCATGGTGGTTTTGATTTGCATTTCTCTAATGATTGATAGTGGCCCCCCAAAAGATTTTCACAACCAAGATAATCACGATGGTGTGATCACTTACCTAGAACCAGACATCCTGGAATGTGAAGTCAAGTGGGCCTTAGAAAGCATCACTACGAACAAAGCTAGTGGAGGTGATGGAATTCCAGTTGAGCTATTTCAAATCCTGGAAGATGATGCTGTGAAAATGCTGCACTCAATGTGCCAGCAAATTTGGAAAACTCAGCAGTGGCCAGAGGACTGGAAAAGGTCAGTTTTCATTCCAATCCCAAAGAAAGGCAATGCCAAAGAATGCTCAAACTATCGCACAGTTGCACTCATCTCACATGCTAGTAGAGTAATGCTCAAAATTCTCCAAGCCAGGCTTCAGCAATATGTGAACCATGAACTTCCAGATGTTCAAGCTGGTTTTAGGAAAGGCAGAGGAACCAGAGATCAAATTGCCAACATCCGCTGGATCATCGAAAAAGCAAGAGAGTTCCAGAAAAACATCTATGTCTGCTTTATTGACTATGCCAAAGCCTTTGACTGTGTGGATCACAATAAACTGTGGAAAATTCTGAAAGAGATGGGAATACCAGACCACCTGACCTGCCTCTTGAGAAACCCGTATGCAGGTCAGGAAGCAACAGTTAGAATTGGACATGGAACAACAGACTGGTTCCAAATAGGAAAAGGAGTATGTCAAGGCTGTATATTGTCACCCTGTTTATTTAACTTCTATGCAGAGTACATCATGAGAAACGCTGGACTGGAAGAAACACAAGCTGGAATGAAGATTGCCGGGAGAAATATCAATAACCTCAGATATGCAGATGACACCACCCTATGGCAGAAAGCAAAGAAGAACTGAAGAGCCTCTTGATGAAAGTGAAAGAGGAGAGTGAAAAAGTTGGCTTAAAACTCAACATTCAGAAAACTAAGATCATGGTATCTGGTCCCATCACTTCATGGCAAATAGAGAATAGGGAAACAGTGGAAACAGTGTCAGACTTTATTTTTTGGGCTCCAAAATCACTGCAGATGGTGATTGCAGCCATAAAATTAAAACTCCTTGGAAGGAAAGTTATGACCAACCTAGATAACATATTGAAAAGCAGAGACATTCCTTTGCCAACAAAGGTCCGTCTAGTCAAGGCTATGGTTTTTCCAGTGTTCATGTATGGATGTGAAAGTTGGACTGTGAAGAAAGCTGAGCGCCAGAGAATTGATGCTTTTGAAGTGTGGTTTGGAGAAGACTCTTGAGAGTCCCTTGGACTGCAAGGAGATCCAACCAGTCCATCCTAAAGGAGATTAGTCCTGGGTGTTCATTGGAAGGACTGATGCTGAGGCTGAAACTCCAATACTTTGGCTACCTCATGTGAAGAGTTGACTCACTGGAAAAGACCCTGATGCTGGGAGGGATTGGGGGCAGGAGGAGAAGGGGATGACAGAAGATGAGATGGCTGGATGGCATCACCGACTCAATGGACGTGAGTCTGAGTGAACTCTGGGATTTGGTGATGGACAGGGAGATCTGGCGTGCTGCAATTCATGGAGTCACAAAGAGTTGGACACAACTGAGCGACTGAACTGAATTGAATGATTGATGGTGTTCAAAATCTTTTCAGGTGCTTCTTGGTCATTTGTGTATCTTCTTCAGAGAATGTCTGTTCAAGCCCTTGACCATTTTAAAATCAGTTTGCTTATTTCTTGTTGCTGAGTTATATGAGTTCTTTATATATTCTGGATATTAACCCCTTACCACATATATGCTTTGCAATTATTTTCTCCCTTTTCACTCGGTTGATTGTGTCCTTTGAAGCACAGAAGTTTTTCATTTTTACGAGGTCCGATTCACTTAATGAGTGTGTGTGTGTGTTGCTTGTGCTTTTAGTGTATATCTAAGAAATCACTGCCAAATCTAACATTATGAAGCTTTTCCTCTATGCATTGTTCGGAGAGTTTTAAACATATCTTTTTAAAATGTGTTGATTGACAGGCAGGTTAGGGAGAAATATCCAAAGGGCAAAGAATGAGAAGAAAATGACCCAGAGAGGTATGCGGCCCTGAAGCCAGCTTTCCCTTTTGACAGCATCATTAAAGCAGTAGATTTGGGCTTTGATTTTAATGGATCATACAGTCCAGGGGACAAGGTGAGCAGTCCAACAGGAAATCCTGAATAGAGGTGTGGCTCAAAACATAAAGTGGATTGTAGTGCTATGTCCTTAGAGTAACAAAGAACTAGAAATAAACCCAACTCTTCCCTTCCCCAAAGGATCCCAGGGAAAATGGCCCATCTCAAACTGAGTATATGGAAAAAAATACATCCCCCGAGAACTCACAAAACTAGCCTTAGCACAGGTTTGCAACTTGAATTAACATCACCAGAATGGTTCAAAAAACCTTGAAAGTGAAAGTGTTAGTCACTCAATAATGTCTGACTCTTTCCATCCCATGGACTGTAGCCTGCCAGGCTTCTCTATCCATGGAATTCTCCAGGTTAGAATATTGGAGGGGGTCATCATTCTTTTCTCCAGGGGATCTTCCCAACCCAGAGACAACCCAGGTCTCCTGCATCACAGGCAGATTCTTTACCATCTGAGCCACCAGGGAAGCCCCAAAGAAACCTTAGATTAAGAACTTAATTTTGGGACTTCCCTGGCAGTACAGCAGTTAAGACTGCATTTCCACTGCAGGGGACACAAGTTCCATCCTTGGTTGGGAAACTAAGATCCTGAATGCCATGTGGTACGGCCAAAAAAAAAAAACCAAAGGGAAAAAAAAAAAAGAATTTAACAGCTCTGAGCGTGTGGTAGAAAAACCTGTAAATATTCTCTGGAGAGAGCTATCTGCAAATCAGAGCTCAAGAAATTGCCATAGCTATTTTTGTCCCCACAAAATATGAATTTACAGTAAAAAAAAAAAAAAAAATCACAAAACATACAAAGGAATGCCCTCATAAGTAAGAACCAGTAGAAGCAAGAGTCAGAAATGTCAGACTCCAAAATAATTCAGATTATTGAAATTATTAGACATAGATTATAAGTTTAAACATTCAGAGAAATAAGGGACTTTCAAAAAGGCTAGGAACTGGAAAAATTAGTGTTTTTTGTGTTCTGTTTGAGTTTTTCTCCACCCCAGAATCATGATTCTGGTGTTGTCCTAGACTATCTTCTAGAAACCTTATTGTTTTGCCTTAAATAATATATAATCCATCTGGAATTGATTCTGGGGTATGATGTGAAGTAGAAATCAAGCTTATTTATCTCCCATATTGTGTATGTTAGCTTATCTTTTTGTCCTCAGTGAAAGGATTTACCTGAATTATCTGATTTGCCCTTGCCAGAAGTAAAGTCCTATATATAACTTAGGACTCACTATAAAGGAAGTTCAATATAAAAAATAATGATATTTAATCTATAAGCGTGTTTTCAGCAAACCATCATTCAAGACTGAAGGCTATGTGTTATACAATAGCAGTCAAAATTAATAAACATGGAGAAATCTTGACAACATAATGTGAGTAAAAGAAGTCATAAAATCACACAAAGTACAATTCACGTAGGTAAGTAAAAATATACATGCATATGTAATAAAAGCATAAAAACATGAATGGGGTTGATACACATCAACTCCAGGCTAGTGGTACCTCCTGGAAGTAGATGGGGGAGAAGAAGAAAGATGGCACTTTAGCTCTTGCATTTGTAAATATCTTCAATATCCATTCCTTAAAAAGTATATTATGCAACGGTGAGTACATAGATGTCAGTTCTATTATTTTTTGCACTTTTATATGTCTGAAATATTTCACTAAAAATACTTTTAAAAAAGAATAGTTTGGAGCATATCAGTCAACAACCACATAAACTATAGCTGGAACACATGATAATATGCTTACATTCAATTTTAAGGTTAAATGGAGAGCAATTTTTAAAATGCATGACTCACAAGTCTGGCGATCTCTGGGTTGCTCAGTTGAAAGCCCCAGATGCAGATCTCTCTCCCCAGCATGTAACACTCATCCCGAACAGTCATGAGCAAAGCTTCCAAGGACATTGGTGGGATGCCTGGCGGGGAGTCATCAGGTCTCACCAGTACAAACTAGAATGTTAAAAAAAACTACAGGTGGGCATCATAAACGGAGGTTCATGTGTCCAAATATGTAGAGAAAAATATCGTCATTAGACAACATTAGAAGGACATTACTTATTAACTTTGGATCAAGTGTGCATTGGGGTTCAACACAAACTTAGGGAGTTCCTGCCTAAGCTTCATGAAAAGTCCCACAAGGCAGAGATTTTTTTCCAGCAGGCTACTGTCCATAACTGGGTCAGGAAATCAATTTAGTGGGTTGTTACCAGCTTTTTCTTTATTTCTTTAATGAAACAGAAAAGAAGGGAAATTATCTGAGTATATACTATGCAGTAAGGAATAACTGTCTCATGACACTTTCATTTTACTGACGTTCGAAATCAAAATGGAGACCCAACCAAAGCAACCCAACATAAACAGCTCTTAGGGTCACACAGATTCCAGTACTTATATACTGGGTCATAATGTTAATTATATTTCTGATGGTGATTATAATTAAAAATACTTGGAAAATACTGCTGACATGGTTATAAATTTGAATAAAGTTTATGATTAACCCTATGATTAAGTAGTGCAGCCTAATTATAATAACTACAACCAGAAAAAATGAATTAGGCCAATGCAGGAGACACAGGAGACTTGGGTTTGATCCCTGCGTCAGGAAGTCCCCCAGAGGAGGGCATGGTAACCCATCCCAGTATTCCTGCCTGGAGAATCCCATGGATAGACCAGCCTGGTGGGCTACAGTCCATGGAATTGCAGAGTCGAACATGACTGAAGCGACTGAGCATGCGCAGGAGCGCAGGTCGGGAAGAGGAGAAGTGGAGAGTGAAAGCCTGAAGGAATATAGTGGGTGCGGGCAGCTTTCCTGAGAATGGGAGTTCAGAAAGAGAGAGAGATTTAGACAGGAACTGTGGGAGGGTTTCTCTGTGGAGGGTGCAATGTAATCACCCTCCCAACCCGAGAAACATTCAGGAAAAATATGGGTGGAATGGATTTGTGTCAAAGTCTTAAGTAATGGTATTTAAAGTACCATCTCTATCTAATTATTTTGTTTAATTTGTTGTCTTGCTTAACACCCAGCATTTTATGAAATCAGTAGGTATGTGGTTATTAAAACACAGACTGTCTTTCTGGGCTGGTGATAGAGAAGTTGTGAAGCTGGACAGTCCGTCTTTGGGTGCCAGGCTCCCCCTTCTGGTCACTCAGGCGCCCCTTCCTGAGCTGACCACTTAGGCTGGCCTCTCTTCCTCCCCCCTGACATTCAACCAGTAGATTTAATCTCAGAAAAGATGTGACATCAGGTTTTTTTCCCCTGAAATCCAAATGATATGCTGTCTTACTCCAAGTGAGATGGGAGGGGTGTGGGTATTTGCAGGTCAAGCTTGATGGCTTGGACGCATCAGATGTCAAGACAAGGAGACATTCTTTTGGAGGGTCGGGAGTGCTGGCGAGGGAGGTTCTGCAATGATGACAAAAGGGATGCTTTTGAGCTGGACTCTCCAGACATAGAGTGGGAGGAGAGGCAGGCTGGCCGTTCCGGAGGTGAAGCGGGGTGAGAACAGGCAGAGCTGCTCGAAGGATGAAGGACGGGGATGGGCAGACTGGGAGGGAGGAGTGGGAAGGTAGGAGGAGTGCCGAGCAGACTTTGGTGCCAGAGTCAGGCTCTGGACGGCATGCAGGCAGGAACGCAGAGCGGGCGACCCCGCCAATTCTGGGCTTGAAGGGATTGAGAATCCATGTTCCTTGGTTTCTTGAGAGGATACACTCACCTTCCTGAGAATCCGTTCATGGTTGATGCTGGCTTTCAAGTCCCTTTTGATGGCTGGACACACAGACGTCTGAGTCTGTACACAACGCTTCTCGTATGTTTTCAGGAACTTTTGAAGAATGGAAACAATGGACTGGGGTGCTCCTTTAGTTTTTCGTTTTCCTTGCTTTTCTCTTGGCATTGTTTCATAGCGTTAAATTCCACTTGGATTCTGAGAACTGTAACTTGCCCTGAAACCCAGCACACAGATATCTTTTTAAGGAGGAGATCACACTTTCCCACTAAAAATGAGCAAATATCGCTGCACACCTTCTCTGAAAATCATAAAGTACTTCACTAATCTTAAAATGAGAGTGGAGAATCAGAGCAGAAAATTTCAATTTGCAAGGACTATACTCATGGAAATGGATTCTTTCTTTTAGATTGTTTAAAATGGGGGAAGTTCTTTGAATTCAATTATAAAGGAACACAATTAACATTAATAGTGGGCTTTAAATACTTCCACGTTCATATTGATTTAAAAGTGGCATAATTTTCTTTCAGACATAATTCCTGCCACGCAGTAATTATAGTGGTTAAGAATGTGGGCTTTGGAAGGTAACAAACTTGGATTTTAGTCTTATCTCCACTACTTGATTTACTGTGTGGCCTTAGAGAAATTATAAACTCTTCAAGCCTCCATTTCCCAATCTGTAAAATGGATTATGGTTGTCATAAAGGTTAAATGAGATGAGTTTATAAAGCACTACACAGTGCCTGGCATGTAGTGATAAGGAAACATTTTTATTATTATTGATGTTATTTTTACTCTGCTGGCTGCAAGAGTCAGTTCTAATTTTTGTCAGTGGGATTGCTGGATCATACGGAATTTTTAGTCTTTTAAGGAACCTCTATGCTGTTCTCCATAGTGGCTGCACCAGTTTACATTCCCACCAACAGTGTAGGAGGGTTCCCTTTTCTCCACACCTTCTCTATCACTTATTAATTTGTAGCACAAATTTTTGTTTTATATATTTTGGCACTATGGTATTAATACTGGGTACTTACAAATTTAGAACTGATAAATTTTCCTAGGAGATGTACTCTTTTGACATTACTTAACATCCCTTTTTGTCTCTAGAAATGCTTCATGTCTCAGAGTCACAGATCCCAAAATGTACTGAGATGCGTGGAGGCACTGCACACTTCCAGGGCGCTTGGGGATGTTTTAAATTTTCAAGGGAAGGCTAGCGTCATCTGTTAGAAGCCATACGAACTACTGGGGGTAGTCCACATTTTCAATTTAGGTCACACTTGCATTGGTATCCTATTGCTAGAAATTAGCCCATCACAAGTGAAAAACATTCTAAAAAGGGAGAGTAAACCCAGTAGAATGTAGAGACTCAGGTACTTGGGTAAGGAAAAATCATATTCTTAATAGCTCTGGTTGGGACTTTATAGATTATCTAATCCATGTAAGCTATCACTGGGATGACCCACTGTCTCAGGACTTTAAGTGCTAAAACCAGGAAAATACTGGGCCAACCAAAATGGCTCTTCACCCTACCACTCACCCGACCCATGGCCAGCACCCAGTTGTAGCTCCAGCATTCTGCTCATAGCTCTGCTCCAGCAGCTCCTGCAGAGCAACCAGACTTGGCAGCTACCCAAAACCTACTTTTCATCTTGGGGCTGGTCTAACTTCTTCTTTTATATGGAACAAAAATGAGGCCCAGGAAGGGAGAGAAGGGATTTGCTCTGGCTGAAAACAGAACTGAGCGTACTGATTCCCAAGACCATTAAAAAAAATTTATTGGCATATAGTTGTTTTACAGTGTTGTGTTAGTTTCTACTGTACAGCAAAGTAAATCAGTGAATCACTGAATCAGCTATATATATATATATATCCCCTCTTTTTTGGATTTCCTTCCCATTTAGGTTACCACCAGGCACTGAGTTCCCTGTGTTATACAGTAGGTTCTCGTTAGTTATTTTATTTTATACATAGCAGTGTATATATGTCTGTCAGGAAGCATTTAAACAGGAGGCTTCCTGTGTGCTGTTTTGGATCTGTCAGGAATCTGTTCCTTATTAATTCCTGAATATCCAGGAATTAAGAGGAGAGGAAGCCTCTCCCGGGGGGGCTGAGGAATCCAGGCATTTCCTTCATTAGTTTTTCTATACGGTGATAAGTACCCTCTTCCTTTTTATGAACCGTATGGTAAAAGTGATTATTTACAACTCTGTCTCTCAGGCTATTTCTTTGGAGCGCAGAGGTTCTCTGTGTTGACTTTGCTGCCCGGGCTTCTAAGACCCTCTCGAGAAAGTGCTCTGCGCCTTCACCCCATCGAGAGGGCGCCTGAGGCCTTTGTGAACAGAGCAAGCCCGGTGCAGAGGCTTTATTGGCTTCCTGCGTAAACCAACAAATATCAGCCTCTTTCTCTCTCCTTTACTTTCTTATCAGTCGACTCCGGACCACCAGGTTCTGGTCCATTAAAGGACCCCAACATATGTCGGGCTCCCCCAGTGATTCAGCAGTAAAGTATCTGCCTGCAATGCATGAGCCGCAGGAGACTTGGGTTCGATCCCTGGGCTGGGAAATTCCCCTGGAGGAGGGCATGGCTACCCATTCCAGTATTCTTGCCTGGAGAATCCCATGGACAGAGGAACCTGGCAGCATATAGTCCATGGGGTTGCAAGAGTCAGACACGACTGAAGTGACTTAGCATGCACGCAGTGTATATATGTCAATCCCAATCTCCCAATTCATCCCACCTCCCTTTCCCCCTTGGTATGTACACATTTGTTCTCTACTTCTGCTTTGTAAATAAGAAGGTTTATAACAGTTTTTTCGAATTCCCCACGCATAAATACATGGTATTTATTTTTCTGACCTACTTCACTCTGGATGACAGTCTCTAGGTCCATCCATGCTAAGACCATTTTTGGAAAGCATCTCTAGTGCTGCTTATCATCAGGCAATTGGCAAACACTGCATAGCACCATGGGAGACTGTGTGGGTCGGGAGCGGGTGGCCCAGTTCACCGGAACAGGTTTGAATCCTGTTTCTGTCCATTACCAGCAGGGTGATCGTGGGTAATCAACTTCTCTTCCTTGAACCTCATTTTCTTCATCTGTACACATGGTGGGAATATTAACTCTTTGACATTTGTGAGGATTATATGAGATAACAATTGTAAAGATTTTTTCATCAGTAAGATGGAGATGATGGTGACAAAGAAGTGTTATGGGGAATAATGAGTTACTACTACTACTACTACTACTAAGTCGCTTCAGTCGTGTCCGATTCTGTGCAACCCCAGAGACGGCAGCCCACCAGGCTCCCCCGTCCCTGGGATTCTCCAGGCAAGAACACTGGAGTGGGTTGCCATTTCCTTCTCCAATGCATGAAAGTGAAAAGTGAAAGTGAAGTCGCTCAGTCGTGTCCGACCCTCAGTGACCCCATGGACTGCAGCCTACCAGGCTCCTCCGTCCATGGGATTTTCCAGGCAAGAGTACTGGAGTGGGGTGCCATTGCCTTCTGAGAACAGAATCTGACACATAGCAGATGCTAAGGAGGGAACCTGAGGCATACTGAGTTTATGTGATTTGCCTAAGGGCAGACACTGGTAAGTGGTGTAGTTGGGATTCAAATTTAGACAATCTAGATCCATAGCCCCCATTTGTAACCACTCTAAGGTACCATTTGTTAGAAACTGTTATGAATTGAATGTTTTCACCTCCCCTCCCCTTCAAATTCAAATGCTGAATCCCCAGTGTGATGATGTGGGTTCTTTGGAAGGTAATTACAGTTAGATAAGGTCATGAGGGTGGGGCCCTAATGATGGGATTAAGAAGAGACAACAGAGCTCACCTCCAACCCATCCACACCCAAGCTGTTGAATTGGCCATCACCTACAAACCAAGGGGGCTGCCTTGGTGGCTCAGATTGTTAAGAATCTGCCTGCAGTGCAGAAGACCTGGGTTCAGTCCCTCAGTTGGGAAGATCCCCAGGAGAAGGAAATGGCTATTCACTCCAGTATTCTTGCCTGGAGAATTCCATGGACAAAGGAGCCCTGTGACCATGGAGTCACAAAGAGTCAGAACAATTGAGCGACTAACACTTTCTTTCCCTTACAAACCAGGAGAACAGGCTTCAGAATGAAATCTATCTTACTAGTATTTTCGTCTTGGATTTCCCAGCCTCTAGAACTGTGAAAAACATTTCTGTTGTCATTGGTATTCTATTATGGAAATGGCAGTCCACTCCAGTACTATTGCCTGGAAAATCCCATAGACAGAGGAGCCTGGTAGGCTACAGTCCATGGGCTCGCAAAGAGTTGGACATGACTGAGCGACTTCACTTCAAGCTGACTAAGATGGTACTATCCAATATTGTTTGTTCAGTCGCCAAGTCATGTCTAACTCTTTGTGACCCCGTGGACTGCAGCATGCCAGGCTTGCCTAGCCCTTACCATTTCCAGAGTTTGCCCAAGTTCATGTCCATTTAATCAATAATGCCATCCAACCATCTCATCCTCTGTCACACTCTTCTCCTTCTGTCTTCAATCCTTCTCAGCATCAGCGTCTTTTCTAATGAGTCCACTCTTTGCATCAGGTGGCCAAAGTATTGGAGCTTCAGCTTCAGCATCAGTCTTTCCAATAAGTATTCAGAATTGATTTCCTTTAAGATTGACTGGTTTGATCTGCTTGATGTGCACGGGACTCTCAAAAGTCTTCTCCAGCACCACAGTTTGAAAGCATCAATTCTTCGGCATTCAGCCTTCTTTATGGTCCAACTCTCACATCTGTACATGACTAGCCTTGACTGTTTGGATTTTGTCGGTAAAGTAATGTCTGCTTTTTAACCCACTGTCTAGGTTTGTCATAGCTTTCCTGCCAAGAAGCAATCATCTTCTAATTTCATGGCTGTGGTCACCATCTGCAGTGATTTCAAAGCCTAAGAGGAGGAAATCTGTCTCTGCTTCCACCTTTTCCCCTTTTATTTGCCATGAAGTGATGAGACTGGGTGCCATGATCTTAGTTTTTTTAATATCAAAATTTAAGTTGATTTTTTTCACTCTACTCTTTCACCCTCATCAAGAGGCTCTTTAGTTTCTCTTCTGCTATTGGAGTGGTTTCATCTCATACCTGAGGTTGTTTTTATTTCTCTAGACAATCTTGATTCAAGCTTGTAACTAGGGGAGGGAATGGCAAACCACTCCAGTATACTTACCATGAGAACCCCACTATTCAGTACTACTGTTCACAATATCAAGTATTTCTCATGAGCCTCTTCTGGGTATATACACATATATTCGATAAATATTCTACTTAGACCCTCTTAAATCTTGAGTTTTTCACTTACTATTTCAGTATGAGTATTTCCTTCTGTCGTTTCTATAAGTGTGTGGCCCAGCTTAGCAATTACCTAGGTGATTGGCTAGTAAGTTAATGAATATTTATTGGAGGTTTCCGGAGTGGATACTCCACGGATGCTAGATTTTCTCATCTTGTCTGGTTGTGATTCTCCTGGAAATGGAAGGTGGGGATGGGGGGTGAGCAGGTGAGAGTAGGGGCCTGAGGGTCCTGCCGTCTGGAGAAGCGGTGAGGGGAGAAGAGCCCCTGCCCTGAGTTCTGAGTGCCCTGCCCGCCCAGCTCCAACAGCGGCTAGCTCCCAGAGGGGCAGCTACCTGGCAGGCCTGAGGGGCTGCCTTTTTCGGCCTTCTTCAAAACCCCTGGTGCACACAACAGTTTCGAAAGATCCCGGAAAGAATTCCCACTACCCACCGATGCCGGAAATCCCTACCCTGGGGATGTCTGGGTGGGGAGGCCTATGTCCCTGGGGCGGGGCAGGCGCAAACCAAGCAAGACCTCCACCGAGCCCAGGTCCCAGCGTGTCTGGAGCACCTAATCACGGTTCGGAGTGCCGGTGCAACCTCGCCCTCACCCAGCACGCGCTCCTGGCGCCTGGCCCGCGCCCCGCACTCACTCATGCGCCGGGTCCCTGCCTCCCTCCACCGCCGCCGGGTGGCTTCCCGCGTCTGGTGTGCACCATGGAGACGGCTGCCAGGGGGCGGTAGCGGCTAGGGGCGGAGGCCGGAGAAAGACAGCGACCCGCGGGGGCCAGAGCGCCAGGAGGAGAGGAGGAACAGCAGGAGGAGGGAAAGAGGAGCAGCAGGAAACAGCGTTCCAGGGTTCGCGGGGGCTCTGCCTGGGACCGGGAGAACTCCAGGTGCCCTTGCTGCGGATCTGGGTCCTGGCAGCTGATGGGGCTGCAAGGGACGAGGTCTAGGAGGGGACAGAGCTGGGGACCCGTGTCCCTGGTTATCAATGGGTCATTGGGAGGGAGGAGCAGAGGTCTCCAAAGAGTAGATGCCTCGGCCTATTTCCCGCCCACGCGATGTCAGCTGTGGACCGCACTGGAGCCCCTAAGTGGGTTTTTCAAAGAAATCGAGGTTATAAATGGTGGTTACAGCCCACAGCAATAAGCAGAAACCAAGGTGAGAGGACTCACCTGCGCACTAGCGAGGTTTCCTTTTGCGACATTTTGTCTCCCCACTCCCAAGAGAAAGGGGGCGCCAGGATAAAGGAGGCTGTTCAGGGGCTGGGCCTGGGAGTTTTTCTGGGGAAAATGGAGAACAGAGGTGCAAAGCAGTTGGAGCTTTGGGAAGAAGTGGTTGGGGGAGGAAAAGGGATTTTTTGTTTGTTTGTTTTTTGTTTTTTCTTTTTGGTCGTGCTGTATGACTTGCGGTATCTTCCCCTACCAGGGATTGAACCCATGTTCTCTGCAGTAGAAGCATGGAATCCTAACCACTGAACTGCCAGGAAAGTCCCTGAAAAGAGATTTTTAAGAAATCTTGCTGTGGGCAGTGGCTTTGGGGCTTGCAAATTTAAGGCCCCCAAAGATATCTATGCCCCAGTCCTGGAAACCTATGAATATGGTACCTTACATGGCAAAAGAGACTTTGTAGATGTGATTAAAGTTATAGACCTTGAGATGGGACTGCTATCCTTGATTCCCTGGGTGGGGCCAATCTAAGTCTGAGAACTTGAAGTAGGGAAACTTTCGCTGCTGTGCTAGAGATGAGTGATGAAAAGAAAGGTCAGAGAGATGTAATGAGAAGCACTCAACTGGCTGTTGCTGGCTTTAAAGATGGCAAAAGAGCCAAGGAATGTGAGCAGTTTCTAGGGGCTCAAAAGAAGCGGAAATGAACTCTCTCAAACCCACATAAAAGCACTCAGCTGTCCTGACACCTCGCTCCTAGTCCAGTGATACCCGTCTGGGACTTTGACCTCCAGAACTATCAGATAATAAGTTATTTGTATCTATCTATCTGTTTATCTGTGTCTCTCACGTAGGGTGTAGAATAGGCTCTTAGTAAATGTTTAATGAAACAATGAATAATGAAATAAATTGGATTAAACAAATTCATAGTAAACTGCAAGTGGAAAATAGTCCCACAACTCCTCCACACTGGCTATTTTTAAGTGTATATTTTAAACCCAAATGGATCTAAGTAGGCCCAAAGTAAACTGAAGCTGTGGGGAAGGTCAAGAAGGGCAGGGAGGGATCCTGTTTGGACAGACTGGACTGTCCAGTGAGCTGCCCCCTAAAAGTTGTCACCCCTAGGTCATTTCTGCTTTGTGCAGCCTCTTCCTTTCCTCTGCTGGGCCCTAGTCCAGGCTTCCTACAATGTAACCAGAAGGACAGTGAGAGGAGTGTGGAGTGGGATGAGAGAGTGCACTTACATTTTATAGACCAGGACTCAAAAGCAGATGCTTAAGAAATAGAGAATGATCAGGAAGGTCAGAGCCCCTGAGGACAGGACAGAGCAAAGTCAGAAACTAGACAGGCCATCAGAGAGGAGATGAGGATCCCTGTGCACCGTGGGCAGGTTTGTAAAGGAAATGTAACACTAGGATTAGGATCAGCTGCAAGTGTCAGAAACCCATTAACACTGGTTGGAAAAAGATAGAAGTTCATTTCCCTTTCATGTTAGTGAAACTCATTGGGCAAACAGTCCAGAGCTGCTATCAAAGGCCCAAGATCATGAAGAATCCAGGCTCTTTCTACTTTATTACTCTGCCATCTTCAGTGTGACTTTCACACATGGCCCCAAATGGGTGCTGAGCTCCAGCCAATTTTGTTCCTATTTCAGATATAAGGAAGGAAAACTGGACAAAGAAGGGCACTTTCTCTCCCTTTAAGGAAATTTCCAGGAAATCGAGTGTAATACCTTTTCTTCTATTCCACTAGCCAGACCTATGGACATGATCATGTGCTGTGGTGCGCTCAGTCGCTTCAGTCGTGTCCGACTCTTTGCATAGCCCACCAGGCTCATACCTAGGGCAAAGGAGGCTGGGAAAGATGGGAAAGATGATCTTTATTCCAGACAGACATGAGCCCAGTGAAAAACGAGAACTTCTGTTATTTACAGAAGAAGGGAAAGATGGATATTGGGAGATAACTAGCAACCTCAGTCACAGCAGCTATTAGCTGCCAGGACCACAAGGATGGCTGGGGCAGTGGGTGCGATGGGCACCAGTTTGAGACTATTATATGGATTCCTCGTACATCCAGCATCTGTGAGTCAGGGCAGCCCAGAGCTCATTTCACAGTTGTTAACATTTTAGGGTGTGACTCACCAGGGCTGAATTACAGGACATGCTAAACATGTGTTTTGAGCTCCTGCAAAGCTGGGAGACAACAACAGAAAATGCAAGGACAGAATTTGATATTTCATGTTTTAAGAAAAACCCTAGCAAAATAGTTTTGGGAAAAGTCAGAACTTTGTTGAACTTCTTTATCTGTCTTTTGCAGTGTAATGTTTTGGTTTTCTGTTTATGCATAGGAAGAGGGTAGATGTTCATGATCTTTTTGGTTCTCAGAGCCCTGATCAGACCTTAAGAATCAACACTAAGGGACTTCCCTGGTGGTCCAATGGCTAAGACTCTGTGGTCCCAAGGCAGGGGGCCCTGGTTCACTCCCTGGTCAGGGAACTGATCCCATATGCCATAACTAAAGATCACATGTGCCACAGCTAAAAAAAGATCCTGCACCCAAATAAATAAAAGCAAATAAATACTAAAACCCCAAAAAAATACAAAAAAGAATCACCCCATAATCATGATTTCTCCCCATTGACTCTAGCAATTGGAGTCTTAGAAGGGGTTTGAGATGAATTTGGCTTTTTGGGGAGAGAGGCTGTTTTGCCATAGAGGAGGAAACCCAGGAGACCTGATGATGGAAAAGAAAAAGAAAGGAAAAGGAGAAAGAAAGAGGGAGAGTGAGCAGAGGAAGGAAGAGATGCAAAGGACGGTGTGAGGTGAGACGGGGCAGAACAGCTCAGGGGCAGTCCACCCCAGAGGAAGTGGTTTATAAATGTCTCCACAACTATATCTACTCCTCCCTTCAAAAGGCAGAACCTAATTACTCTTTCCTTGAGTGTGAGTTGGATTAGTGACTCGGCTGCTAACAAATAAACTAGGACGGAAGCCATGGTGTGAGACCAGGTCATAAAGGGCATCATGACACCCTCTTTGTCTCTTCCTTGTCTTCTCTGGGAGAAGCCAATTACCACTTGGTAAGGTCATCCAAGCAGCCCTAGGAAAGGCCCCCAACCTAGGGCTGTGTGGATGAGATGTCCTGAAAGTGGATCCTTCAAGCCCATTTAAGCCTTCAAGTCCTGTAAGCCTATGAGCAACTCTGAGCCAGAACCACCCAGCTAAGCTGCTCCCAGAATCTCAACTCTCAGAAATTGTATGTAATCATAAACATTTGCTGTATTAAGCCATTACATTTTAGAGTAATTTCCTCCACCTCCAATATATAACTAACACACCTAAGTACTTCTCAATAAAAGATGGTTTACAGGGTGCATGACTCAGCCACTGGTGAGTGGGGAACATCCACTCTCTACTTCCACCTTGCTGACTGAACTCTATTTTGGCCTAGGGGTTAGTAAGCCAGGCATCTCTTCTTTTCTCAGCTATTTGTAAGGCCTCCTCAGACAACCATTTTGCCTTTTTGAATTTCTTTTTCTTGGAGATGGTCTTGATCCCTGTCTCCTGTACAATATCATGAACCTCCATCCATAGTTCTTCAGGCACTCTATTAGATCTAATCCGTTGAATCTATTAGTCACTTCCACTGTATAATCGTAAGGCACTTGGTTTAGGTCATACCTGAATGGTCTAGTGGTTTTCCCTACTTTCTTCAATTTAAGTCTGAATTTGGTAATAAGGAGTTCATGATCTGAGCCACAGTCAGCTCCTGGTCTTGTTTTTGCTGACTGTATAGAGCTTCTCCATCTTTGGCTGCAAAGAATATAAACAATCTGATTTCACTATTGACCATCTGATGATGTCCATGTGTAGAGTCATCTCTTGTGTTGTTGGAGGAGGGTGCTTGCTATGACCAGTACATTTTCTTGGCAAAACTCTGTTAGCCTTTGCCCTGCTTCATTCCGTATTCCAAGGCCAAATTTGCCTGTTTTTCCAGGTATGTCTTGACTTCCTACTTTTGCATTCCAGTCTCCTCTGATGAAAAGGACATCTTTTTTTTGGTGTTAGTTCTAGAAGGTCTTGTAGGTCATCATAGACCATTCAACTTCAGCTTCTTCAGCATTCCTGGTTGGGGCATAGACTTGGATTACTGTGATAGTGAATGATCTGCCTTGGAAAGGAACAGAGGTCATTCTGTCATTTGCACCCAAGTACAGCATTTTGGTCTCTTGTTGACTATGAGGGCTATTCCATTTCTTCTATGGGATTCTTGCCCACAGTAGTAGATATGATGGTCATCTGAGTTAAATTCGCCCATTCCAGTCCATTTTAGTTTACTGATTCCTAAAATGTTGACATTCACTCTTGCTATATCCTGTTTGACCACTTCTAATTTACCTTGATTCATGGACCTAGCATTCCAGGTTCCTACGCAATATTGTTCTTTACAGCATTGGAATTTACTTCCATCACCAGTCCCATCCACAGCTGGGCTTTGTTTTTGCTTTGGCTCCATCCCTTCATTCTTTCTGGAGTTATTTCACCACTCTTCTCCAGTAGCATATTGGGCACCTACCAACCTGGAGAGTTCATTTCTCAGTGTCATATCTTTTTTCCTTTTCATACTGTTCATGGGGTTCTCAAGGAAAGAATACTGAAGTGGTTTGCCATTCCCTTCTCCAGTGGACCACATTTTGTCAGAACTCTCCACTGTGACCCATCTGTCTTGGGTGGCCCTAAAACACCATGACTCATAGTTTCATTGAGTTAGACAAGGCTGTGATCCATGTGATCAGTTTGGTTAGTTTTCTGTGATTGTGGTTTTCATTCTATCTGCCCTCTGATGGATAAGGATAAGAGGCTTATGGAAGCTTCCAGATGGGAGAGACTGACTATGGGGGAAACTGGGTCTTGTTCTGATGGGCAGGGCTGTGCTCAGTAAATCTTTAATTCAATTTTCTGTTGATGGGTGGGGCTGTGTTCTCTCCCTGTTGTTTGGCCTGAGGCCAAACTATGATGGGGTAATAAAGGCTGTATATTGTCACCCTGCTTATTTAATTTATATGCAGAGTACATCATGTGAAATGCCAGGCTGGATGAAGCACAAGCTGGAATCAAGATTGGCCAGAGATATATCAATAACCTCAGATATGCAGATGACACCACCCTTATGGCAGAAAGTGAAGAGAAACTAAAGAGCCTCTTGATGAAAGTGAAAGAGGTGAGTGAAAAAGCTGGCTTAAAACTCAACATTCAGAAAATTAAGATCATGACATCTGGTCCCATCACTTCATAGTAAATAGATGGGGACACAATGGAAACAGTGACAGACTTTATTTTCTTGGGCTCCAAAATCACTGCAGATGGTGACTGCAGCCATGAATTTAAAACACATTTGCTCCTTGGAAGAGAAGCTATGACACACCTAGATAGCATATTAAAAAGCAGAGACATTACGTTGCCAACAAAGGTCTGTCTAGTCAAAGCTATGGTTTTTCCAGTACTCATGTATCGATGTGAGAGTTGGATCATAAAGAAAGCTGAGTGCCAAAGAATTGATGCTTTTGAACTGTGGTGTTGGAGAAGACTCTTGAGAGTCACTGGATGGCAAGGAGATCCAACCAGTCCATCCTAAAGGAAATCAGTCCTGACTATTCAGTGGAAGGACTGATGCTGAAGCTGAAACTCCAATACTTTGGTCACCTGATGTGAAGAACTGACTTCACTGGAAAAGACCCTGATGCTTTCCAGATCAGAAAGATTGAAGGCAGGAGGAGAAGGGGAGGGCAGAGGATGAGATGATTGGATGACATCACCGACTCAATGGAAACGAGTTGGAGCAAGCTCTGGGAGTTGATGATGGACAGTGAAGCCTGGCATGCTGCAGTCCATGGGGTCACAAAGAGTCAGACACAATTGAGCGACTGAACTGAACTGAACTAGTAAGCCAGGCTAGGAAAACAACATCCCTGGCATTACTTGCCTATGGGGTAACCATGTGACATTGCAATGCTGGATAAGACAGAAGCAGAAGTTAATAGATGAGGCTTCCCAGAAAGCTCTTCAAACAGGCAGACCCAAGTCGTACGAGTATTTGTGTTTTGTTCTTCCATTTCTTCTCACTCAGAATACAGTCATCACATTGAAAGTGAAGCTGCTGTCTTGCACATCACCCCCAGACATCAACCGCAGCCTGGATGGCTGAGAAGATGGATAGAAAGAGTCAGGTCTCTGATAGCATCGTGGAGCCATTGAACCCATCCAGGTTGACCACCTCTGGGTTCTCATTACATAAGGAAAGGGAGCCCTGGTTTAGTTAAGGCAAAGCTGATCAGATTTCTTTTACCCCCAAGCACAATGGGAATTTCTGGAAACAGGAACTCCTTTATTGACGCATCTTCAGAGAATGTGGAAACATTCAATTACATGATGAAAAAAGGGTGCAGTGAGCAGGTTTCACAGTTTTGATTGGGATCGTTTTATTTAGAAGTTTTATTGTTGACCCCTCTCTGAAAGCACATAGTCACTGTTGTGAAGAGAACAGGGATTGCAGAGGCAAGAAATGATGACAGAATCTCTTTGAGTTCTCAAGAAAAACATGGGGTTTTAAACCAAAAACGTGAAAGCCAAGCCAGTCCTGCCGGCAGCCAGACTGTTGGTTTTCCCACCTGCATGGCAGCGATGTTCAGGCAAGCCCCCCACCCTCCAAAACGTTTGGAAGGAGACTGAGCAAGGCCATTCTCTAAACACAAGAGTGACTGACCGACCCGCTTCTTCTGAGATATCTGACTGCTACCTCTTCATCAGTTACAACCAAGTCTAGTGCCCCCTGTTTTCTAGATAACATTAGATGTTCAATTACCAAAATGCTCTATTCTTGGCTGCATCTGGCTAGGACTGCCCTCCACCTTCCTCATGCCATCTGAGAATCACTCAACACTGTGTGGTCCTGTGAGAAGTCCCTCCCAGGTCCCCTCTCCTGAGCCTCTGGGCCCATCCTCTCCTGCAAGCCCAATAAATCTACTGTCTTTATCTTTGACTGCAGGTGAGCATCTGGTAATCTTTGGTCAACTGACTTTAATAGATTACATGAAAGCCAAAGTTATAAGCCCCTACCACCTCTAGTAGGGCTTCCCAGGTGGCTCACTGGTAAAGAATCCCCCTTCAATGCAGGAGGTGCAGGAGACACAGGTTCAGGAAGATCCCCTGGAGGAGGAAATGGCAACCCACTCTAGTATTCTTGCCCGAAAAATCCTGTGGACAGAGGGGCATGGTGGGCCACAGTCCATGAGGTTGCAAAGAGTCAGACACAACTGAGAGACTGAGTGCACACACACACTAACACACACATACACACCCTCTAGTGGTCCAAAGACAGGTTCAGGAATGGGTGCCAAGAGCTCCCGGCAGCATACTCAGGACTGGAGCTGTTGTAACTTTGTCTCCACACCTGTGTGTTCTTCCAGCACTGACTGGAGGCATAAGAAAAAGAGCGGAGACGGCCACCACCACCTTCCCCAGCCCTTGTCCCCCTCCAGAGTTCTTGGGAAGCTCCCCTCTCCTGTTTGTTCTCATCAGTCAGTCCTGACTGGGTCCATGTGGAAAAAAGACAAAATGTTCAGGGGAGAAATGGTGAGGCCCTTGCACCAGGCAGGGAAGCTGGGAGTTTCTTAGGAAGAGGAGGTTTTCCCGGGTTGGGCAGGCCTGAAGTTCGTCAGCATTAGATATAGGAGGCTCACTGAGCCCTGGCCTTGCAGTCATTTGCAGGTGTTTCTGAAACATGATCTGATCAGAAAAAAGATCCCAAATGAAGATTGTAATGAAAAGGGTCAAGGAATATTTTGCAATGAGAGACTCCATGGAGGCTTCAAATAGTCTTTGAAGGTGAGCAGGATAATGATTAAAAAAAACCTAAGTCTTCAAGGTGGGCTATATCAGTGCCTCTCAACGTTGTCTACACGTTAGAATTAGCTGGGGGGTCAAAAGAATGCCCATGCCTGGGACCCTACCCCAGACCAATCATGCTAGAATCCATCAACCTAGGAGACAATAAGAAGCCCCAGGAAGTTCCTTTTGTCCACTTTCTCTCCTTGTGTAATACTTACCAACTCTTTTGCCCCATCAGCCCTAGGGATCTTCACTCTTAGAAAGTCTGAACGTTGAGTGTAAAGGAATGCTTCTCAAAGCTCGAGACCAACCACGCTCCCCCTTTCCTGGGTGGGATGCCACAGGGCTGTCGTACACCAAGTCTGATCATGCCTCGCTTCACCAAATGGAGATGAACAAACACCAGTTTTGAGTTGTAAGTTTGCCTATCAAATTAGCAGTGATTTTTAAAGAAAGCTCTTCCTCCTTGGTGACTCAGTGTTAAGAAGGTTGCTGTGAGAATGTGTCTCACTATTGTCACAGGAGTGATTTGTGTGTATGTATCAATAATTTAGAAATTCCCCACTTAGGATCCTACTCTAGGAAATCATTTATATTTAGATTGTAGGAACTAGAATGCTTTCAGCTGCCAGCAGCCGGAAATTCAATTAATATAGCAACAGTAGTCCAATGTTTATTGACCATGTAACAAGAAGTCTGGGCTTCCCAGGTGGCACTAGTGGTAAAGAAGCTGCCTGCTAATGCAGGAGAAACAAGGTTCCTTGGAAGAGGGCATAACAATCCACTTGAGTATTCTTGCCTGGAGAATCCCACTGACAGAGGAGCCTTGTGGGCTACGGTCCATTACATCACAGAGTCAGACACGACGAAGCAACTTGGCACTCAGGCAACAAAAATTCTGGTGGAAAGAGGTCCCAGAGTTGGTTTGGTGTGTCCATGATGTAAGGAAGGACCTCAGAGCTTTCTTTTCCCACTCTGCAATCCACAGTTTGTCTTCTCTCCTGATGGTGGCACTATCAGCTGTTTGCAACTCAAAGTGTCCTGTTTTTACAAGACAGTGGCCAAGCAGAAAAGAAGAGAGAAGGGGGAAAACAGACTTTCTTCAAGAAATGCATTCCCAGAAGCCTCTGAAACACTTAACTTCTAATTTCATTGTTCAAAGTAGGACAACATGCCTGCCCCTCAGACATATCATTAACAAAGGAGACAAAGGTCTCCATGGTGGATGTGCCTGCCTACACAACAGCAGGGTACTTTTGGAAGGGAAGGAAGGTGAGTGATTTCTGGGTGAGGAGCCAACAGTGTCTGTCACTGGAAATTAAAATTTTCATACAATATATTTGGTGTAGTGTTATTCATAAATATTAAGAAATGGAAACTCTGGGGTTAAAAAATTACAATGTATTTGTTTGCATGAAGAAACTACTAAAACTAAGGCATAAAAGCTGGCTTCTAATCATTTCTGTCTGACTTCAAACCCACTATGTCAGCCGCTACTTCCTCCTTGGGTTTAACAAAAGCATTCACAACAATAGAAGCAAAAGCAATAGAAAATCTTCCAAAACGTGTTAGGTTTCTTAATAAAAAACAGCCAATGCAATATGATACCCCCATTCTTCAAGGGTGAGGGTTAGCCAAGGGGTTCCTGACATCCTTAGCCCGACTGTCAGTTTTGAGAGATTAGTAGACTCTTCTGAAATTCTTTGCCTGATTCCTGCTGAGAGACCAAAAACAGATAAAAGTTAAAACAATGTCAGCTTATGGTTCCATGGCTTCTGCCTGCCTTACTGGGTCACCCATAATGTAATTCAAACACCAAAGACCTTCAGTCAAACCCAGGGTATGTGAAAAAGACTGATTAAAGAAAAAGAATTACTGGAGGATTTAGATAATGGTAACATGATTTTCTTCCAGATGTTCAAGCTGGTTTTAGAAAAGGCAGAGGAACCAGAGATCAAATTGCCAACATGCGCTGGATCATTGAAATAGGAAGAGAGTTCCAGAAAAACATCTATTTCTGCTTTATTGACTATGCCAAAGCCTTTGACTGTGTGGATCACAATAAACTGTGGAAAATTCTTCAAGAGATGGGAATACCAGACCACCTGACCTGCCTCTTGAGAAACCTATGCACAGGTCAGGAAGCAACAGTTAGAACTGGACGTGGAACAACACACTGGTTCCAAATAGGAAGAGGAGTACGTCAAGGCTGTATATTGTCACCCTGCTTATTTAACTTCTATGCAGAGTACATCATGAGAAATGCTGGGCTGGAAGAAGCACAAGCTGGAATCAAGATTGCCGGGAGAAATATCAATCACCTCAGATATGCAGATGACACCACCCTTATGGCAGAAAGTGAAGAGGAACTAAAAAGCCTCTTGATGAAAGTGAAAGTGGAGAGTGAAAAAGTTGGCTTAAAGCTCAACATTCAGAAAACGAAGATCATGGCATCTGGTCCCATCACTTCATGGGAAATAGATGGGGAAACAGTGGAAACAGTGTCAGACTTTATTTTTTTGGGCTCCAAAATCACTGTAAATGGTGACTGCAACCATGAAATTAAAAGATGCTTACTCCTTGGAAGGAAAGTTATGACCAACTGAGATAGCATATTCAAAAGCAGAGACATTACTTTGCCAACAAAGGTCTGTCTAGTCAAGGCTGTAGTTTTTCCAGTGGTCATGTATGGATGTGAGAGTTGGACTGTGAAGAAAACTGAGCGCTGAAGAATTGATGCTTTTGAACTGTGGTGTTGGAGAAGACTCTTGAGAGTCCCTTGGACTGCAAGGAGATCCAACCAGTCCATTCTAAAGGAGATCAGTCCGGGGTGTTCTTTGGAAGGAATGATGCTAAAGCTGAAACTCCAGTACTTTGGCCACCTCATGCAAAGAGCTGACTCATTGGAAAAGACCCTGATGCTGGGAGGGATTGGGGGCAGGAGGAGAAGGGGACGACAGAGGATGAGATGGCTGGATGGCACCACTGATTCGATGGACATAAGTTTGAGTGAACTCCAGGAGTTGGTGATGGACAGGGAGGCCTGGTGTGCTGCAGTTTGAGAGAGTCATTTCCTAGGCAGGTTGATAGGGAGTCTAGGGGTCCCCAAGGAGAGAGGGGTCTAGAATTCTCAAGGAGGAAGAAAGGACAAACTTTTTCTTTCTCCACATTCCTTAGGATTATATAACAATAATGTATCCTGCCTAAGGACAGTCTTTGGATTAAACCTTCTGTTATCTTCAAATGTTAATTATGGGAGTAGACCTGGTCTTTACAAGGATGTATCTTGCCTGAGGACAGTGTTATCTTAAAATGTAAATTATGGGAGTAGGTCTGATGAGGTCTTTACAACCTCCAGACATTCTTTGGATTATATAACCTCATTGTTAACACTAGCAAGCAAGGGGTACTCTTTCTGCCCCCTTCTGATGCTTATGTCAGAAGCTTTCTCTATCTCCTTTATACTTTAATAAAACTTTATTACACAAAAGCTCTGAGCAATCAAGCCTTGTCTCTGGCCCCGGATTGAATTCTTCTCCTCCAGGGGCCAAGAATCCCGGTGTGTTCGCGTGATTCAACAACAACCTTTCAAGTTCCTGGGGTTGCAAAGAGTCGGACATGACTGAGCGACTGAACTGAACTGAACATGGTTTTCTGACAATAATGGAAGATAATTGTCAAAGTTGAAGGGATTCTTGTGGGTCTTTGCCTCAGGCCCTCTGTACGGATGGGTCTGCCCATTCTGTTCTATATGGATGGACTGGTTGTGAATGTGGCAAACCCTACTGGCCTGTTACTTGCCTTCCAGAACTCTACTGTCCCCCTTCCCTCTTTTAGTTTTTCTATCAGAGAACAGAAAGGCGTGTCAAGGGAAAGCTAGGTGCCAATTTAGTTATTTTTTTAATTAATAGGTCTGGCTATATTTTTGCTGGGGAAGAAAAATTGCTACCTTTCTTTGGCACTGTGACGTGGTTAGATGTGAAGTATCTAAAATCTAGGCAGATCTCAAAATTCACAATGTCTTTTCCTCTCAAAGCCACCCTTATGTTTACACAGAATAACCACAACATTTTTCTTGGGCTTTGCAAAGGCCGTCACAAGCTCATTCTGTTTGCTTTGTAGGAAGGGTGCACAGTGAGACCTGCAGTCTGACGGGGTGGGGGAATTTCACCACCTTGATGACGGATGGACCCACGCTTGTCATGGTTACCTGACCATTTCACACTTGTTTCACAGTCTCATTTATTTCAGAGATTCAATTTTCCATTTATAGGTGCCAGGCTTGTGGGTGGCTTGGAAAACAACAGCAAGAACAATAGCAACAACCATTTGGCCTTCAGTCTAACAGCAAAAATGGACGTGTGGACACCCTTGTGAGAGCAGAGTCTGTGTTCCTGGGCAGTTCCTCCTCGAGGTCTCTCATGCCACCTCTACCCCACTTTGTAAATCTAGTCTTGCTGATGTGGATGCTTGTCTCTCTCTGGAAACTCCTACTCGCTCTTCAAGGCTCCACTCAAAGTTTTCTTTCATCTGGAGGGGCGCCCCAAATCTCCCAGGCAGAATGTTTTTTATTGGAGTATAATTGCTTTATAATGTTATGTTAGTTTCTGCTACACACCAAAGTGAGTCAGCTATATGTACACATGTATCCTCTCCTTGAATCTCTGTCCCTCTCCCCGCATCCCACCCACCCTTCTAGGTCATCAGAGCACCGAGCTTCCCACTAGATTTCTAAATAGATCAGTTCAGTCAGTTCAGTTGCTCAGTCGTGTCCAACTCTTTGCGACCCCATGGACTGCAGCACACCAGGCTTCCCTGTCCATCACCAATTCTTGGAGCTTGCTCAAACTCATGTCCATCGAGTCTGTGATGCCATCTATTCTAAATAGATATATGGTGTATATACGTCAGTCCTCCTCTCGCAGTTTGTCTCACCCTCCTCTTTGCCTCTGTTTCCACATGTCTGTTCTCTACAATTGCCTCTCTATTCCTGCCCTGCAAACAAGCTCATCTTTACCATCTTTCTGGATTCCACATACATGCATTAATATAAATATTTGTTTTTCTCTTTCTGACTTGCCTCACTCTGTATGACAGACTCCAGGTCCCTCCACATCACTACAAATGATCCAATTTCGTTCCTTTTTATGACTGATATTCCATCATATATATGTACCACATCTTCTTTATCCATTCCTCTGTTAATGGACATTTAGGTTGCTTCCATGTTCCTAGGCAGAATTGATGCCTCTCTCTTCTTGGTGCTCTTGGAGCATTAATATCCACCTATGTTGAACTGGGATGATTTGATTTTCTGTTTTCTTGACTGTGCTTCAAGTCTTCCAGAGGCAAGATAGTGTCTCAGGAACAAAGCAGGGCAACACTGCTATGAAAGTGAGTGAAAGTGAAGTCACTCAGTTGTGTCTGACTCTTTGCAACCCCATGGACTGTAGCCTACCAGGCTCCTCCGTCCATAGGATTTTTCAGGCAAGAGTACTGGAGTGAGTTGCTATTTCCTTCTCCAGGGGATCTTCCTGACCTAGGGATCGAACCCAGGTTTTATGCATTTTAGGCAAACGCTTTACCATCTGAGCCACCAGGAAAGTCACTAAAGATAGTGTCTATTTCATTTTAAATCAATTTCTGATTTAAAAATTATGAAATATTTTCTACATACAGTAGAACATGTATACACAATAGAATATATATATATATGTAACACATATATGTAATAATAATAATAAAAAATTTGTGTAGCCAACCTTCATTTAAGTACAGACACTGGGACGCCTTCCCATGGGCCCCTCCCTCTGTCTTTCATCCTGAAGTAACCCCTATTCTCAGGTATGTATTATTCCCTTGTTTTTCTTTATAGATTTACAACATATGTATACATCTTGTGAAAAAATGCCTGTTGTCCCCAGTTGTTCGATTGGGGATTTAAAACTTTGCCCATTTAGTGACTGGAAAACAGTATTTTGTTGCACTTTTAATTTGCATTTTCACAGTTACTAATGAGGTGAGGCTCATAAACCATGCTGAGGTGTAGTTAAATGTGTTTATTGGTCATTTGGGTCTCCTTTTTTAGCAAAAACTTGTTCTTGTCTTTATTTTGCTGCAGGGTTGTTTTCTTTATTGATTTATTCTTATATTTGGATACTAAGTCCTTGTCAGTTATTTGTATTGAGAACATATTCTCCGAGCCTATCATTTGCCTTTTCAATTTCTTTATGACTTTTTCAGATGAACTCAACTCCTGATTTTAGTGTGGTTTATTTTGTCAATAATTTTCTTTTTTGTTTGACATTTTTGTGTTGTGTGTTTTTAAAAAACTACTTTGTCTGCAGCGGGTCTTAGTTGCGGCATGCAGGAACTTTATTTGTGGTGTGTGAACTCCTAGTTGCAGATGTGGGAACCCAATTCCCTGGGTCAAACCTAGGACTCCTGCGTTGGGAGCACAGAGTCTTGGTCACTGGACCAAGACAGCAGGGAGGTCCCCGTGCTGTGTTTAAGAATCCTTTCCCAATTGGTCTTAAAGATATTCTGTATTTTCTTTTACAATCGTTAGAGCTCAGCCTTTCATATTTAACAGTTTATCAAGAAAAGCAATAAAACAATAAAAATGATACAGTGGACAAAAGGATCCTAGCACTATGAGTTGGAAAGTCATCTTTCCCTTGCTGACCTGTGGTTCCTCTGTCAGGTGTCACCCACACATGTGGGGCTCTGCTTATGGGCCTTTGTTCCTGGTCCTTTGGTATAGTTTTCTGTCCTTGGGCCAATACTATACCATTACTACAGTTTTATAGTAACTTATATTTCCTGACAAGGCAGGTTTCCCCTCCCCCCATATTTAGGAAAAGTTTGGCTATTTTTGGCCATTTCCTCTTTCAAATACATTTTAAAATTAGCTGCTCAAGTTCCATGAAAAGCTATGTTAGGATTTTGATGAGCATTGCATCAGATCTAAAAGTTAACTTGGGGATAATGAATGCTTTTGTGATATGGAGTCTTCCTATCAATAAACATTTGTTTTGATCTTGTCTCATGTCCGGGGCAGAGAAGACAATGGCAACCTACTCCAGTACTCTTGCCTAGAAAATCTCATGGACGGAGGAGCTTGGTAGGCTGCAGTCCATGGGGTCGCTAAGAGTCGGACACGACTGAGGGACTTCACTTTCACTTTTCACTTCCACGCATTGGAGAAGGAAATGGCAACCCACTCCAGTGTTCTTGCCTGGAGAATCCCAGGGACGGGGGAGCCTGGTGAGCTGCTGTCTGTCTTTGGGGTCGCACAGAGTCAGACACGACTGAAGCGACTTAGCAGCGGCAGCAGCATGTCTGTGGTGAGAACTGTCTAGTGTTTTGGACAGCCTACTTCCCTTTTGTTTAGCTCACACCAGGACTACACCCCCCTCCAGCTTTCCTAAGGGTGATGGGGCCCATGGGTGGGCTCTGAACAATGAAATGAGAGCAGAAATCGCCTTGTGCCGCACTGCCAGGCCTGGCCCTCCTCTGGGATCCTCCTCCCTTTGACTATTCCCCTTAGTGTAGAGGGATGCAGGGGATCATGAAAACGATTCTGAGGCCCCAGGAAACAGAAGGCCACAAATTAGAAGAATCTGGTCCCCCAGTCCCTGTGTGGAAGTCTCTCACAGAATACCCACACTGAACTTTTGGGAGAGCAAGAAAACAAAAAAACAAAAACAACCCTTCTATTGTGTTATACCATCCAGAGTTTGGAGTTTGTTAGAATTGTTCAGTTCAAGTCAATCGCTCAGTTGTGTCCGACTCTTAGCGACCCCATGGACTGCAGCACGCCAGGTCTCCCTGTCCATTGCCAACTCCTGGAGCCTACTCAAACTCATGTCCACCGTGTCGGTGATGCCATCCAACCATCTCATCCTCTTCGTCCCCTTTTCCTCATTCCTTCAATCTTTCCCAGCATCAGGGTCTTTTCAGATGAGTCGGTTCTTCACATCAGGTACTCAAAGTATTGGAGTTTCAGCTTCAGCATCACTCCTTCCAATGAATAGTCAGGACTGATTTCCTTTAGGATGGACTGGTTGGATCTCCTTGCACTCCAAGGGACTCTCTTCAAAAGCATCAATTCTTCAGTGCTCAGCCTTCTTCACAGTCCAACTCTCACATCCATACATGACTACTGGAAAAACCACAGCTTTGACTAGATGGACCTTTGTTGGTAAAGTAATGTCTCTGCTTTTTAATATGCTGTCTAGGTGTGTCATAGCTTTTCTTCCAAGGAGCAAGCGTCTTTTAATTTCATGGCTGCAGTCACCATCTGCAATGATTTTAGAGCCTAAAAAAATAAAGTCTGTCACTGTTTCCCCATCTATTTCCCATGAAGTGATGGGACTGGATGCCATGATCTTAGTTTTCTGAATGTTGAGCTTTAAGCCAACTTTTTTACTCTCCTCTTTCACTTTCATCAAGAGGCTCTTTAGTTCTTCTTTGCTTTCTGCCATAAGGGTGGTGTCATCTGCATAACTAAGGTTATTGATATTTTTCCTGGCAATCTTGATTCCAGCTTGTGCTTCATCCAGACCAGCATTTCACATGATGTACTCTGCATATAAGTTAAATAAGCAGGGTGACAATATGCAGCCTTGACAGTCCTTTGCTGATTTGGAACCAGTTTGTTGTTCCATGTCCAGTTCTAACTGTTACTTCTTGATCTGCATACAGATTTCTCAGGAGGCAGGTCAGGTGGTCTGGTATTCCCATCTCTTGAAGAATTTTCCACAGTTTGTTGTGATCCACACAGTCAAAGGCTTTGGCGTTAGTTTATACTAATGATCTCCCAATTACACTACACAATTTGTTTCCATAAATCTGTCTTTTGTTAGATTTCTTCTTTAGGTATATTATCAGTTTTTTGTTGTTTTTTTTTATGGGTCAGCACTTTTATGTAAATTATCTCAAAACAACACAGTGAAACAGGTATTATTAGCTCCAAGGTGGTGCAGGCAGTGAATGGATGGCCGAGCTGGGTGGAGGGGAACGGATCCAGATCATCAGGGCCTATCCAGAGCATCCTTTCCACTACGGCAGGATGCTGCACCAGAAATACTACAAGGCCCTCACATCTAAACTGTAATTGTCTCAAGCTGAGCAAGTTTCTACCAACAATGTCAAAAAGGAACACCCTCTGTCAAAGAGGCCTGTCCAAAGACAAAATTCCAGGAGTCTCTTGGGTAAAGATCGATCATCGGTATTTCCACAACACAAAAGGCATCTTTGGGTTTCTTCTTTTTTAAGAATGTCAGGATCTGCCCTGCATGAATCTGAAGGTTCCGTGTGCTATTGTTGATTCTAAAGGAACATCTGGTTGCAGAGACAGGAATCGGCTCTAGGAGTTTGACTGTCAACTTGTAGAAGAAGGCTTCACAGTAGTAGCCCTTGAGCCATTTCAAATATTCTTATTGCAGTTATATGTGGTATTTTATAAAAAAAAAATGTTTCCCCCAATATTACTGGTATGCAGAAATACAATTAGTGTTTCTATGTGACCTGTGTCCAACAATCTTGACCAGATCTCTTATTAATTCTATTAATTTGGTTGTAGAGTTTTGTGCTTTACTATAAAGACTATCACCTGATTTAATGCCAGTTTGGTTTTTCTCCCTTTCCATCTATTATTTCTTATTATTTTCTTATTTGTACTAGTGAGTACCTATTGAACACTGATTAGTTACGAGCACATGCATTTTCACATTCTGTTTTTTTTTGAGCTTTCAGTGTTTCATCGTTGAGAATGGCATTTGCCATAGTATTTCAGGGACATCGTTCACTGGGGTCCTTGTTCTTTATAGTTTTATTTATAATCATTATTCAGTGCTTTTCCTGTCCATATTTGAGATGATCATTACCTTCCTTCTTTAGTCAGTTGTATGAATATATTTTCTAATGTTAAAAACCAGACACCAGGCCCCAAATGCAGTCAGTCATGCTAAACCCCATGTCACCAAACTAAGACTTACTTACAGTTTCTGGCTCTCCCAGAACTGCAGTCTTAAACTAGTCAGTCAGGAATCACCTGATTAGCATTAGTTAGGTCATCTACCTGACTGGACTCTTGCTATCCCCTAAAGGAAAAGGACCTTGAAATAACCAGCCTGCTTTTAGCCTAGTATGATTACCTTGTTCCTGCTCCCTTCTGCCTAGTCTCTCATATTGTATAGCTCCTTGGAGCTCCTTTCCATCTGCTAATGGAATGCTGCTTCATGAATCATTAAATAAAGCCAATAAAATCTTCAAAATTTTCTCAGTTGGATTTTGATTTTGGATTATAATATTTAACCAACCTGGTCTGAGATAAGCCCAACTTGGTCATGTTGTATTATATTTGCTGATCAATAACTGGTCTGTTGCCACTCTATTTAGGATTTTGTATATACATTCATGGGCAAAACTATCTCTGAGTTCTTTTCTTGCTTCTTGTCTGGGTATCAAAATTATGTTGCCTTTATATAATGAGTTGGAGAGTTAAGGCTTCCAGGGGACCTTAATGGCCCTTCTACCCAGAGTCAAGGCCATATCGGCAAGTTTTCTTGCTACCACCTTTTGTGGGATAGATGTTTCCATGGATTTCTTGTTGTTGTTTTTTAGTCGCTAAGTCATGTCCGACTCTTTTGCGACCTCCTGGACTGTAGCACACCAGGCTTCTCTGTCTATGGGATTTCCCAGACAAGAATACTGGAGTGGGTTCCCATTTCCTTCTCCAGGGGATTTTCCCATTCCTGGGATGGAACCTGCATCCCCTGCATTGGCAGGCAGATTCTTTACCACTGAGCCACCAAGGAAACCACCTTCATTAAGGATCTTCTTTAAGGCCCCAGCTTTATTTGAGACTCTAAGTGCTGACTTCCTCTTGCCAGGGCCTTGCACAGTATTTCTGCCCTTCTCCCTGAGTCTTGAACACCAAGTCCTTCTGTGCAGGATTTTACTGATGCCTTAGTGCACTCATGCTTTAGCATTAGTTGGCTTTCTTAGTTTTGTATTCGCTCGTAATTCTGACTTCTGAGGTTTTCTCTTAATTTCATGTCAACTTAGCCACAAATTTTAAAATATTAAAATATATGTATATGTCCCCAGAGTATTAGGTGTTTTATGGTAGGAAGGTTTGGTGTCATTCAGTCTACCATATTGCTCTATGTGGGAGCATTTTTTAAAATTAATTTTTAAAAACAGTTTTTTGAAGCCTAGGTAATATAATCACATATTTCAAAATTCAAAGGTACAAAAGAGTATACAGTGAAGAAAAGTCAGTCTCACCCTTTGCCTCCCCCATTTTCTCCAGCCAATGTTAAGTTTTTCTTACATAGTCTTTCAAAGAAATTCTATGCATAGAGAAACATAGGTTTATACAAATGATAGCATACTGAACCCACTGTTCTATATGTTGTTTTTTCTTTAACCTAATATTAAATTTTAGTTAGTTTTGAGAGGTTTAACAGGTAGCACGGAGAAAGCAATGGCACCCCACTCCAGTACTCTTGCCTGGAAAATCCTACGGATGGAGGAGCCTGGTGGGCTGCAGTCCATGGGGTCGCAAAGAGTCGGACACGACTGAGCGACTTCACTTTCACTTTTCACTTTCAAGCATTGGAGAAGGAAATGGCAACCCACTCCTGTGTTCTTGCCTGGAGAATCCCAGGGATGGTGGGGCCTGGTGGGCTGCCGTCTATGGGGTCGCACAGAGTCGGACACAGCTGAAGTGACTTAGCAGCAGCAGCAACAGGTAGCAAGACCAGAGGTCCTCAGGAGGCAGGAGTAAATAAACTCCAAGTGGCAGACGTTCCGCCCCCCCCTTCTCTATACAAAATTACAAGAGGCTTCTTTTAATTCTGTGTTGATAACACGTGGTTCCTTTTCTCAAACCTTGAGTGAACCAAAGCATTTTTCTTATGAAACTATGTATTTGCTTTGAAATCTGCCTTTTGGCTCTACCTAAGACTAACCTTTTTTTCTTTTCTCAAATCTTGGGCTGATAATGGCTCAACAAACCAGTATTCACGTCAATTGTTTTATGGCTGGGGGGGGTGCCATTCTATCTCAAAAATGCATATTCTGGGAGAAGGGCCTGAGGAGAAGGGCCCCTCAACCTTGAGGTGTTTCCCTTATCTGATTAGCAGCTTGCTAACAGACCTAGAAAGTGAAGTCGTTCAGTTGTGTCTGACTCTTTGTGACCCCATGGATTATAGCCTACCACGCTCCTCCATCCTTTGGATTTTCCAGGCAAGAGTACTGGAGTGGGTTGCCATTTCCTTCTCCTAAAATGCCTTGCTAAAAACTAACAAAGGGGCACTCTTTCTGTCCCCTTCTGATGTCTGTCAGAAGCTTTCCGTATCTCTTTTATACTTTAATAAAACTTCTCTATACAAAAAGCTCTGAGTAGTCAAGCCTTGTCTCTGGCCCCGGATTGAAATCCTCTCCTCTGGAGGTCACGAATCCCAGTGTAGCACAAGGCTTGCAACCGCAGCCTTTCAGTTTCATACTACATAAAATCTTTCCCATTAAAATTCTTATATAGACATAACACTTTTTAAAAAATTTATTTTTTTATTAAAGGATAATTGCTTTACAGAATTTTGTTGTTTTTTTGTCAAACCTCAATATAAATCAACCATAGGTATACATATATCACCTCCCTTTTGAACCTCCCTCTCATCTCCCTCCCCATCCCACCCCTCTAGGTTGATACAGAGCCCCTTTTTGAGTTTCCTGAGCCATACAGCAAATTCCTGTTGGCTATCTATTTTACATATGGTAATGTAAGTTTCCATGTTACTCTTTCCATACATCTCACCCTCTCCCCACGTCCATGTCTATTCTCTAGGTCTGTTTCTCCATTGCTGCCCTGCAAATAAATACTTCAGTACCATTTTTCTAGATTTTCTAGATTTCTAGACTAGTGCATAGTCTATATATGCATTAGATTATGACAGTTATCTTTCTCTTTCTGACTTACTTCACTCTGTATAATAGGTTCTAGGTTCATCTACCTCATTAAAACTGACTCAAATGTGTCCCTTTTTATGGCTGCATAATATTCCATTGTCTATGCTGCTGCTGCAACAAAGTCACATCAGTTGTGTCCAACTCTGTGCGACCCCATGGACAGCAGCCTACCCGGCTCCTCGGTCCCCGGGATTCTCTAGGCAAGAATACTGGAGTGGGTTGCCATGTCTTTCTCCATCCATTGTCTGTATGTACCACTAATTCTTTATCCATTCATCTGTCGATGGACATCTAAGTTGCTTCCATGTTCTAGCTATTGTAAATAGTGCTGCAATGAACAATGGGATACATGTGTCTTTTTCAATTTTTGTTTCCTCAGGGTATATGCCTAGGAGTGCGATTGCTGGGTCATATGGTGGTTTTATTCCTAGTTTTTTAAGGAATCTCTATACCATCTTCCATAGTGGCTGCATCAATTTACATTCCCACCAAAAGTGCAAGAGCATACCCTTTTCTCCACACCCTCTCCAGCATTTATTGTTTGTAGACTTTTTTTGTTTGTTTGTTCGTAGACTTTTTGATGATGACCATTCTGACTGGTGTGAGGTGATATCTCATTGTATTTTCGATTTGCATTTCTCTAATAATGAACGATGTTGAGCATCTTTTCATGTGCTTGTTAGCCATCTGTATGTCTTTGGAGAAATGTCTGTTTAGGTCTTTTTCCCACTTTTTGATAGGGTTGTTTGTTTTTCTGGTATTGAGTTGTATGAATTGCTTGTATATTTTGGAAATTAATCCTTTGTTCCTTGTTTCATTTGCTATTATTTTCTCCCATTCTGAGGGTTGTCTTTTTACCTTGCTTACAGTTTCCTTTGCTGTGCAAAAGCTTTTAAATTTAATCAGGTCCCACTTGTTTACTTTTGTTTTTATTTCCATTACTCTAGGAGGTAGGTCATAGAGGGTCTTGCTTTGATTTATGTCATTGAGTGTTCTGCCTATGTTTTGCTCTAAGAGTTTTATAGTTTCTGGTCTTACATTTAGGTGTTTAATCCATGTGAAGAGTTGACTCATTGGAAAAGTCTCTGATGCTGGGAGGGATTGGGGGCAGGAGGAGAAGGGGATGACAGAGGATGAGATGGCTGGATAACATCACTGACTTGATGGACATGAGTCTGAATGAACTCTGGGAGTTGATGATGGACGGGGAGGCCTGGTGTGCTGCGATTCATGGGGTCGCAAAGAGTCGGACATGACTGAGCGACTGACCTGAACTGAACTGATGGTGTTAGGAAGTGTTGTAATTTCATTCTTTTACATGTAACTGTCCAGTTTTCCCAGCACCATTTATTGAAGGGGCTGTCTTTGCCCTATTGTATATTTTTGCCTCCTTTGTCAAAAATAAGGTACCCATAAGTGGATGGGTTTATTTCTGGGCTTTCTATCTTGTTCCATTGGTCTATAGTTTTGTTTTTGTGGCAGTACCATACTGTCTTGATGACTGTAGCTTTGTAATATAATCTGAAGTCAGGAAGGTTGATTCTTCCAGTTCCATTCTTCTTTCTCAAGGCTGCTTTGGCTGTTTGGGGTCTTTTGTATTTCCATACGAATTGTGAAATTTTTTGTTCTAGTTCTGTGAAAAATGCCACTGATAATTTGGTAGGGATCACATTAAATCTGTAGATCATGTTTGGTAGTATAGACATTTTCACAGTACTGAGTCTTCCTACCTAGGAATATGGAATATCTCTCTGTCTGTTTATATTATCTTTGATTTCTTTCATCAGTGTCTTACAATTTTCTGTGCACAGTTCTTTTGTCTCCTTAGGTAAGTCTATTCCTAGATATTTAATTCTTTTTGTTGCAATGGTGAATGGGATTGATTCTTTAACTTCTCTTTCTGAATTTTCATTGTTAGTATAAAGAAATGCAAGTGATTTCTGTGTACTGATTTTGTATCCTGCAACTTTGCTAAATTCACCGACTAGCTCTAGTATTTTCTGATACTATCTTTAGGGTTTTCTATGTACAATATCGTGTCATCTGCAAACAGTGAGAGCTTTACTTCTTCTTTTCTGATCTGGATTCCTTTTATTTCTTTTTCTTCTCTGATTGCTGTAGCTAGGACTTCCAGAACTATGTTGAATAATAGTGGTGAAAGTGGACACCCTTGTCTTGCTCCTGATCTTAGGGGAATGTTTTTAGTTTTTCATCATTGAGAATAATGTTTACTGTAGGCTTATCATACTATGTTGAGGTAGACTATGCCCATTTTTTGAGTTTTAATCATAAATAGGTGCTGTATTTTGTCAAAGGCTTTTTTCTGCATCTATTGAGATTATCATATGGTTTTTATCTTTCAGTTTGTTAATATGGTGTATCACATCAATTGATTTGCGTATGTCAAAGAACAATTGCATCCCTGGAATAAACCTAACTTGATCATGGTGTATGATCAAGTTGTGTTGCTGAATTCTGTTTGCTAAAATTTTGTTGAGGATTTTTGCATCTATGTTCATCAGTGATATTGGCCTGTAGTTTTCTTTTTTTGTGTTGTCTTTGTCTGGGTTTGGTATCAGGGTGATAGTGGCCTCATAGAATGAGTTTGGAAGTGTTCCTTCCTCTACAATTTTTTGAAAGAGTTTTAGAAAGATAGGCATCAGCTCTTCTCTAAATGTTTGACAAAATTCTCCTGTGAAACCATTTGTCTGGGCATTTGTTTTTTGGGAGATTTTTGATCACAGCTTCAATTTCAGTGCTTGTAATTGGCTTGTTCATAATTCTTAATTCTTCCTGGTTTAGTCTTGGAAGGCTGAACATTTCTAAGAATCTGTCCATTTCTTCCGGGTTATCTATTTTATTGCCATATAGTTGTTCATAATAGTCTCTCATAATCCTTTCTATTTCTGCATTGTCTGTTGTAACCTCTCCTTTTTCATTTCTAATCTTGTTGATTTGATTCATCTCTCTTTTTTTCTTGAAGAGTCTGGCTAAAGGTTTGTCAATTTTGTTTATCTTCTCAAAAAACCAGTTTTTAGTTTTATTAATCTTTAGTATTGTTTCTTTCATTTCTTTTTCATTTATTTCTGCTCAGATCTTTATGATTTCTTCCCTCTACTAATTTTGGGGGGGTTTTGTTCTTCTTTTTCTGGTTGTTTTAGGTATAAAGTTAGGTTATCTATTGGATGGTTTTCTTGTTTCTTGAGGTAGGATTGTGTTGCTATAAACTTCCCTCTTAGAACTGCTTTTGCTGCATCCTATAGGTTTTGAGTTGTCGTGTTTTCATTGTCATTTGTTTCTAGAAATTTTTTGATTTCCCTTTTGATTTCTTCAGTAACTTGTTGGTTATTTAGAAGTATGTTGTTTAATCTCCATGTGTTTGTGTTTTTCACAGTTTTTTTCTTGTAATCGATATCTAGTTTCATAGTGTTGTGATCGGAGAAGATGCTTGATACGATTTCAATTTTCTTAAATTTACTGAGGTTTGATTTGTGACCCAAGATGTGATCTGGGTCATATTCCATGTGTACTTGAAATATTCCATGTGTACTTGAGAAGAAGGTGTATTCTTCTGGCTTTGGATGGAATGTCCTGAAGATATCAGTGAGATCTGTCTCATCTAATGCATAATTTACGGCTTGTGTTTCCTTATTAATTTTCTGTTTTGATGATCTGTCCATTGGTGTGAGTGGGGTGTTAAAATCTCCTACTATTATTGTATTACTGTCAATTTCTCCTTTTATGCTTGTTAGTGTTTGTATTATGTATTGAGGTGCTCCTATGTTGGGTGCATAGATATTTACAATTGTTATGTCTTCGTCTTGGATTGATCCCTTGATCATTATGTAATGTCCCTCCTCATTTCTTGTAATCTTTTTTATAGGGTCTATTTTGTCTGATATGAGGATTGATACTCCAGCTTTGTTTTGCTTTCCATTTGCATGGAATATAATTTTCCATCCTCTCACTTTCAGTCTATATGTGTCTTGAGGTCTCAAGTGGGTTTCTTGTAGACAGCATATATATGGGTCCTGTTTTTGTATCTGTTCAGCCAGTCTCTGTCTTTTGGTTGGAGCATTTAATCCATTTATATTGAAAGTAATTATTGAGATATATGTTCCTATTGCCATTTTCTTAATTGTTTCGGTTGATTTTGAGGATCTTTTTTCTTCTCTTGTATTTCTTGACTATATAAGTCCCTTTAACATTTGTTGTAAAGCTGGTTTGGTGGTACTGAATTCTCTTAACTTTTGCTTGTCTGAAAAGCTTTTTATTTCTCCATCAATTTTGAACAAGATTCTTGCTGGGTACAGTAATCTTGGTTGCAAATTTTTCCCTTTCACTACTTTAAATATATCCTGCCATTCCCTTCTGGGCTGTAGAATTTCTGTTGAAAGATCAGCTGTTAAGTGTATGTTACTTGTATGTTACTTGTTGCTTCTCTCTTGTGGCTTTTAATATTCTTTCTTTCTGTTTAGTCTTTGTTAGTTTGATTAGTATGTGTCTTGGTGTGTTTCTCCTTGGGTTTATTCTGTATGGGACTCTTTGTTCCTCTTGGACTTGATTGACTATTTCCTTTTCCATTTGGGGAAATTTTCAACTATAATCTCTTCAAAAAATTTCTCATACCCTTTCTTTTTCTCTTCTTCTTCTGGTACCCCTATAATTTGAATGTTGGTGTGTTTGATATTGTCCCAGAGGTCTCTGAGACTATCCTCAGTTCTTTTTATTCTTTTTAGTTTATACTGCTCTTCAGAACTTATTTCCACCATTTTATCTTCCAGCTCACTGAATCGTTATTCTGCTTCAGATATTCTGCTATTGATTCCTTCTAGAGTATTTTTAATTTCAGTAATTCTGTTGTTTGACTCTGCATATTTATTCTTTAATTCTTCTAGGTCTTTGTTAATTGATTCTTGCATTTTCTCCATTTGGTTTTCAGGGTTTTTGACCATCTTTACTTTCATTATTCTGAATTATTTTTCAGTTAATTCGCCTATTTCCTCTTCATTTATTTGGACTTCTGTGTTTCTAGTTTGTTCCTTCATTTGTGTAGTATTTCTCTGCCTTTTCCTTATTTTTTTAAAAACTTATTGTGTTTGAGGTCTCCTTTTCCCAGGCTTCAAGGAAAGTTGAATTCTTACCTTGAAGAAGGTTGAATTCGTTCTTCCTTTTGGTTTCTGCCCTGCTAAGGTTGGTCCAGTGGTTTGTGTAAGCTTTGTATAGGGTGAGATTTGTGCCGAGTTTTTGTTTGTCGCTTGTCTTTCCGCACAAGGCTGAGTGAGGTGGTAATCCTGTCTGCTGATGACTGGGTTTGTATTTTTGTTTTGTCTGTTGTTAGATGACGTGTCCGGCACAGAGTGCTGCTCCTGGTGGTTGGGTGATGCTGGGTCTTGTATTCAAGTGGTTTCATTTGTGTGAGTTCACACAATTTGATACTCCCTAGGATTAATTCTCTTGTAGTCTACAGTCTTGGAGTCTGTGCTCCCACTCCAAAGGCTCAGGGCTTGGATCTCTGGTCAAAAACAAAGATTCCACAAGTGGCATTAAGTGAGATTAAAACAAATATCCAAAAATGAGAAGCCAAAGATGAAGCCCAGACAAATGGCAAAATAAGTCAGGCAAATAATAATTAAAATAATGGAATATATACGT
This sequence comes from Bos indicus x Bos taurus, assembly GCF_003369695.1. Classification (NCBI taxonomy): domain Eukaryota; kingdom Metazoa; phylum Chordata; class Mammalia; order Artiodactyla; family Bovidae; genus Bos; species Bos indicus x Bos taurus. The sequence continues at coordinate 126,741,673 of NC_040076.1, forward strand.
ACACATATACACCCATGAGCAAAGTCAAAACAGTCCAACAAAAATAAAGTACAGTAGATTGACCCAGCAAACAAAGGAAATAAAAAATTATATTTACCAGTTAAGAACAAAACTAACTAAAGCACAAACTGCAAAACAAAACTAAAGCAAGGTGCCAAGTGGGGAATAAAGCAATGAAAACAAAACAAATATGCTGTTCAGTTCAGTTCAGTCACAGTTGTGTCTGACTCTTTGCAACCCCATGGACTGCACCGTGCCAGGCTTCCCTGTCCATCACCAACTCCTGGAGCCTACTCAAACTCATGTCCAACATGTCAGTCATGCCATCCAACCATCTCATCTTCTGTCATCCTCTTCTCCTCCTGCCCTCAATCTTTCCCAGCATCAGAGTCTTTTCAAATGAGTCAGTTCTTCGAATCAGGCGGCCAAAGTATTGGAGCTTTAGCTTCAGCACCAGTCCTTCCAATGAATAGTCAGGACTGATTTCCTTTAGGATGGACTGGTTGGATCTTCTTGCACTCCAAAGGACTCTCAAGAGTCTTCTCCAACACCACACTTCAAAAGCATCAATTCTTCAGTGCTCAGCTTTCTTTATAGTCCAACTCTCACATCCATACATGACTACTGGAAAAACCATAGCTTTGACTAGACAGACCTCTGTTGGCAAAGTAATGTCTCTGCTTTTAAATATGCTATCTAGGTTGGTCATAACTTCTTCCAAGGAGCAAGCGTCTTTTAATTTCATGGCTACAGTCACCATCTGCAGTGATTTTGGAGCCTAAAAAAAATAAAGTCTGTCACTGTTTTCATTGTTTCCTCATCTATTTGCCATGAAAGTGATAGGACCGGATGCCATGATCTTAGTTTTCTGAATGTTGAGTTTTAAGCCAACATTTTTACTCTCCTCTTTCACTTTCATCAAGAGGCTCTTTAGTTCTTCTTTGCTTTCTGCCATAAGGGTGGTGTCATCTGCATATCTGAGGTTATTGATATGTCTCCTGACACTCATGATTCCACCTTGTGCTTCATCCAGACCAGTGTTTCTCATGATGTACTCTGTATATAAGTTAAATAAGTAGGGTGACAATATACAGCCTTGATGTACTCCTTTCCTGATTTGGAGCCAGCCTTTTGTTCCATGTCCAGTTCTAATTGTTGCTTCCTGACCTGCATGCAGATTTCTCAAGAGGTAGGTCAGGTGGTTTGGTATTCCCATCTCTTTAAGAATTTCCCACAGTTTGTTGTGATCCACACAAAGGCTTTTGGCATAGTCAGTAAAGCCGAAGTAGATGTTTTTCTGGAACTCTCTTGCTTTTTCAGTAATCAAACAGATGTTGGCAATTTGATCTCTGGTTCCTCTGCCTTTTCTAAATGCAGCTTGAACATCTGGAAGTTTATGGTTCATGTACTGTTGAAGTCTGGCTTGGAGAATTTTGAGCATTACTTTACTAGCGTGTGAGATGAGTGCAATTGTGCAGTAGTTTGAGCATTCTTTGGCATTGCCTTTCTTTGGGATTAGAATGAAAACTGAACTTATGCAGTCCTGTGACCACTGCTGAGTTTTCCAGATTTGCTGGCATATTGAGTGCAGCACTTTCACAGCACCATCTTTTAGGATTTGAAATAGCTCAACTGGACTTCCATCACCTCCACTAGCTTTGTTTGTAGTGTAGTCAAGTGTAAGGCCCACTTGACTTTGCATTTCAAGGTGTTTGGCTCTAGGTGAGTGATCACACCATCGGAATTATCTGGGTTGTGAAGATCTTTATTGTATAGTTCTTCTGTGTATTCTTGCCACCTCTTCTTAATATCTTCTGCTGTCATTGGATCCATTTCTGTCCTTTATTGTGCCCATCTTTGCATGAAATGTTCCGTTGGTATCTCTAATATTCTTGAAAAGGAAAGAAAGAAAAAAAAGGAAGAATAGATATGCAAAGTTAAATAGAGGTATATGAAGAAGATTTATATACATTAAAGATTAACTGCAAGGGGAAAAGAACAGTAGGAAAGGCAAACAAAGGAATATATGTAGAAAAAATATAATAGGTTTTAAAAAACTAAAAATTAAAATGATAAAAAAGAGAAAAAAGAAAAAAAAAGATGAAAGAAAAAAACAGAAAAAAAGGAAAAACACCTCAGAACTGCAAAAGCTCAACATAGAGGCAGAGATTTATTACATTAAAAATTATGGCTGAATATACACATATACATATACATCCATTGGAGAAGGCAATGGCACCCCACTCCAGTACTTTTGCCTAGAAAATCCCATGGATGGAGGAGCCTGGTAGGCTGCAGTCCATGGGGTCGCTAGGAGTCGGACTTGACTGAGTGACTTCACTTTCACTTTTCACTTTCATGCATTGGAGAAGGAAATGGCAACCCACTCCAGTGTTCTTGCCTGGAGAATCCCAGGGACGGGGGAGCCTGGTGGGCTGCCGTCTATGGGGTCACACAGAGTCAGACGTGACTGACGTGACTTAGCAGTAGCGTATACATCCATAAGCAAAATCAAAACATTCCAACAAAAATAAAGTACAATAGATTGACTCGGTGAACAAAGGAAATCAAAAATTATATCTACCAGAACAAAACTAACTAAAACACAAACTGCAAACAAAACTAAAGCAAGGTGCCAATAGGGTAACAAAGCAATGAAAATAAAACTAACAAATATGTTGAGAGGAAAAGAGAGACGCAAAGAAAAAAAGAATAGATATGCAAAGTTAAATAGAGGTAGGTAAAGAAGATTTATATATGTTAAAGATTAACTGCAAGGAGAAAAGAACAGTAGGAAAAGCAAACAAAGGAATAAATGCAGGAAAAAGTAACATTAGTTTTTAAAAGATTAAAATTAAAAAAAGAGAGAAAGAAAGGAAAATTCCACAGAACTGCAAAAGCCCAACAAGTTAAAACATAAGAATAATAAATGTTTTTCTTGAGTCACTGCTGTCAGAGTCCTTTCCCTCACTGGGAGTCACAGTCCACCTCACCTCCCTAGGATGCCCTAAAACACTGTGGTGATCTCTGGACCTGCTGTGGGGGCAGCTCAGATTCTAATCTGGTCCTACTCCTGGGTGTTCTTGCCTCCAAAATCCACAGCTATCAGAACTAGTGTGTTTTCTTTTGTGGGAGCGCTCAATGACTTTTTGTATATTCCATAGACACAGAGTCTGCCTAGTTGATCATGTGGATTTAATCTGCAGCTTGTAGAGCTGGTGGGAAGGTTTGGTCTTCTTCCTTAGCCACACTGCCCCTGGGTTTCAGTTGTGGTTTTATTTCTACCTCTGCATGTGGGTTGTCCACTGGGGTCGTCCTGCAGCTGCCCTGGAGGACTTGGGCTTGTCCCTGTGAGGGCCAGGTGTGGAGATGGTGCAGCTGCTTGGGTCACAGGGGTTCTGGCAGCACCAGGTACCCAGAGGGGTTGGCAGCTAGGGCAGCAGGAAATATGGTGCTCTAGAAGGGTATGGCAACCAGTATTGGCCAATACACTCCAGTACTCTTGCCTGGAGAATCCCATGGATGGAGGAGCCTGGTGGGCTGCAGTCCATGGGGTCGCTAAGAGTTGGACAAGACTCAGCGACTTCACTTTCACTTTTCACTTTCCTGCATTGGAGAAGCAAATGGCAACCCACTCCAGTGTTCTTGCCTGGAGAATCCCAGGGACGGGGGAGCCTGGTGGGCTGCCGTCTATGGGGTCGCACAGAGTCGGACACGACTGAAGCGACTTAGCAGCAGCAGCAGCAGCAGAAAGGTATGGCAACCAGTATTGGCCAATACACTCCAGTATTCTTGCCTGGAGAACCGCCCTCCCTGACAGGCCTGGCAGGCCACAGTCTTCAAGACTGCAAAGAGTCAGACATGACCAAAGCGACCCTGCGTGCATAGACATAAGACTATTTTTGCCTGTGGCAGCTCTGCCCCAGTGAGCCCTGAGCGTGAAGGCGGCTCAGCTGCTTGGCTTGTGGGGACCCTGGTGGTGCCAAGTGTGTAGGGACACAGACTGTCTCCACTGCAGGAGTTATGGCCGTATCAGAGTCTTTTTTTGAGCATCTTGTAGCTGGTGTTCAGAGGCCTCTTCAGCCAGTCTTTCTCTGCAGCTCCGCCTGTTCAGGTACTTAGAGGGCTCCCTTGCCTGGGGTCCTTCTCTGTTGTTCGGCACATCAGGCACATAGAGGGGCACCCCTGGCTGGGGCCCTACTCTGTAAATCGGCGGTCAGGCATTTAAAGGGGCACCCTGGGTGAGGTCCTATGCTGTAGTTCAGTGCATCAGGCCTTTGATGGACCAGCCTCTCTATTGTTCAGCTGCCTTTGCTGGCGTGTGAGGTGAGAGAGGCTATGGTGATGGCTCCACCCTCTATGTGTGACTAGCAGTACCGCCTTGCTTCCATTGGCTGCCTGGCTTTTCTCTGCCAGCATTTCCCATCACGATCTCCTCCCTCACTTCCCCTTGATCTGTCTCTCCGCAGTCAACAGCAGCCCTTGGCCTGGGATTGCTTCATAATCCTGAAACTCGAGCTCCCAACTGCTGCACCTTCCAGGGGTCCCTCGTCCCCGTCTGGGGTATGTATGGCTGCAGCAAGGACGGTCTGATGCTCATTCCATTTAGGCTGCCACAGATCAGTTGTTTCACTCTCAGCTTTGTTTCTCCTCTGACTCAGACAATTGCCTTGTGTGGGGATCGGACCCCTGCTTCAGTTCCCCCACCCGCTGAGGGCAGGTCCGGTCCTACTAACACTCCTGTTTTCCCCCTAGTTCCTTTGTCCTACCGAGTTTTGCGTGGTTCTATATATTCTTTTCCACTGGTCAGGTACTCCTGTCGGCTCTCAACTGGTGTTCTGCATGCACTTCTGTGTCTGAAGGTGTATTCCTGATGTATCTGTGGAGAGAGATGTACTCCTCGTCCACCTACTCCTCTGCCATCTTTTTCTTCATTCAATAACACTTTTTTTGAATAGACTTGGTGGATATTTAGGATATTAGGATGCTCATCGTCTTCTGCCATTTCACGTGGGGCTGCAGAGAAAAACCTTGTGCATAAGATTTCATGCTCATGTCTGTCTATACACTCATAGGACAAATGTCTGAGTGAAACTTGCTTCATCAGTAGGGATGTATATTCATAATTTGATTGCTATTGCTGAATTACCCTCTGTATCAAATAATTCTTACAGCAACTTCTAAAAGTAATTGTTTCTTTACACTCTAGTGAATATGGTATAAGACTTTAAAATTCTTTTTCAAACTGGTAGGTGGAATATGGTACCTTGTAGTTTGTTGATGAAAAATCAAATAACAATCAAGCTATGAAAAAGGAAAGAGAATTTTGAGTCAAACTGAGGACTCCAACCCAGGAAACAGGTTCTCATCCATGGATCAAGAGTTAGAGATGCAGTTTTATACATATTTGAAATGAAGAAATTATGTATCATACAGGTTAGCGTTGTGTAAACAATTCATCAATTTTTTTTTTTTTTTTGTCAATAATGCATGTACAGACAAGCCTTTGGGCAATGCAACCCCTTATTTCAGATGAAAAAAAAAAATACATTAATCATAGAATTATAATGCTGGCACCTGAAGAAAGGGGCCAACTTTTTCTCAAAGGTTGATTTCATTCTCCTGCTTTGAGGTCTGGTTAACATATAATATAGATGCACACTGAACTTTGGGAAAGGCCTTCCACAAAGGGAGCATGTAATTTTTTTCCCCTTTCTTTCTTTGATTGTCTTGCCATAGAAAATTTATGATATTCTTCATCAAGTTTTAATTTGTATTTTTTATTACATGTGAGATTTAGCATTTCTTCATGTATAAAAAAGCCACATTTCCCTTCCTGTGAACCTACTGTACATATCTTTTTATTATTTTTTTCAATTTTTTTCTTATTTTGGTGTTTATATTGATTTCTGGAAGCTCATTCTATATCAGGGGAGATGGAATATTTTTATACTGAGTAATTAGCAAACATTTGGCAGATACCATCTACTCCCCAAAATGTGTTCTGAACTAATTTTTCAAGGCAATTTCTGTTGTATTGATTGTGATCAAATATAACATATGCCATGTGTTATTGTTTTCCCTCTACAACATAAATGATATGGTACCTTTCAGGAAAATCTAGAACACACCAACAAACAAATCCACCACCCAGTATTTCATAAGATACTTTTCACAGGCATAGAGGCATGCTTTTAAGGCTGTATAATAGTCTAAGTGTGCGAATCCTTGGGGAAATTACTACATCCAACAAAGGACTTTTATGGGTGTCATAGTCAGGCTCTCGTAGAAGGCAAACCCATTGCAGCTAGTATGAGGGGAAAGGCCTACAGGGATGAAGACCGAGTGCAAAGTGGTGCCATCCTGAGCAGTGCAGCTCTGCGGATGTTGATGGCCCCGGAACTGGCGGGGAGGAGCCAGGAAATTCAACTGTCAGCTCTAAGAATCAACTTTTTGGTCCTCCGGCTTCCAGGTAGCGGCTCTCGGGGCAGCAGTTCCTGGGGAGCAGATCCCAGGCTCTGAAGCATGTATGTCATCTGAGGTGAGAGGGGGTGGAGGTGTAGAGTCTCAGGGGGTTCCGGCATCCAGGGTTGAACGAGGCCAATCCAGAGAACAGCCTGCATGCTGGAGCTGAGACGAGGTGACCACAGCGTGGCTGAGGTCTTTACTGAGAAAGCAACTGAGGGCCAAGAAGGCAGGTGGGAAGCACGGACTTCATAGATTCATGGCCACTAGTGTATTAATGTCTGGCTTTCAAGTTTCAGTCCAAGTTGACCCACCATCATCCCAGGGAGAAGCTCCGACAGCAGGAGTTGGCAAACTTTTTCTGTAAAAAGCCAGACAGTAAATATTTTAGGCTTGCAGGCCATCATCTCTGTTGAAATCACTCCATTCTGCCACTGGAGTCTGAAAGCAGCAACCAGATACGTAAATGAACGAACATGCATGTGCTCTAAGCAAACTTTCTTCCTGACACTGAAATTCAACTGATATGTCATGAAATATTATTTCTCTTTCAACTTTTTAAAACCATTTAAAAATGTATAGGAAAGCTACTATCAACAAAAACAGAAAATATGTGTCGGGAAAGATGTGGAAACATTGAAACCTTTGAGCGCTGTGGGTGAGAATGTAAACTGGGGCAGCCACTTCTGAAAACAGTTTGCAGCTTCCTCAAAAAATTAGAAGTAGAGCTATCATATATAATACAGTAATCAACTTTCAGGTATTTATCTTAAAAAAATGAAAATACTAATTCAAAAAATGTATGCACCCCCATGGTCATTGAAGCATTATTTATAACAGACAAGACATGGAAATAATGTGTCCATTGTTGGATGAATAGATAAAGAAAATGTGATATTTATATACAGTTATCTATATATACACAATAGAATGATATTCAGCTATAAAAAAGAATGAAATCTTGCTATTTGCAACAACATGAATGAAACTTGAGGGCATTATGCTAAATGAAATAAGTCAAACAGAGAGAGACAAATACTGTATGATCACACTTACATGTGGCATCTAGAAGAAAAAACCAAACTCAAGCTCATGCAGAACAATTGGAGGTTGCCAGAGGCAGGGGGTGAGACGAGGGAGAAGGTATGGTTATAAAATAAGTAAGTCGTAGAGATGTGCTTCCCTGGTGGCTCAGAAGGTAAAGAATCCACCTGCAGTGTGGGAGACCTCGGTTCAATCCCTGGGTTGGGAAGATCCCCTGGAGGAGGGCATGGCAACCCACTTCAGTATTCTTGCCTGGAGAATCCCCATGGACAGCGGAGCCTGGCGGGCTACAGTCCATGGGTCACAAAGAGTCAGACCCGATTGAGTGACTAAGCACGCATGCATAGAGATGTAAAGTACAGCATGGTGACTGTATCGGATAGTACTGTACTACATATCTGACAGCTGCTAAGAGAACAGATCTAAAGGTTCTCATCATAAGAAAAAAGATTTGTAACGACGTATGGTGACGGAAGTTAGCCAGACTTATTTTGATGATCATTTTGCAGTGTGTGTATTGACTAATTCAAGTTATATACTTGAAACAATATAACGTTATATGTCAATTATATAGGAAAACAATATGGTAGTTCCTTAAAAAATTAAAAATAGAATTACATACACATACGTGTGTGTGTGTGTGTGTGTGTGTACTCAGTCACTCAGTTCTGTCTGACTTTTTGTGACCCCATGGACTGTAACCCGCCAGGCTCCTCTGTTATGGAATTTTCTTGGCAAGAATACTGAAATGGGTGCTGGGCTGTGCTTAGTTGCTCAGTCGTGTCTGATTCTCTGCAACCCCATGGACTGTAGCCTGCCAGGCTCCTCTGTCCATGGGGATTTGCCAGGCAAGAATACTTGAATGGGTAGATGCTTCTCCAGAGGATCTTCCCAACGCAGGGATTGAACCTGGGTCTCCCACATTGGAGGTGGTTCTTTACTGTCTGAGCCACCAGGGAAGCCCAATCCTCCCTAATTCAGATAAAAAATCCCATATGGCAAATAATTAAAAATGTCATCCATAAGGAAGAGGGTAGATGAATAATCTTTATTCATAGTGAGTGTAAGAAAAATGTGCTATGTTATTGAAAAGCAGAAATAAACTTTGACACATGCTCTGCAAACATCACCATGGAGAGATCCTTACGAACTTTTCCCTAAACCCGGTGGCCTTCCTCCTCAAGGACAAAAGAGGTAATGCTGTCGAGCCTTTCCCTGTTTTGAGCTGGGATGTGAATGATCTGCCTCAAATCATCAGAGCATCTTTCCTCTTCTGCTTCTCTCTCTGCTATTTTTGAAGACCACTGTAAGTTACCAGCTATCGTTTTGGTTCCTTGACAGATAGCATGGTTTTCCATAAAAACAGACCGAAAGAAAGTGATGGCTAAGCAAGTGACTATAATACATCAATTGCATGAAATATTACATATCTCTTTAAAGAATAAATGAGAAGTCTATGTAACAGTATGGAAAACATTGCTCCACTGGTCTAAATAGAAAATAGAACAGTCAGTGACAGATGGCCAGAGTGACTCCAGCTATGTTAAATCCGTGCACACACCTCCTGGACTGGAAGGGACTCAGGGAGTTAAAATGGCCATGCAAGCATTTGGTGGACATGAAATCTGGGTCCACGAACATAAAAAGAACAAGTGTTCCACACACAAAGTGGTCTGAGTTCACATTCTGGCTCTTACACTTCTTAGCTTTGTCATTTGTGACACAAGCTCATCTACTCTTGAGTCTCAGCCTCAGAGAAGAGGAATAATTAGGGGCTTCCTTGGTGGCTCAGACGGTAAAGCGTCTGCCTGCAATGCGGGAGACCTGGGTTTGATTCCTGGGTCTGATTCCTGGGTCAGAAAGATCCCCTGGAGAAGGAAATGGCAATCCACTCCAGCACTCTTGCCTGGAAGATCCCAAGGACGGAGGAGCCTGATAGGCTATAGTCCATGGGGTCACAAAGAATCGGACATGACTGAGTGACTTCACTTTCACTTTCCCTGGCGGTCCAGAGGCTAAGATTCCACGCTCACAATGCAGGGGGCCCAGGTTCTATCCCTGGTCAGGGAACTAGATCCCACATGCCGCAACTGAAAAGGATCCTGCATGCGGCAATGAAAATTAAAGATCCCATGTGCCACAACTAACACATGTTGCAGCCAAATAAATAAATAAAAATAAATATTTAAAAAGAAATTATTAAAAGAAAGGAACAATTAAGTATGTGTTACCTAATAGGTTCAATAAGCAGTCGGAATTACCTATGCTGCTGCTGCTGCTGCTAAGTCGCTTCAGTAAGCGTGTCCGACTCTGTGCGACCCCATAGACAGCAGCCCACCAGGCTCCCCCGTCCCTGGGATTCTCCAGGCAAGAACACCGGAGTGGGTTGCCATTTCTTTCTCCAATGCATGAAACTGAAAAGTGAGAGTGAAGTCGCTGAGTCGTATCCAACTCTTAGCAACCCCATGGACTGCAGCCTACCAGGCTCCTCCATCCATGGGATTTTCCAGGCAAGAGTACTGGAGTCGGGTGCCAGTGCCTTCTCTGAGAAGAAATTTTCAAGTGTTGTTACCAAGTGATTTTAATAACTTTAAAGACTGAAAGATTTTTGATTAATAGTAATTTATTTTCTTTGTAGAAAGTTTAAGAAGTACACACAAATAAATAAATACCTGTTTCAAATCCTGAATCTGCTTGCCACTCCTTAGGATGTCAGGTATCTCCCTTAGTCTGCTCTTCTGTAAATTGAGTCCAATAACATCTATTCTCAAGGTTGCATGAGTATTAAATAAGGTAATGTACAATGATCAGCCTGGCAGACAAAAAATGCTCAGATTGGTGATGATTAATAGCACAGTTGCTATGAAAGAGATGTATTTCTTCATTCCCCTGCCCCACAGACTCATAAACTCTTGTTCCATTTCTCCTGAAATACATACTCTCTCTCTCTCTTTAAAAAATATCTATTTATTTAATTTATTTGGCTGCACCAGGTCTTGGTTGCAGCATGCAGGATCTTCAGTCTTCAGCATGTGAACTCCTAGTTGCGGCATGTGGGGTCTAGTTCCCTGAGCAGGGATTTAACTTGACCCCCTGCATTGGGAGCACAGAGTCTTAGCCACTGGACCACCAGGAAAGACCCCTCACTATTTCTCTTGATGTCAACAAGAATCTATTTCCAGTTTAGCCAGAAAGAGGAGGGACTCTAGCAGAAATGTGACCAGTTTATCCAAGAAACAGTCAAAATTGCCAACCCATATATTTAAAAATTTCACTGACATCTAACTGGTATATAATAGACAGTATATCTTCAAGTATATAATTTGATAAAATTTGACATATGTAAATTTCTCGTGTGACCAGCACCCCAGTGGAGAGGGTGAAGGGATCCAGCCCTCACCAACATTTCTCTGTGGCTTTGTGACCCTCCCCTAGTCCCCTTTCCCTCCCCCAGATAACCACTGGTCTGCGTTTTGTCACTGTAGATTAGTTTGCACTTTCTAGAATTGTATACAAATATATCACACAGCACATTATCTCTTATGACTGGCTTCATTCGCTCAAGACGGCAACTTTGAGATTGACGCCTTGTTGGCTGTGTTGGTTGTTCGTGTCTTCATTTTGCCGAGCAGCGAGTACTCCATCTTTGGGACAGACATATCACAGCTTCGTTTTCTATTTACCTGTTAATGAACACTTCAGTTGTCTCCATTTTTGGGCAATTACACTAAAGCATTCCAATCCCAAAGAAAGGCAATGCCAGAGAATGCCCAAACTACCACATGATGGCACTTATCTCTTACGCTGGCAAAGTAATGTTCAAAATTCTCCAAGCCAGACTCCAACAGTACGCAAACCATGAACTTCCAGGTGTTCAAGCTGGATTTAGAAAAGGCAGAGAAACCAGAGATCAAATTGCCAACATCTGTTGGATCATTGAAAAAGCAAGAGAATTCCAGAAAAACATCTACTTCTGCTTTATTGACTATGCCAAAAGCCTTTGACTGTGTGGATCACAACAAACTGGAAAATTCTGAAAGAGATGGGAATACCAGACCACCTGCTCTGCCTCCTGAGAAATCTGTGTGCAGGTCAAGAAGCAACAGTTAGAACTGGACATGGAACAACAGACTGGTTCCAAATTGGAAAGGAATACATCAAGGTTGTATATTGTAACCCTTCTTCAGTTCAGTTCAGTCACTCAGTCATGTCCGACTCTTTGCGACCCCATGAATTGCAGCATGCCAGGCCTCCCTGTCCACCACCAACTCCTGGAGTTCACTCAGACTCACATCTATCAAGTCAGTGATGCCATCCAGCCATCTCATACTCTGTCGTCCTCTTCTCCTCCTGCCCCCAATCCCTCCCAGCATCAGAGTCTTTTCCAGTGAGTCAGCTCTTCTCATGAGGTGGCCAAAGTACTGGAGTTTCAGCTTTAGCATCATTCCTTCCAAAGAAATCCCAGGGCTGATCTCTTTCAGAATGGACTGGTTGGATCTCCTTGCAGTCCAAGGGACTCTCAAGAGTCTTCTCCAACATCACAGTTCAAAAGCATCAATTCTTTGGTGCTCGGCCTTCTTCACAGTCCAACTCTCACATCCATACATGACCACAGGAAAAACCATAGCCTTGACTAGATGAACCTTTGTTGGCAAAGTAATGTCTCTGCTTTTGAATATGCTATCTAGGTTGGTCATAACTCTCCTTCCAAGGAGTAAGCGTCTTTTAATTTCATGGCTGCAGTCACCATTTGCAGCAGAGTACATCATGCAAAATGCTGGACTGGATGAAGCACAAGCTGGAATCAAGATTGCCAGGAGAAATATCAATAACCCCAGATATGCAGATGACACTACCCTTATGGCAGAAAGCAAAGAACTGAAGAGCCTCTTGATGAAAGTGAAAGAGGAGAATGAAAAAGTTGGCTTAAAACTCAACATTCAGAAAACAAAGATCATGGCATCTGGTCCCATCACTTCATGGTAAGTAGACGGGGAAACAGTGGAAACAGTGGCTGACTTTATTTTTTTGGGCTCCAAAATCACTGCAGATGGTGACTGCAGCCATGAAATTAAAAGACGCTTGCTCCTTGGAAGGAAAATTATGACCAACCTAGACAGCATATTAAAAAACAGAGGCATTACTTTGCCAACAAAGGTCCATCTAGTCAAAGCTATGGTTTTTCCAGTAGTCATGTATGGATATGAGAGTTGGACTGTGAAGAAGGCTGAGCGCCAAAGAATTGATGCTTTTGAAGTGTGGTTTTGGAGAAGACTCTTGAGAGTCCTTTGGAGTGCAAGGAGATCCAACCAGTCCATCCTAAAGGAAATCAGTCCTGACTATTCATTGGAAGGACTGGTGCTGAAGCTGAAACTCCAATACTTTGCCCACCTGATGAGAAGAACCAACTTGTTGGAAAAGACCCTGATGCTGGGAAAGATTGAAGGTGGGAAGAGAAGGGAATGACAGAGAATGAGTTGGTTGGATGGCAGGAACGACTGGATGGACATGAGCTTGAGTAAACTCTGGGAGTTTGTGATGGACAGGGAAGCCTGGCGTGCTGCAGTCCATGGGGTTGCAAAGAGTCAGACATGACTGAGTGACTGAACTGAACTGACATGTCTCTGTGTAAACATATGTTTTTGTTTCTCTCAATCCAATCTTAAAAATCACTCTTATCTCCAAATGCCACACACGTCCAGCTTTACTCTCAAGGATATAGAGTCAGAGGAGGCACCTTGTCTTTGGGTTTAACTTTGCTCATGTGTTTAATAGGCCTTCACCATCACAGGTCGCAGGGGCTCCATTTTCTCTTACATTTAGTGCATGAGCCCTGTGGGTCAGTTGGAATTTTAGGCAGGAGGTTTATGGCGATCACTGTAGGGATCCATACTCAAGGATTTCCTGAGAGCCTGGCTCTAGACAAGGTCAGAGGTCTGAGTCTGCAGTGCATCTGGCTTCTCAGCTCCACCACGAGGCCAAGAAACAAGGCGAAACTGAACACAGAAAAGGCAGTGTGATTTGAGATTGCTGGGCCAGGCACCCTCTGTCAGGACTGCTTGCCTCCTCCCACTGACCTGCTCTTGCTTTTTACTAAGAAGCAAGATGCCTGGAGTGACGTGACTTAGAAACAAATGGGACACGTTGGGATCTTTTTAACCAGAAGGAAATGTCTACATTATTTACCAATTAACTCCTTGCTCCTCCTCAGGGGCAGTGCTTTAGCTCCAGGGTTCTATAATCACGTAGGAAATATTTCCACTATCACGATGCTCATCCAAAAATAAATAAATATCAGCACCCCCACTGATGTTTCCTTATTTGCTGAAGGAAAAAGAAGATAAACACAGTTATTGTGACTCACAATATTTGTGTAAAAGGCACCACACTAGCGCCTTCCTAAGTACTCCCAACAATAATATTTTGGAAACTTTAATTTTTTATCTCTGGTGGCTCCATGCCAATTTGATTCAGCTTCAGGCTTTTTCCCTCAATGTTAACACCTAAGTAAGTCAGAGAGCATTGGGGTATCACCTGGTGCTTCTAGGAATAGCTTCTGCCCCCAGACGTGGACCCCTCTACATGGAGTTGACAGCACTTGAATCTGTGCAGAGCAGCTCCTGATGGCTAAAGCAGGGACTCTCCAACTTGAGTTAACTGTCAGAATCTCCTGGAAGGCAGGTTGACCAGATGGCTGGGGTCTGCCCGAGAGCTCTGACTCAGCAGGTCTGGCAGGGAAGGGTCTGAGCATTTGTATTTCTATTAAGTTTCCAGGTGATATTGATGCTACTGGTCCTGGGTCCTCACTTTGAAAACCACTAGTCTAATGTTTCTCTTTCTTTCCAAAGTTCCCCAAAATGTTAACTCACAGCTGGGGAACTGACTCGCAGAGCCCCGAGAAGAGGTGTTCCTCCCTCCCCTAGGGATTTGTGCTTAAATGGGAGGATTAGTAGGGAGAGGTAAGAAGCTGGTTCCCAGGCCTGGATAAAGGGGGGTTGTCTGAAGGGGCTCAAGAGTCCGACTATGGTCGCTGACCATGTTCTAGAAGGTCCCCAGAAATGGTCACTCCCTGAAAAGAGGTTTATCCTGGACTCTCTCTGGCCATCCAAAGTGCAGGGTGTCTGAGCCAGAGAGAGGAGGGAGCCTGAGGCCTGAGCCTTGGGCCCTAGTCTGTCCGTCTGCCCCAGAATGTGTCCAAAGACTGGGCAGGAAGTTCCATCAGTGAGCCAGGCCAATGCATATATACACTGGGAATGTGTCATGGTGGGGAGTCCAGCCCCCTGAGATCTGGGTTTGTGTGGGGATAAGAGGCTTGCCAGGTGGGCTCACTGAGGAGCTGGCAGGCAGGTGTGGGGAACCATAGCTTGAGGGTAGGGGTGACTCAGGCCCCATCCCAGCTCAGTGCCCTGTGTCTGGGCTCAGCAAATGAGGTGTGTGTCTAGCCCTTAGGGTGCTTTGTTGACCTAAGTGCTCTAGGTCCCAGAGCTGCCTCCTTGGCCCACCTGTCTCCCTGAATTCTGGCCCAGCCTCCTGATCGCAGATTTTGATAGCACCCCTTTATCCTGGCTGTGGTCCGCACTCCCCCAGGTGCACACAAACCTCTAATTGACACACTCCTGGTCTGTCTGAAGTCAGACACCCTGGAGGCGGACCCTTGCTGCTTCCGTGTCTCCCCGTCTGGCTTCCAGATTCCTGGTCCCTGGTGACCCCTCTGGGTCCCTCCCACTCAGAGGCTGGGCAGGGAGCTGGGCCAAATCCTACCTCTTGCTTCTTGGTAGGAGGGGACTCGCTGCCACTGAGGCTCTCATCCATCTGTTTTCAAGTCCTGAAGCCTTGAGTTCCAGCTCCACCCACTGGTCTAGCGAGCAGGACACCTCTGGACCCACACTTTCCTCCCTGGGCAGGTCCCTCAGCCTCTCAGGATGAAGACTCTGACGTGGTGTCAGGACTCTTGTGAAGATTCCCTAAGAGACTACTCAGAACATGCGTGGTAGGGCCTCCTTGGTCTCTGCCCCCACTTATAGCACTGTGGTCCACTTTGACCCCTGTGTCCAACACTAAAACCTTGCCCCCTGGTTGGCAATCTGGAGCATGGGCTGGATGCTGGGGAGACGTGGGCATTGAGACAGAACCCAGTGAGGCTGAAAGGGTGGTCAGGACTCTCCCCCAGGTTGTGAAAGTTCAGATGATGTGGGAATCTGAAAAATGGTAGAAGATGCTCTGAAAATACAATTCCTGGATATAAAGACTCCACAGAGAGGGTTCTTAGACTGGAAGGAACCAGGGGACTGAGGCAGCCATTCTACTCTGAGGGAGCACTAATTCTGGTGACACACCCCCCAGGAAGATCATCTTTTCCCTTAGAGTTTAAGGGGTCCTGAACCTCTCCCTCAGCTATGGGGCCTCACACTGCATGGATTCTTTGTGTGTATATATGTGCGTGCTCAGTTGCTTGGTTGTGTCTGACTCTATAACCCCATGGACTGTAGTTCGCCAGGCTCCTGTTGTCCATGGAATTTTTCAGGCAAGAATACTGGAGTGGAATTCCATGCCCTCCTCCAGGGGATCTTCCCAACTCAGGGACTGAACCCAGATCTCTTGCGTCTTCTGCATTGGCAAGCAGGTTCTTTACCAGTAGCACCACCTGCACCGATGCTTTATGTTTCAAATGGGAAGAACAAAGAGTAAGTGGGTGGCCCCTTGCATGGATTGGATTTAGGGACCCAGAGGACAGTAGCCATCCTGACATAGGCATCATCCTTTACCGCTGACCACAGACTTTTGGCCCCTGATGGAAGCAGCACACTCACTCTCCAGTCTCTGGAGGAAGGAATGGAGGCTGATGCCAGCTGGGGACTTGCCTTAAGGGCACAGGCTGGCAAGCAATGGAGCCAGGCTCTGGGATGCACCCACAGCAGCCTGGATTGCTGTTCCCATGCTCCTTCATCTCAGGAAGAATACCTGATTCCATCATCAGAGTGAGGGCTGGGTGAGTCGGTGTCTTTAGCCATAGACTTGAAATTAGGAGCTACCGAGGGAAGAGCACTTCTTCCTATGGACTGTCCTCTAGAGGCATGTGGAGAAGCTGGGGGTGCCACAGAAAATATGGAAATACTGCATGGAACCTACTTACACTAAAAAATTCATTGTAGTTTCACTAAAATCCCAACTTGGATTTCCTGTCTTTTCTCCCCTCCCTCCTTCCTTCCTTCCTCCCCTTAGTGAACATCTTGTTGTTGGAGAAGTCTGGTAGGCACTTAGGTCTGCAGCTGCATGAGCTGGGAGACTCTAGGCCATGAGCGCATGGCAGTGAGTGCAGAGACGGACGCCCCCGTGCCCTGGAGGAGGGCATCACCACCACCACGAACTGAATCCCTGTCATCAGCATCAGTGATCCGGGGAGGTTTCCTCTGGACCCTCAGGACAGAAGCCTGACTCAAAGGAAAAAGGAACCTTCTCTGTCACTTAGTCAGAAGCGTCTTCAGGGGCATCCCAGGAGGCTGCCAGGGCTCTTCCGTAGGGCAACTGGGGGACAGGAACACAGGTAGCACCACGATAGTCGCAGGTGCCACTCACGTGGCATCTTCCAGCCCCCACCTGTTTGTGTCCCTGTGGAAGGAACAGGCCTTCTTGGTAGCATGGGTCAGGACCTTTGGGTCCCAAATGCCTCTGCCTGTGGACAAGAACATCATCATGGGTTCTACCCATGAGGCTGAAGTCTGGGAGGAGAGCTCCAGGCACTTGGTTGGGGTGGTGGGGAGGGGGTGGTTGCCTGATGCCCTGATCTGTTAAGATGAGGGGCTTATGGTTCAGACAGAACAAGGTGATATCCCCTTCAGAGAGAACCTGAGGGGTTGAAGGAAATGTCATCAGGGTTTTGGGCCGCTCTCTTGAGACTGAGGCTTCTCAGTCTCAGGCTTCGCAGTCTTAATGATGACATTTGTTTAGAAATGTATCGTGTGCCTAGTTCAGCAGAGGACACAATCGCACAGACCCCCATGAGCTGACCCCTGTGGCATATTAATAATTTTAAGAATTTATTTAAGCAAAAATCAATTCAGATGGGGCTGCACCAAACTGGAAGAGGTTAAGATGGCTCTGCAGACGGGAGCCAGGGAAAGACTTTCATGTCAATTGCAGAAGTGAAGAAAGGACACTGATTTGTAATCACTAAAAGCCTGGTTGGCTGTTTCTGATTCGTTGTTCTTAGCATTGTCAGGATGCTGAGGCATTTACAGTCTTGGATTTTGGATTGCTTATGTGGATGCCATGGCATTGGAGTCACTTAAATATAACAGACTCCTTGTTTAATTAACACCTTGGTGGGTATTTCCCACACCAGACTGTTTCATTTGTAAATCAGCTGTTTCAATAATGTGTGTGTGCATGCATGCTAAGTTGCTTCAGTCATGTCTGAATCTGTGCCACCCTATGGACTGTAGCCCGCCAGACTCCTCTGTCCCTGGGATTCTCCAGGCAAGAATACTGGAGTGGGTTGCCATGCCCTCCTCCAGGGGATCTTCCCAACCCAGGGATCAAACCTGCATCTCCTGCATTGGTAGGCGGCTTCTTTACCACTGAGACACCTGGGAAGGCCATTAATTCTTTAAAGGATGATAATACTTTAAAGGATGATAAAGGGTCTAACAGGGTCTGCACTGCTGGTTTGGTTCATAATCATGGAGCTTTGGGTGAGAGCTGGGAACATTCTGCCAGGAAAGGGCCATGAAGGAACTGAATTACTGACAATTAGTTGAGGTAGTGGGTGTGTGGGAGGGCCCCCGGGGTTGCCTGGGTATTGAACTTGTAGAAAAACCTCAGGTAACTCTGCTCCAGTCTTTGGCTTGATTGGAGGGCAGTATCCCAGGGGCTCCTGGGTTTAGCAGAGGGCTTAGTGCATAGCAAGGGCCCAATACCTTGTTCTTGAAGATACTTTTACATTTTACATGTGTAGGGAAACCAAACCCCCAAGGGGTTATCTGACCAAGATCATGAAGGTTGTTTCCAGTTGACTCGTTGACTTTCTACCACAGTCCTTGCTTCTCCATCAGCCACAGAACGTCATTCATTCACGGAGTATGTATTCAATCTTCCTCATCTAAAGGGCGAGAAGCTGTGGGTACAATGGAGGTCCTCCCTATCCTTGGAATCACTGACCATCTAGTGAGGAAGATGCAATAAGTACATAAACTACATGCCGTACTTACCAAGTGATTTAAATGGACTGGCTTTCAGCTCTCACTAATACGAACACAGCTGACTCTCTGGGAAGCCAAGTAACACCCAGAAACGGAGACATGGGGCTAGCGTGTGGGGCCTGCACCCACCACCCATCCAGTGAGCTGCTGGCTCCCAGCTGTTTCCTCGTTGCCCTCTGAGGGGACCAGGGCCTCCTGGTAGGGGGATTAGCTTTGCAAAACCTCTCCTCCAGCAAGTTCATGTTATAAAACCTTCTTTTAACAGGATTCGTCTTACAGTCCTATTTTGGGAGTCACCTGTGAGACCTGTTGTCCTGATGTGGGTTCAGCATCATGTCACCGGAGCAGCTTTCCTGGGTCACAGTCATCGCTTGGTCATCCACTCCCAGCTCAGACCCAGAAAGTCTCGTCCCCTGAGCCCTACGGCTCTGCCTGGGCACCCACTCCCCTCCTGCCTGGTCCCTCCTTCCCGTGTCCACTGCAGGGTCACCAGGAGCTCCCACCAGCCTGGGGCAGGCTGTCCGTCCTGTCCTTGGGAGGCTTCGTGGTGTCAAGTGGATGAAACAAGAGGTACCTGTGGGGTCTCCCTCATGTCTCACAGCCACCAGGTCTCACCTATTGTCCTTCTTTATTTAGATGGGCCCAGGGGTGCTCTGGAGAAGGTAATGGCACCCCACCCCAGTACTCTTGCCTGGAAAATCCCACGGACGGAGGAGCCTGGTGGGCTGCAGTCCATGGAGTTGCGAAGAGTCGGACACGACTGAGCGACTTCACTTTCACTTTTCACTCTCATGCACTGGAGAAGGAAATGGCAACCCACTCCAGTGTTCTTGCCTGGAGAATCCCAGGGATGGGGGAGCCTGGTGGGCTGCCGTCTCTGGGGTCACACAGAGTTGGACACGACTGAAGTGACTTAGCAGCAACAGCAGCAGGGGTGCTCAGTGCCTGCAGGATCTCCTGGTTCTCATCCCATCCCAGCACTGCCCACAGGTGATTCACTAAGCAACTCTGTGCCGGCTGCAAAGAGAGGCTGCTCATTCACATGCCCCTCCTGCGTACAGGGCTCTCTTGGGCAGGCATCTCCCAGGATAAGGAGCTCACCTGGGCCGGCACTGAGCTGCCCATGGGGCTCGAGTGGGGAGGCCCCTTCCAGAGGCTAGGACTCACCTGGGCAGCTCATGGGGCTCTTCTGGGCAGGCCCCTTCCAGGGCCCGGGGCCCTCTGGGTGGGCACCCTGGCCTGGGTCGGCGCAAAGGAACCATGCACAGAGCCCTTCTGCAGAGCACCCCTAGCCCCACCTGCTGGTCAGAGCTGACCCTGAGCACCTCAGAGCAGGACCCGAACTAAGAAGCAGCAGCTCCTGGACAGGTCTGTCACCCTGGGATTCATTCTGGGCAGCCTCCCTCCTCTGGCTCTTCCAGAGGCTTCCACTGCCCTGGGGCACCAGGCCTGTCTCCGCCCAGCCCCCTTCCTCTCTTGACTCATGGGATTGTCTCGCAAGGAGTGGGTATTCTGGATGTTACCTCCCACTTGTGGGCCAGGTAAAATGATTAGAAAACAAGCCAGAGCTGCAGATCATGTTCATCCTGACCCTCAGAACCCCACATTCCTTGGAGCAGACCAGCACAGCAAAACCCATTTTCTATAACCGTGAGCCCCTGATGGGTGATAGCTGGCTGACTTGGGCAGCCTGACTGGGCCGGCCAGCCCTTCCCAGGTGTGCCTCCCCGGGACTGTGAGCACCACCTCCGGGCAGCAAGAGCACCTCCGGGTGCACCTCAAGCCATACTTGCTGCCCCGTCAGCCGTGGATGGGCTAGTAAGGGACCCTGACTGTGAGTGTGGCCTGAGAGGGCCTGTCAGGAGTTGCCCGGCTGCCACCTGCCAAGAAGAAGAGGATGTATCGCCTCACCTGCTGCTGGAAGTTCTTGATAGACAGATGCGAGGAAAGAAAAAAAGCAGTGGGGGCGGGGGGCCAAGAAAGGAGGGGTAGCCCAGACAGGTAAACAGAAAATTTCCAGAACACCCAGGCCACGACCATCCGTGTGGCCTGCGATTCAGCATGCGAGCTGTTGCTGGTGTTGCTCCAAGCCCTTTCCTGCAGCCCCTAAGGTCCTTGCACATATTCGGGTGTTTTACCAGAAAGGGGAGATAAGCTTCAGGAACCACTAATTCACGGGTCAGGTAATGTTTACTCAGGGATGCCTCCACACATGCACCAGCTTTCCAATGAGGACGCTCCCTGTGGGGGGCTGCTGGCCCATGTGGGAGAAAGTACCAGAACTCTGACCAACTGCAGAATTCTCCTCAGCATAGCAAGTAGCCCGATTGGGTTTTCATCTGTGTAACTGCCTGCTTATTCTTTTCAAAAAATATTCACGCTGTACCAGGTCTTCGTTGTGGCATGCGGGAATCTTTAATTGTGGCATGCAGACTCTTAGTTGTGGCCTATGGGATCCAGTTCCCCAACCAGGGATTGAACAGGGTCCCCCCATTGGGAACGTGGAGTCTCAGCTACTGGACCACCGAGGAAGTCCTGCCTGCCTCTTAATTACTGATGTGAATGGTAACGTTGAAGGGTCTCAATCAGGAGCCTGAAATGCTTCCAGAAGTCTATAGGGCAGGGCCTGTGTGTGTGGCTATCCTGTGGCTTTTATGACAAATGACAAGCTGGGGTTTTTAAAACAACAGGAATTCATCCTCCCCCAGCTCTGGAGACCAGACCTCTCAATCAAGGTGTGGGCAGGGCCATGCTTTCTGAGGAGGCTCCAGGGAATGTTCCTTCTTGCCTCTACCAGATTCTGGGGGCTCTGGGCATCTCTGGGCTTGTGGCGACCTCCCTCTCAACTCCATCTTCTTGCGGCCTCTCTCTCGGGCTCTCCTCTTCTGTCTCATATGAGGACACTGGCATTGGATTTGGGTCACCCTCATCCAGGATGACCTCTTCTCAGCTTCTTCACTAAGTCTGCAATGACCCTTTGTTTCAGGTAAGGTCCCTTCATATGTTCTGGGGGACACACCTTTTGGGGCCACCACTCAACACACTGTCTTTGTAATAAAAGAACCCTTGCATGTTAGACGACTGAGGTCTGTATAACCTGGCGTGGCAGCAGCCATGTAGGTGGGGCTCTGGGGAGAATGAGGACCCTGGAGACATGATGGGGTGTCAAGGCCTTGTGGGGTGAGTGGCCAGGCTTCTTCCCAGCTCACCTGTGGTTTTTTCACTTTGATGGTGGCACAGGGTTGGCCTTGCCACTGGGTTTTGTTTGTTTTTAAGCAGTCGGATTATCAGTCTTTCTGTGTGGCTTTCGATTTTTGACATATTTGAAAAAACCTTCCCTATTCTGATAATATAACAATTGTTATACCTTGAGTTCTTTTAAAATTGTTACGTTCTTGGTTTCACATATTTGGTCGAGCTGGAGTGTGTGTGTATCACATGTGAGATAGGAGACTTTTTTTCCTAGACAGTTACAATTTTCTCAATAAAGATCCCTCTTTACCCAACTATCTGCAATATTAATCTTTTACTAACATCATGTATGTTTGGAGGTTTACGTATGACGTTTTTATTGTTTTGTTCGTCTGAGAATCCATGAATCTAGATGGAGTTCAAAGACAAAATCAGCTTTATTTTTATTTTTGTTCATCTGAGAATCCATGTTTCACAGCAATTCCAAAGCACATGTCTTTTCACACTGTGAGATCTTTGAATCAGGAGACATCTAGTAGGTCATAGATTAATTGGTTTAATATCAGAGAGTGAGTTTCCTCTAGCTGCTGGTGTCCTTTCTCAGGTTCCCTTAGCTGTTCAGAGTTCTCTGTGGTTTCATACAAATGTCAGGATGGTTGTTTGGTCTCTGTGAAAAATGCCATTGGAATTCGGCTAAGAATTGCATTGAAAATTATATATTCTTTTGGGTGGAATGGACATTTTAGCACTACTGATTGTTTTTCATCCACGAACACAGGATATCATTCCATTTATTTGCATCTTTGACTTCTTCATTAATGTCTCAATATTTTCAGTGTGCACATATTTCAAGTCCTTAGTTAAATTTATTCCTTGGTATTTTGTTATTTTTGATGCAGCTGCAAACTGATTTTCTCTTTCTGATGGTTTGTTATTGGTGTTGAGAAACACAGTTGATTTTTGTGTGTTGATTTGTAACTTTACTGAATTCCTATATTAGTTCTAATAGTTTGTTGTTGGAATAATGCAGAAAATTGGAACTGTTAAGAGTTCACTCTTTGTCACATCCTGGTCATCTGCAATATGGAAGACACAGTGGCTCCTGATATAACCTTCTCACAGTTCCTGTCAGTTACATGTGAATTCCTAGGAGAGCCGTGATGTTTCTTTGTGTGAACTGAAGTGGGTAAGGCTTGGACTTTGTAGAGAAATGTTTTTCCCTGTAACGTGATGTTTTCTGTGTTTTCTGGTGTGGTACTGACATGGGGTTTCGGAATGTTACTGACTTCCCAGTAATTTCAAACATAAAACTTTGCATTAACAAAAGAAAGTACTTTTATCTGCATGATTTATTGATTTTTAATGTGATTACAAATTCTTTATAAGACATGTGTTTAGCAAATATTTTTCTCCCACTATGAGGCTTATCTTTTGGTTTTTGAATTTAGTATCCCTAAGTAAAAATTTTTAGTTGTAGACAGTACATGTTATTAATTCCCCACTCCTTTTTCTGTGTGGGCTTTTCATGCTGTACATTAAAAGTCAAAGCTCCTGACCTATGTGACAAACCCATGGCCATGTTTATTTTCTTCTATAATGTTTATATTTTTAAATGTGTCTGTGGACAATTTTGAGTGATTTTAGGTGTGAGTTATAAACTTTGTATGTACGTTCATTTCATTGCGTATGGTTTCTAATTGTTTTAGAACTCTTTGAGAAATCATGGGATACTGGCCTCCATCTCTTTGAATTCCCAAAGTATAATAGATTCAGCAGGACTGTCAGCAGGGATCTTGGCCTCCATGGGAACTGTTGAGCGGGTGAGGCCTGCATTTCACAAGTGGCCAGCAGAGGGCGATAAGCCTACCTCTCTTAGCAGTGCAGGACCTGCCTGACTTGGCCGCAGATTTGGCTCTGTGCACAGCTGACAAGGAGGGCTTCCTAGGTGGCGCTAGTGGTAAAAAAAAAAAAGCCACCTGTCGATGCAGGAGACCTAAGAGAGGGAGTTCACTTCTTGGGCCAGGAAGATCCCCTGGAGGAGGAAATGACAACCCACTTCAGTGTTCTTGAGAATCCTGTGGATGGAAGAGCCTGGTGGGCTACAGTCCATGGGGTTGCAAAGAGTCAGACATAACTGAAGTGACTTAGCACAGATGACAGGACATGCCAGGGATTTGGTTTCATGACAATTCAGAGCTGGAACCACATTTAGTGGATCTGTTTCTTCAGGACCTGCTGTAAGGTTATGCCATGGGAGAAAAAGTGGTGAAAAATTGGGGAGAATCTTCTCTAAGTGGCTGACTGCTGGGGGTCTGTCATTAGAGGACTCAGCAAAGGAAGGGCTTGATGTGCACAGTTGTGTGTTTAGTTTTGTGTGCAAAGCAGATGATGTGCAGTGTCCTTTGGCTTGTGATGTTCCATTTTCCAAGCGATTTATTGAGGGACATATCCTTAGGGTGTGAGAGTTGGACCATAAAGAAAGCCGAGTGCTGAAGAATTGATGATTTTGAATTGTGGTGCTAGAGAAGACTCTCGAGAGTCCCCTGGACTGCAAGGGAGCAAACTAGTCAGTCCTAAAGGAAATCAACCCTGAATATTCATTGGAAGGACTGATGTTGAAGCTCCAATACTTTGGCCACCTGATGGAAGAGCTGCCTCAAGACCCCTGAGGCTGGGAAGGATTGAAGGCAAAAAGGGAAGGGGGCAGCAGAAGATGAGATGGTTAGACA
Organism: Bos indicus x Bos taurus; assembly: GCF_003369695.1. Lineage (NCBI taxonomy): Eukaryota > Metazoa > Chordata > Mammalia > Artiodactyla > Bovidae > Bos > Bos indicus x Bos taurus. Next base: position 126,766,301 of record NC_040076.1, read on the forward strand.
GCATCACTGACTCAATGGACATGAGTTTGACCAAATTCTGGTAGATAGTGAAGGACAGGGAAGCCTGGCGAGCTGCAGTCCACGGGGTCGTGGAGTTGGACACGACTTAGTGACAAACAACATTCTTTGGCTACTCTATGTCCTTTATATGGCAGCTTTGTCATAAATTAACTGACCACATATTTGTGGGTTTATTCCTGGGCGTTCTCTTCTATTCCTCTGGCCCATGCATCTCTTGTACCATTTCTACACTGTCTTATTTCTGTAGCTTCAGAATATGAAGTCAAGGGCAGAGTTTCCTCCAGCTGCTGGTCTCCTTTGTCAGGCTCCCCTTGGCTGTTTGGGGTCCTCTGTGTTCCATATGAACCTCACATGATTCAACCCAATCTCCAACTGCCTCCTATGCCTGTGAGACTTCTCTCAGCCAGAGCAATCTGAAAAAGCCAAGTCCATCATGTCATCCCACTGCTCAAAACCCTCCCTCATTGCAGGATCTTACCAGTCCCTCTTACTCATTTTGTTCTGGCCACACTCATCTCCTTGCTGTTTTTGAGATGGGAGGATCTTTCCCTACATTTCTGTAAGACTCCCTTTCCTCATCTTCCTCAGATCTTGGTTCAAATGTAACCTTCCTAGTGAGGTCTTGCTGGAGAATCTTAGAATTCTAAGTTTATTTTAAACTTAGAATAAACCTAAGTTTATTTTTTAAATATTTACTCATTTACTTATTTGGCTGTGCCGGGTCTTTCTTCTGGCACACGGGATCTTTGATCTTCACTGTGGCGTGTGGGGTCTTTTGTTGAGGGATGCAATCTCTTAGTGGGAGCATGTGGGATCTAGTTCTCTGACCAGGGATTGAACCCATGTCCCTTGCATTGGGAAAGTGGAGTCTTAGCCACAAGACCACTAAGGAAGCCCCTAATTTTAAACTGTATCCCAGCCCCTCCAGCTCCATACACAGCACTGTCTCCCTTCCCTGCTTTACTTTGCTCCATTATACTTCTCACAATCAGACACATTTTACGTCTTCGTCTCATCTGCCTCCTCTCCTCAGAATGCAAGCTGCAAGGAGGCAGTGGTCGTGGCTGTATTCTTACCTGACACCAACTTCTGATGTAGAGTTTGAGAGACTGGGGATCAGGATTTGGAATTCATGTTAGCCCATATTGCAGTGTTTCCCAAACTTCTAAAAAACGCCCCATATTAACATAAATATTGCAGGCTCCATACTGCAAAGGGCCTCTGGATGAAAACTGTGGTCTCACCTACGCATTTGTATGGGTCAAGATTTTGTTGAGATTTTTCTGTAGTATGAAGTACAAAAACAGGTGTTTGCACTTTCAAGTGTATGAATTTTACTGACTATGCCTTTTCAAACTATGTCTGAGCCCTCTATCTCCTCAGGGAGATTCTGACATGCCTCTCGAAGCATCCCTCAGTCTGCCCAGCACCGAGTCTGTCTAAAATGATGGGTGCTTTTTTAACAGTGCAGTGTGGCCTTCTCAGTTCTGGGTGGAGTTGAGAATATGTGTTAAATTTGGAAAACAATGTTGTCTACTCTGGACAGAACTTTTTTTTGATGAGCAAAAACTCCATGTATCTAAGACCATGTCAAAAAGTAGATCAATACAAAGAAAGCACAAAGGCTTTGATAGTATGAAATAAAGACAATTTGAGACAACGCAGAAAACTAAATAAATCCAAATAGGGCTTTAAGCAGGTTATACCTTCTCTGCTGTTAATACCTAGACATAAGCTTAAAACATGGCACCAAATGGCTCACCAAACTAAGATGTCACATGGCAAAACGATAAGCTACAGAGACTTTCAGCCACAAGAGACTAAACCTCAGGTGAAGATGTGAACGAGGAATGAAGACTCATGGTCTCTGGACACGGTCTCTGGTCAGTTTATTTCTAAAGTACATCAGGTATACCCAAGGCAGGTATTCTCTGAAGGACCACGCTGGCCGTTGAGACTTAGGGTAGTAGGGAAACTCACATGGCAACTGCAACAGGAAGGGACTCTGCTTGGCCTCAGGTGGCTCTTATTTTGGAATCATGAAACTTGAAAAGGGAAACCCACCAAAAATACGGTCTCCTCTATCTGAAGAACTAGCTTGTATCATGAATAAAACTTGCATAGAACCTCTTGATGCTTCTATTCTAAGGTCTATTCTTTTCTTTAAAATGATGAGTCTATAGATGCCCATTATATCCAGTTGACCGATGGTGAGTTCAACTATGCCCTTACCAGTTTTTCTAAGGTCTGTTCTAATACATGGGCTTATGTGGAAGTCTGGTACTTCAATAAAAAGAAGATGCTTAAGAGATTCAGAACCCTATTCCTTCATCTTTACCAACCTGCAATTCCTCTGGGGTTGCAGGGGCTAGGTCTTATCAAGGTCTGTTTAGAAATAATAAGAGGCTGCTGAGGGTAGTAATGGGGAAGATCCTGGCTCCTTTCACTGGGGGCACAAGTCAGCTCTAAACTGTGGACTCAGATGAGTGGAACATACCCCCACATACTGGACGTGCACGGCTCTCGGGAACGACGGGTCTTGCACAGCACCTGCACACGGCAGGTCCTCCAGACAAGTCTGCTGAATGAACAAACAAGGGCCTCGGTCCAAACAACCAGCCCAGATAAACGCCGCAGGAGGTTTCTGCACCCTTTTCAGATGGCTTGCTCTTCTGTCATTGAGGACTCCTCACTTGCTATTCCCTTCCTAATAGGTGAGTTATGGTCATTCTAATGAGCAGAGATTCTCACATCAGTGAGAAAGTGAGGTCACGCAGAGAGTGGACAGGCTTCTTGTAATTTATTTGTTATTTCCAAGCAACAGCTACAAAAGTTTTTAATTTTTATAATACTCTTGATAAGAAAATAAAATTTAAATAAAAATACATTCTCAACAGTACAACATGGTTACACAAATTCACTACATTAAGTTTTGATAACTTACATTTTCAAACTGGACACTGTAAAAACCAATATTTACTAGCAACATATTAATTTCCAAGTTAATAAAAATGGAAGCAGATAGTATCAATCGAGACTGGTAATTTAGAATGAGTCCTGTAGTTTTCACATACTGTAAGGACACCTAAAAGGCTTTGAGGCTTTTTGTCTTTACAGGATGTACCGTTAGAACAAATTAAAGGTGCTTTTACTTAAAAATGACATCTGTCTTCTAAAACCTGGCATGAATAAGCCTTTCTGAAAAATGAATGAAATTAGGCTTCAGAAACAGAAACAAAAGCTACATCATTCATCACCCTTTTTTTTTTTTTTGTACAATAAGCAAAGCCTTGTTTTGACACTTAAATCATTACCCGTGATATTATAAACATACTTCTTTGGCAAAGAAAATAGTTCAATTTGATAAATTATATTCCTGGGAGTAAAAAATGTTGCTATTGCCTATTATCATATTAAATGAATATTAAAAAACAAAGCTAAACAAAGAACAAACGATGACAACAAAACAAGCGACACGCCACCATAATTTCAAATGATGGAAATGGCTAAACTAAGAACCAAGTCGGCATTTATGGCAAGAGTTCCTCCGGATCATCCTTTGCTTGCTTTCTTGGGGTTTTCACGGCGTTAGGGTAAAGTGAGCTGCCATGTATTTTTCAAGTTTGGAAAAGGGAGAGAAAGCAGATCAGGTAGTAAAAATCAAAGTACTCATAAGTAACAGCGGAAGAATGAGGCCCTTGGAAGCAAGTAAAAGTACCTCGGTTATCTTTGGGTCCCACTGACATGGTCTCTTATTTCAGAAGACTTTCAAAGAAAATTTCATTTCACATTACTTGTTTTTAGGCTGTGCCAAGGTGGTTAATTCCAGTCAAACTGGCTGTTTAAAAGTGAAGAAAAGAACTAGTAACTGAATTCTTTTCAAATTCTGAGTTACATATTCAGACAGCCTTGGTCCCTTTGAGAACACTGTGATCTTTAAAAACAGTCATAACTTGGTATTATGTTACCAAGGGCTTGATATTAGAAATGTCAGAATATAAGTCAAGAAGCCACTGGAGAGCAATGAGTGGTACCTGGCAATGCTCACATGGCCTTTCCAGGCGTACATTCAGAGACTCTGAAAAGGAAATTTCAATCTGAATAAAATTCAACAGTGAGAAATGGATTAAAACAGTAAAATTCTTTCACACTGATTAATCAGTGGAGTTTATGGAATCTACAAATTCATAAAATTTAAAAGTCTTTTTCAAACTTGTCTTTAAAATGGGCCAGGAATAACTTAATGCAGACTAGGACTGATCCTTAAATAAAACTAACTGATTTTTACAAGTCCTTTAGAGAAATACATTGCTTAGTTGTAATCATTTATGGAACTTTGATTGTTTGCCAATGGTCTTTAAAAATAATTACCCAGTAACGTTATAATTTAAAAACAATCACTCACCAATAACATAATTGGCAAAGTGTATCTTGAAATATAGCTTATGTTCAGGGAAACAAAAAAGCACTACTAGCTAGACTTACATTAATAAGTCACAGTTTTAAACAGAAACGTGTAAAATACTCCAAGGTTCAAAGTACCACATTTAGAAAATGTTTTGAATTTAAAAACACGTAGTAAGAGTACCATGGTTTTTAATACTGATGAAGCGAAGTGTATTCCTCTTAACTTCAAGGTGGCCACTTGCTTCGACTGCTTATTTACAGTTGTGATTTTTAGGATAAAGGTAAATTATTAGGGAAAAACAGGATTCAAACAGTTGCTTGCCCAATTCCATTTGGCTAGCAGGCAATAAGGAAACAGCAGTGAAATATAAACATTTTCAAGAAAGCATTATTTCTAGACTTAAACACTGATCATTCAACTGATCATAAAGGTTAGATACCATGGAGTATCTGAAGCATAATCTGGGGTCGCCCAGATGAGTAAAGTGCACCGAGTGACTGTCCTCGAGTTGGATCTCACCCTCACGTGGGGAGGAGGGCGTCCCGTGGTGGCGGCCCTTATAATGACGGGGCAACGAGTGAAGTCAAGTGATTGTACCACCACCTGTCCCCACTGTTTACTTTCTCTTCTTTTTCAGAAGTGAAGTCCTTAGAAGTCACAACAGCCTGAACTCTCAAATCAAAAATATGAGTACCTGATGTTTAAACGGTGAAAAAAAATTTAGTGGTCTGGTTGTATTTCATCTGCCATCACTCATCCCACATGTAAACAAGATGCAGACAACAGTACATGTTCCCTGATTTCTCCTATCTGAGCTGTTTGCATCTCTAAATGGGTAAAAGGGTCCACCAACTTCCAAGGATACTGTGGTAGTTTCTAAAGTTTCTGTCACTGTCTCTAATGTAATCTGTAATGACCGATGGGCCAAAGGAGATCTTTTTTGTTTTTTTTTGAAGAGGAAGGGTCTAGATGAACTAAACGGAAAGCTCTGAATAGTCATGGATTGAAATTTTCTAGTAAAACACAATGTTGGCAGTATAGAGCAGGCACTAATGGTAGTGAAAAGTCCACAGAACATGGAGTGTTACAAGAAGAGATGGTTTCTTGCTATGGAGGAGTTCTCCTTTTGTTATAAAGCTTCTTTAGGAAGAGTCTTTCTATTAAAAAGAAGTTGCAGAAACATGGCTTTCGACACATAAGATATGAAGGGAATCCTGGGTTTTAAATTCTCTAGTGAAACATCACACCAGAATTTCCAAACAGTTAGTTTCAATTATTAAATATTAAATACAATGTGAATGCAGATGACAGTGAAGCCGATGTTCATTCTTAAATACTATGAACAAAATACACGATGAATTGAAAAACTCCAACTAAAATATCTTCCAGTTCTTCCGAATCAATTGGCCAAACTCTAAAATATTTTCCCGATTGGATTTTCCCTAGAAAATAATAAAAATAATTTTTCAAATGTTGAAGAAAATTGTAAAAAGTAACAAATATCTCATAGTATCCAGTGTCTGTAATTCTCTCTTGCCAAGTCCTACGTCACTGATTCAGCAAGCTTTTTGTGACTACCCAGTAAATGTCAGGCACTGTTTGAGCAACTGTGGACACAGAGGTGAAGACAAATGACAAACCCTTGGCCCTGTGGAGCCTATATTCTGCTACAGAGAAAATAAGATAAACAAATAAAATATTTAGCACAAGAAAGAGTGCTAGGTTTTAAGTGAGAAAAATACAACTGGAAGGGGTATAGTGTGTGTGGGTACGGTGGGGGAGAATACTACTCAGGAAGGATGCCAAGCACTGGCTAGAACCTCACGGAAACCTGCCATGGCTCCAAGAAAACTGCATTACTTTACCGCTGGAAGAGAACAAAATATACTAATGTAGAAAAGACAGTAACAGGATGCTTACAATAACCTTTTTACTGTACTGAGCCTTCCATCTAGGCAGAACACAAATATTTATACCGGTCAAACTGATTTTTACTGTTTATAAAACACAATTAAAATGATCAATCCACGTAAGTTAAAAAAAATACTTAAAATGGTTGGGGCCAAGATTCAAAGCCCCCTTATGAATCAGCTCTATGGCTTCCCTGATAGCTCAGTTGGAAAGAATCCGCCTGCAATGCGGGAGACCTGGGTTCAACCCCAACTGTACCTCTGTGCAAACAGAAGCCTGATTCTAGTGCTGGTGCTGGGTAGCCCCCATGGTTCAGGGGAAGCCAGGGTAAATTCAGACAAGGTTTCTTTCCTTTTGAGGAAGAAACAGCTCTTTCTGCCTCTAGACACTATTATTATAAATGTGAACTATTGCAGCCCAGCTGTGACCATAAGGGCACCAGCCTGAGGAAGACAGAAATCATCTTGTTTGATTTCTAATGGCTGAGTGGCTGGATCATCCTTGATGACAGTGTTGAGCTAAACTAGCTAAATGTAGAAATCAGGACTTATAATTTGTGAGATTAAATGTTTTCCTATTATTTAAGCCATTGAGATTTTCTGTTACTTGCTGCTAAAAAAAATCTAATTGATGGAATGTAAAGTACTTGGCACAGTGTCTAGTGGTGAGGAGGAAGGTCCTTAATAACTGTTGTTGCTGTTCCTATCAGTGTCCATCTGCCTCTGAGATGGATCCAAAGCATCAATTATAAAATACTTCTAGCACTGTCAAAGCTAATTTTTTTTGTACTTAGGATGTATAAAGGTACTGTGACAGATAAAGAAGAGGATCAGTAAAAATCAAAACAAGAAGCTACTAAGTATTCAATTCAATGATTAAACTGAAATATAACACTGAAGGTGACGATAAGGTACTGCCCCAACACAATGAATGATGCTAGAATTGAAAAGACTCCTGCAGGAGTGACTCCGGAGATTCCTGCACAAGAGAAAGGTTTTAAGTTGGTCTTGAGAGAGGAAGGTAGGCAGGAGACCTGCACTTCGGGTGTGAGTAGAGGGTAGCAGAGGAAAGTGCAAACTGTGTTCAAAAATGTCTGAAGTATCTTAACAGTACTTACTTGCTCCCGTATTTTGCACTACTTGATCTTTTCTTCCTATACTTTTCATGAGGTTCATCTAGCTTCTCTATGACACTTTTTATTTGTTGAATTGTCTTGAAGGTTGTTACAGAATCCTCAATTACAAAGTTGGAATAGTCATCAGGCTCTTTCTGTGGTCCTTGATAGACTGCTATAGTTCCACAAGCCTCTACAAGAAGAAATGAAATCTCTGATCAGACAACTAAATTCATTAAGCATAATCTGTAATATAAATAAAGAACTTTTCAAGAGGGGCTCAAGCTGGGAAAAGCTCCCTTGGAAATGCATAGACAACCAAAATCCATACATTTTATTAATTATAATTACATATGCAAAAACAATATTTTTATTTAAAGAACTCCTTTGGGAGTTTGTCACCTTCCATATAGGTAACATTTTGATAAATGCCTTTGACTGTGTGGATCACGATAAACTGTGGAAAATTCTGAAAGAGATGGGAATACCAGACCACCTGACCTGCCTCTTGAGAAACCTGTACGCAGGTCAGGAAGCAACAGTTAGAACTGGACATGGAACAACAGACTGGTTCCAAATAGGAAAAAGAGTATGTCAAGGCTATATATTGTCACTCTGTTTATTTAACTTATACGCAGAGTACATCATGAGAAACGTTGGGCTGGAGGAAGCACAAGCTGGAATCAAGATTGCCGGGAGAAATATCAATAACCTCAGATATGCAGATGACACCACCCTTATGGCAGGAAGCGAAGAGGAACTAAAAAGCCTCTTGATGAAAGTGAAAGTGGAGAGTGAAAAAGTTGGCTTAAAGCTCAACATTCAGAAAACTAAGATCATGGCATCCAGTCCCATCACTTCATGGGAAATAGATGGGGAAACAGTGGAAACAGTGTCAGATTTTTGGGGGCTCCAAAATCACTGCAGACGGTGACTGCAGCCATGAAATTAAAAGACACTTACTCCTTGGAAGGAGGGTTATGACCAACTTAGATAGCATATTCAAAAGCAGAGGAATTACTTTGCCAACAAAGGTCCATCTAGTCAAGGCTATGGTTTTTCCAGTGGTCATGTATGGATGTAAGAGTTGGACTGTGAAGAAGGCTGAGTGCCGAAGAATTGATGCTTTTGAACTGCGGTGTTGAAGAAGACTCTTGAGAGTCCCTTGGACTGCAAGGAGATCCAACCAGTCCATTCTAAAGGAGATTAGTCCTGGGTGTTCTTTGGAAGGAATGATGCTAAAGCTGAAACTCCAGTACTTTGGCCACCTCATGCGAAGAGTTGACTCATTGGAAAAGACTCTGATGCTGGGAGGGACTGGGGGCAGGAGGATAAGGGGACGACAGAGGATGAGATGGCTGGATGGCATCACCGACTCAATGAACATGAGTGTGAGTGAACTCCGGGAGTTGGTGATGGACAGGGAGGCCTGGCATGCTGCAATTCATGGTGTTGCAAAGAGTTGGACACGAATGAGCAACTGAACTGAACTGAACTGAATGAGAATCTTTTGACTTTAAGATAATGCCAAAGCAACACTTCAGGTACTGGTAATGAAGGATCATGATTATATAAAAGAATTTTAATTATATACTTACCTTCCATTTTATGCAGCTTAAGTAAACTGAGGGTGAAAAGGGAGTAAATTCTTTCTGTTTCTCTGTCTTCGTCAATATCTATTTGTATGTCTGCAGGGACACCTCTGTGTAAAAATGAAATAAAACACACTGGAAAAATATCATTTTGTTAACATGCTAAAGACTTCTGACTGTTTGAGACTGAAAACAGAAACACAGAATTTTGTAAAAGGAACCTTAGGAATCTAGTCTAACTTGATAATTAAATAGATTGAGATTCTTAGGTTTGGTCATTATGTGACTATACTCAAAAGGAAGAGGATTTTAAGTGCAATCATTTTCACTACTTGTGCTTCATCATATTACTTTATAAGTCTGTAAAGCTACCATGGCTGTTCCACGCAATTACAACAAGAATGCTAGGCCCTTCTTCCTCAATACCTTGCTCAAGTTTGCACGTCTATTTAAACACTGCCCTTTTTTTGACTTATGAAACCACAATTTACTGAGAATATTTTCATCACCCCAAAAGAATCTCTGTATTCATTAAGTACTCCCCATTGTTCCCTCCCTCAAATCCCTCACAACTGCTAATCTACTTTGTCACCATAAATTTACCTATGCTGGATACTTCATGTAAGTGTTACCCTGAAGTACATGGCCTTTGTGTCGGACTTCTTTTAGCATGTTTTTCTGGCTTTTTTTCAGCATGTTTTCAAGATGCATCCATGCACGTATCAGGACATCATTCCGTTTTATGGATGAATAATATCTCATTGTATGGATACAGCATTTAAGACACTGCCTTTGTAATCAAAAAGAAACTTACGCAGTACACGGCTTACAGCCGAGAGCATTTTCACTAGTCTCCAGACAGCAGAGCCAGTTTCCGTTTAGATATGCGGAGGGGTGATAAGAGCTGAGTCTGTTCTGATTGCATCGGCTCACCCTGCAGAGCACATCTATCCATTCATTAGCTTCTACACAATTATTTGCCTGGACATAGAGTGGTTTCTCCGTGTGTATCACTTGGAACATCTTCACAGACAATTAAGACAAAAAGTTAGTAACAGTCTAAAAATCAAACACAGTACAGAACACAAGAAGGTACGTAGCAGAAATGTAGTCTGCGTGTAGGTAACTGTTGCTCAGGTACATCATAAACGGTTATGTCCCCAGGACTGCTGGAGTTACACGGTACTCAACAGTACAACAGAATAGAATGTTTAGAAACCACACAAGTCCTAGGGAAGGGGCTATCATACACATAGGAATAAAGGGAGAGAATTTCAGGTAGAGGAAAACCTATGGGTAAAGACAGCAGTGGGCAAATAGAAACAAGGAAATCATCTTGGTTACTTGAGTGCACTGGTGTCTATTGGTATGTACTGAAGGGCAGCAGAGGATTAGGCTGCACAGACAGGCTGGGACTATATTCTGAAGGTCAAGCTGAGAAATTTGATAAAACTCAAGTATTGAGAGAAGTTGTTTAGTCTCTCAGTTGTTTCTGACTCTTTCGACTCCACGCACTGCAGCCCACCAGGCTCCTGTCTATGGGGTTTCCCAGGCAAGGATACTGGAGATGGTTGCCATTCCCTTCTCCAGGGGATCTTCCCAACCCACGGATAGAACCTGCATCTACTGCACTGGCAGGCGAATTCTTCACCACTGAGCCCATTGAGCACAGAATTCTTAAATGAAAAAAGTGCCTTTAACTTAATAGGTGAGGTGGACTATACAAAGCATCAACAGTAATGGACAATTTTAAACAGAGTTCCAGCTACGAATTATAAGATATTAATGATTAAAAACAAATACTAAACTTCTTGTAAAATTTTCAGCTAAGTAATATATGCAGTTTAAAAAACTTTAAATTATATAACTTACATTTTTCTTGTTGAAAGAGCTCTCTTCCAGTTTTTCCACAGCAAGAATGTTTTTCACTGGAATTGTGTAAATTGCATCTTTGCCTAAATTATAAAAGAAGATAAAATTAAAATAATTTTCATCAGAATTATAAAGGTGAAAGGTTAACTCTATATGGTTTAAGATCATTCTCTTGACGGTGGGTGGGTAAGTGACCCACACATTTCCAAATGGTGCACAATAAATATGTTTTATGGACCAAATGAATCTTCATTGTTTTCCACGATATGACTTCCTCTTTAATTAAAATTAAAACATTTTCATGGAAAAATTAGGGAATAAATTTAATCTCTGTAGAAAATAAAAATATTATTGTACTTTGTAACATTAATTATATGGAGACTGAAAAAATACATAATTTACAATAAAGGCCTACTCAAAACTTGCTGAGACATGGAATTTTCTTCATGGAGTTATTACATAAACAAAGAATCTGACTGTACCTAAGTGGATTTTTCTGCTTCTCCAACCTAATATTTAATTAAGGAACTAACCCTCAAAACAATTATTTGAAACTGAAAAATTGTTCATTACTTTTGCGTACTGTCTGGTCAGCTGACTAGAGCTACCAAATTTACTTTAAGAGATACAGGGAATAAAAGTAAAAATTTTACTTGGTAGAGTGAATCATTAACCTAATTTAAGAATTTGGAAATTTGTTTGCTAAAGGGGCTCCACAACAGCATGAGGCTATGATGCATTTCAACTTAAAATTTACTTGAATAAAATACATTCATATAATCATGCTGCTGCTAAGTCGCTTCAGTCGTGCTGGACTCTGTGCGATCCCATAGATGGAAGCCAACCAGGCTCCCCCATCCGTGGGATTCTCCAGGCAAGAGTACTGGAGTGGGTTGCCATTTCCTTCTCCAATGCAGGAAAGTGAAAAGTTAAAGTGAAGTCGCTCAGCTGTATCCGACTCTTAGCGACCCCATGGACTGCAGCCTACCAGGCTCCTCCGTCCATGGGATTTTCCAGGCAAGAGTACTGGAGTGGGGTGCC